>NC_045698.1:76208686-76833686 GCF_009834535.1 Camelus ferus | reverse complement strand
GGCCTAGCCCACCCTGAGGCGTTCTCCAGAGTTCAACCCATCTCTCCAGGAACACATCCAGCCCAAGTGACACCCAGACAGATTGAAACCATCCCTGTTGACACATGAGGCTCTGGCTGTCCTCTAGGGAGAGGTGCCCGACTGAACACCGAGGGCCCGACTCACTTTCGGGGCCTTTTTATATTTCATCCTGGTGACAGGAGTGACTGGGATCAGGGTTTGCACACAGGCCCCTCCCCCTCCCCCGATACCTTCATGGCCATCAGCTCCTGCATCAGCACTGCATTTTCCAGATCCAGCCGCTGGCTGTCTCCCCGGGGCTTGACGTCGTAGCTGAGAGGATCGATGTGGATGCTTTCCAGCTCCAGCATGGTCAGCTTAACCGCGGCCCTGTCATTCTTGAGCTGCTGGATGTAATCCTTCAGCCTCTGCTCATCTTCTTTAGTGAACTCTGTGTCACAGCTGCTGGCCGTGGAGCTGGTGGTGCTGGGAAGCAGAGAAAACCCACCACATCTCCAGTCATTGCTAACAAGTCTTTTTTCCCTCAGTCTTCTCCATACCCCTCCTTTCCCCTGGCATTTAGATGGTAATCCAAAAAAAAACCCCCCAAAATGCAAAAAAAAACCCATTCTTCATGGCATAGTAAACTGATATCACCTTCTAAGAAAGAAATGAATATGAAGAATAACAGAAGTGTTTATATACTTTAACACAATGTGTGGACCCTAGAAATGAATGCAAAGGAAATAATTTCATTGAAGCAACAAGATACATATGTACAAAGATGTTTCACGGAATATAAGGTTTAGTGATGGTTAACTTCAGATGTCAGCTGGGTTAGGCTATGGTGGTCAGCTGCTTGGCCAAACATCCATGTTAGATATTGTTGTGAAGGTTTTTTTTTTTACATGTCATTGACATTTAAACAAACAGACTTTGAGTAAAGCAGATTACCCGCCATAATGGACAGGTCTCATCCATAAAGGTGGGTCTCATCCAATCAGTTGAGGCCTTAAGAGACTGAAATCCCCCAAGAAAGAAGAAATTTTGCCTCCAGACTGCCATTGAATTCAAGACTGCAACATTAACTCTTGCTGAGGTCTCCAGCCTGCCTGCCCTGTAGATTGAGGACTCCAGCCTCCATAATCCAATGAGCCAATTCATTAAAATCAATAAGCCAATCAACCAGCTTTTCCACACATACACACACACACACCCCCCCAAACACCCCTGCTGGTTCTGTTTCTCTGGGGAACCCTAAAACAGAGGCGCTGCCTTTACCTGGGACCTGAGAAATGTATACACTTTGTAGATTAAGAGGTAGCACAACTCAAATTCTCTGTGCCTATTTCCTCATCTTTAAAATGAAGGTCATACAGTACATGCTTCCTAGTTGTGGTGAAGGTTAAATGAGATAAAATCAAAATGTCTGAAACAGTGCCCAGCACAAAGCAAGTATTCAATAAGCAGAGCTATCACTCATTTGTTTAAGAAATATTAGAGTGCCTACTATGGGTCACTTTTCCAGGCCCTAGAAAAATCTCAGCCTTCATGGAACTCATATTCTAACAGGGGAGACAAACAAGTAAAATAGATGGCATCTCAGGCAATGAGTCACACCAGGGAGAGAAATGATGCAGTTGTGGGGAGCACAGAGATGGGATGGGGTGATTCTTCCAAACAGAATTGTAGGGAAGGCCTCCCTGATAGACTTACGTTTGACTAGACTTAAAGGAGGCGAGAGAGGGAGCTATGTGGAAATGTGGAGGAAGAGTGGGATCTGTTAGTATCCCCAAACAGAGGACACAGCAAATGCAAAGGCCCCGAGGCAGCGAGGTTGGCTGGCCACCAAGAATGAGACTGTGACTGAATTAGAGTCTGCTAGGGGAGAAGTCAAGGAAGGGTGTGTGTTGGGGGTGGGCAGGGTGTCAGGCTACACAGAGTATCAGAAAGGTGGTGTTTGTTTTTTTTTTTTCTACAATTAGAATTAGAAGCCACTGGAGGGTTTATAATAGAGGAGTGACACGATGTACCTTACATTTTAGCAGGATCTCTCTGGCCGCTGTACTGAGGAGAGATGCAGAAAGGCCAGAACAGAGGGAGGGAGGCTTTTTGGGGGCCATTACAACAATCTTGGGAGAGATGGTAGAAGCTGGGAAGGCAGGAAGGAGGTCAAAAAATTATGAATCATCAGGGTTTGTGCTCTGAAGCTGTATTTTAAAAAGGACAAGATGGGAGAAGCAACAACACCCTCCAGATGGAACACTTCAGGGGCAACTGCATAAAGAAACAAAGGAGCTCAAGAGAAGCATCAAAGAGCAAACAGTACCACCAGCAGAGGGCACTGGGGAGCCAGCAGGGCGTCTGAGGATGACAGCTGCCCAACAAGGACTCAGCCTAGGGAGAACACGGGGTCCCTCCCTCAGCATCTCAGCGTTCTTCAACAAAGACCTGCTTGCTAACAGTTTGGCGGCAGGCATGCCTCGTACAAAACCATTCAACAGGACTCAGAGCTGGCCTTCATGGATTGCCAACACAACATGGAGTGACAGATGTCCAATGTCCCACACAGAAGCAACAAAGTCAGAGGGAACTGAAGTGGTGGCACTGCTCATGGAGCATTCCACAGGGCTGAGTGTGCGCTCCCAGGCGTGGTGTGTTTAGACAGTGCGGTGCTGGGAACTAGCAACACTTCCCTTCCCGTGAGTTGGGAGGAGGCTTCAGGTAGGAAATCCATCAACAGAGGTTCACTTTACAACTTGAGTCCTTCTTTTCATTAAAAATCATTTTGGAAAATTTTGAACACACGGAAAACAGAGATAAACCAACACCTGGGTGACCTTTTTGTCACATTTTCTTTGAAATGCTTTCTTTAGAAATACAACATTCATGCTTGAGGCACCCTTTGTTTCCTGTCACTCAAAAAATTTCAAAAGTTAAAGGGCACTAGAAGCTAGAGTTCTCTTATTATTCTGCAGACCCTGAAAGGATACTATGTTGGCAGATTTTCCATTGAGCAGGACTGGTGTCCCTTGGTGGCTATCAAAGAGTAGTCACAGGACTGGCCATGGCAGCACCCCCTGGGAACCTTTTAGGAATGCATGTTCCCAGGCCCCACCCCCAGTCCTAGAGTTGAGAGCTCTGGGAGTAAGGCCCAGCTGTCAGTTTCAATGCACCCTCCCACTGATTCTGAGGCCCAGCCGGGGTCTGACAACCACTAGTCTACGCCACAGGATAAGTGGGCATTTGCCAAGCAGCCTGGAAGGTAATGGGACCCTATCCCAAATTTTCTAGGGAGAGGCCACTATGTTCCTGGGCTGATTTGCTGGGTCCCAGCGATTATGAGCAGGCAGACCTGAACAATGTCCCTCCTCTGCCACTGCCTGGCTTTTTGCCCAAAGCAAACTGCCCAGCCTTTCCAGGCTGTGATACAGTGGGGATACTAACAGATCCCATGTCACCTGGTTGTACAAAGGAGACCAAAGCCCCTACACAGCATCTGCTCTGGAGGAGGGGGAGGGACAGCTGTGCCAGTGGCCCCGCCGCATACAACACCAGACTCAGGGCCCCTCTAGGGACGTGGCCGCCTGGCAGGCCCTGCATGTGAAAGAGAGGCAAAGCAGCAAGTGCCTGGCCAGACCTGACCTCCCACCAGAGCTGTCTGGGGGACACGAACGAGGGTGGGCAGACGCTGCCAAGCTTCGGGGTGTCCTGGAGCCCTCCAGGGCCTGGGGCTTGATCCCTGGCCAGGTGGGGAAGGATTTTGTTTCACCATCCCTGCTGTGGAGATAGTTTTAAGAAAGGCAGAAAAAGGAAAAAGATCAAAAGATCTTCCTCCACTGATTCTACCCCTGTGGGAAGCTCCGGGCTGTAAAATGCTCTTCCAGGGGAAAGTTTAATTTCAAGATAAGCACCTCCATCTGGAAACCCCTCTGCTTCTCTCTCTGCCTTCCAGGCCACCAGCGGGGACCAGATCAGGCGAAGTTCATTACAACTCTGCTTTGGGCTCTGACATTCCACTGCGGAATGCGATTTTGACAATGGGAAAAGGTGAGGAAGTGGGGCCTTTTCAGTGGCCTCCTGCAGGCAAAGGAGCTGCCACTCACTCATTCTCCCATGGCCTGCTGCCAGGGGCTGGGCAAGGGTTAAGTCACCCATTAACTCTCCTGACTTGGAATGCAGGGTGAGCTCAGTTGTCCAGGGGGAAGGATGGCAGGGAGGGCTGCAGAGGCAGCAAACCTCAGCCCGTCCTGGTGGAGCCACACATTTTGGTGTTTTTCTCCGTTTTTTTTTTTTTCTTGTTTTTTTGAGGAGCTGGGTCAGGGCCCTGCGTGCTGGCTCTGCTCTGCGGGTTGAGGGAGGGAGCTGGGACTCACCCCTCTTCTGCCTGCCCTGGTCACAGTGGGCTGGATGCACTTTCTCCAAGCAGCCGTCCATTTCAAAGGTTCCCTCTTCTGTTCCTCTCTACCAGGTCCCCACCTTATCCTCAAGACAACTCCCATCCTGCTTTTTAGAAGAAAAGCCCACTTTTCTTCAGTTTCCTCATCTTGCCTTGGAAGAAAGTGAAAAGAACATTTCATTTCTTTTGCCTTGGAAACCAGGGATGGATTTTTCCTGAAGTTTTAATCAGTGTCTTACCCGGCTCCAGTTGATATCTTATTTCCACCAAGGTGCAGCTATTTTTTTTAGAAGGAAAGTACCACCAGGGGGCCTTCACTTTGCTGAGCATTTTAAATTTCTTTGAAGGAAGGGGAAGGGGCAGGTGACATGTGGCCCCACTCCTGCCTTGTCAGCTGCCTGTATCTTTCAGTATTGTGCTGGGTAACTCCCACCCCCTCTTTTTTTTTTTTTTCCTTCAAATTCTTTGTTGCAAAGAACTAAAACCACTAACACAATCCAAATCTCTTAGGTCTGTATGCTCTCAAATGACGATCAGGATTCTCTAGGAGAAATGATTCAGTGAAGAAAACTTATTTAACAAAATACAGTTGACTGTTGAACACTATGAGTTTGAACTTATATGCGGATTTGTAAAAATAAATATAGTACTGTGTTTATGCCGGGAGGTTAGGGGAAGCCATGGTGGGTCCTGGAACGAATCCCCTGTGGATACCCATAGGATGACTGCACAGGCAAGGGAAGTCTGCTGCCACACAACTGAAGTCCTCAAAATCTGCCTGCTTCCAGAAAGCTCCTAAGAATTTAGCTGACAGTGGAAGGGAAACTGAGAGAGAGATTTAGAAGACAGAGTCCAACTCTGTCGCTGTTCATAAGGTGCCGTCATAATGCTGCTGGAAAACAGGCATCTCTAAAACAATACGAACCTATTCCTGAGTCGGTGGCTGATAACACACCGGATAAACACCATCCAGACCTGACACTTACACTGTTGCTCACAATTTCTCTGGCATCAGAAAAATTAAACATTTTATAGTCGGTACTCCGTATCTATGAATTCCACATCTGTGGATTCAAACAGCTGCAGATGGAAAACTTTTGGGAAAAAAATCCAGAAGGTTCCAAAAACAAAACTTGACTTTGCCATGTGCTGGCAACTATTTTCACAGTATTTACATTGTATTTAGAACTATTTACACATCATTTACATTATATGAGATATTATAAGAAACCTAGAGATGATTTAAAATATATGAGAGGATGTTTACAGGCCATATAATGCAACTACTATAATGTTTTATATAAGGGACTTGAGCATCTTTGGATTTTGGAATCCACAAGGATCCTAGAACCAACCCCCATGGATACCGAGGGATGACTGTAAATCATTTGCAACATTGCTAATAATTAAGAAGTACAAAGTAAAATATTAAGGGTATTTTTTTTGGCTAGAGATTCGGCAAATTAAAAAAAAATGTACCCTACCCAATGTTAGCGAGGGTGTGGAGGAAGAGGCCCTCACACTGGCTGAATCATGTACAGAGGGCTATTTGACATTTGAAGCATTAGTCATTAAACAAAAATTTTTTAATAGAGTTCATTCTTTGAACTTTTTTAGGGGGAGGGGATAGTTAGGTTCATTTGTTTATTTATCAGATGGAGGTACTGGGGATTGAGCCCAGGACCTTGTGCACACTAAGCATGTGCTTTACCTCTGAGCTGTACCTTCCCCATTTTGAAGCATGAGTCATTTTTGAGCCAGCAAATTCTACTTCTCAGAACTGGTCTCATAGAAATCACACAAGGGGGACAGGTATAAGGACAAAGATGGTGACTGCAGCAGGGTTCAAGTAGCAAAAAACTGGAAATTAACATCCAACAACAGGAAGGTGTTTAAATACATGATGGACTGCTATCCAGTGGACGACTGGGTGCTACTGAAAAGAATGACACCCACAGAAAGACGTCTGAAAATATAATACTAAGGGGAAAAAGCAAGTTTCAAGAGCGTCCACATAACAGGAACCTAGCTGGATTAAAATCAGATGGGGTCACATTTTCAAAGATGCCATGTTCTGGTCTGCTGACTACACACCTTCCCGTTTCTTCTGGGACTGACTCCTTCTCTTCACCTGTGGCTCCCGTGGGAACTGCCATGGCTGAAGATGACCAGGAGGGCACCTGAGCCCAGCCAGGCAAGATGTCCTTTCCCAGGATTTTCTTACTTGACACCTTGTGCACTAAAGGAGGAGGTGTGCTGGTTTCTGTCACCTGGGGAGTCTGCCTGCGGCAAGGAGGAGGTGAAGCCGTGTGTGGGGGCGGCACAGGCTGGATGCGGACTGGCTTGAGCACCATGCTGCCACGTGCGGGACTGTGTCTGAGCTGGACTCTAGAAATGACTAACACTTCTAAGCCTTAATCTCAAGGGCTTTGGATGGACTCCCCTGTTACTTGGATGGGGAAAAGCACCCCTCTTTTTCAGAGGGAAGGAAAGATGACTATTAAAACATCCAGACCTAGTAGTCTGAGTCTCATCCCCTGAAGCTTGCTGATGGTGGTGGCACATGCCCATCCTAACTGGATGGCTGTTTCAATCCCATTCACCCTCTCAATGGACAGGATTCCACTGTCCTCAAACTTTCTTTCCACTCCAGTGAAACTTAATCAAGACTGGCTTAGAGGGTGAGGGCTGGGCACTTGGGAGCTCCCTGACTCTCCACTCCAATGTGGGGGGGTGTGCCGCTGTGTGAGTGGGCAGCCAAGTGGGACCCTGGCTCCCCGGAGGTTCCCAGAGGCTCACTCACTGCAAGGGTACAGTCACCCGTCTCACAGGACTCACCCCGACCCCCACCCAATGGCAGGACACAAGGGACTCAATCCCTAGCTCTATGAGGGGAGACCTGCTGTGGCTTATTCTGTCTGGGCCCACGTCCTTTTACAGGTTTAGATGAATGCTTCCACTGAATGACCTAAAATCGTGATGCTTGACAAAAAGGGCGCACTTGATGAAGAATTCCTATATCCCATTTCTCAACAATTCAGTCCATTTGCCTCTTTGTTGTGATACGTTGATAAAGCTATCCAGGCAACCCATACTGCCTCGTTACTCTGTCCATTATGACAATTACACTTTCAGATAAAGTCACAGCCATGTTTCTCAAAAAACTGAAATCTTTCAAAAATGAAACAGCAGCATCCCTGGGCTCCTGACTACAGAGTCAATTGAGGGACTGGCTACCATTTTTATTCTCTATGCTGCTAACTACCCCTCTCCCGCTCCGTTGCAGAACCAGGACCCTCTTGTTATCAGGAGCTGCCCTGTGCTTCCAGGAAGGTGCCTGGGGCCTGGTACTCAGCATTCCTCTCCTGAGAGCTGGGCCAGCGCTGGCTGATGCTCTGATCAGAATTCTCTACGCCAGTGGGCTACAGGGGGCGGGGAGGGGATATACAGAGCCACAGGAAGCTCCAGCTCAGAAAGCTTCTTGTCTTTGCTTCTCCCATAATCTGGACAGGGAGGATGTTTAAGTGCCATGGTAAAAATTTACAAACAAAATTATTATAATTACGAAAGTGTCCGGTGGTTTGGGACTATTTTCTGAGCCACAATGAACATAAGTAGTCTAGTTGTATCAGGTCCTAAGAATGCATGTTGCCACATGAATGCCTGCTGTGTGATTCCTTTGTACCCTCTCTGAGCTGCTCTGATTTGTGTGGGAGTGTACAAGGGACTTTTTAAGGAGAACTGAATGAAGTCTGAGCTAAAGGCCTCTGTACTTTGATGAGAAGATCCATTTAAGACTGAATTTCGTTCAAGGGCCATCCTTTAGTGAGGTCATCCTTGAAAACAGAAACTATGTTCTGAATTTATCTCAACTTACAGAAAATACATTATCTAAAATAAAGTTCCTCTAAAAAGGCTGTCTCAAAATGAAGACTCATCTGTATATTAAAATACTTCTAAGAAGTCTTCACAATCAGGGTCTCCACTAACAGCTGGTGAGAAAATGTTCCCACTCCTGACTGACTCTAAGTTTGCCTCTGATTCAGACCCAACACAACACAGTTATTTCTGGGGCGGGGAAGGTGTGAGCAAACCCTCTTTAACGTACACCTGAAAAGCTACCGCAACAGCATATAAGTCCTGTCAACCCAACTCTTCTGCTCATGAATTCAACAGAACAGTATCACTGACAACATGAGAGCTACGTTTCCATTCTACATGAACCTGGACGTGACCGATCATACACACCTGGAAAAGTCATTAAGAAGAGCATCTGCTTTCCATGTTTAAACAGAAAGAGCTGGTTTTAAGAAAAAAGTAGATGATAAATCGCGCCTCACTGAATAAGACAATCCTTGCTGGAATCAAAAGGAAGTAAGTCCCTGGAGTTTGTGGGCACCATGTAACTGCGTTACCAGGAAGGTCCTCTCTTCTGAGGCACCAGGTGTGGGACAGGTAAATGGATGCAGATGGCTGGGTCCCACCAGCAGGAAAGACAGATGGGACCATTACGTTTCTCTCAAGTACCAAAAACATCAGTATTTCTCCTTTTGCTCTTGGAATTCAATCTACCCTCATGTGGCTTTGGTCCCTTGACTTGTAAGCGGACACTGTTTTCTTTCTCATGAGATCCAGCCTGGAGTAGCGATAAGAATAATAAGCGTGCTGCTGAAGGCCTGGGCTCGAGTCCTGACTTCTCTCCCTTCTATCAGCCACGTGACTTTATTTAGGTAAGTCACTCACACATCTCTGAGCCAAGGTTTTCCTGCCTGTAAAAATGGGGTAAGTTACCCTTTCTGTCTTTTATAGGATGTAAGAATCTCTAATAAAGTGCTTTGTAGACTGAGAATTGGGACATAAAGGGAGGGCATTCGTGTTTTTAGGGGCTTCGGGGGCAAGAAATGAGAAGATCATAAGGTCTCATTCTGACCCTCCACCCACATCCAAAAGAACCCAACAGTTTCAGCAAATTCAGCTCAGCAAAGTGTTCACCACCTTCCTCCCCATCTTCTTCAAGTACCCACTTCAGGTTTTTAGATTCACAGATACTGAACCTGAGCCCAGGTTCACCATTAAGTGCCTGCTAAGCATGTGCTATGATTAAGGTATCACTCTACAAGGCAAAGAGATGGGAAAAGAGAAGGCTGTTGCCCGAGGACAGCTTACAAAGGACAGAAGCGCACGAGGAGGGAGAGAAATGGGATGCAGCGGTCTGGGTCTTGGGCGCTTAAGGGCCACTTGCAGCACGTGGGCCTTTGCCACCCTCATGTGCTTCTTGCGAATCAGGGACTATAAAGAAAAGGAGGACAGAATGAAACAGGGAAAGAGCACCTGACAGGGAGGGAGGTTTGGGTTTCACTTCCCTGAGCAAATCACCCTTCTCTCTGGGCGGCAACCTTCATACTGGCAAAACGAGAAGGACCTTTTGAGCTCCCCTATTCTGATTCTCTGGCTCTCGGGGGAGGGAGCAGGCTGCAAGCTAGGGGAGAATTCTGCCCTCCCCCAAGCCTCACAGTCCTCAAGAGCTGGGGCACCGCACGTCATGTCTAGTGAGCAGACGACATGGGGACACACGTCCAGCTCGCAGCAGGAAGGCCGGGATTACCTGGTGTGGCTGTTGGAGGAGAGGCTCTCCCAGGGCTGCACGCTGCAGCCGGCCACGGCAAAGGCGCCCCCGCAGCTGCCATCCAGCTTCATGAGCAGGGCCTTGGCGGCATTCTCGGCCGTCTTCCGGCAGTCGTGGGCTCGCTTGAGCATCTGAGTGATGTTTTCGTCCCCTGACTGGTCTCCTGCAGTACAGAGAAGCCAGTGGGTTAATCAGCACTGGTCTGGATAGGTGAACCTGGATAATCAGTACCCACTCTGGGCAGAGAGGAGCCAGCAGGGGATGCTGACGAAGTGACCATGTCCTGGGCCTGGCTCTGTCCCCTAGAAACTGTGCCCAGGAAGGCACTCTCTGCTCTGGGCTCCACAGTCCTCAAAGACAAATGAAGGGTTGGCCAATGTGCTCTATGGGGTCTGTGTCCAGCTCTAACCTGCTCTGATTTTCTGACTCCCCAGGCTTCTGGCTCTCCTCCCACTCAGCCACAAGTCCACCGCGAGGCGGCTCTCCCCTGAGTTGGATGGTGCTTCCTGTGAGCGAGGGCAGGGAGAAACTGAGGCCAGACAGTGCCGTATCGCCACACGTCCTCAGCTTTGCTCATAGCTTCGCGTAGGTATGCCACAAAACTAATGGTTAAAATCAGAACTTGAGATTGGCTCTGATGTTCTGCACTGCACCTTTCTCTTGGAGCTTGGTCACAGACAGGGGTGAGTTCAAATGCCTCGAGAAGCCAGGTAACTGGGCTGGGGCAAGACATCAGGGGTGGTGGCCACCAGCACAGAGCCAGATGTGAATGCCCTGCCCAAGACATTCTCGTTGTGTTTTTAGAAACTGTGTTGGCCAAGATGTCACTGGTTTGTTGCCTCTACAGTCTAGACCCGTGGTCTTCCAAATATTTATAGATGAAATCTTATGCCAAAGCCAATACAAAAATGGTAAATGTTTTTGAAGTGGTTGAAGCGGGCAGGGGTGGGGGGGCATATACTCGGCACCCTCTCGCCCACCAGTGAGGCCCCAAAAAAGCTCCGCCAGCTCACCAGGCACAGTTTGAAACCACTGGTCTAAATCATCCAGCATGAACGTCAGGAATGTCTGTGTAGTCAACAAGAAACAAAGGAAAAACCCACAGTAAGTGACACTGTGGGTAAATGTTACAACTAGGACTTGCCTTGCCGCTCAACTACACGGCACGTTAGGACAGAATGACCCGTCAGCTGCCACCATCAGCACAAGAGTGAGGTTTAATCGGGAACTGCTAAAAAGTCAGTCCATGCTCCACTTTATGGAGAACGGGGAGGACATGTGGGTGCGCGTGTCCTGCAGGCGAAGATGCCCTGGACCCCTCTCTGGCCGTTTCTCTGGCAACTTTCATGCTTGTTTTTCATCCACAAGTAAGATATTTTACATACGCCTCATCAACTGACACCTCTCTGAAATCTCACGAGTATTACTACTGACTGCCTCACTTTCTAAGCAGATCCATGAGCTACCCAGGGTTACGTTAGTAACAGACATCTTATTACTGACTTTAAACATTTCAAATGCAGGTTTATTTAAGTCCTTTCGGCTCCTCCCAAGCAACTGTGCTGAGCAGGTATGAGCCTAATAAAAGGTACCTTTCGAGGATGGAATGGTTTAAGACATTCCTCTGATAAAAACTAGAAACAAGATGACTGATTTTTTTCTGTTAATTGATGGAGTTCCTTAATACTTATATTAAAAAAAAAAAAAACTTGACAGCAGGCCAAGATCATTTTAGGATCTGTTTAATAGGAGGAATAAAGTTTTATGGTTTGGTTAAAAGACCCTGAAAAATGAGGTTCCTAATGGAAATGCTGGCAGAGTTTCTACTTCTAAGCTGGGATGGTAATACTATTAAAAAAGAAAAAGAAAAAGAACCACCCCCCCAAACCCCAGGGAGGGGCATGGAGGAGGGCCACCCGTAGAAATGGAAGCTGGCTTTCTTGCTGGGCAACTTGGATATGAAACAGGAAGTTAATACTCAGGACACTTCCTTTCCTCAGATTTGCTTCAGATTCTTGTACATGTCAAAAGGGAAGGAGGAAAAATACGTGACTATTCAGTGCAAAAGCTAGAGGAGGAGCCAGCAAGGAGGACAGTGGGGAGACGCATTTGGGAGGTGCCCCGACGGCGACCTTCTGTGCAAGGTGGGTCCTGGAAGGACCAGCCCTAATGGGGCTCACAGCCCATGAAGAAAAGTCGGCGCATGACAGGTGGCCTGGCCACACTACCCATCTTTGACTCTGGAGCGGTCTGGTCACTTCAGTGTTTTGTTTACCTGCCAAGGCTTCTCCGGAGAAGCTGCTGTTACCAAGGCAGCTGAGGCAGGGTGCAGTGCAGGCCTCAGACCAGAGGGAGCGCCCTTTGTCCCCTGGTCTCTTCCTTCCCAAACACTTTTCTACTCCCACCCTCCTCATGTTACCTCAAGGCCCAGAGCCACAGTCACTGGTGAAGTTTTAGCCAACGTGGGTAACCACGATGCCCTATCTGTGTCTTTTTCAGTAAATACCCCTTCCGGTTACTCAAAATTGAGGGACAGAAGTGGGGGCATGCAGATCTGGAGAGACAAACCACACCAATAGGACACATGGCGCCTGAGGCCGGGGGACAGGGCAGGGAGGCACTGTGGCCAGCAGACACCTCCATCTGCTGCAGGGCCGGGGCTCGTGCTGTGGGCATTCCCTGAAGCTGACAAGATCAAAGTGTGAAGGGTCCCTCTGCATTCCTAAAAACCTGGAGACCAGGTAGGGGGAACCCACACTTCAAAACTAACCTGGAGGAAAAGCACAGCCAACGAAAGCAGCAAGATGAGGCAAAGGCCTCCCGGGGAGCAAAGGGACCCCTAAAAACCAGCATCGCAGAGAGAGGCTGTAGGAAAGCCAGTCCCTTCGATCACGAATGTGGGCCTCCCGCTCCATCTGGTTCTACTGTTGGCCCCGGGAGAGCATGTTTCCTGAGAGGGCTTGTTTGTTTTAACTTGTCTGTAATTCTGTTTCCACCCCAGTTCTTGCTGCATTCAACATAAACAATTTACTCAATCGGTCATGAGGAAAAAAATGAAAAACCCACTTGACAAGCGAACTGCACGTAGTTGGGAGAACTTCCAATGCCAACAGCCGAGATACGGGCAGCAGAGCAAAGGGGGGGGGACGAGGAGGAAGGGGAGGAGGGACTCAGGTCACGCTTACCAGGGGACGACCCCACACCGGCTGCCCGGAACTGCCCCAGGATGAGGCTCTGCTCACTGTCGGCCAGCGCCAGGAGGAGTTCATAGGCTTCAATGCACTGCTCGCTGGAACAGAAGCACACAGCAGAGGATGGTGGGCCCTTCAACACAGCGCTGCGCCCTGGGTGGGAAGCAGCTCAGGACCTGCCTCTCAGCCTCGCCGCCCATGTCAGCAAACAGCTGTGGACATTCCTGGACAGAGCCAGGGGCTTGCTTGGCTATGTGGCCCCCTCCCCTGACCGTTTTTTTTTTTCCCCCTTACACTTTAAACCAGGATCTAGAAAAATACAAGAGAAGCAATAAAGATGAGAGAGGCAAGTCTGTTGCCTTTTTGATGATCAGCTAATAGGGAAAGGTGACACACCCACAGCAGCCAGCCTCCACAATGCTCCTCACCTAACCTTGACGTCTATACCCTGGTATCCACACCCTTGTGCAATCCCCTCCACACTGCTCCAGGGTTGGTTTCTGTGACTAAGGGAAGAGGGCAGAACAGTTGAGATGTCACATCTAAGATTAGGCTATTAAAAAAACACGGGGATTTCTATCTTGGTCTCTCTCCTCACTTCACTCGCCCCCTGGGGTCCTCCTCTTTAGAGGGGGCCAGCTGCCAGGCCTTGAAGGCTCTCTAGCAGCCCCATGGGGAGGCCCGTACGGTTAGGAAGTCAGGTGCCCAGCCAACAGCCAGTGAAGGACTAAGGACTCCACCCAACAGCATCTTCGAAGCAGACCTGCCAGCCCCACTTTAGGCTTCAGCTGATGCAGCTCTGCTTAAAAGAGCTTGCCCAGATCCTCAAAAGAGACCCTGAGCCAGAACCACCTAGGCAAATCGCTGCCAGATTCCTGACCCTAGAAACTGTGATGTAACAAATCGTCATACAAAAATAGGTAATTCACATAGCGCCCCAGAAAAGGGGACTCTTTTGACCTAGGCTTGCTCTATTCAATAGAGTGGCCACTAGTCACATGTGGGTATGTAAGCTAAAAGGAATTCAACTTAACTAAAATTAAAAATTCAGTCCCTCCATTGCAATAGCCATATTTCACGTGTTTAATAGCCATGTGTGGCTAGCAGTTACCATACTGGACAGCACAGAGAACAGTTCCATCATCACAGACAGTTCTATTAGATGCTTGCAAAAGTGTCTCACAAAACATTCACAAAATCTCTGACAAGAGTTTGAGTTTGGATTTCTAAAAGGAAGAAAATTAGTCTCTCTTTGGGTACACAAGGAGAGGATCAAAGAGTGACCTTTTGAAGCCGCTGCCGCCCGTGACCCCACAAGGACCACGTCCGCGCCGGAAGCAGTGTGTGCGTAATGCCTGAGTCACCCTGGACAAGACCCCTGCAGGGGTGAAACTCCCCGCAAGCTGAGCAGGGAAGTGCTGCATTACTCATTGTTTAGTCAACACACTGCTTTTTCAATGTCTCTACTTTCATCTTCCTTTACTAAGAGATAAGGAAAAAGGTCCAAGGCCTGGCTCTGGGTGCTGGCAACTCCTCCTCTCAGTCCGTCTTTCAGGTTAGAGGTGGCTGGGACACTGTTTCAGCTATAAGGGTGAAAGGCGGACTGTGGGTGCAGAACAGCCTGTTTCAAGAGTTGTCGTAAGTGATTATCTATTTGCTTTGGTGTGTCTGTAAACTTGTATAACTGCTCTCTAGTTTGGGCTCATATATTTTGGCTTGATATTGCTTATTTGAAGAAGCAATGTTTCTTAAAACAATATTGAATTTTTTTTAAAAGATGCCAAGAGTAAGATACAATCATTCCTCTGGGACTTTGGCGAATATGCCTAAGTGGTGACACTAATAAAATACATCTTTGAAAACAATAACAAAACACAGTTTTGTGGCTATTAAACAAGCAGTAATTTAAAAATAGATAAATTTCAAAGCTGATAAGGCTGAAAAAAAAAAGTGGGAATTCATATACCACTTGCTTATCCATGAATGAATCATATTTTTATGGGGAAAAAATTGGCAGCAGGCCTGAAGAGCCATGAAACTATTCATATCCTTTGACCTATAATTCCTGCTTCAGGGATTTTATCTTAAGGAAAATACTCACAAGGAAGGTTTTGGTATTAAATTATTCACCGTAGAATTATTTTCAATATCAGGAGTCTGCAAAAGTCTAAATATCTTTTTAGATAAATGAGCAATAAAATAACACCATATAAACCTGATGGAGGGGATACAGCCAGTCAAAATAAATGGAGACTTTTAAACACCATTACAAAACTATAACAAATTGAGGAAAGAGAATGCACTAGATTTGCAACAATGTAAAATATACACGAGTATGAATAAAGACTAGAAAAAAAGACTGGAAAGAACAAGTGAACATGTAACACAAAAGTTAATACTTTGACTGATATTACTGGAATGAAGTACTATTTAAGGTCACTATGCTAACAGGAACATACCTGTTTACTAATACCATAGCTACTACCCTTATTTTCTTAATTGCTACCAGGGTGCTAATTGATTTTCAATATGCATCATGCTAGCATTTGCTGGTCCATCCCCCTACTTCTGTTTTCTAAAAAGCCTGTTTTCTCCTTCTACGCAGAAGCTTGCTGTGGGTGTTATTTCTAATTAAAGTGGCTTGTCGCCCGCCCCGCCCCACTTCCCCACCTGTACTGCAGGGCCAGCCTCAGCGCCGTGGCGTTGGATTCGTATTTTCCCACCAGCATACTCATCCTCTCTGCATTGCTTTTGCATTCTTCCAGGGTGATGGTCAGAAGGTCATTTTGGGATTTGAGGTGTTCAATACGGCTGCAAAGGAAGAAAAATCACTTTCAACATTTTATGCTAGGGTGACATTTGCCAAGACTTTGGCTGTCTACTCTAGATTCAGGCCAGAAATGCACGTGAGGAGACGAGCTTGTCAGATGTTTTAGCAAATGTAACTGATGAGAAGTCATGAAGGAAGCAATTTAAGCTAAAGCGTTACTGAATACTGCGTGGATTAGAAATCGAAAATAAACCCCCAGATTATTTCCCAACCAGCCATGCACGAGCTGTTTGCCAGGCACCATGCTTGGCTCTGGAGATGTACCAAGGAAAAGGGTCAACCGTGTGAACTCACGCCCTTCTCAGGGGTATGAATGGTATGCTTCAATACAGCACCCTCCACAGGGACAGACGAAAAACAGCATGACAGCAATAATTACTATTTGTTGAGCCCAAAGTTTACTCCTTCTTTCTTAAAATGTTCTCCTTTACTTGGTCATGACAGGTGTCTCCTGGTTTTCTCCCCATCTTACAGGTCATTTCTTCTGTCTCCTTTGCTGGCTCCCTCTTCAGATCTATAAAATCTGTGAGGGTTGATGTTCCCTCCGGACTCAGTCCTGGGCCCCTCCTGTATCAACATTCTCCTCTGGGATGATTATATCCAGTCCCATGACTTTAACAGGCATTTATGTTCCCATGACTTATAAATTCCCTCAGCCCAGACCTCTCTTCTGAGTGCCAGTCTCCGTATCCAAGGTTTCACACTGACATCTCAAATTTAACAGTCCCAAATGGGACTCTTGATTCTCCCCCAAACTTATCCTCTCCCATCTGCTCCATCTCAGTAAATGCCGACACCATATATATACCCAACGCTACAGGTAAGACAACCGAGACTCTTCTTTGAGACCATCCCTTTTTCTTACAACCATGGATTTTCACCACCAAACACACACTGGCCGCTTCACATCATCTCCACATGGGCCACACTGGTCCACGGCAAAACCGTCGCAGCTCCTATCCTGCCTCACACCCTTTCTTAGATGGTAAGGGTGGGGCACCATTAAGTTTCTTTCAAGTACCAAAAATATCATCAGTATTTCTCCTCTTGCTCTTGGGATTCAATCTACCCTTCCATAGCTTTGGTCACTTGATCTGCAAGCAATCTTTCAAAGCTGGGAGATCTTTCAAAATTTAAATCAGATCTGTTCTTCCCTTTGACAGCTTCCAGTGACACTTGTAATAAAGAGTAAACTATGCCCATGGCCTTGAAATTCCATATTCCATCCAGTCCTGCCTATTCAGGCTCCTCGCGTCGTGGATTCCTCCTTTCACTCATTCTGTTTCAGGGCCACTGACCTTCGGCAGTTCTGACTTCATGCCAACCACTTCCAGCCTTGCAGTTGATAAGTTGGCTCACAAGACTCTCCCTAGTTTGTCATATGGCTGTTACTTTTTCCCCTTAAAAGCTCAATTTACATGTCCCCTCTTCAGAGATGCCCTCTCTGGCCACCTGTCTAAAATCAACCCTTCCTGCTAGTCTATCCCAGTGTCCTACTCACTTGGGAGATTTCTTATGCTCTTATTTGTTTGCTTTTCGTCTAGCTTCCTCAACAGAATACAAGCTCCGTGAAAGCAGGGATCTTGTCTGTTTTACTCTCCTTTGCATGCCAAATCGCCCAGCCTGTAGTAGGGACTTAACAAAGATGTGTTGAACGAGGAAACACACTTTTGAGTAGGAGTGACCTCCCCCTGCTGCCCCAACACAAACGCAAGTTAAAGGCTGTCATTTTTTGGAGCATAATAGGACTCCAACTTTGAGATAGGTAGTTAAATAACACACATCAGGACATACCAGTAGATTACTTGTAAGAACTCCCATGTTCTATCAGTAGTTATGATAACACAGAAAAAACAAGGGAGGTGAGGTCGAACGGCAGGGGTCAGAACTGGTTAGGCTATGTAATTGCCCTGAATTTAAGGCAAGTCACCCAACACTGAAGTCTCTGTTTTCTCACTTGTAAAACAGGACTATTCTGCCCTCCCAAGTTGGGGATTAAGTGGCTGTCTGTGAGAGCCTTTTGTAAGCTGTTAAACACCATGATAATGTGATCTACAGGCACTAAATAGTTCCCCCTTCTCTGCTCTCTCCTAGGTGCACATAATTGAGGAGAAAGGAACCTCCCCCCAAATTCAACTATAAAGCAGGCTTGTTAATCCCAGAATCTGCTGAGATCCTCACTAAACAGAGGGCCCCTGAAGGCGTCTGACTTCATTAGATTGCAAAGGGCATATCTGATTTAATTTTTAGGCACTCCCCAGCCTGTGGTACTGAGAGGGCTGCTCCTTCACTGCTGTAAGGTAATCATCAGGGTTGTCACTCTTAAGTATTTTGAATTTAATAAGGAAACCATTTAATTTCAAGATTTAAAATGACCTAGATTGCCACATTTCCTTAGTTCTCATGTGCTATATTAAACAGCTTCAAATCAGTAAGGACTAACGGGATAATTCAATTTATTCAGGTTTGCCATACACCAGGGAAACGGCATGAAGCAGTGGTGGACGGGGCACGGTATCTGCATTTCTTCCTGGTTAGTTCATAAGCCTTTCTAGTTCTTACTCTGCTCTCCCACTGGAGGTTGGTAGGCCGGGCAGCCACACCACACATGGATGCCATTCAACACGCCATTCGGCCACTGCGGAACCAATTCTCAGTCAGAGTAGTTACCATGGTTTGGCCCAGGTCCTTCTCCTTGGCTTTTTTAGCAACTCTCTTTCATTGCTGGGACAACACACAAGCCAGTCTTTGTCAAGAGGCTGCAGTACAAATTCAAACCACCTCTATCATGAGATTTAGGAAGAATCCATAAAACCAGGGATATGGTAAAACTATTCTAAGTAGGACAATTAGACCTACTTAGAAAATCAAAACTAAGTAGGCTAGGATGTAGGGACAGAGGGATGTGCACATTTGCAAAAAGTCTAAATAAAATTAAGCAACCCTTATTTAGAGCAAGGAGGGTTAGACCTGCTCTCCCGGTCCATCCCAGGAATGCCTTGATCAGATTGCTTTTGCTGGCTCTGGGGAGCTGCAGGCGCCCCTGGGATGCTGACTCCACACTCCAGAGCTTCCCTCTGTGGTTCCCGGCAGCTCAGGCCTGCATGCTTGGTAGCCATCTTGACAATCTGACCTATTTGTCATTCTACACGGACTATTCCCCAGACTTACTCCATAATTCGCTAGGGCCAGTGCAAAATGAAAGTGGAGGGGCGTTGGGAGGCTGGTTTAAACTACTCAGAATTTGAAACAATGACAGCAGAGCAGTAAAGCAAGTGTGGGGTCTTTCTAAGCACGAGGCCGTGTGTATGTGGTGACAGGTCACATGTTGCCCATGAAGCCAGCCCAGACTGCTGGAAGCCTCCTGTGATGAAGAGGATGATGGAAACTCCCCACCCCCCAGCCTGACAGCATCCCTCTATGTCACAATTCCTAAGCCAATGGGAACTGATCCTTGGAAGGGAAAGGAGTGCATTTCCCCCCCATGCCACCACTGAGATACACAGGATTCCTCCTTACCTATTCAGCCGCTCCGTTTCCACCTCAAACTCTCTAATTTTGCTCTCCGAGATGGCAGATCCATGGGAGTAGAGTGTTTGGAAGATCTCTTGGATGTTGGAGCAGTCCTGAAGAGAGTGGGCCAGGTGCTCTGCCACACTGCTGGATACCTGTACAGGTGAGCATTAATCCCCCTCTGGACAGCGTCACTGCAGGGACCCTGGTCCCCAGGCATGCTTTGCATGCAAAACAGTTTAAAGCTGATGTTCCTTGAGAACCGAGCCCCAGGAGATAGCTCCCCCAATCCTTCTCAGTTCGTATAATATAACTCTAGTATAAAAAGGTAACTACTGTGAAAGCAGTATGTAAAACAGGCTCAAAATGCAGCTGCATCCTCTGAGCACGTGCTGCTGGGCAGCTGGCATGGCGGATGAGGCCTCTTCAGAGTCCTAAAAGTTTGGCTATTAAACAGAGTCTGGACTCGCTTTCCCCTTCATAACACCCTGCCACCCCCGGACCTTGTCTCGGGCAGCTGCAGCCAAGGAGAGCATCTGACTCCTTCATTTTCAGAATTTGGCTTTGGTGTGGAATCTGGGTGCATGCAATTTTTGCCCAGCACAAAATTCTGAATTAGGGCCTTAAAAGTGCTGTTCACATTCTGTCTACCCCTGAGGGTCAAACAGCTGGATTTCTCGGCCTCACCCCGAATCCTAGGAGACATCCCCAGAGAACTGAAATGACTCCCTTTTCACCATTCATCAGCCTACAGCCCCAGGGGGTTCAAGGCTCTGCTAATGAGCACTCTAGTACTGAGCGAGAAGGTTCCGGCCCATCACAGCGTCAGGCCACACTTCACAGGCGCGCTCATCCTCACTGGAGAGCACGTTCCCTTTCAAGAGGGATGTGAACAAGGCGAAGCTCTTTCAGAGCTTCCTGACTCACTCGGTCTCTGGGGTAGCAGGGTGATAGGAAGCAGTTACTTCAAGACTTTCATGTACACTGCCAGCAACCAGACCTAAATCATTTCTTTCTAAATGGTTTCAGGTAGAGAAGAAAAGAAATCTCCCGTAAAGGTGAAGAAGTAATGCACCATGTGGAAACTAACATGCGTTTCACTCTGATCCTTTGGAAGGAAATCGGGTATGATTTATTGCTATACCTAACTGGCCTTCTGGAGGGGAACTCTGGAAGCCCTCCCCTCACGGCCGCCCCGCTGACT
Organism: Camelus ferus; assembly: GCF_009834535.1. Classification (NCBI taxonomy): domain Eukaryota; kingdom Metazoa; phylum Chordata; class Mammalia; order Artiodactyla; family Camelidae; genus Camelus; species Camelus ferus. The sequence goes on along the minus strand of NC_045698.1, from coordinate 76,812,923 downwards.
GTGCAGCTCTACCGGATACCGTCTTGCCTTGCTTCTCACGCACACTCACCCCTATGCTGCTGATTTCTGAGCCCAGGACTGGCCGATCGGACGATGAAGATTCAGACCTGGTCTTTGATAGCTTCACCCTCTCAGCAATCTTAACGAACAAGACAAAAAATGATCAAAAAACAACACAACGCTCCCCATATAAACTGTTGAGACTGTGTTTATATAGGCCTACTCCTCAACCACAGTAACTACCCTGATTAATCAGTTCTTAAAAATGACTCACATGTCCAATTTTTCTACCATCTGCTTTGCACAGGGTTTTCAACCTCAGCACCACCAACACTTTGGGTCAGATGTTCTCTGGGGTGGCGGTTGGGGTGGGGGTGGGAGGCTGTTCTGTGCACTATAGGATGCTTAGCAGTGTCCCTGGCTTCCAGCCACAAGATGCCAGTAGCTCTCCAGTTGTGACCCTCAAAAAGTGTCCAGACATTGCCAATTATCTCCTGAGGGACAAAGGCACATCTAGTTGAGAAACTCTGGCTTGACTTGATAAACTTGATGGTTCAGAACCAACCTTCTTGTGGAGCTGGCTGGGCTACCAGGGAAGAGGACACGCGTCATTTGAACAGTATCTCTGGGGCAGACTCGTGAACGGGGATGCTGTGGGTACCAGCAGGGCAACTTCTCACAGCTGCCACGGCCAGCTCATCATCATCTATTTATCTGCTGGCAGGGCTGTGGGTCCTGTGAGCAGGGCGATCACTGGTTCCTTAGTCAGGGTTCCCTCCTGGGCTGAACGTTGACGCCGGACAGCACCTCTCCATCCACCCCCCTTAGTATTGTAGAACCTGACAAAACATCTCACTCTCCACAACGACCTGTCAGCTGTGACGTGCTCCAGCCAGCTGATTAATGTGAGCTGACATCCAGGTTGCAGCCGAGAGAGACTTAAAACTATTAGTGGGTTATCTCTCCCTGCAGCTCCAGTACAGGAGGCCTGTGCGAGACCCCGGGAAGCCCCCGGGGGGCGGCTGAGCTAACTGCATGCCGCACAGCCTGCCCCACTGAGGCTGGAGCTTCCAGATAACAGGAGGTGTTCCCGTCGACCCCGGAGCTCACCTTGGCGATGGGAACGTCATTGCTGCTGCTGCTCGTGCTCAGCTCCCCGGTGCTGGGGTTCACCGGGCGGTTGGCAGAAGTGAGGCGGCCGGGGCTGGAGGGGCCGGTGGCCTGCACGCTCTGTAGTCGAGTTTGAAGCTCCCGAACCTGAAATAACAATGCCTTCAGACACAGTGGGTGGGTTTCCCCACCAAAGGGCAAAACAGCCAGAAGGCTGGAGGGCAGAGCTTTCATTTATGGTAAGAAATCAGCTTCACTGAAAGGCTAAGTTGGTTGAAGGTAAAATGTACCGTGCTCTTAAAACAGACCCGCCGCTGGCTGGCCGGCATCTGTTCTTCACAAGAATGAGGGAACACGGTTCTTAAAGCACTGGAACTATGGGCAGAAGCAGAATGACCACCTTTAAGGGATGTTTATTCCTTCGCATGCCTGATACCATCTTAGGCATAAGAGAGAGAACAAGGAGGAAATCTGTACTCGCGTGGAACTCAGAGCTCAGAGGAGGGAGACAATGTCAACACAAGTGCACTTCCTGCTGTAAATATCCATCCAGAGTGCAGGAGGCAGAAGCGGAGAAGAGTGAGGCCTGCCGGTGAGCAGAGTCTCACAGGTGCTCAGGGTTGCAATGTACCAGATGAGTCAGGGGCTGGCTTTGGTGGTGGGGTGGGGAGAAGAGCCTGGATGACACGCTGTGTTTGAGGAAATAGAAGTTACTCCGCACGCCTGGTGTGGGAGCGAGACCTGCATGGGAAGGAGGTGAGGGTGAGGCAATGAGTTGAAGACGCACCCACAGCTTCTCCCCAAGGGACTTGGAGATGGGATTATCCCAGGGACAGTGGGAAGAAACATCTAAATAGCACTTCAGTATAAAGAAACACAGGGCCCCTTCAATCACACAGAGAACAAACGTTTACCTACAAGGCATTTAAATGTCCAAATCCTGCTTCTCTGTGGTTACGGCTCACTGACTTCCAAAGAGAGAATTATTCCAAGTAAGTGAAGAGAGTTGTTAGAACTGATCTGATGACCTTGATCACAGTTTCATCATCGTGTACCATGTCTATCTGAAAGGGCACACCAACTGCAGCACCCAAGTGATCTTACAAACGGGCACCAGGCCCCACTGGGAAGAATTGGCACCGGCACATCTCAGGCAGGGTTTTCCAAACTCATCAGTGCACCAGGATGTCCCAGAAGGCTAGTTAACACACGAAGTCTAGGGCACCACCTCCAGGGATTCTGACTGGCAGGGGGAGACGAAGCCCAGGAACCTGCAAGCTCCAGGAAGATGCTGACGCAGGTCCCGGCCAGGGGCTCACCTGAAGCAGCAGTGAGCTAAGGGATGCCAAGGCCACATGGCACTTTAGTCGCCGAGACAGAAGGAGCGGAGCTGCACCCCCACCATCCCTGACGCCAACCCCTTCTACGCCAACCCTTCTCTAAAAGCGACTGGAAAGCTTTTCATATTAAATATCTTGGATGTCTCCATCCTGCTAACTTGGGAACCGAAAGTAATTGAAATTTCAATAATTCATCAGCGTATTAGAAGCCAAAATAGGAAAATTCCCTCAGAGCAAATTGCACTCAATGGTGAAACCGCTAAAAAGTGCCTAAATGCTGGCTCTCTGCGGCTTCCAGTAACTGTGGGTTAACAGAAACGTGTGTTGCCCTCAGAAAGCGCCAGCATAGGGCTGCCCTCAAAGTGGTTTAAAGATGAGAAAAACACATGCCTGTCAAAGTCAAGTGGTACCGCTGGTGAGAGATTACAGGGCTCATTCTGGAATGGTCCCCGCAGACTAGGCCCACTCTCCCATCAGGCCAGCTCCCTGGCACCAGGGAAACCACCCTGGTGGGGACTGTGGATTTCAGTTTCTGCTGCTGTGAAAGTCTGATGATCAACAACGTTAACCCCACTCCCAGATCTAAAGAGTGCCTGAATCATTCCCCAAACTATCAGTGGCCTGGTGTTCCTAGCATCCCAACTGGGCCCCTCATCTCACTTAAAAAAAAAAGTACAAATGGCCCGGGTGCTACATAAAAACATCATTAAAACTACCTACCCGTGTTATAAAAAAATGTTTCTTCTATTCACTAAAGTAAAACATGTCCATCGTGGAAAATTTAGATGGCACTGCAAAATGAAAACAGAAAAGTACCTATGTTCTTTCTGATTATACAGAGGCCACAGCTTCTAGTCATTTTCCATGGCGTGTGTGTGGATGGGCATGCATGCTTAAAATGATTTCTAAATCTAAATACCCACTTTCATTTTAAAAGCTTTGGGCTCAGAGAACGTCTTTGAACACCAAAGGATGATAATCATGTTTATTTTGGTCTGTACTTTATTATTTAATGATAATTGTTAGGCAGTGGAGAGAGCCTGTCATGGAAAGAAAGAGAGACAACTGGTTGAGTTAAACAATCTTCTCTCCCCTCTTGCTTGGGAGGTGGAATCTTAATTGATTTAAATGAAAAAAATGCAAAGAAATGAAGGCTGCAACCAATCTGTCGAGTCAGCTTAGGTAAGTCTTAGGAGAAGGGAGGCAGACAGTTATTAGAACCCTCACTTTTATTCTTACCCATTGTAGTAAGTTGAATTGTGTCTCCTCTCAAAAGATACATCCAAGCTGTGACATACCAGTGAACGGGACCTTATTCTGAAATATGGTCTCTGTAGATGTAATTAAATTAAGGATCTCAAGATGAGATCACCCTGGATTTAGGGTAGGCCCTCAATCTAAAGATTGGTGTCCTTTTAAGAAAAAAGACACAGACACAGAGCAGGAAGTCGTGAGAAGATGGAGGCAGAGATGGGCCACAGGTTAAACACCACCAGGAGCTGGAAGGGGCAGGAAGGATTCTTCTTAGAGCCCCTGGAGGAAGCGCAGCTCTGCCAACACCTTGATTTTGTAGACTCCAAGATGGTGAGAAAATAAAATTTTTGGTCTTATGTCACCAAGTTTGAGGTAATTAACTAACATACCCATCTTTCACCAAAGATAATTAATTAAAGAAAGTGTATTTCTTTCAACCGAACATGTGGTTTGGAGTCAGGGGAGAGCCGGGAATCACAGCAACCCTATGCCAGGAATCAATTCTTGTGGGATGGTCATTCATCACCTACAGCTCTCCTCAACTGGAGTCCTTCAACAGCGGGACACAGAACGTGATTTCAGGGGCCATCTTCTCATTTCTCCTATAGTATGTAGCCAGTCCCCATCCAGGGGCCTGGGAGAGAAGTTCGTCTGCTACATACACTGGAGGCCTGGCCGAGTCTTTTAAGACTCTTGTCTTGGCAGGGGCTCAGAGCCTCATCAGACATCCCGTGACACATACCCTGAGAGCAACAACAAGAAGCAGGGCCAGCGTGTGAACGAAGCCTCACTCTGCCTTCCCAGAGCAGGGAACGCCGGGCTTCAACCTGGAGGCTGAGGAGCTGTTTAACAAGCACGTGAGGAGGAAAAGGCATGGGGGGCTCTGAAGGGTTCAAGGAAGGAAATGACCGTGAAATAGTGGAACTCTGCCTACACCTCAATGACTTCCCAGCGAGAGAAAAGGGCTTTACAACATCGTTTGATTAGAGAAGAGAATGGACTGGAGCAGGGAAGAGGAAGGAAGTGAGTCACAGCTGCAGGTGAGAGGTGATCACGGCTCCGACACTGTCAGAGAAGTGGGAGCAAAATTGGCAAATACCCACCAGCCAGCATCGTCCAACAGAACTCCCTGTAACAATGGGCATGTTCCATAGCCCCACCGTCCACTGTGGCAGCCACAAGCCACGTGCAATGTGCCCACTGTACCCGAGGAACTTTATTTTCAATTTACTCTATTTTAATTAATTTAAATTCAAACTTAAATAGTTGTATGTGGCCAGTAGCTACTCTGTTGGTCAATGCAGTTCTAGAATGATTTGAGAAAGTCCAAAGACACCCAGACTAGTGGCTGGGATGACTTAGCGGACCATGGTACTGCTCAGCAAAATGGGGAAAACATAAGAAGAAGCTGATTTTTCAGAGGTAAACAAGGATGTCAACTTTGGACATGTTGAATTTGAGGAAACCACCAGATGTGTGCAGAAGGATATCCAGTCATCAATTAGAAATATAATCTGAGGTAAGGAGATCAGAACTGGACACAGAGGTGAGCAACGTGGCATGTGGATAAGGCTGCCAAGGGAAGAGGTACCACAGTGCGGGTGGGAGGAGAGTCTACGTAGCTGCTCGGGTCCAAGGGTCAACTGAGGACAGAACAAAGGGGGAGCTTTTGCTCTGGGAGAGAAAGAAGAGGTGAGGGGAGGTAACAAGAAAGGTGAGTTTCTTTGGAGAATGAGGATAGGAACCAGGAGGGCTCTTGTCTGATTACTTCTGTTTCCCTTAGAGAAAAGGGTTAAGGTCCTCTGCTAGGACAGAGGGAAGGAAAACAGCTGTCAGAAATGAGAAAGGAAGCTGACCTCTAAAGAGAGAGAAAAGGAGGGAGAGAAAGAAAGAAAAGAAGGAAAAGAAAAAAAGGAATAAATAAAAAAAGAAAGAAAAGAAAGACAGACGGAGGGAGGGATAAAGGGAGGGAAAAAAGCTAACACAGCAACACTGAGAACTCAGCTGAGCTCTTGCATTCTAGACAGTAGGCTGTGTAAATGCATGTTGTTTTTCAAACCCTGGAGACCTCATGAAAATAGTAGTAAAGAAAAAGAATCAAAACCATAACAGTGAAAAGAATGTGCTTGGGGCATTAGCAGAAAGAAGATCTGGGCACATCCCTTAAGGGCAAAGTGGAAGGAAAAGTATTGAGGAAAGAAACACAACGGAAAAAGCCAAATTCTATAAAATACACAAGAAGAGGTGGCCAGTCGACCCAGAAGACGGTTGGTAGGGTTTAGACTCAGCCTTGGCAGGTACGACGAAGGACAAGAACGAGCAGTGGGGCTGAAAACAGGAGGAGTAACTGTCTGTATACAGAGCAAGTGAAGATTCCCAGCATGTGCCAGCCTCAGCTAAAGTCAGCAGGCACTCCTCCTATTAAAAATGTATAGAAATGCTGCATAAAAAGGAACAATGAGAAAGAAATTCACTGCCAAGGCTAAAAGAAAGACAGTAAAATCTCCAGGTGCCAGAAATGAAGTGAAAGTAAGGCTAGCGAGGTTAGAAGGGCGGTGGTGCTGCAGCAGCCGTGGGAGTGGAGAGCCGGGCAGGGTCCGGCAGGAGAGGGACAGCAACCCTGCAGGTCAGGCTGTTTGAGGGTATCCTCCCACATAAAGCCTGGAGCCTTCCTGCCCCGCACACCTGTGAGAAGTGGACAGACAGCGCCGCCCTGGAAGCAGAAAGAAGCCCTCGGCTGAGCAGAGGGTCAAGCCCAGGAAATCAACATCTCAGACCCGTGACGCACTTGGGTATGGAGTCCAAGTTTATACGACCTCCTACTGCAGGGCCCCAATCTTAGAAATTAACGGTGAAAACTTGTCTGGATTTTGCAGGCCACTTGCTGCCGCAGAGACCTAATTGGGAAACCATGCAATATCATTAAGGAATAGGAAGAGACTTAAACCTTGCATGACTGGGAGCCCAGGACCACGGAGCCACCAGACATGGAGGGGTGACCGCAGAGAGCGGAGGTGAGACAAGAGAGCCAGCAGTCTATGTCAGGAGGTGAATTCACCGGAGAAGTTAGCATAAGGCAAACAATAAACTATGTCGTGACAAATATGTTTAGGGTCCTTAAAGATAAAAAGGGGTAATTTCCATACAGAGTAAGACATTATGAAACAAAAATAGGCAGGTATCAAACAAGAATAGGTAGATGAGAAAAAAAGCCTGTGGGAAATGTAGTCAATGAAATAAAATCAATGTACAGGTCAAGCTCTAGACTGGATAACACTGGAAAGAGAATTAGTGAACAGGAACATAGCACGGAGAAATTAATTCACAACACAGCACAGGGAGCTCAAGAGACAAAATAGGAAGGTGTCACTGAGAGTTATAAATGATCTTTGGACGTTCCAACACACTTTTAAAGGAATTCCAGAGGACAGGAACACAGGAAATGACAGGAAAACAATATTTGAAAAGAAAATAGGTAAGTTTTCCAGATGTAGAGACCAACCTAAGTCCTGAGACGGAAGAATCATGTTAGGTGCTAAGTACTTGTGGCAGTTTTTAGGTATGTCTGCAAATTCTTTGATATTTCTTCTATCAATAGTCGAGTCCTATTCCCCTCTCCTTGCATAGGCCTGGCCTGAGAGACTGTATCTGGTAAACAGAATGCAGGAGGAGTAAAACAGTGTAACTTCCAAGGCTAGATTAGAAAAGGCAATGTAATCTTGCCTAGTCTCTCTTGGGATGCTGGCCCTTACAAGCCAATGCTCTGTGATAAAGAAGCCCAGACCACTCGGAGACGATGCTTGTGGGTGTTCTGACCACCTTCCCTGCTAAGGTCCAGACGACAGCTAGCCTGCCCCACCAGACATAGGAGCAAGTAAGCCTCGAAATGACTCTGCCCTGGTCACCATCTGACTGCAATCACATCTGAACCCGAGAGAGAACTGTCCACCAGAGCCCAGTCATCCTCAGAACCATGCAGATAATAAATGATTGCTGTTTTGGGTCTCCATGTTTGTGGTGGTTTGTGCTGCAGCTGGTGCTAGCTGGAAGAAGATGAAAAAACTGCATATCTAGGAACACTGTGGTGCAAACGAAGAGCGAGGGCAAAGGATAACGAGAGAAACTTAAAGCTGTCTGGTAGGGGAGAGAGATGCGTTAGGCCCTGAGGGCAGGGGTGTAGGACTGTTTCACTCACTACTGTATTCAGCATGCTGAACAGTGTCTGACACTGTCAGTCTCAGTATAATCTTGAATATCGCTAAGTGAAACTGTTACCTGAAAATCCAGTACCTAGCTAGGCTACTATAGAATGCTGAGTAATGGCCCCAAAGATGTTCACACCCAAATGCTGGGAACCTGGGAATGTATTACCTTACACGGCAAAAGGGAATTTGCAGGAATGATTGGAAAAGGCAAGGAAGCAGAGCCGGCCAATAAGGAACACAGCCTTGGTGATAGTGAGAGTGACACACTGCAGACTTCTGACCTCCAGGACTGGGAAATAATCAATCCGTGTTATTTTTATCCACTATTTGTGGTAAACCCGGAAAAAGAATTGGGTAAAAAGAATAGTGATAAGCACAAAAACTGGGGATGTAGGGACAGAAGGACCCTTCCCGTGCTGCCTGTAAGTGGACGGACAGGCTGGCCAGCCTGGAAAGCCGTACTGCAGAATTTGGTCCAAGTCAGAACACATGCATCGCCCCAAGACTCCGCAACCTCACTCCCAAACAGGTGTTCCAGAGAAATGCCCACACGGGGCCAAGGAGGACACGCACACGGGAATATGCCCTGGGGCACTGTTTGTGGCAATGGGAAGTCAGGATGTCCCGCACAAGAGATGTGGTGCGGACCACAACACAATTCTAGGAGGCCATTAGACCTCGTGCATCCATGGCAACATGAACAGACCTTAAAATCAGAGTGCCGACGGGTGAAAGAGAAAGAAGCCTACAGCACCACACGATTGATGTAAATTAAAAACAGCACGCAAAACACTGCGCATAAGGACACACATCAAATGGGGTGAAGGGAGGGAGAGAGAAAAGGAATAAATACATTAAGAGGGCCTTTCCACGGATCAGTGAGTGTACTTTAACGGTGATATAATTAGCTTATCTCTCTGCCCTGCAGGCCAAGTTAAAACAAAGGAATGAAAGAAAGTAAATAGGAAGATGGGGGCTCAGGAGCATAAGAGACTGTGCAGAGCCAGAGACTGAGATGCTGGCGATGAGCAAGAGCCTGGTGTTAGCGCTGTCGCAGACAGACGTCAGATGTCGGTGGGGCGGGCACAGAGCAGGGCTTCCAGATGGCGGGCCAGGTCCCCTAAGAGTGAGGTGAGATCAAGTGTGAGCAGAGCCAGCTCCCGGCCCTTCACTCCCCCAGGATGACGAGTCCACTGAAGGAGTCATCTGGGAACGTGGTCCCCAGCTGAGTAACAGGCAGGAAAGAAAGGGGGCACCGGAGGCCCCAGTAGGATGAGAAACATTATTATTAGCCATAAAAGAACCAGTCTGTTCCACTGATGTTACGCAGCAGTGTTCACTGGGTAGCTGTAATTTCAGGCAATTAGGTTGTAATTCATAATTTCGCTGTGTAATGGAGCTGGTTGCGAGGAGAGGATTTCTACACCGTAGAGGGCTGAGATTCACTGGGCCGGAAAAGTTCTACTTAATGAGTCTGAGGCAGTTAGTCCTGTGTAGTTCTCAGAAAGCTGCCTCCTCAAAGCTCAGGCTCAGTGAGTGTTTTGCAGAAAACCACTTCCTCCCATCGGAGATCTTTTAAGACTTGGAGTCCTCCAACAGATGAGAAATCAGAATTTACTTACAGGAAAGATATATTCATTCCTCTAAGTGTTATTTGTTTCAGCAACGAAGTATTTTACTGTTAATGGCTATTCTGAGTTGGCTGAATCAGAAGAGGAAGAGATCACAAAACAGACAGAGAACAAACCCAGCATTTCCAGTCCCCAAAGACGTGACAGGTGTACTGCTTTCTCCCTTGTTCTACAGCCGGCTAAAGAACCTGGACCAGATTATCTATGTGGTTGCGTCAGGGAAAAGGTCAGAGCTTTGGCTGTCTTCCTAGTTTCTTACTAGCTTTCCAACCGATGGAGTCAGCTATTGCTTTACAGCCAAGAGCTCACCTTTGCACAGCCCGGCTTCCTCCCAGGAGCAGAGGCTGGAGAAGGGAGACTGGTGACGGATAAGCAGACACTGGTGCCCACAACTAAAGAGGTTGCCTCACAATTTCTATGGCACAGATGTGCACGAAGCCCTTTTAGAGTCATCGGAACTATTTCCAAAGAAGATTACGAAAAGAATCATAGTTTTGAGGGTTCTCTGCCTTGGAATGCACTTAAAACTTCCTTGAACTACAGAGAAGACGGGCGACAGGTTTTGCCTATAATGCTCCTCCGCTGGGCTCAGATCAGGATAAATATATGCACAAATAGCTTCTTCTCTATGAAACAAACTTATTTTGCTTCACTTTGTGTTGCTTTGGAATGCTGGAAGACTGATCTGTGGAACCCTAAGGAATCTGGCCCCCCGTGCTACTATAACAGAGGATGTTTCACTTCTGGTCTGTGTGGGAGCAGGAGATGAAACAGGGAAAGGAAAGGAGTTCAAACGATAGAACAGTGAATGCTGCATCCCATGCTAAGGTTACCAGCGCCCAGGTTCTGGTGCTGAGTTAACGTCAGCATAGACCACGACTATCACATTCCAGTGGGCCTTGGATTTCTCATCTCTAAGAACGGTATTTCAGTACCTCTCGTAAACTTCTAGCACAGATTAAACGAGATGTGCATAAATCACTGCTCATTACAAGTAAATGCTCAAAACATGTTCCGTGTTATAATTCAGACTCTATGCCCTGCTTTGCCTTCAGAGGTATCTATTTTATAGTTCAAGAGGTGTATGTTTAGTTCGAAAATGTCCAAAGAATGTTAATGCTATCAATATTATTAACAGGTCCTTAAAAATAAACTATCAAGATTGCTCTGAAAAAAAAAATGCATTGGTGGATGGCACCTTGTAAAACTGTCTACTTTCCTTCATTGGATGAGCACGGGAAGCTCTCCCCTGTGCCAGGCAACGCCTCCTCGCCCTTGGATCCCCAGCATGCCCACATCCTGCCGGACTCTAGGATGAGCACACCCCTCTCCACACTCCCTCTTATAGCGCATGTGACCCTGGTGAGTGGTCAGACAGGGTTGAGAACCCCTCCTCTTTCAGATGCAGGGCTCATCACTGCCATATTGTGGCTCCTGGAGGAGTGGGCCAGGTGTGAGTAGACAGTACCAGAAGGGCTATGGTTCTCTCTGTTTTCACTCCGCCTGTGGGGAGAGAGGTAAAGATGCCTGGAGAGGCTCTTAGAACCCACCCAGTGGGGAAATGAAGGACACTGCCTTCCACTTCCTGTCCCAGCACTTGCTGGGATCACACTGGGGAAGGGTGCTAGGGTCCAAGACCCCATTCACCGATTCAGTGGCTCCTGGAAGGGCCTGGGTGTCTGGCCTTTGAAGAGTTTCCCAGTGATTCTGACACACAGGCTGAAAGCCACCAGGAGGGATGCATGAAACCGCCTGCTCCTCTGGCACCCTGATGCACATCCAGGTCTATCTCATATCACACTCGAAGCAAATACATCAGCTGTGTTAGAAACATTACTGCTCAACAAATAGCCACGTGCTCCTTCACATTTCTCAGCCCCTCTACAGTTACAGGCACCTGTCTAGTTCTGGCCAACAGGTTGTGAGCAGAAGCATTCAGGTAAAGAGGTGAGTCTCTTCAACGGATGTTTCAGGTAATGGGTTATCGCTAGCCTGGGTTCCTGACTGCGTATTCGGAGCAGAGTTGTGCTCACCTACAAACTAGCACTGGATATGCAGTGCAAGCTGGAAATAAGATTTTCTGGTGCGCCATGCCCCTGAAATTTGAGGAGTGAGTTTGTCACTGCTGTATAACCTATCCTCATCTGGACTAACACTCCAGTCACACAAAAGAAGAGTCACCTGGGACTCTCGAATTGAGGCAAGAGAACCCTGAAGCCAGACCCCTCCTCTCAGCTCTCCACTGCAGGGCCAGACTGGTGCTGGCCATGTTACAACAGGTACCTTTCTTTTAAATAAAACTTTTATGAATTTAAACTTAGCTAATATTGGCATCTTCTTTCTCATATAAAGAAACTGCTAAGAGGAAATGGAACAGATAAGATATGAACAAATTTCCATCAAGGACAAGAGAATAACTGCTTGTGTATGGATATCAGTTTGTTAAGGCTGGGAGGTACACATCACTGTCCATAATCCATGCTCTATTTTTTGTTTCTTCAATTTGAAAATTAAAGAAGAGTAAAAAGAAAAAAAAAAAGCCTATCCTTTTACTGCCTAGACTTAGCCTCTTAATACTTTAGCATATTAACTCCCTTTCTATTTCTAGAACACTATAGAAATATTCAGGTACCCTCTGACCTACACTCAAAGGTACTCACTGCTCCCCTCTCCGACTACCATGAGATTGGTTTATGTTGTTCTGGTCTACTTTAAATATTCCTGCATATACACATACAGAGTTAATGCAAATGTGTACACATATAAATTCATACTAAATAGAAAGTACTTCTCTGCAGTCATGCATTTTCAATATACAGACACTGTGGTCAAGAAAGGTATCATGGAGGGAGAGGCAGACGGGGAAGAGCTCACATGAGAGCTAAGGCCAAATAAGGTGAAGCGGAGATGAAGCTTTATTTAACCTACATAAGGTCACAATAATTTCACTTCCAGAAATATCTCCACTGCTACTGATTTTTGGTTAAAAATATCAAAGTGACACTGACGTAGACTGTAACGGGAGATAATTCAGGCAAAGTGAATGGCTGCTTCGGAGACAGACCTGGCTCTGGTCACCTCAGTACAATGCTATACAGCTTAACTCCCAGTAGGGGTATATATTATATATATAGCCTAAAAGTAAGTACATACTATCAATGGATTCATTACTAGAAAGAAGTATGTAATAAAACATACGGTCAACCTTTAAGGTCATTACTCTTTCTAAGCAGATTCTTTCATTTAATTTGGACTCCTCTTTCCAACCCCTTAAACGTGAACACAGATCGCCAAGTGCCCTTGGAGATAAGGTGGGTAAATACTGAAGGTGGATTCAATGTGGTGTTCAGAACCAGTGCAGTATTTAGAAACTGGCACCGATGGATTTAGAACTAATGGCTCTAGGGGTGGAGGTGGGCCCTGGGATCACGTAAGGGGATGCTCAGTAAACAGGAGTTCATGAGATGGGCACATGCCACACGCCTGACTGAGCGGGACAGAGCCGGACCCCTCACACCTCCTGACAGCCCTCCTGCAGAAGAAAGATGCAGGCAGTCACACTGCAGCACCACCATCCTGTCAGACTCACAAACTGAAAAGTGGCCAAAGGATATCAGCCTGATCTCCCTGAAGAAGCAGGAACTGGGAAGAGTTCAACCACACAGCCAGTGATCCAATCAATCCCGCTTACATAATCAAACCCCAATGAGAACTTTGGGTCCTGAAGCCTGAGTGAACGTCCCTGGCTGGCAATACTCAGTGTGGTCACAGGTCCCAGCACAAAGGAGGTAACAGTATACGGGACTCATGGCGAGGAGAGAGCTGGAAGCTTTCTCTGGGACTCTACCAGACTTCACCTGTGCATTTTGGTTGGTTCACATGTGTATCTTTCTGCTATAATAAAACTATAATCACAGATTCTTTTTAAGTGGCTCATGATAGGATTGTTACTTTGAAAAGCTTATGGAGTAAATGGGTCCTCAGAGAGTGGCAACATGTGAAGGAAATTTCTCTCTTGTACCTGCATCCTTCCTTAAGGGCTTCCTTGCTCAGCTCCGCCACTCCCTTCCCCAGCCCCCCAAACGCGACATTACCAGGACTTTGGAGTTACTTTCTGCTAAGGAGGATGAGATGAGAGGGAAGGAAGAGGGCACTGCGGCATTCTGGAGGTTTACCTGTCCTTTTTTCTGGCCAAGTGGCAGCCATTTAAGAATCTGGAGTTCAGAGTCCTCATTTATATTTCAAAAGACTTCAGGTGAACTGGGTGATTGCATTGTTATTACATGGATCCCAGGAACACAGAACAATGAAATCTCTTCGCAAATGGAACACTGAATCTCAGAATCAAGAGTAATTGGTATAGAAAAGACAGGCACTTGTATCTTCTTATGACTGGTAGAAACACAACCCCCAACCCACTCAGAAAGTCAATTAACTAACACTAAAGGTTCTAAAGACAGTTTGAGGGGGAGTGGGCAGACAGAGAGCAGCTTTTATTTGGTTCAAAATAGCGTGCCTTCTAGTCTCTTGAATTGATTGTAGTGATGGCCAGAAAGTCAAAGCAGAAGTCAGACCCCAAAGATGAAGGAAGCCTAGAAGGGGTGATGGAATTCATTCCCAGACATGGTGAAGATAACCAGGTAGGGCCCTGGGTACAAGGAAGAAACTCTGCTACCATCACCTTATGCCATGGATGTGCAGAACTTTCTGAAGAATTTGCACAAAATCTCAGAAGGAATGTGTGGCCTATTTTTGATTCAAGTCTGATTCAATGGGACACAGATTCATGAGCCTGTGGTCACATCCAGTTTGCTTTCCCAAACTATCTGGGGAAAAGATGGGTCCTTTTTGCTACCTGGCAGTTGACCTAAACAATTACGTTAAAAACGTGTAGTGCAGAGAAGCTGAACCTGCCAACGCATGTCCCTGCTGTGAGTTCCCAGGGCGTCCGTTGTGTTCACCCTTCCCAACCGCTTGACATGTACTACTGTAACAACCTGTTTACTTGCCTGTCTCCCAAACATCCTTCAGGCCAGTGACTGTGTCCTAGTCATCCTGCATCCCCTCTGCTTGGCACAGAGGAGCTGACCGATCATGTGGACGGAATGAATCGATGAATGAACAAAGAGCAAAGCGCTTCCCTTTCTAGACTCTACTTGGCCTAAATTTAACTCACTTCTTTAAGTGTGAAGAAATGAGTGGTTCTATTACAGAGCATGCAGAAATAAACAATCATCTCATTTAATAATGAGCTGGGACCAATAACAAAAATTGCCTGCCTGTTGTTCCTTAGTTACTGCTCTGCCAAGTAGCCCGATCTGTTAACTGACATTAAAGATCTAGTTTCATTAAATCTTGAACAAGGCTCAGAAAACCTCCTGAGAGCACTCTGTTTAATTACAGGCAGGGGGCAAGCACCAATCCTATTGATCTGGTCAGTTCAAATTCTACACAACGAATGTGGACGATAAAAGAAGTGGCCTCAATTGCTTTACAGGCAACTCTGATGAACTGTAGATTCAGAGTTGCTATAAAGACAGCAAAGACAAACCAGCCATGTTATCATGTGGTACTGTGGGATGAAATTGTACCTCAGTCCCTCCATAGAACTACATATCGTAAAGAACAGAAGACAACCAACCACAAAAGACACATTTCTCCTCAGGGAAATAAAATATGTTGGGTGGTGGTAGGTGGAAGTCATCCAGCACTTAAAGTCTAGTACGCTGGCAACTAAAGACATCTAGCAAATTCTGATACCCACAACTGTCTTGGAAAAAAGAGAAATAAACCCAATTCGTGGGTATGTGTACAAATTCCTGAGGACATTGCCAATTGAGGAAGAGACACAAGTTCCTTTATAAGTTCCTTCATATAAAATCATACTAACTGCAAAACTTAAAATGTAATAAATGTGATCAGAAGAAAGGTTTTGAGTACAATGTGTGTGTGTGTGTGTGTGTGTGTGTGTGTGTGTGTGTGTATTTCATGTCCATCTCAGAGTTCTTCAAATATCTTAAAGATTCTTAAGGGAAAAAAAGATAATGTGGTGTTACTCTTTCCAGAGCACTAAAGAGATAGCTCTAGATTTTACCCCCAAGAACTACTGATACTGTTTGAGCATTTACTATATTCCAGGCATTGGTGAAGTGCTTCGATAATTCATGAGGATTACCTAACTTTCCTGCACTGGGCACTATTACTACCCCCACTTCATGGTGGAGGAAACTGAGGAGCAGAGATGTTAGGTAACTTGCCAAAGACTCACGGTGACTTGTTAGATCAGGCTGTGACACCAGGTCATCACAGAGCCCAGGTACCTGGTGTGGTACCATCACACTTGCTGTTCTAAATACTAACCTCCGCCGTTGGAGAAAATACTAAAAAAAGAGGAATTTGGTTTTTTATCCTTTCCTAGTCACACTCAAGGGCTGTCTTGTGCTATAGTAACTCAAGTTAGAGGAGGAAATTTATTCTAAATCACAATATGTAATTAGGCCTAAGACCAACATTTCCTTCACAAAACAGGCACCATCAGAATGCCGCACGCCAAGAGCAAGTGCACCTAGTTAGGGCATTAGTCGTAATGATCGGGGAGTGTAACCCAGGAAACTACAGGTGGTGTGGGCCTTAGCACTAAGTCAGTTTCCCCAGCTTGCCCAGATAGAGTCTTTGCTGACTGCAATGATTTACACTTGCTGTTGAAAGGACAGCGACACAGCTGGGTACTGAAAATAAGCTTATGCATGAGTTCAGATAAAATGACATTCAGATATGAGAGTTAGGAATGCTGGCATTAGCCACAAATGAGGAAAAGAGTTGATAACATTCAAAAATAGTAATTTCTTCCATATTCATACATAATGGCAACTCTGAAAACAGCGTGTGGATGAAAGCAGGATGATGTCCACAGGCTGACCTTATTGAAGAGCAAGTTAAAGAGTGATGGTGAGATCAACTAGATGTATTCTTGCTCCTCTGTCTGTGTGCAAAGTTACCAGTCAGTGCACAACCAGAAAGCAAGCTTCTAATATTGCCAAGATGGAGAAGGAGACTTAAGTCGGTCCGGTAATTCAAAGCGAGGTTCAGTGGGAACTGATCCTGATGGAAGAATTCATTGCTTCACCTCCTGTCCAATCACACATCAAATTCACAGCCAAACAAAGGAGTACTTGTGGGTTCCTGAGAAAAAAACTCCCTCTTTGGAAAAGTGAGTGCTTTAACAATTCAGCCAAACGATTCTGTCCTGAAACATCAGCTCCGTTAGTAATGGATGTATTTCCCAAACAAAGTGGTTCTCAGACCTGTTCAGGCTGCAGAGCCATTTAGTAGGCTGGGGTGACTACCAGGAATTACACACACACACACACACACGATTATTAACTTTAATCTCTGTACTAGAGAAGATGACATTTCATACTAGATTCCGTATGGATATGTGAGAGAGGGTCTATAAATTGAAAAGAAAACTTACAGAAGAAACTGCAAAGGGGAAAATTTCATATATTTTTGCAAATTATAAAACATTATTAACCTACCTTAGAAGAACATTCTAATTGAGCTCGGGGAAGACGTGTGCACCAGGGGAATGGCTGAGAATCACTAAGCAGTAGAATTTGTACCATCCACTTAGATTTGTGACTGCAGAGAAGAGGGTTTTTAAACTTCAGCACTTTCAGACTACTGTCAAGAATGATTTCATAACCAGAAAGGAATGGTGATTCATAAAACCAGAAATGCCACCAAATTCTCAGGGTCACCCTCGGCCCAACCCCCAGGGACAGGTCTGGCTGCGGGAACGGGCGTGCTCACCCTCCTCCGCAGACGGTCCCGCTCCTCCCGGATGGCGTTCATGGTGGCCTTGGTCCTGTTCAGCTCCTCCTCTTTGCTGCATAGCATGGCAGTCAGGCTCTCGTTCTCTTCCCTCAGCCCGGCCAGCTCCTTCTCCCATCGAGACCGCTCTTCTGCCAGGTTGGGATACAGGTCCCGGCCAAGGACCCCCTCAATTTCCTCCACTGTCTGGAAAACACAGCCACAAAGACAAGCCAAGTGAGTTCCCCGCGGGAAAGGGGAGGGGGAGAAAACAGGCTGGATGGGGGTGAGTGTCCACAGAGGGGTGGGTTCTACAGACATTTCACTGTGTAAAGTCATCGTAACCAGTGATATCCCCCAATCATCCTCTCCCATTTTCAGATGAGGCTCTGTCACTTGCCTGGGTCACAGTCTGTATTACCCAGCAGTCCTCTGAGTAAGAAAAACACAACCCCTTCCTGGTATTTAAGTCCACCTGTAGTGCTAACTGCCTGTCCACACAGATACTTATCTACTTCATTCACCCACGTTCCAGAGTTGGTGAATACATATAACCAGACAGCAAGTCAGTTAGTGATCCTGATAAAGAAAATTCAAAGCTGCAAACTGCATACAAAATCTAAACTGAAGTTTCCTAAATTACAGGCTTCCCATGTTCCAAATCAGCACTATGAGAAGTCACTGCATTATTTCCAGCTTTTGGTGTCACATCAGAATCAGAAGGTGTGAATGAGGTTCAGTCTCAAGATATGAAAGACAGAAATAAACCTCAGTGACACAGAAAAGAGGAAGCTCATTGCGGAGGTTTCTAAAACAGTGGGGATTTAATTAATAAGACAGCTAGGAGCTTAAAAAGAACAGAATCTTCATAGTACTAGGAGAGCTTTTCAAAAATTCATTTAAAACACCAGTATTAATAGAGACAGAACATGCATAAAATTTGAAAAAAAAGGAAGAACACACTCTGGTTGCTTTCAGAAGCTTCATTCACAATTATTGCCCTTTGGAAAAGGATGCACAAGCCAAATGATTTGGAAAGAGGAGGTGAAGAAGGGGGAGAAGGCAGTGGAGAGATGAGATGTGAAACAGGTCTCAAAGATGAGTGATGGTGATGCAAGGCTGTGTCGCTCCTGATGCTCGTGTGGGTTCCCTGATGAAGAACCCCTGGGATGAAGCTCACATGGGTTCCAGTCTTGCTGCCACTTTCCACATGTGATGCTTTGTCCTACCTCTCAAATCGAAGACTCATACCCTACTCAGCCCTGCTCCGGGGCCCGCTCTGTCCCAAGCTCGTTCGCAGAAGCCCTTGGCTTCCTCCCTCCCTTTCAGTGTTAAGGCTGGAGCTAGAAGCCAAGTTGACATTACAATCAAACGCAGGGCCTGGAGCCTCCAGAGGAAGAAACACTAGTGGTTGCTTCCCCAAACTACATCAACTATACACTTATAGTTGTGATGAATAAAGATGGAAAACCAGATGTATTATAGACATGAATCATGGTTTACCTCGAGATACCACAGCTCTTGTGTGAAAAAATCCAGGATTCCTGGATCGGGCTCAGAGTCCTCAGACATTTTTTAAATAACACATCACATTTTCCCTTCACATAGGCTCCTCCCAGACTTTTCAGGTTGAATTGCTAGGCCTGGGTCACTAAGCTCTGGTGAAGCGATATAGAGATACCAGAGGCCCGTAGCAACACGACTTGATGTTCCCATTGTTCAGGATGAGTTTGTGCAGATGCAGCAAATTCTTCTCACCTGGTCCTTCCTAAGCAGGAAGATGCGTGCATGTGAAAGGTGTGACTGAGGCCCAGGCCAGTGTGCTCAGGAGAGAGCAGTCATTCAGGCCCTGAGCCTCCCCCTTGTTAGCATCACGAACTGGTAACTCCTAAAACAACATTCTAGGGGCCTGGAGGCTTTAATAAAATTTCTATGTTAATCTTACAACCCCAGAGTGCTATATGATGAACCACACTAAAATGATATGGTTCAATACTAGAAGTCTAACGGTTTCCAAGGAACTAGCAGCAAAGCCAGTCTTTTTTTTTTTTTTTTTTTAAATTGAGGTAGAATCGATTTACAATTGCTGTGTTACTCACTGATGTGCAGCATAGTGATTCAGGTATATGTATACATATGTATGTATTCCTTTTCATATTCTTGTTCATTATAAGCTATTACAAGGTATTGACTATTTTGAATCCCCGTGCTATACAGTAGGACCTTGTTGTTTATCTATTTTATATATAGTAGTTAGTATCTGCAAATCCCAAACTCCCAGTTTATCCCTCCCCAGCCCCTCTCCCGCACTGGTAACCATAAATTTGTTTTCTATGTCTGCAATCTTGACTGTTGATATTATGACTTCTTTGTGATCCAACCCAATAAAATTTTTCGGGGCTCCTGCTTCTCCCCAGCAGCCCTCTCTCTAAAATGGCTTTCTTAGAAACACTCATTCCCTAACAGGTTTTTGAGGAAAATCACACTTCAGAAGAGAGGGATCTGATCATGTCCCTCATATGGTCTGCAAGAGCCAGGACAGAGAGGCTGGGGTGGGTGACTACCTTAATAGCCAGGTCACAGTGCTCGCTGGCTGTGGTGAGCTGCTCGATGTGCCTGTCCACCTCGGCCACAGAGAGGCTGCAGCTGCTCTTCTTCCGGCAGCAGACGACGTTCTCCAGCCCAGTCAGCACCCTCTGCAGTTCCGAGTTCAGGTCACTGCAGTTATCTGCGAGTGAAGGTGCACAAAACGAGGTCAGCAGGCAGTCGGGCAATGGTCCCTCTGTTTCACTGACCATGAGGAACCCATTCAGGTATAAAGGACGGCAAGGGGGCCTGACATTTCAGAGCTGAACGCCACGCAGCCTCATCTCACAGGCTGCTGGCCCCACTTCCGAGGCCTGGAGCCAATGCACAGGCTTTATTAAGGAGTTTCAGACCATGACCATTTTCTAGATGGCCACACCACGCTGAATTCTCTCGTCTTTCACTCAAAGTCCTTCACTCAATGGCAGCCACGTCTCGAGTTTCTTTAGTAAGAACAAAGGGGCTGTTGGGACCTCAGGTGCCTTCTGGTCAACCTTCCTGCTTAGCTATTTAGGTGAGTACCAATTCCAGAAAGACTTTCAGATAAAAAGATATCATAACTTTACTAAACAAGTGTTTTTTTTACTAAAAAGTCCCAGAGTGAGCAGAGACACTAGGTATTTTAAAAAATAGAAACTGTTTTATAAGAGACAGTCTTTGCCCTCAGTGAGCTTATAATCAAGGCTTTCCTTTTTCTGATGTAACCATTCAACCTGCTCTACCACTGCAATTTATACGACTTCTATCAAGGGCAAAATGAACTGTTCTAACAAATTCCATACTGTTCTCCATGTAAGTGTCTTGTAAGCAATTTTAATAATTTGATTCTGACTTAAAAATCTGGATTATTTTTAATTGCTGGACACCCAGGGTGTGGTCAGGGAAGGAAAATTAATCATAATCTTAATGCAAACTAGACATATCTTAAAAGATAATTTTGTCGGGGGAAAACATCCCCTTCAAAGTCAAATACAAATATCTGAATCTATGCTGGATTCGGTGTATCACTATGCCACTGAATTCTTGCAGCAAAACAGATGTTAACTATAACAATTTATCAAAGTACACTTTTCCTTTACATCCAGCCTGATTTCTGCATGAAGGAAGCTTCATGTCTTCACACTTCCCTCCCCTTCCATTCTCAGCACAGGTTCCATGCACTAAAATGGTCAACTGCCTTTGGTGCTTACCTGTGGAAGACTTCAAGGAAACTCTCAGCATTATAGATCTCTCAGAATCTTTTGTTCAGCTTTGACTGTGTGTATCTACAAGTTACCTAAATCTAGACAGAAGGTAAATCTGAAGCTTCCACTCCAATGAGTGAACACAGTTATTCCCCCTCCTCCCCGACCTGTTCTCCTCATCTCTCCCATGTCTGTGACTAGGAGTACCAGCCATCCAGTTACCCTGGTTAACTCTTAGGCAACCTTGATTTCCTTTTGCTTCACACCCTAAACCCAGTCCATCTGGTGACTGCAACCTCCAAAACATATCCCCAAACGGCCCTCTTCTAACCATCTCTACTGATAGCAGCCTTGGTCCAAGCCACCATCATTTCTTAGCTGAACCACCTCAACAGCCTCCTACCTCCAGTCCCCACACTGTAGCCAAAGTGAGTCTCTTAAGGACCGAAGTCAGATTATGCTACTCCCCAGCCCAAACTAGTATATGGCTTCCCACTGTCTTTCAATAAAAGTCTAAACTCCTTACCACAGTCTGTAAGACTCTGCATGATCAACACTGTTGATGTGCTCAACCCAGGCTGTACCATGGAACTCCCTGGGGAGCGTTCATAAAACACCAACATCCAGGCCCCACCCAGGCCAATTAAATCACAATCTCTAGAGGTGGAGCTTTGGCACCAGAAGATGTTTTTTAGGTTCCTTGGATAATTCTAACGTGTAGTCAAAGTGGGAACCACTGATCTGTCTGGTCCTTGCCTCATCCGTCCACCTCCCCCCTCATCACTATGCTTTGTTCACACTCCTGCCTTCTCTCCATCCCTGGAAGATGCCAACCTCCTATCTGCCCCAGGACTCCCTTTTCCTTTGTTGTTTCCTCTGCTGAGACTGATTTCCATCCACATCTGCTCTTACATTCAGCTCTCAGCTCAAGTGCCACCTCCTCACCAAGCTCTTGCCCCTGCTTCGTCCCTGTCCTGTTATCCCGTCTCCTCCATGGCAATTTTCACTATCTGATCTGACTTACACGTTTGTTATCTCTCCTCTACTAAAATATAAGCTTCATGGAAGAAGGGACCTTGATCTTCCTTCTCATTGTATCTCCAACACAGATAGGCCATCAAAAGTTATTTTCTAAATGAGCCAATATAAACACCACATCATTATATATTTAAGAGCCAGCAAGACTAGAAACATAGACTGTCAACAGCAGCATGTTTTACATCCACCTTATGCTTTTTGTCTTCATCATGGTTCATGCCCTGAGCTGCTGACAGCGGAGGGACAATCCCCAGTGCAGAAGCCCCCTCTGGAGGTGGAGGGCAGGTGCCCACCATCCACTCAAGACAAGAAGTCCAGAGCCAGGAGCGGCACTCCTTAACGACCACATATGCTGGTGGAACTATCTCCAGAACACACTTAATTCCAGGGTAACAACTGGAGACGGTTCTCCAAATGATGGTTTACCTTGAGGTGCAGGGATTCCTGGTACCCTAAGCTGAGTTTAACACACAGTCTTGAATTATTTGCATTATTAAGTGTTCATGAGTGGGATGAGGAAGAAAGATGCTTCTATTCAACCGTTTGTAAGGATTTCCCTAGCACAGCCCCACCTGATCACCCTGGATGTGTCTGAGGATGGGTCCTCACAGCAGGGCTTGAGAGGTGCCACAAGACTGTGTCCTGGGGATGGTGGGCTCCAGGGAGCAGGAGGCAAGTGCAGGGATCTCATCACGATTCCTTTCTCATTCTTTAATCAGTTGCTTCGCCCTGGCCTCAGGCTAGAAGCAGGGTACAAAGATGAACACAGTGGCTCATAAATGTACGTGGCAAAAGCCATGGTCCTCTCTCGCAGCTGTCCACCACCACCCTAGGGACAGGAACCACAGAGGACATGATGCAAGTACAGGCCAGAACATCAGGAAGACTGAGAAAGGAGCTTAAATTAACACAAAGACTGCAAACAGCTAGGGAGCACCTTCTGTTTACACCAAAGAGGGCTACCGAAGCCCAGTGTGTATCACAAGGGCTGCATGATGAACCCCACACACTCCCG
Organism: Camelus ferus; assembly: GCF_009834535.1. NCBI lineage: Eukaryota > Metazoa > Chordata > Mammalia > Artiodactyla > Camelidae > Camelus > Camelus ferus. The sequence continues at coordinate 76,789,748 of NC_045698.1, read as the reverse complement.
CCTGTTATCCACAGAGCTTGGCACTGATTTCACATGAGCCCACTAGTGATCAGGTAATACTTGGCTGTCCCTTGTCAAGAGGACAAGGTGGCTAGGCTGGCAGGAGCAGATATTCTGGGTCCTGTCAGTGCTGTCACATAGCACCAGTTAACTCACCACCGCTCCCCAACCAACACTACTCGGTATAGGCCAAGATGCTTATCTTTCAGTCTGTGGCACATTCTTCTAAATATAGACTTGGCAGAAATCCTCAATTTCTTCCCTTGGCCTACAACACCCTGTACAGTCTGGGCCCTGCCAGGCACTGGATCTTCGTCACTGAAGGCTGAGGGAGTTGGAGGCTTTACAAAAAACCAGAAGTGTGAATAAAGGGATCAGCAGAACAAGATATGCTCAGACAAGGGACCCAGGGTCCCAGAACAAACAAAAGGTGCCTCATTTACAAATCAAAACCACAGTGAAGTATCACCTCATGCCTACTAGGAGGGCCACTATATAAACAACAACAACAACAACGGAAAATAGCAGGTGTTGACATGGAAGCAGAGAAAGTGGGATCCTTGTGCAACGTTGGTGGGAAGAGTAAAATGGTGCAACTGCTTTGGAAAACAGTCCAGCGGTTCCTCAGAAATTAACAATAGAACTACCACGTGATCCAATACCTCCACTGCTGGGTGCATATCCAGAAAGACTGAAAGCAGGGCCGCAGACATGTCCTTGTACATCATGTCCGTAACAGCCAACGATGGAAGTAACCCAAGTGTCCACTGGCAGATGAATGGATAAACAAAATGTGGCATATACATACAACGGAATATAACTCAGCCTTAAAAAGGAAGGAAATTCTGACACAGGATACAACGTGGATGAATCTTACGGAGATTAAGCTAAGTGAAATAAGCTAGTTACAAAAAGACAAATACTGTATGATTCTGCTTATATGAAGTACCTAAAATAGTCAAATTCATAGAAACAGAAAGTAGGATGGTGGTTACTGAAGGCTGGAGGGAGGGGGATGGGGGCAGGTACTGTTTGATGGGTACAGAGTTTCCATTTTGCAAGATCAAAGTTCTGGAGATCTGTTGCACAGCAATGTGAATATTCTAACAATATGGACTGTTATTAAGATGGTTAAGATGGTAAATTTTTTTTATTGATGTATAGTTGATTTACAATGTTGTGTTAGTTTCTGGTGTACAGCATAGTGATTCAGGAATATAGATACATATATATATTCTTTTCATAATAGTTATTACAAGCTATTGAATATAGTTCTGTGTGATTCACTGGGACCTTGTTGTTTATCTATTGTGTATGCAGTACTTTGCATCTGCTAATAAGATGGTGAATTTTATGTTATGTGTTTTCTACTCCAGGGAAAAAAAGGTGCCTCATTTTGGTGGTGATCCCAGTGACTTAGGATCTTGAGACAGGATCATAGCTCCTTTGGTTTGATCAGCACTTCTGACACTTCAGAAAGGGCTTTCAGAGACATCTTCAAGTTCCATCCCAGCAGGCAGGCGGTAAGCCTTGCTCCACAAAGGAGGAGTCTGAGGCTCGAAGACATTTAGTTACTCACTCAAGGCTGCACAGTGGGTGGGCAGCAGGGCTGGAGCTATGGTGTTGGCCTTCTGTGCCCAGGGCTGTCTTCACCACGCTGCTCTAACCCGAAGCAAGGACTGCTGTGCGTACAAGCACAGGTCAGCTCACCCAGGCCCCTGCGCCTACCTACTCACAGCCACTGTGCCCCAAGTAAGGCAACAGAGGGACAGAAATCACAGGTAAAGGAGGAATATTAACACTAAGTAGACTGAGAAATTAAGGGTGTATAATGTAATTCTCAGAACAACCACTAAAAACTAATGCTAGAGGCATAGTCAAAAACCAACAGATAACATAAAATTCTAGAAACTACTCAGTTAGCCCAAAAGAAGGAACAAAGGATGAAGAGAGGAACAAAAAATCAGAAGGGACAAACAGAAAGTGAAATAATAATAAACTGAAAGACCCATAATCAATCTTATCATTAAATACACTAAATGTTAACAAACTCCCTAAAAAGAAGACACTGTCAGCATGGATTAAAAGCAAGATTGACAGAATTGTTAGGTTGTCAGTTATCAAAAACAACAATAAGAGAAAATAACAAGTGCTGACAAGAATATGAAGAAACTGTAACAAGTGCACATAGCTGATAAGAGTATAAAATGGTGCAGCTGTCTTGGAAAACAGTTTGGTGAATCTTCGAAAAGTTAAACATAGAATTACCATGTGACCCAGCAATTCCACTCCCAGGTATGTATCCCAAAGAACTGAAAGCAAGGACTCAAACAGATACTTGTGTGCCAATGTTCAGTGCAGCATTATTCACCACGGTCCAAAGATGGAAATAACCCAAGTATCTGTTGACGGATGAATGGATAAACCAAATATGGTATAAACGCACAATAGAGTATTACTCAGCCTTAAAAAAGAACAGAATTCTGCTATTGCTACAACATGGATGACCCTTGAGAACATTAGGCCAAGTGAGATAAGTCAGTTACAAATGAACGAACATTGTATGATTCCATTTATATGAGATACCTGGAGCAGGCAAATTTAGAGAGACAGAAAGTGGAGTGGAGGTTACAGAGGCTGGGAGAATGGGGCAGGATTGTTTAATGAATACAGAGCCTCTAGGAGGATAAGAAAGTTCTGGAAATGGACAGTGGTGATGGTTGCACAACTCTATGAATGTCCTTAGTGCTACTGCATGGCACACTTGTCCTGAAACTCTGTTGTGAAGGGTCACAACCAGGCAGAGCTGCTGCAGCAGCTCAGGCCATGCTGTGCTTTGTGCAGGAAAGGCGATGGCTCTGCTCCAGGTCCCTGAGACAAAGAGGAGGCCCTCTGTATCACATACACATTCCTCCACCAGAGGTTATTTATATCCTTCCAAAAAGGAATTTGAGGTGGCACACAGCAAACGACCACAAATAAGGGGAAAGTGCGATGACTGGGACCAGCAAAGGCTGAGGAAGCAAACGGAAGTGAACACAGCTGCCGGGGCTGAGTCTCCACTTACTCCTGAGCTTCCTGGCAGCCAAGATAAAAATGAATGATCTCCTGCCAGAAAGTACAGGGCATTCCAGTTTCACTAGGGAGACAATGTGTTTTTGGCAACAGATGCGAAAAGAATTTAGGTGCAGGGGACTTCATCTGAGGTGTGAAGCAACGTGATTGCTAGTTTCTTCAGCCAGTTTCACACCTATGCAGATTTCACATGGTTTCTTCTGATCCCAACCATCTGTGGAGTGGCCCTTTGGACTCGGCGTGGCCACAGGGCTCCACTGTTCCGCCCACTTCCCTCACCCCATCTGCTGCCCACCGCTGCCAGCGACTGCATCTCCTGCCTTGGCCGTCTTTTCTAAGTGAAACTTTCCCCAGTTAGACTTCTGAGAGGAGCTGGAGAAAAGACAGTTCAGGTTATAATTTTCCAATGAGACAGAACCCACGTACCTGGGTAATCTAGAAAGGAGGTCAGAGGACATAGCTGGCTGTGAAAATTAAGCCTGACCAGCATGCCTGCTCGGTTCAACACACATGGGTGGGCCAGGCTGGTTTTCTGCCTTCTCTCCCAGGATCAACTAGGCCTGTCCCCAGGGTTGTCCACAATATGCTACACCACAGTTGGTTCATTGTGAATCCAGTGTTAAAGACTGTCTCTACTTTTTCTGAAATCCCCAGAAAAACCCTAACCTGAATAAAAATACAGCTGAACAGGCTGGGTGTTAGAAATATTCCCCTGGTCCTCTGATTCCAGTAGCATGCATTTACTAGAATGAATCTGCTCCAAAATATAGTCCCAGCCTCAAATGTACTTACTCCTGGGGCTTGGCATTCACTTCACAGTTAGTGGCAGTGAGTGGTTCACTGCTTAGTTCAGAAGCCCTGCATTCTCTTCTTCATAACGGCTTTTTTCAAAGCTTTGCCTTAAAATCTCCTTTTCCAGGAAGCCTTCCCTGATTACCTATTGTTTCATACTCACTACTTTCTTTGAGGCATCATATTCCCCTAATTAGTTATTACCTGACACACGGACCCTACAAAGCCTGGCTCTGGGGAGCAGGGACGCTCACTGTTCATCCATCCTTGTGTTCCCAGATGCTCACGGTACTGGGCGCGAAGTAGTGCTTGATAAAGACCACATGAGTTGAACGTGTCAAAGAAATTAAACATTTTTCTAAGCCAACTTTACAAGGATCAAGTTTTAGCCTGCTCACTGACCAAATCCTCAAATCTAAGACCTGTCACGTGGCACACCACACCCTGCTGAAGAGGAGGAAAGCTCTCAGTGAAGGTGGATCCCTGAGGTGCAGGTTCCCCCAAAGTTAGACATAATAATAGCGACAGTGAACTTCAGCCAGCCTGAGAAAGAGAAGCGTCTGTAAGCCCGCAGTGAATTGTCTCAAAGCCTTACCTGGTGGGGCACAGCAGGTCAGGATACAACCGCACCCCACGGCCTTCCGCGGGCTGGCACACGCCCCCCGATTGCTGTTCCGCCTGCACACGCTGTGTCCTGCAAAGCGACTCAAGTGAGGAAAGAACTACAGGCTCTTTCCGCATCAGGACAGACGTTCTGCTAAGAGGCAGGATGTGACACCCCAGGGATGTAACAGCTTGGACCCTGCTGTGGCTGAGCCAGGAGGGCTGTTGCTTTCCTGTCAGCAGTGCCCTCCACTCTGCACGCAGCAAGTCCCTCCCTAACTCCAGCAAGGAGTCAGCAAAGCCAGGACAAAACAAGAAAAGATGACAGAGCAGACTAGCTGACTTTCAGGTCTAAGTGCCAAGGAGAGGATGGGAGGGTCTGAGGGGAAAGGAGTAAGACGAAATCCATGAAGTTACAGCCTGCGTCATGCACGCAGTACCAGGGTCTACTGAAGACAAGACGATTCATAAAGATGAGGTTTTAGCTTCAAAGCATCCCAACATCACCAGTAATGGACAAACTGACACCATGAATCTCTACGAAAAGCATTCAAGATCATTCTGTACCTGTACCTCTGAGAGGTTGTCCTGAGGAGACAGAGGTGCATTTAGAGGACAAACTCCAGCCCCACTACTGTACCTCCAAGGCCCTCCACCGTCGGCCCCTGCTCAGCTCTCGGGCCTCACCTCTGACCACTCTCCCAGAGCTCACTAACCTCCCGGCCAAGGGCCTTTCTCAGAGCCTGGATTGTCGGTCTCAGCTCAAGAGGCAGGCTGTCTCTAGCCCTCGACAGTGGCGACTGCCAACGCACAGGTGGCCCTCAGTCCCAGTCCCGGACCCCATGGCTCTGACAGTGGGAGGGGTGGGGGAATTTTCAAAGCCACCAAGAGAAGGGGTAAGATGTGCTTCTGGCATCCACATGTATCAACAAAATCTCCTCTCACACAAACAGGGTCCACGGCGATGATGGGGCTGTAGCATCACTGGGGAGATCCCGTACTTTATTTCCATTACAGATGAAATAGGCTTTCAGAGGCTGGTCTAGAAAGCTAACACTCCTTTATGACGCTGGTTTTAAGGGAAAACGTGTCATGAGTTTCAGACAATCAAAAAACAATCCAACCTGAGGAGACACAGTCTGCTTAGAACATAAAGACTGATTGTCCTAGAAAAGCAGCTCATGAATCCCCACGGTCATGGACCCCATTCTGAACCAACGTGGTGGATCAGTGCCTTTCCACACCTGCCTTACACCCCAAGCCTCTTCGTGGGGCTGGAGAATTATTGAAAGAGTCTGAGGCAAATATTCCAAAGTAACACAAAGTGAAGTGAAGCAATAATCTCTCCTGCTCGCAAGTGTGGCTACTAAGGAAAGTTCCAGAGTGGTGTTCAGTGGCTTCCTCAGCCACTCGGCCCTGTTAACATTCAGGCAGACCTTGTCTGACCAGCTCGGATCCCTGCGAGGAAGCAGACGGTCACCTAAGAGACGCCTCTGTGAATCAATGTTCGAAACTTCCAAGGCTTCCTTCCCCAGGCTTGGCTCTCAGGGGTGACCAACTTCCCCAATCTTCTGGGAGGAAGAAAGCTGCCCAGTTAAATTCAGGAGAAAGAAAAAAACCACACAGGGCTCAGCCTGTTCCATCATCTAGTCAGGGTGTGAGTGTCAGGCCTTACTTTTCCAACCTGGGGACTGGTTTCTCAAAGTTTCAGAATTAGGTTACCAATAATCTGATTCTCCTTTAAAAATTCTCTGCTGGAGAATCACGGCCTACTCAGAGCCTCGTTTCTAACAAAAATCAAGTTTTCTCTGGATAGACTGCCTTCCCTTTGTAAACACTTCTCTCTCACTCTGCAGAAATCGTTTTTGGAGAAGGCAGGGCTGTCTTTCCTGGCCCGCACCCCCTTCTCCCTACTGGGAGGGGCTGCTTGACAATTTGGAACATTTCTCCTGAAGCCATTAAGCCTCATGGGCCATTAAGCCAGGAAAATCTGGCTTTAACGTTAAACATATTTCATAGTCACAGCCGTGCCAAAGAGCCAGGTTTCATGTGTAAATTCTTCCTTGGTTGTCCTCCAAAAATTACGCATGAGGAGGAAATCTCTATCTCAGTGATCACACCAGCAAGCATGGTATCATATGCTTCCTCTCATCCCTCAGGGTGTAACAGTTCAGCACCGTTCAGTTCCCCAAAAGCAAGAATGTCTCACCTAAAACAAGAAGAGATCACAAAATTTGGGAGCAGAACCCATCACAGCCTGTGCAAAGGTCCATCGAGTCACAGGTTTTGTTTGCTTTACAGACAGCTGTTCCAGACAAGCTTTGCTGTTGCATTAACAGAGCTGGGAGGACAGCCTGCTAGGGAGTGCACCCCGCACACACTAACATGCGTGACGCCATGCTGAGCCATCTCACATATCTGGGCTCGGCTCTACTGCAGCCCACCACAATTTGTTCTAAGAGTGCTATTTCTGAGATGGAGATCTGCAAAGTCTCGATTAACAGCAAACACCCCACTATTAAGCCAGGTGCTGTGATCACACAGCTGCTCCCTAATTCCACCACCAGCACCACAGACCTCAAAGGATGGCAGTAAGTGGAGCGCACCAACCACAGGCACCTTTCACAGCTTAAGCAGAGGCGTGTAAAGGCAAAGCCACCTAGAGAAACACCGGGAGCAACAAGAAAAGCAACTTCTGAGCTGAACAGCCTTGGACAAGTGACTTGCCCTCTCTGAACTCTGTCATCCCAGTTTTACGGATGAAGAGATTTACAAGGTCTTTTTCAAGGGTGAGGAACGAACACGAGGATGCATGTAAAATACTCAACACAAAGTAAGTATGCAACGCATGTCAGCTATGATATCCAGGCTCCCTTTTAATTAGAACTCTCTGCCAAGTTGAAGAAATAAAAATCCCAAGCCATAATTCCTACCTTATCTTTGTCCACTTAATTACCTTTATTTTACAAACGATTATGTGACCAGGTTTGAACAGAGGTAATGCAATTTATTTTAAGATGAAGTGTGACAGCACTGGGACCTTTCTCCTTCAAATGATGTCTTAGGTAAGTCAAAGCGCTTTCTAAGTTGCTGGTTTACTCCTCCAGGCTCTGAGGACAGTGCTGGGGGGAGCCAGTTTCCTGAGGAGACAGCCTGGCTCTGATGGGTGGGATTTGAAAACAAAAGGAAAGTGTTTTTTGATGAAGAGAATACTCCTGTTATCTTAAATGGAGATCAGCAAACACACTGCAGCGAACTCTGCATATAAAATCCAGCTCAAGAAAACCTCTGGGTTGCTAATGCAAGTTTGCAAACATAGCAGGCATAATGAAATGGCTGCTTTTTAATGATTTCCTATAATGGCGTTTATAAATGGAAGCTTTTTCCCTACTGAAGCAATTTAATTGGAAAATGGCAAAGGAGTCCGAAGAGGCAGCCGTCCAGTTCCGATGAACATGCAGGAAGTGCGCTTCGCTGGGGCCTCGGCTCCTCCTGCTTGTTGTCCCCAGTGTTTTCCCTCCAGGGGACCTGGCAGGGGCAGGCCCTGTGTCCATAGCACTCTCCTCCTGCCCCCTGCTCTTCGCTTGCATTGCCCCTACTCATCCTTCAGCTTTCTACTTAGCTGTGACTTCTGGCAACATCTTCTGATGCTCCCGCCCCAGGATGTCACTAGGGGTCCCTGTCCACCTCGAATTGTGGTCCCACTATTAGTCAGTCCCTGTTTCCTTGTCTGCATCCTCCAAAGATGGTGTTCACTGCTCCTCACATGGCTGGGCACCCACTGCGGGCAGGCGCTGTTACGCTGGTAAACAGGAACGCCCAAGTCCCTGCCTGCATGGAGCCTGCACTCTAGTGAGACAGACTGATAAACGACTGGTAATACGGAAGGAAATAAGCGCAAGCGTGTGATATCATCAGGTAGTGCTAAGTGCTATGAAGAAAAATGAAGCAGGGAAGGGAAGGAAGTGCATGCAGTGTGAGAGGAGTGAAAGCTCTCGGACTCCACCAAGGTCGGGAAGGCCTCTGCCAAGAGAGCGGTGCACGAGAAAGACACGTGTGGGTTTTCGGAAAGGGCGCTCCACGCAGAAGAAGCAGTGAACATCGAGACCCTGAGTCAGGAGAAGCTGGTCAGGCCTCAGGGGCAGCGAGGAGGCCAGCGTGGCCAGAGCTGGGAGGAAAGCAGGGATCACCAGGGAAGACAAGGCTTCTGGTGGAGGATGCCAGGCTCTGCAGGGCCCTGCAGGCCAGGGTGAGGAGTCAGGATTTCACTCCGGGGATGTGGGGTTTGAGCCTGGGAGTACAGCCATCTGATGTCAGAGTCTGCGACTCACATCCCCAGTCCCCAGCACAGCTCCCAGGGAGGTGCTGAATAAATGAGTGAAGCCTCCTACTGTGGGCAGGGAATCTACCCAGGCATTGGGCGACAGGGTCCCTTCTCCCCAGGAGCCCAGTGTCACTGGGAAAGACACTACTATTAGCTGTACTGAACGTGTTACTGAGGGAAAGGGTGACAATAAATGATTTAAGATGAACGATCTGGGGAAACAGAGCCAGCTCACAGGGCAGACAGGTGGATACCAGCTCCTGTTGGGGGAGCCCAGGCTCCAGATGCTCCCTTTGCGGCAGGAGCCCTGAGAAGTCCTGCAGTGAAGACACCCAGCCCACTTAGCGGGTCTGCCCGCCATTCTCCATGCCTATTTGGTTAAGAAACTTTGTTGGAGTTGGGTTATTTGCTGAATTTCATAAAAAACAATTTCAGAGACATGAACGGAGGGATCAGTGCAGGAAGGTCTCCTTGCAGAGACTGGGCACCTCTCAGCTGCTTGTACTCATCTGACCCCTGAAGGCTGGAAGGCAGAGTCCAGAAGCCTGGGGCTGCTAGGGTGAGAGATTATGATGCTGGTGTAACTCAGCACGTAGGATGAGGGCCCAGGGCGGGGCTGGTCGCAGGGGTTTGTGTGTGCTGTAACTTAAGGCCCTGAGTCGGGGTTCAGGAAATAGTTTCAGCCTGAAGCCAAGACCCCAGGCCTGGGAGACATAGCCACTCCTCAACCCATTTCTGTCTGGCTCAAGCTCTCAGTGACTTCAATGTCATTAAATCCATCTTATCTAGCCTTAGCAGCAATCCATCCTGCTGACCCCCTGTTCCTTACCGCCCCTTCTCTGTCCCTGTAGCGTCTGAACACCTCTCTCCTCCTTTCCTTTCTGCAGCTTTAGATGATTGATTAGTGGATGGGTTGGTGAATCGCTTTCACTCATTCATTCCAACAAGTATCTCTGAACACACACACTGTGCCAGGCCCAGTGGTGGGCTCTGGAGAGGTTCTAGTAGATAAAACAAACATGTTTCTGCCCAGTAGGGCTTAGTGGGAGAGTCAGTCAAGTAAAGAAATACAAATACAGCATTTAAAATTTCATTGTGATGTAAGAAGGAAACAAATGGGGCAGCAACAGAGTCAGCACAGGGACATGCACAGACTGGCACTCACAAAATGCTTTTGGAGGAGATGCATTTAAATGGAGACTGAAAAGCTGAGAAGTGCATCCCTGCCATGAGCTCCCACTGGTGGTCCTCAAGGCTTAGTCTCCAGCTCTCTGCATTTCTCACTCTACACACCCACTTCCATTGTTCCAGTAACTGTGTGCAAACACCCTGATGTCTCCCAACTGATTTTCTTCAGCCCAGACCTCTTTTGGCTTATGTACACTTACTGCCTTCTCCACATCTCCACCCAGATACCTCCAGATGCCTCAAACTTATGCCCAAACAAAACATAAGATCTCCACCCTCCCCCAAGCAAAACAAAACAAAATTCAAAGCAAAACCACCTTGTCCTTTTTCCTTTGCTCCCATATTGGTGATTGGTCCCACTGAGCAAATCAGACAGTTATGGGTCACAGACACCCACATATACCTACCTCCTCCTTCACCCTCTATTTCCAATCCCCCAGCAGATCTTGCCAATTTTATGCCTTTTCTACACCTGCCTGCTTTTCTATGTCTCAGCTGCCACCACCCTAATCCTAGCAACAACGTTGCCCACCTAGAAATGAGTCTGCAAGTTTCCTAGTTGGCCCTTTCACCCTTGATCTACTGATTTCCTTCACTACACAATGACTGATTCCAAATGCATATCTCATCATCTCATCCCCCAATCCCTGAACTATGAAAATCATTTAGTGGTTTCTTCTGGATCTTTGAACAAAGGTCAGACCCTCTAACATGGTCTATGAGATCTTGCGTGGTCTGGCTCCTGCCTACTTCTCTAAGGCTCCATCTCACACCTCGGGGCCCTCCACACAAGATGATCTGTTTCCACCTCTTTGACAGCACCCTCCTCCCGAATGCCACTTCCTCTTTCACTTACTCAGTTTCTACTTATCTTCCAGATCTCAAATCAAATGTCACTTTCTAGAGGAAGCTGTCCTCCTTTGATAGACTGTCATGGTACTATGTTTCTTCACGTTACAGCACTTATATAGGTTTATAATTAAACATAAATGTTTAATCTTTGATTAAAGTCTCCCCAATGAAATTTAAGTTCTGTTGTAAACTGTATTATAATTACTCTTCCTTCTCATTCGTTTCCCATTATTCCTGTAAGTGAACATTTCCTGAGACATGGTGCCTCTCCCTCTTTTGACTCCACTCTTTCAGCCAGAGGGATCTCCTTACCTCATAACTTCAAAGCCTTTATCTTCAACCCCAATCTCTCCAGAGATCTAGTTAAGCATCTCCAAGTAGACCAGGAGTTTTGCAACACCTCGACTGCAACCCACAACTGGAACATTTCATTTGGCAACTTACTATATGTACACATGCAACAAGTTAAGTTTCATCAGACAATACTGTCACTCTATTTTTTCCTATTTGATTTCATTTAAAAATGTTTAATTTTTTTCATATGATTTCAAGACCATTAAGGGGTCATGACGTGCAGTTTAAAACACACCATACCAACATGCTGTACCAGATATTTCCATGTGGACATTTCTTTACCACCTCAAACATAACATCTATGTCCCAATGCATTTCTCAACCAAACCGCCTTGCTAAGGAATATGACCATTCACTCAGGAGGAACGTGTCAGAGTCACTGTGGATTATTCCCAATTGCTAAAATCTATTGGTTTCTCCACTGCAATGTGTTGCCACTTACTTTTCCATTCCTGCTGTTACTGTAACAGGTTTTACTGTAACTTTTTAACTGCTTCCCTACTTGCAGGAATCTTCAAACAGAGCAGACATATGTTTCAATCACAAACATCAAGGCAAAAAGCGAATTCAGCTCTTTGGTTCCATGTTGACCAGCAAAAGAGTATGCAAAGAATTCAAACGGACATGGCTTCGTCTGCTCAGCAAGCTCCTTGACCAATGAAATTTTAATTCAGGCTGCCTTACGTTTCTAAAGTTCCCATTACAATCCAGAAACCGAACTCCAGCTTTGAAGAAATGGCAGACAGACTCACCCATGTCCGCAGTGACCATGGTGGACTGGTTTTCGGGGATGGAGACAGAGGTCTGGTCTTGGTCTACACTGCGAGAGTCCTCGTTGACCTCATGTTGGCTCTGGCTGAGTTCTGATCGCAGTTCTGAGTATTCATCTTCCTCCCTGAGAAAAAAAGGAGCGTCAGCCTCCACTGACAGAGACATAAGACAAATCCCTAGAGAGTATGTCTTTTAAGGACAAGAAAAAGACATTCAGAAAGAAAACAGAGGTTTCCTCTCCAGGCCACATGGACCAGGATTCTTTTCAGGCCAAAAAGATGGTCACATTTATGGTCAGTGGTTGAAACTCAAAGTTTACTTCTGTGTCCACATACCTACTTGTACACCAAACAAGATTCATCTATCAGTCAAATAGAAACTTTTCCCCTTCAGAGATTTCCTAAAGAAATCAGATCTCTTCACCCCCTCAAACACCCAGGTGAAAAAGAACTGAGACTCCCAGCACCAAGGCCACAGTGAGCAGGACAGTTGAGAATCTGGTGGACAGGAACAGCTCATCCCACCACCACCAGGGTGGGCTTTCTTCTGGAAAGAGGACATAAAGAGTGTTGAAGCTGGAGCTACTGGAAAACCAGCACCTTGTCTGTGCACATCAGAACAGATCCTCTGAGAGGTACAGGGGTCAGCATGTCTGAGAAACACCATACTTACTTTCTGTAAAGGAAGTAAGTGAAGTTGAGGGATAGGGGAAGAGAGTGGGGTGGGGAGAAAATGGAATCACTGAGAAAACACCACTCAGTGGTCTACTTCCTTCAATTTGCACCTGCGAGCGGGAAGACGACATTTAAATGCAGCCATGTTTCATCTGCACAAGCACACCCACGCCCTCTCAGCCTGTCATGGGTCCCTCAGCCTTTGGTCTCTGAGGTCTCTGAATCAGCTACGAGCAAGCTAAGAGAACTGAAAATTGTAATGTGTATTTCAAAGCACACGCATACCTCGTCCCACACCAGTACCATTGCTATGCACACAATGGATGCAGACATGGAGAAGGCAAAAATTAACCCTCTTTGAAGCATTTCTTTGGCAAGCGAGCCAAAAAAGGAAATTGTCAGGGAATTTAATTATGCAGTTGCAAAGTCCATAGGTGTCTGCTTAGCCCCAGTGGGAGGGTATCTGTGAAGAAAGGTAGGAAGAGAAGAAATTCAGCCTGGCATTCACTTTAAGTTGGTGACAACCATTGGGGCAGAAAGTCCACAGTTTGGGGTTCCGGATAGAAAAAAATCTACACCAGGATGGTTAAGTGGTGATCACTGGAACTTGGGGAAGAGGCAACTGCCCTTTTAAGCTGGGGAGATACATCTGAAGAAGTCTCCAGGGTTCTTGGTTCTCTCAAGAAATCAACATCCTCCCAGGGAAGGAATTCAGCTGAGCCCCTGAGGCATTTCTAATAAAAGCCACCCAGAAATCTGGGAAGACTTTAAATAGATATAAAACCCCCAGACATGCAAAATATGAATTAGAATGGGAGTGGTGAAGGCAAAAAATATAGGTTAATGTTCCACGAATAAGTTAATTATTAGACACCTGCAAAGCCAACGATAATTAGGTTTAGGAAAGAAAACAATTAAAAAGTACTCTTAAGAGTCACCTTTTTGGACCAGAGGGTAATTGTGCCCTGATACATCAGCTCTCCTTTCAATCAGCATTTAAAATTCCGATGTTAGTTAATGGGAGATTTTGTGTATGATGAATAAATTACCTTTGTTGCATAGCCAATGTAATCAGCCTCAGCTTGGCTGAGATTGTTTTACAGCCAAAAAAAAAAAAAAAAACAAAAAACAAAAAAAACAAAAACTAGATAAATGCTGCTGCTGTATCCCTTGTATAAATGGCATTTGTAAAATCTTTCATACCCACCTTAAACCCTCTTGGCTTGGCAGGTTCCAAGACATATAGTGCCTGCCAGATCTCCTGCTTTGTAAGAAATTATTTCATTAGGTTGGGCTTTTTATAAAGGAGTGAATAGGGAAGGGGTGGGAGAAGGAAGCTGCTGATTGTAGGAAACGTTCCTTCCTGAGGTCAGACCACAGTCTGAAGAATTACACCACACTAGAAATGTCACCTTAGGCAGAAGGCTTTCGGTGTCATGAAATGCCAACTAAGGATCTTCATTCAATGTACCTGAGCAACAAAACAAGGACAGGAAAGCAAAAACCAAATGGATGCTGTCTTCTGGGAGTCACATAAGTTCAAAACTAATTTTAATCTAAGAAGGATGCTGCGGGTGGACACAGGAGGAGCTTCTGGGGCTGCAGGGGGCAGTGACCAGGAAGACTTCCTGCATGGAGCACCACTAAAGAGGAGTCTCAAGGCAAGCAGATTTTAGACAGGTCACGAGGGTGGAAGGGCACATGGACAGTCTCAAAGGATCCCATGGACAGGAACGTGAACTTGAACAGGGACATACGGAGCTTGGGGAGGAGTAGGAGGCTGGGGATAACAGAAACCAACATGGCACGTAGGATGGAACCCTAAGGCTGAAGGAGCACTCAGCCACTTGCTGAGTGGGCAATTCCGATCAGAAGGATAATTTATTGCATTGAAGAAGGCAAACAATCAGGGTTAGATGGTAGAAATAAAGAAAAAAAATGTATGAAATCTAGAAATTCAGAAGGAGTAGTGTAGTCAAGATCTTGTATGGAAACATAACTAAGCAGAAGGGAAGTGTAGACGGTCTGTGTTCTTGGCCCCGCAGGGAGGGGCTGAGCTGAGCACGCACCCTCCCTGGTTAAGGTTCCTCCTTAAGGTTATCATAATGAATGTTATAGGACAAGCACACAAAGTAAACAGTAATGAGAGGTAGAAAGCAACCTTGTGAGAAGGTCAGGCAAGGTTTTGTGTCACAAAAAATGAGGTATAAAAAGAGTTCAACTGAACCTTAACATTAGAAAGTTTGTACAACCGTTTCTCCCACTGACTTTGGTCAAAAGTCTTGGAGCTGCATATCCTTCTCATCTCCTGAACCATTACTGGCATCATTCCTGAAAGGAGGTTGGACTCTGGGACTGGGGAGTGACGAAAGCCAGTTCTCCCAGGGCTCTTTGTAAGCTGACAGTCAGTTTGGGACTGCAGCACATGTGGAAGTCTGATGCTGGGGGCTTCTCGCTTCCCTGTATCATTCAGGAATACGCATCTGACAAGAGCAATGGAACAGGAAGTCAGAAACACTCTGCGGGCTCATGGCAGTTTTTAAAGGCAAGAATTTGAGGTGTGTTTTCAAGGCTGCTCTGAGCAGCAGGGCGTCACCCAGCTAGTCAAGGTGTCTAGCTAATGACACAGCATCAGCATCTCCAAGTAACTTTATAGTTTGCCTCCTTCTGCTGTGTATAAAGTGTATATAGTAACTCTTGGTAAGTGGTAACTTACCTGTTTGGGGAAAGAAATGCCTCCCCAAAGAACACCAACTGCTAATGCTGGTGATGAAACGAAGAAAACATGGGAAGGTCCAAGAAGTGATCAAATTAAGTGAAAACAAAAACAAAAAACCCAGAAGCTTTGATCAATTGAGAAATGTTGATAATTATATACCACTGGTGCTAGATTCATAATTACAAAATTACAAAGTTCTCAGGAGTTTCTCTTTGGAACACAAAGGATCATCTCACAGGATTCTAAATGTACATTATTTCATTCACTTAGAAGCATTTGTGAAATGCTTCCAAGCTGCTGTTTAGAGTTGCAATGATTAATGGTTGCTACTAGCTTACCAACAAAACAAAAACAAAAACAAAAATGCTTCTAAGGGCAGGCATTAGATTGTACACACCTACGTAACTGGCAGGGGCAGAAAAGTCACAGACTGGCAGACTGCAAGGGACCTTAGCAATCACCTAAGCCAGGATCATTACCTGTGTTCTACAAATAAGACAAGTAAAGCTCAGACAGGCGAAGCAATTTACCTGAAATTATGCAACTAGTTAGCAACACAGCCTAATTCCTAAGTTTAGTACCAAGGAAACAATAATATGACAGCTTAAGGAAAGGGTTGTTTTTATTTTTAAAGATGCCTTCATATTACTGGCGAGGAGTGAGGTGATCTAATCAGAAAAGGAAAAAGTCTGTGAAAGTATAATTCTTATCATGCTTTCCAGACCCAAGCTGAAGTGCTCTGGAATCAGCGGCATTTGATAAAATTCTTATTTCAGGAGCAATGCCTATTTCTATTTTATTTTGGGTTGCACATTCATGCCTTGTCACCGGATTGGAGTGACTGGTGAACCAGACCCACAAG
Source organism: Camelus ferus (assembly GCF_009834535.1). Classification (NCBI taxonomy): domain Eukaryota; kingdom Metazoa; phylum Chordata; class Mammalia; order Artiodactyla; family Camelidae; genus Camelus; species Camelus ferus. Next base: position 76,773,534 of record NC_045698.1, on the reverse strand, counting down.
GACACCTCCCTGCCTGGACAACTGTCAGTTAACTATGTCCAGCTAACCCAGTCTACCTGACCTGATTATTTTTCTTTTAAAACACATTCTGTCTCCCTTGCAATTAAAGGCAGACTTGCCCTGATATGGACATCCTTCTTTTAAAGAACAAAGATTTTTTTTTTAAGACATAAGGAGGAAATATATTTCTTTCAGCTCTCTTAGAGGATCTATAGCAGAAAATGTGTGATGAGTAAATACTTCTTATTCTTCTTCCCCGTAGCACACAGGGAGTTCAGACTCCTCTATGAATCTTACAGTGAATAACTGAACAAACGGGAGTGTGAAATGCTCTCCCAGGTGTATAATAATCCATCCTTATAATCAATGAGTACCAGTTTTAACAAGATCTGATAGAGGAGCCGTATTCAAGAACTTCGAATAGGGAATAAGGGTTGAATACACACCACATAGGAAGACAGGGAGAGAGAAACTACCTCAGCTTTCTGGGTTTTCATTTTTATTTCATTCTATTTTACTCTTTAGGTCAGAAGTTAATAAAAACATGTTTTTGCTGGGAGCGAAAGAAGTTTGGGGTTACACCATGTTTGAGATGCAGCAACGTGAAGATGGACAGACACGTCCACACAGGTCGAGGTGTAGGCCGAGCGCTCAGGAAAAAGGTCAGGTGCACAGTGCAGGCCGGAAATGTTGGCGAATGGATTATGTTAAGAGTACCTGGAGACTTTGGGTACTACCTCAGTAGCCAAATGAGGAGCATGTTGCAGACAAAGAAGCAGAAGGGTTACGTGCCGATGTGGAGGTGATACACACAGGAGGGGGTGGTGCTTTTGCACTGCTGCTGTCCTGGGGAAAGGTGTGGGGGACAGCCCAGGGTAACAGCAAGGCTGAGGATGGATCTTAGGGACAGAAGAAAAGATCTAAGACCTACAGGGCCGTGGAGGTTGGAGAAGAGGACACCAGTAGGGAAGGAGGATTTAGGGTTAAATGCTGCAAAAAACGACCAGTAACTGAAAAAATCCAGTGACCTTTTCCTGCTAAGAAATCACTGGTGATTTCCAAAACAGTGTCTTAGCCTAGGCTGCTGTAACAGAGTACCATAGGCCAGCTTAAATAACAGGAATTTATTTTCTCATAGTTCTAGACTTGGGTTGGCAGTCCAAATTCAAGGTGCCAGCATGGTTGGTGTTAGCTAAGGGCTCTCTTCCTGGCTTGCAGATGGCTGGTTGCCTTCTCACTGAGTCCTCACAGGGCAGGCAGAGAGTAAGCGAGAGAGCTAGCTCTCTGGCGTCTCTCCTTACAAGGGCACTAGCTAATCCTATCATGCAGTCCCCATCCTCCTGACCTCAACTAAACCAAATCACCTCCCAAGACCCCGTCTGCCGGGACTATCATGTTGAGGGGCAGAGCTTCAACATATGAACTGGAGGTCGGCCAGGGGGAGCGGGGTGCACAATTCAGTCCAGAGCAAAAGGAGTTCTTGCAAACTGTTGGGGTCAGAAGCCAGATACTGTGGGCTAACAAGCAAACGGGAAACGAAGCAGAAATCATGGACTACTCATGAGAGTTGGCAGGGAAAGGCTGATGTTATGAGAGCAGCTTTTGGGAAAAGAAAATAATCTCCTTGGGAAACAAAAGATCTCATGTTTAATTTGCTTAGACATCTTTTTTCTCCCTCAGATCCAAAGCGAACTACTGATGTAGTTTTCCATTTTCTCCACGCCATTATATAATCTCCCCAAGTCAGATGAACATTTTAAAAAGCCACTCATAACATACAGTTAAGTGAAAAAGCACATACTACAAAACAGTATGTGCTATACGATCCAATTTGCTTAAAATATTCATGAATAAAAATTTTTTAGAAGGCCATAAATACAGATTGTTTGGTGTTTATTACAAGGAGATGAGATTTAGGATGCATTAGGCAGGGTTCAGTTAGGAAAAAACAAACTACACTGAATGTTTCAAGTAGAAGTTAATCTAGGTAGTTCTGTGCTTACAAAACCACTGGGAAGACTGGAGAGGAGAAGGTGGGTAGAGGCCACCAGGAGCTGTCAGATTTGCCATCACAGCTGTGGTCCCCTCAAGGAGGAAGACATTGCTGCTGCCTTCACACCCGCCCACAGCTCCAGGGTCTGGCCAGTCAATGCAGGACCTCATGTTGACCGAAGCCTGTATGTCAGCTGCCACCATCATGGCCTAAGGGACAATGGCTCCCACCTCCTTTCTGCCTCCCAGACCCCAGTTGAATGCGTATCATTGGCAGAACCAAAACTGTGTCCCAGAGCCTAGCTGTTGAGGGAGTCTGGGGAGTAGTCCCCAGGCTCCAGCCTCTTTGATCTGGGGGAGAGTAGAGAGAAGGGGTGGGGATGGTACCAGGTGCCAGACAACATCCATCATTATCTACTGTCTTTGGCCACTTGACAACCTCTTACACAAACTTACATTTCCAAACTGCAGTAGGAATGACAACAGGCTTCTGTAACTACCCCTCATTCAAAAGCATATGTACTCACCTTCTCATCAAAATGGGAGACCCAAAGTCCTGCCAGTAATTATATCCACTGTTAGCTATATCCCTCCTCTTCTAGTTCATTGGCACATTCACCTAGGTATCACGCAGCCTAACTATTAAATGAAAAGTTTCACCAATTCCAACTCACCTGATATATTAGGAGAAAATAAGAGAATAAACAGGAAATTGCATACACACATAAACAAGCAAGAAAATATGCACACCCTGGCCATCCTTTTTGCAACTGGTCATGAGACTACAGTTACCATTTATAGCTTCCGTCTTCCACTAGGAAACCCCTATTTCCTTGGTGTTTGGCCAGCATCACAGGTGGCTAGAGTTCTTTGCCTAGTGAAGTAATCAGACATCTTCATTCCTGAGGGGCTTCTGATCTGTGTTGTGATCCTCTTATCTACTAACTTCTACTATCAGCAACTTCTAGGAGGTATTCTAGACAATCTCATGAGTTCCAGACATAGTCCTCCCTGCCTCCTGGTATAGTAAAAATCCAGTCTCCTCTTGGTAGTCAGGATCAATCACTCCAGCCAGGATAGTAACTCACTTCACTGCCTGTTGATTCAGAAGCATGAGGTGTCCCAAGGGCCCGGTGGCAGACAATGGAATGATAGCTATGTTCACTGGTGGAGACAAAGATCCCTTGAGAACTAAAACTTCTAAACTAGCGGAGCTCAAAATCACAAGGATGAGAAGTAACAACATTTTAGGTGTATGAATGAGAGGAGCCATTTCTACTTCCACTTCTTGGTCCCTGGACCCAAAAAAGCAGCACCATATGCTGTTGCTAGTTGGGAGCACTTACCACATGCATAGAGAATTTAAAAATACTACAATCCAGATGGTGCACTATGGTAGACTAGGTCCACAATGAGATGGATTCAGGTCATGATGCCACTTGTCACCTGACCTTCTGTGCACTGAATTATGTGTTATTGTCCACTGTCACCTCCCCCCCCCTCCACACACACTCACTCCCAAAATGCATGCGCTGCATCCCTAACCTTCAATGTAATGGTATTTGGAGATGGGAACTTTGGGGGATAATCAGGTTTGAATGAGGTCATGAGGGTGGAGCCCTCATGATGGGATTAATGTCCTTGTAAGAGGAGATACCAGAAAGCTTGCTTCACCTCTCCCTGCCATGTGAAGACACAGTGAGAAGGCAGCCTCGTGCAAGACATGAAGAGAGCCCCCCTCACTGAGGAACTCAATTGGATGGCACTTTGATCCCAAGGTTCCCAGACTCCAGAAAGGTGGGAAATAAATTCCTATTGTTCAAGTTACCCAGGCTATAGTATTTTGTTACAGCAGCCTCAGCTGACTAATATACCCGCATAAATCCCCGTCCAGACGGTAGACTGCGTGCATTTTGGATCCTAGGGGCTATTATTAGCTCAGAAACAAAAATCAGCCTAGAATGTGGACATCTCTTTTTTTCCACTGTGTAGTCTCCCTTGCGTAAAGGGCAGAAGGAAGACTGACCATACCTACTTGTGCCAGGGTTGTAAATATCTTCATCTAAAGGGCTCTGGTTCTGAGAACTGGGTCACATAAGGGAACTGGGTAAGAAGCCATGATTCTCCATTGCAATGGCAAGTCAAGTCTCTGTTCACCAGACCAGAGTTTTTTTTTGTTGTTTTTTTTTTTTTATAAAGATAATGTAAAACTTTAGTTTTAGGCTGTCCATTTATACTGATCTTAGAGACCCTGTGATCAGTCAGCCAGTATCAAAAGTCTCTACACGTCAAATCTTTTTGATTACTACTGTAGCCCTGTTGGCCAATGTAGTAAACCAAACCCACAGTGACTCCAGTAGTTAAATGGCATCAAAGACCCCATTTTAATAACATCATCTCCCACCCAACACTTCTGACTCTCCTGACCTCTGGATATTATATTATATTATATATATTATACTAGAGAAGTTCTGGCCTTCCAACATTACTGAATGTAATCCACCACTGATTCTAGTTTTCATTTAATCAAACCGCTGGAGCTAACACACCAAATCCAGAATCTCTGATAGGAACAGTCATATTGATAAATTCAACATCAATCCAACACTATATTCTCCTCTCCCTCGTCCAGAAACTTAGGTCCTAATCCTACACATATTCCTCGCAAGTTTCTGTGAATATAAATGAATAAAATCTTACAAGTCTTTTCCTATTTTAGCTGTATCTCTCCAGGTTGGATTTTCTACCTATCCTCCTGAGACATGATGGGATTTGACTACTTTTAGGCTTCAAGATAAAGATAAAGATGAATGGAGTAGCAGTGGGGCATGAAAGCATCTGGTACCCTCTACCTGGAATCAGATTGCTACTGACTCTCCAAGCAAGGTAGGACCGACCTTATCAGACAGGGAGGGGGGCTACTTCTGCGGGAGGGCAGGCTCGGTGGAGTTTGTAGGGTCTAGGTGTTCTGATTCATTTCAATCTACCCAATGTCACCATTTCATCTTTTTCTATCAATGCTTAACCTTTAAGCTAAGAGATCTGATGTGGCTATGAATTCAACTTACACTGGAATTCTGCAACCTGCAGTGTCTGACTCTTGGCTACATTAGCCCTGTGGCTGTAAGAGATGGGAGAGTCTTTTAGGGCAGTCACAGAAGGTTCCTGATTCTCCCATCAAGACCCGAGATAAAAACTTTAAACGATGAGATTGGCGTTTTTTCCCTTATGCAATTCAACATGGCTTAAACACAGATATGTCATAACTTACATAGTCTAGATGCTTATTAATGATTTTTCAACTTTTCCAATAAATTCCTAACTCAGGCCCAGATTGAAGTGACAAGAAAGTCTATAAGGCCCCAGAATTGCACCTGACTAGCATGACAGTCCTCTACCCCCCGGACATGCTAGGGCTGTTAGAGTTCATCCAAAGCACTTGGCCCCTACTGCACTGGGTCTTCCATAGCATCTCAGGACCTGAGCGCAAACCGACTTCCTGGAGTGGTGGGGGCTGGGGAGATGCTTTAGCCACCCGAGCTCAGAGGACAAGAGCCCGTCTTACTGGCCCACAGGCCTGCGTGTCTTCCAGCCTTGCAGGGAGTCCCCTCCTCAAGGAGGGGAGAGCTCATTTCCATAATGAAAACTGGCAGAATTTAATGTAACATCTGTCCAGATGCAATCTTCCTTTAAATAAAAGGCACCAATATATGTTTATGCTCAGGAAGCTCACTGTATTTTAACATGAAGGAGTTTGGCCATTACATTCAATTTAAACATCCTGAAATTCAGTTTTCCAGGTGATGTGTTATGCATTTTTTTCACAGCTCACTGAGCCCATTTGCCTTGCCTTCTCAAGTGTTTAAAAGGGCAGCATGTCTTAATGGAAATGACAAATTTGCCAATGTATGCCGTCAGCCCCCTCTGAGCCTGCTTATAATCATTTCTTTGGGCTGAAAATTCTTCTCTGCTCATGCATTTCTAACCTACAATCATTCTGAAGACCAGGATACAATTTAAAAGCCTTGAGGTTCTCAGCTGGAAAATACAATTTATCGTGTGGCTCCAGTTCAGGGCAGATTTTCCCCACAACTTTGCCCTGAAACAGAGGCCCATCGGTACCCTCATCAAGTAGCCCCAGCACCACTGCAGCTCTCAGAGTTGGAACAAAATGCATGCAAAGTTTCTTCTAACCCAGGACTTCCAGAGGGAGAGTTTAAAGAAGCTGCCTCTAAAACTGTTTTAATTGTGCCTTGTACAAACATTCAGAGAACAAAGTACTCTTTCGCCATAAAAGTAGATGCCAGCCATTTGCTTTCCCCAGGGCTATTCCCTGAGCACAGGCAGGAAGATAAAAGTTCTCATCCTTGGCTTAGTAAGTCCTTGAAAGCAAACCCCTCTTCTGAACAGCAAGGCAGACACACCAACTGAGTGCTGTGTGCGGAAGACTCAGGGGCCAACTGGTTGATAAGCAAGGAAGGCAGAATCCCCACCAATCACTTTTAGGGGAAGAAAATTAAATAGAGGCAGAGATATGATGGGTTCTAACTTCACCCCTACTCTCTGCTAAGTCTAACTTCAAAGTAGCCGCTTAACATTTTTCAGCCTCAGCTTTTTCTCCAGTCAAGTGATAGATCAAATCTTGTTCCTCCCTTAGGAGTTTGTAAGAGGCTATGTCAATGTTGTAAGTCAACTTGAGGTGAGCTCAAAATATTAGATTATCTAGAAGTGTATGGAATGTTGGGTTAAAAGCCACATTCATAAATCTCTCAAGATCCCCAAGGGAGGCAGAGTTTTCGTACAACCAGAGCAGAGATGCTGAATAAAAGGGGTGGTGGGGATGCGGATTTCTAAGACAGAGGGAGAAGGGCTCTATACAGAACTTGTAAATAATGCATCTCACTCAACTCCCCCTGATCAATCAGTGAGGGATTACAACTCCCACCCTGTCTACCTTTGTGGGTTATCCTGAGGATCAAGGTCAGAACAGAATAATGGAGGGGAGAGCACATGGGTAACAAAGAGAAAATATTTATCAACTGTAAAAACCTTAGTTACAAATAAAACATTGTTCCAATTCATAGGGGCACCTTCAAGCCCAAGACCCAAGTGACTGCCCAGAGGGGCAGAGAGAGCCTGGACTCGGAGCCGAGTGACTACCTGATGGTGGTGCCCTGCAGTCGGTCTATCTTCTTGTTGAGCTCCGCAATGATGCTGTGGAGTTCCGTGATGCGTTCCTCGTACCGAAGTGTCGTTCGCTCCTGGACGTCCTCATGTTCTCTCATGAGGTGGGACTGCTCACACTGGGGTCAAGAGGACAAGACAGGAATGGCAGTGAGTGGACACACTTACAGGTGAGTGATTCTAGTTTTAAGGCCTCAAATACACAACCACATGTTGCGTACACTCCCAATAAACACATACCTGCTCATTATTATGTAAATGAGATTAAATGCACAGTGACTGGTGGGGGGTTGAGGAGGGAGAGACACATACCTGCTCATGGGCCACGCATCCCAGAAGACACAGCAACAGCTGAACTTTACAAAGCCCCTGGTGGAAGTCGAGTCTTCACCTTCCTAGCTCTCATTTGCTCTTTGGGGAAAGGTCCCTCTCCCACTGCATGTGGTCTTAGTAGCTCTATCCAAGTCTCCTGCTTTTCCCCAGCCAAAAAGTGGGCAAGTGGCCCAAGGTGGACACATCAGATACCTCCCTTTTGGAATCTGAGTCCTGACTGAATGAACTTAAGCTTGCATGGTGTCAATTCTCATGACTGAGGGTCCTGATGAGACTGTCACTTAGTTCCTTCCCACCACCTCCATCCCCAGAGCTTCCTTCCCAGGATCCTTTATGGTTGCTTAGTTTTCCTTTTATCAATTCAATCCTTTTTTTGCTGAAGTTTGCTGGGGTATGTTTCACCCACTTTGCAACCTAATAATCCTAAGTTGTATGACACCAGTTCTTACCTGTCTGGTTATCTCCAGACATAATGCTTTCCAGTATCCTTTCCCACCAGACTGTAAACTCCGGGAAGGCAGGGCCTGGGTGTTCTCATGACTTAGCCCCAGCCCCTGGCACGTGGCCTGGTTCACTGTGGGTGATCTGGAGGTGCGATGGGATGAATAAACTGCAATGTATCACACTGTCAAGAAGGTGGCTTTGCAGAGACAATGACAAAAGAAGGCGAGGAGCTTCCCTTGCTTAGCATTTGATGCACTAGGAAACAGCAGATGCTATAAAAACATCTTTGGAGCTCGAGTTTAAATTCTAGGGAACCTGTTCATCTCTCTCATTTCTCTCCCTCCTCAACCCCCCACCAGTCACCATGCATTTCATCTCATTTACATAATAATAAAACACCAGTCAGAGATAGAACAAGGAGTCTAGCTTGTCCCTGTCTACTGTGTTCAGCCCTGATTAATTTCCTGTCCAGCAGAGGAATTTTAATTTCATTTTCAGCAAGGTTTTCCTAATGCCAAGAGCCATATGTACTGGCCAGCTTTGCACTTTCAGGGCTGGTGGCAGGTGGGCAAGGGTAAGACTTCTCACCCACCACCTCCAATGTCCTCCCCCCTCCCTAAATCTGCCAGGCTTCCAACTGTGTAACCCAGAAGCTGTTGGGCAGGGACAAAAAGCCTTCAAAAATAAACAGAAAGCTACACTCAGCTCAACTCAATACTGAAACAGAAGTACTCAGCAAAGTCTGATGAATGTGTTGGTATAAATCATGGCAGGGACCACACCTGTGAACAAGAACTTGATGAATATGAATGCAGAAACTTCCTCGGTGCTGCTCAGAGCTCCAGAAATAAGACTGGAGGCACTAAGGCTGAGGAACCTGTATTATGGTCCTTGGTGAGATGGTTACTTTCAGACAAACAATGATGTAAACTTCTGTTCTTAGTGACAACATGAAACATCAAATAACCTCCACTCCAGGTCCAACACACAGGCAATAAGTGGAACCAGAGGCAAGGATGAAGGATGAGGGAAAGGCACATCTACACAGAAGTTTTCCTAAACAGAACAAAACCGTTAACAGGACACAATTACTCTTTCCATGAAGTTATGCCTTTTCAGCCACAAAATGACAGTGTCTCATACACAGTATCTGCCAGGTAAGTGGAAGAGCTTCATATTTCCTTGGAATATACCAACAGCAGAATACTGTTCCTCTCCATCCTTGCAGAAGATCTATGAGCTTTGGTTACTGGTCTTTATTCCTATCTTCAAACTGTGTATGTGAGTGTGTGTGTGCATGTCCACACACGCACCCGTGTGTGTGCTGTATGCTGTTATCTATACGTGCGTGTGTGGCCGATACTCTCATGAAGGCCACCAGTTCCAGACCTCACAATGATCACGAGATAATGCCCGGTCTGACCTGGATCTCATCAATGTCACGACTAATTGGCCATCTTGCTGGTTCTTGCTTTGGGTTTCTTCCCCCACATTTGGTTCTCTAGGGCAATCAACTACTGTGAAATGCTTCCCCTTACAAACTCCACGAGCTCTCACTCTCCCTTCAATTCTCCACTTACTCCTCCTCCTTCAGTGTTTACAGGTCAACAGGCCACCACCACCACCAAGGCTGACAAGAAACTGCAAAATCCACTTAAAAATTAAGGTGCACCAGGTTTACGCAAGGAAAAGGCATAGGATCAACTGCTAACCACAAGACAGTTCTGGGCCTCGCTGCTGACTGTGAGGAGCTGTCTAGGAGGTGAGCTCCTGGGACTGGCTGGTGCCCGGATAAGGAGAGCAGAGCACCACAGTGGGTGTGGTACCGCCCTCACCCCTGCTTCCAACAGCAAAGTCTTCCCAGAGGCTATGCGTAGGAACGAGACACAACAGGAAGCCTGATGATTCAGTCAGACAGAATAGTGCGTGTAGCTGAAAGGAGAAACAAGATTCGTAATGTCTGTTTGGAACTTGGGGGTTCATCTGGAAGTAGCAACAAGAACATCTTGGAGGAAAAAATTTCTCAAAGGCAAAGCGATCTGGGTTACATTCCTAGATTTTTCCCTACGTATGTTTTTTTCCCCAAATGGTAGAAATGCCTCTATAATTTAATACTTTCTCTAAATATAAGAGATGTGTCTTGATTTCCCAAACCATCTAAGAGACTGTGCGAGGTACCATAGGAAGGGTCCCCGTGACATGACACCCACCTTAAAGGGCAATGTGGCTGCAGCTTCCAAGTGACATCTCTGCTGGTGAGTAAGAAACATGGACAAAAATGGGGGTGGGGAGAAGAAGTGATGGTAGAACGGTATCCCGGAGAAAAGAGAATACAGGAAAATAATCAAAACTCCTAGCCTCCAGAGAAATGAATGACTAAGAAGACATAACCCAAGGGTCATCTGCGAAAAGCAACATCCCCTTGAGGTACCTCACTAAACAGGCTTCACCCATTCTGCACACGCTCGCTGCACCTTGCCAAAGATGTGTGCACTTGCCAAAGCACGGCTCTCCAAGCTCGGTGAAAACCCCTTGAGCTTTTCCAAGCTGTGATGCAGGGAAAAGTGGAGCAACTCCCACAGGGCAGCAGTGCAGGAGGAAGCAAGTCATTACCTGCAGGAGCCCAGAGAACTCAACAAAACACCCTTGTGAAACAGCGCCCTTAACTTACACGAGACCACACCCAGGAACCTGGCACTTTAGTGCAGGAGAAGTGGAAGATGAGTGGGTGGCATCCAGGGCAGGCAGAGCCATTCTGTGCACGATCAGTGCCTTCCTGCCCTGCCGACCTCCCACACAAGCAGGACTGGCCTGTGAAAGGGAGACCCAACTCTATCATCTCGCTGCAGTATCGCTACTGACCTGTGCCTCTCACCACCCGAGTCTCCGAGGGCATTTTTTAACTCAGGAGGTTGTGTGATTTCAAGTATTCTGTTTCACAAGGACACAGGCTGGGCCAAGCTGTATACTGACGTCCATGGAAGAGTCATCTCTGGGCAGGTATCTCAGTAAAGCCTCACCGAAGAAGGTAATATAATAACGACAACTCAACAGGAAAAGAAGAGTATTTCTCCTATTACTACTTAATGCTTGCACAAATTGTTCAATTCTAAGTAACCAGTTAAAGTACATTATAGACGTTTTTAAAGAATGATAAAACAGCATCCATTTTCTTACAATTCATGAACACAATCTGTTTTCAAACAGTGTTCATTTTTCTCCAGTATTTTTTTACATAAGTGGGACACTGCCAGGACCACAGTGTGGGGTGCACATTACAGAAGCCCCAGCACCCCCGCGGCAGCCAGCAGGGGTGTTCACCAAGATTCTGGTGCACCTCCATCCATGGACATGGTGGGACTATATTTCTCCTCCCCCTTGAAGCTAGATAAGGCCATGTGACTTGTTTTGTCCAATGAGATATGAATGAATATACACCATTTCTGCCTGGAAGCCTTTAAGAGCTCCTGTGGGGTTTCCCACATCCCCTTCCCCTGGCCGTGGCTGTTGGCAACATTCTACATGGGAGAGGCTATTGGCTTGGGAGGCTGGGTGAGGACAGAACAACAGAATTACCTGCCAGCCCCAGGGAGCTTCTAGCAAGGAGCAAAAAAATAAACTTTTGATACTTTAAGCCATTGAAAATGTGGGGTTATTTGTTATCCTGCACATCCTAACGATACAGCTGTTTTATCGATGAAGACAGAGTAAGTGTACAGTAACAGATTTATCTGTTATAATCCAGATAACAAACAGAATGCTCTGGTAACCTTCTGGTTCCTGTTCATGCCATCAAGGGGCCGAGGCGCTCCCTTCTACTCCCTCCCAGCCCTGCTTACCTCCTTCTTACCGTTTACCTAAATATCTCAAGTGGCAGCAGAGTGATCCCTACCCTGAATCACCTCTGGTGAACCCCGGGAAACATGAACATTGTGCCGGACAACACCAGAGGAGAGCCAGGACACCCCAATAGCTCTCTCCTCAAACCCCTGGGAGCACCAAAATAGAAACATAGACACAAGGGGATACAAAGCAGGGAATTCTAAGTCCCTCCAGCTCCCACCAACCCAGCTTTAGCTGTCGATGTCAAGCATTCAGCAACAAACTTCTAAACAGAATGCAATGGCGGCTTCTTCCAGCAAAACTCACAAATGAGGGAGTCTTTTCTACTCCTTACTGTGGCAAACTATCTCATACAACTTTGGCTGAACAAAATAACAAATGGTCTCAAACAACACGCTACTGCTTTTTTCCCCTATTATTACAGAGAATTGTATCCAGGGTTCTCCAATCCACATCCCATCTTTGATCCAACAGTACAGCGAAGCCAGAAAGCCTAAGGCTGCAGAACCTTGCCGGCCATGACTTTCTGGAGGTCAGCATCATTAGGAGCTTAGATTCTCCTGCTGCTACAGACTTCCAGTTTGAAAGGCAAAGCAAAAAAGACTGGGCTGAGATAGGATGGAATTTTTCCTTTTCCTGAATTTCATCTGGCACTGAATACATACCCTGAGCTTTTTCTCTAGGTTTCAGCTCTCCTAACATGACGATGATGAAACAAATTTAAAACCTATATAAATACTTGTGTCTACCCACATAAATCGGTGAAACTGCCTATATGCAAAAATGTTAAATAAAAGCAAGCAATATCATCGTTACAACCACCAAGAATAAAACCCTTTAGGCTCATCAGTGCAGTTGGTGCAATCCAGGGATAAAGCTGTGAGTCAGCCTTGACACAGACGGGCCAGAGAACTTGAGCTCTTGTTGGAAAAACCCTGTGCGACGTGGTGATGCAAAGGAGCTTTATGGTTTTGTTAATGTTCTTCACTGGGTTTTATCTTACTCCGCAGAGGCCACTGAGCCTTAATCATCACATTAGTCTCAGCTGTCAAACCTAAGAGTATTATAAACGCCATTCTGGAAAAATGCAATGCCATCAATAATTTGTTAACCCTCTCAGCCATCCTGGGAAGGGGGTCAGTACCACTCTCTCTTAAAATATGCTAAGAAGTAATGCTGCTTTCTCAGGGGCTCACTGGATTGATTGCAAGTAATACTACTCAGGCTATTTCTAACCTCATTCTAAGTCCTTGCCCAGGTTCTCCCGAGGGGTGGAATGGGGAATTGAGCCAGCTAAACAAAGAGGCCCAGCACAAATGGACATGCCATTGACAAAAGCAAACAGCTAGAGCAGTGTACCCAAGAATCTAAACAAATGGGAAAGGAATGGCGCTGGGGGAGGTCCTGGCAATAAGAAGGCATCCAAACTACATCATTCAGTATCTCATACAAAAGAAGGATGAAAGAAAACACTCCCTCCATTACATTTCATAAAACTATGTATGTTTCCAAGGGGTAGAAAATTCAGAACACTTGCTTTCTAAAGAGAAAGAGCTCAGAAACAGGTCTATTGTATTACTCACTGCTGACCTACTTCACAAGGGCTTAGAAGCTTATTTTGATATATCTCCTTCTGTAGTACTTAAAAAAAAATTTTTTTTGTGGGGAGGGTAATTAGGTTTATTTTTTTATTTATTTTTAATGCCGATACTGGGGACTGAACTCAGGACCTCGTGCATACTAAGCATGCACTCTACCACGGAGTTATACCCTCTCCCTCCTTCTAGTTACTTTTTAAGAATACAATTATTAAAATAATTATTGGTACTAAATAAGAAGAAAATACACTGAAAGCATTAAATCAGCACCATAGATCTTTGCCATTTCCCACCAGCTGGTTCCCCATGAGGCTGTTCTGTGTGGGTGCAAAGGCATGCACGTGTCTGAACACTTGTCTGACTTGGGAGGGTAGAGATATTTAAATCAAATTAACTTGTGCCCTATTCCCCACCCTCTTTGAGATCCTCTCTGGGCAGCCTGGGCAGCTTAAAAAAACAATTAAAAAACAGGATTAGTACAGCTATAGATTCCCACAAAACCTGGATTCAGACCCTGACTCTTTGTGTTTTCTAGCTACATAATCTCAGGCAAGATATTCAAATTCCCTAAACCTCAATTTCTTCATTTGTAGGATGGGACTGTTGATAGTAACTACATCAGAGGCCACTGTGAGAACTCGGTGAGATAAAGCATGTGGAATGCTTGTCCCACCGCCTGGCACAAAATAGAGCTAAAGAGGTATGGTGATTATCACTACTGGTACAAGCGAACAGTGGCGCTGTTAATCAAACCCCCCTGGAAGCTGTGATGGACAGGCTCTAAGGCGCCCACATGATCCCTGCATCTCCTTTGTGTGATACCATCTCACTGAGTCTGGGTGGGACATGTGACTGCCTTCAACTAATATAATGTGGAAAAGGTGATGGGATGTCACTCCCATCACTGCATTACATTATATAAGACTCTGTCTTGCCAGCAGATTCATTCTAGAATCTTCCCATTGCTGGCTTTCAGGAAGCAAGCTGCCACGAATCATACAACCACAAAGAAATTCCACAAACGATGTGAGTGAGCTTGGAGGTGAACTCTTTCCCAGTTGAGCGTTCAGATGAACACTCGGCTCTGCCAACACCTTGACAGCAAACTTGCAGAGGTTTGTTAAGCTATGCCTGTGCTCCTGATGCATAGAAACTGTGAGATAATAAATGTGTGTTGTTTTAACCAGTAAGTTCAGGGCAATTTGTTACGCAGCAATAGGAAACTAATACAGAAGTAATTTGCCTTCCCTATCATATTGGTAGTGGGCTCCTTTGCTCAGCTCTTCCCTTCCCATCAGTATTGTTAAACTTCCACTTCCGACCATGTATAATGAGACTTCTTTTACTCAAGTAGTACCAGTATCACCATAAATAATCACTCAACAGATGTTGAGCTCTCTTCCTTTCTAATGAACACAACAACCATTTATATTTTACATTTTAATCATAGCTCTGTAATATTTAGAGAGCTGGTAAAACTTAGCAAATCCATGGAGTACACATTTACACCCAAACTTGCTCTTCCATGATCTGGAGAGCCTCAAACACGAATCACTTACCACGGCACATAACATGGAGAGCATGGCTCAGACATTTCCCTGTTCTTAACTTTTCTCGCATAAATCTCATCTTTATAATAGGTACGAGCCTGGCGGCAAGCCTGACCTTTTTTTTTCTTTTTTTCATGTTCTTTCCCGGGTCCCAGTGTCTGAACTGGGAAGACATTTCCAGTGAAAGGAACAGAGAGTAATTTTAAAGTATATTTAATGTAAAGAATGCAAACAGGAGAGCCAACTAATGGTGCTCTGATGTAACCACTGGGTAATACCAGCCATCAAAACTATTACATGAGAATGCCTTTACCGTGAGGAAGTCAACAGGGAGCTGAATCAATCCTTGACACAGCAGACAGAAAGTTTCCCATTCACCTCTTATCACCCTCTGCCCAATCTGCTCTGTCTTTGTAAGCCTACGTTTTAATAAATACCTTCTTGGTCATCTTTTAAAACTAAGACTTGGGTCCCTGCCAGCTTCTAGTTAAAAGCATTCACAATTACTTCTTTCTTAAAAAAAAAAAAATCTCTCCAATAAGGACTATTAACATTTAGCTTTGTATCAACTTAACACCATTCTATTATTTTCTTTAATATAAAGACAATCATTTTCTTAAAGAACAAACTAAAGAAACAACAAAAAAGCATTTTAAGTTTTAATTCACTAGAGTCCACTTCTGAAACATTATAATGCTCTCTTTCCAGTTTTTTCTATCACATTTTCATTACTTTTATAATCAGAGGGAAAATATTTCAAGTAAAGTTTTCATCTAAGTAAAAAATGAAAAATTTTGTCTCTATAACATCCTATACAAGAAAAGAACATTGGTGTCCTCGTCTTGGCTCTGGTGTTAAGCTGTTCATTTGACCTTGAGTAAGCAAGTTAACCTCTCTAGGTTGCCTGTCAAATGTGGAAGTGGATGATCTCAAGTACAAAGGGTCTTTCCTCCCTACTCAAACAGTCTACAATGATGGGACATGAATTTTCAGAACTTTCCAAAGGTCATTCTAGACCGATGCCTGTGGTAGCCTGAATCTGAATCTCTGAATACCCACACAAAAACAGACAGAGAATCTACATAGCAAAACCCAATGCTTGGAGACAAGGTAGCCTCTTAAACCACAAAGTACAAGCAAGTAGGGGCAAACCAACAGCATCCACAAGTCCTGAATGGTTTCTGTGTGGGCGGAAGCACAGGGAAGCAACAAGGCTGATGGGCCTGAGAACTGGAAAACCCCAAAATAA
Organism: Camelus ferus; assembly: GCF_009834535.1. Lineage (NCBI taxonomy): Eukaryota > Metazoa > Chordata > Mammalia > Artiodactyla > Camelidae > Camelus > Camelus ferus. The sequence continues at coordinate 76,757,341 of NC_045698.1, read as the reverse complement.
CCAGTAAGTCTTCACAGGAAAGTAGGGAGGGCCAATTGGAGAACAGTGGCTAAAACTGGAGGGGTTTTTCCTGGGCCAAGAGTGAGTGAGCAAGGGGTCCACAGTAAGATCTGAAGGGGCTAAAAGCAGCTAGTCCCTATGAAACTTCCAAGATGGTCCCAGGACTCCTTGCCAAGAGGAGAAGCTGCTGGTAGTAGGATCAAAATTGAACAGGACGGGGATCATAGAGACAAAGGCAAAGAACAGATCCAGGTAGAGGCAGATGGGGGGAACAGAGCCAGGAAGTGTCAGAAAGTAGGCTCCCATATTTGTGAATACATGAAAACAACACAAGACTAAGCTCTATGAACTTAAAAAAGCCACTTCAACTCTGTCTCCTAAAAGTTCAAAGAAATTAGTTTTCACGTAAAAATGAGAAACAGAAAAGTATTGAGGTCAAATTCCACATAAAGTCATAAGAAAGAAGAAAAGAGCAGAATAACATCCCCATAAATCATGAAAGCATACCACAAAATAGAACCTTCCCCACCCCACCCTCCAAAAAAAGCACAAAACAATAGACTACTATTTCAAAATAAGCTAAAAGACTTCAAGGAGATGAAATGACATAAAGCATGAAAGACCATAATTCAGAACATATAAAACTCAGAAAGAAGGTAATAGAACACACACACAAAAGAAATAAAATTTTAAAAATGCATTTCAGAAATAAAGACTAAACTAGAAGGTACACAAGAGGGAATAAATATGACACACGAGCTCCAAGAAAAACAGAAGATGGAAAATAAGAAAAACAAAGGGAAAGGGAGAGATTTGAGACAGTGACAGATATTGAAGACAGGCAAAGAAGGTCTAAGATACAAATAATAAGCATTCTTGAAGAAAAAAAAAGCAAGGAAAAAACAATATTAAATACTATAATTAAAAACAAACTTCTCTGAAAAAAAAAGATTATAAAGTATAATCTAAAGAAAACACAGCAAACATGAGAATACCAAACCAGAATGACCAAGAATAAGAGTTACTCTAGTAAAATTACTGGAAGAAATAAAAAAAAGGAAGGAAGGGAGGAAGAAGGGGAGGAAGGTGAGGGAGGGAAGGAAGGAAGAAAGAAAGAAAGAGTAAGCAAGAAAAAAATGCTATGAATGTCTAAAGTACAAGTCTTGTGAGGGAAAGAATGGTGTATTACCAACAGACTTTGAAAGCAACACTCTATGCCAAAAGAGAATAAAGAAACATATTCAAGCAAAGAAAAGCTGAGTCAAAGGTTTTATATCCAGCAAAAATGTTTTTCAGGTACGAAGGGCAGAGACGTACTGCTATTAACAAGTAAGAACTTAGTGAAGATTATTCCCATGAGTCCTCCCTGAGGAAATCTACCAGAGTATGAGCTGCAGGCAATAAACAAACAAATAAACAGAGGGACACTGACATAAAGACCATAGTAAACATTAAGTATATAGTTTACTTGTAGAAGACTAAATGAGGACTGAAGAGGGGAGAGTGTGAGATGTGCTGGCCATATGGTGAGGCAGTGTGGACACAGTACAATTGCAAAAAAGTGGGGGAATGAGGAAAGCATAATGCAAAACAACCTTACAAATTCTTCTCAGTAACTATTATGGCAGTATTAACATTATTATTTTGGGACTATTTGCATATAATATGGGATGAAGCAAATAAGTAATTATGGATTATTCTAATTCAACCATCCTCTGTTAACTTAAGAATCAAGATTTTTAGTGTGAAAGAAAAGAGATACAAATAAAAAACAGAAGCTAAGTAAAAAATACCCAGTAGTCTGAATTTAAATTAAAGAAATCAGTATGAGCTCCTGTGGTATTTTATCTTAAAATTTACACATACATACATATGTAGATAAATAAAAAAGTAAATGAAGAATTTCCTGGCTATGTCTACAAAAGAGGCCTAAAAACAATGACCAACAAGAAGCAATAAGCACCTTTGGCACCCAGATTGTGATCCTGAAATACCATTTTCTGTTGAGAGAAACGATAACTACTTGGAGAGTGTTTAACTGCAGATTTGGGGCAAGAAATGTACCAGATGAGCCTAGAATAACTACTAGGCTCATGTCAAAAGTATCATGAAGAGGTTCTTAACCAGCCAAAGATAGTATACCTTGAGTTCCCACAAGGAAAATAATTACAAGGGACTGAAACCCAAATACGTTTAAATCCATAAGTTCATAATATTTAACAAAATTATTGAACACTTTCAGAGGATCATAGGAAATCAATTCATTATCTTGAAAAACGTTAAATGGAAAGAATGAAGCACTGATTCTGCTTTTGCTCTGTCAACTATGCCATTGTTTCAAAAAATCATAAATGATTGGAAATGTCTCCATAAAAATACTACAATTAATAACTGAGAACTGGTAGAAATGATAGAACTAAAATATCATAGTTCTGTAAGTCTTGATGAATCAATGAACTTAAGCAGCGAGTAACAAGATAGCTGGTAACATCTCAGAATGCAAGCCCACCAGATACTATGTGCTTCCCAGTGAAAAAAATAAACGCCCTCTACAGTCTTGCCAAAGGGACTGGCTATGACTCTGACTGAGCCTCTGGATCCAGGGCCATTCTGCAGGAAATACAGGGCACAGAGGAACACGCTGAACTGCACCCCGGGTGAGCAACCAGCAACATCCGGACTGTGGGAAACTCTACAGGTCAAACGGCCAGGTTTAAAAGAGTAAGTATGAAGCCAACAAAGAACAGAGGAAAATCCTGTGGATCAAGAGATTCCAAGGAAACGCACGGCTCTTAAACGGGCAAGATTAAACTCTACTGTCTAAGGACATACAAACTCCAGTAATAAACTGTAAGGAAACAGGAAATGTGACGATAAAAGTCATGGTAGCAGTCGCCTTGGTGGGCGGGAAAGTGGGATTGAGACGGGACGTAAGGAAGGACTTCTGGGGTGACTGGCAAGTTCTAATTCTTGACCTGGACAGTGGTTATGAGAATGTTTGCTCATTAAGCTGTAATTTGTTTTGTGGGGATTTCCATAGTTATGTTTTACCTTAAAAAACTTTTTTTAAGTTAAAAAAAAAATAACCCTTTCCAGACCCCTCACCTGTGCCTTGGCCAGTTTCTTTTCCAGGAGGTCCCGTTCCCGCTCCGTTTGCTGCAGACGTTGATTAAGCTCTACTATGTCTCCTCTGAGTGATGCCAGGGCTGCCAAGTGGAGCTGCAGTGACAGAAAGAAGGAGCACAAGGTTAGACCCCTCAGCAGAAACTCATTTCCGCCCCTTCATTCCCTGTAATTAGTGTGATCACATAAAAAAGGCATCATCTAAAATGGGGCACCTTGGGTGACATTAATCTCAGGAGACAATGGACATAAATCAGGTGTCTTACAGGCAAGCTGGGTACCATGGTCACCCTAAATGTATCAGGGAGAAAACTGTTATGTGTGGGCAGTAGGACCGACTTGTGCATCGTCAAATTAAAACAGAGAGCAAAGCTGCTCATTCTAAGGACTTTCCCCAAGTTACCTCAGCAAGGATGGGATTAAGAGCTGGTGTGAACTGCCTGATTCTCAAGAAGCAAGGAAAAGGCAGGACCAAATTAGCTTTCACCTTTGGGAAGACATGCAAGTTGAATGGGGCAATTCAAATTTTCCCCCTCAGTTCAAACAGCCATATTGCTTCGTGTCTAGACAAACCAAGGGGCTGAATATTAAGAAAAAAATGGGAGGGCTCATTGTTTCAGATGCTCTCCTCCTCAAGCTGACCCATTCATTTTCTTGCCAGCTCCTCCTTCTTCACTGTCCCCTAGACTAGACTGACTAGACGCTGCTTCTGTGCTAGCATGCCTCTCAGAAGCAGAGCCAGAACTCTGATAAATTATGCTGTGAAAAGATAAACCGAGAATCCATTGCTATATCCTTCCTTAGTCAGCTCTCCCAGCTTCACTGGAGCTAGAGAGAACATTCGTCAGTGGATCAACAAAATGGACCACACACTTCCAAGATCTCAACCTGCTCGACCTTCATGTTCTGTGCACTGAGCTTCAGCTGCACACACACCTACTATACACGTGCCCGCTGTGGCTTTGCAGGCTGATAGCTGGGACCATCTTTAAGATCTGTTCAACCATGGCTCCCGCAGCAGCACCTTCCAACCTTCTCTACCCTGACTCACTACTTCTCGCCCGTCTTCACTGTCAGTCCCAGGGGGAGCTCAGACCATCCCCTAGCTCAATTCCACACTGCACCTGAGTGAGTGACTGGAATCCAAGCAAACCTTTCCTCTTTGTAGGGTTTTTTGTAGCTTCTGCCAAGAGGGATTTAAAGTAAGGGGTGAACAAATAAACGTGATCTTTGAAGACGGACACAGTAAGATGGTATGCAATTCCACTTTGAGGATTTTAACTCCAGGTTTTGAAAAATGCTCTTTTCTGCAACCTGCGCCTCCACACTGCACGGTTGCTGGGAGGCTGAGGGAGGGTGAGCAGGTGAGGAGGCACAGGGCAGGGGCCGGGGGTTCCCAGCAGTTGTCTGTTAGACTGTAAAAGCAGTCAATGAGACGTCACTTAATGGCATTGGGGCTGCAGACCAACAGATCAATAGCCGATCTGAAATCAGGAATGTATGAAATTTAAAAAAGGAAATGTCAGGCAATCTGGTGGTATTTGCCTTCTCACGTAGGGCTAGGGCTGCTCAGAAAAAGGTCACTTTGGGTTTCAGACACAGGGTTTGGGTGATAAACTCTCAGCACAAATACCACAGTATTCCCACTGCACGCTCTTTGGAGGCAGCTTTGCTCCCAGTGTGGATAAGAGGAACACAGATTTACTCCCTGAGGCAGCTGAGTTGCCCCCACTGCCTCTCTACTGTCAATCTGAGGATTTTCCTTCAGCGTCAGACACTGTAGTCTGTTACGTTCAGACTTGGGAGAAAAGTCACCACCTACTGCTGGTGAGAAGGATAAAATACATGGAGAGCTGACATGTTCTTTAAGAAATAGAGGAGGGAAACAAGGATCCCATCTGTGTGAGCCTAGACGCGCCTCCTCTCTCAGACATCGCCCCTCCTACTCCCAGGGGAAAGGATGACAGAGGAGGCTGCACACTCCACACTGACTTGGTGAACCTGGCCAGATGGGGAGACACACAGAGGTCATTGCCATCACAGTCCACGGCAGAGGAGGGTCAGGAAGGGTCACTGCTGTGGAAGGAGAGCACCGCTCTCTCCAGACTGTGGGAGGCTCCATCAATGTGCATGTGGGGCAGGTGCCTTCTTGTCCCCGGGGAAGATGCCTGCCCTGAAGGAATGGATCAGTTATCTTAATGTCAAGATTTCTTAAAAATCTCACGAATGTGATGGGCCCTTCTCCTAGAGAAGAGTATACATTTGGGGTTTATGCATGCGTTACATATAATCAAGTCGATGACACACTCTGGAATCTATCTGTGAACTCTGAATTATGAACTATCTGGACTAGACGCCAGCCTGGGGAATCCCACCTAAGTTCTGTAGACTGAGTCATGGGTCATAATCACGGTGTCTGGGTGGAGACAAGGCCCTTGGTACGTGACACTTCTCACTTCCACATGCGCAGGTCAGGATCGAAAACCCAGAGACTGACTTGCTTACTCCAGGTCCCACAGAGAGCTCAGCACCAGAACCAAGGCCACCGTTACCTTTCCTCACTATACAGTGTTGTATTTGACAGTAATTTTCAAGTTGGTTTTTTTTTTTTAACGTGAATGAAAACTTATTTCCCTCTGACCATAAAAGTAATGAAAATGTAACACAAAAATTAACTGGAAAGATAGCATTGTAACATTTTGGTAGTGGCCTCTGGGTGGTTTCAAACATCTTTGGGATACTTTTTGTTTAATAAGGGTTTTTTTTTTTTTTTTTTAAAGAAAAACAGGTTTTTGTGTTAAGGAACCAAGAGCTGTGACTGTTTTCTGCAGGTGAAGTCTGTAGCATAAAAGGGTTATTTTCCTTCCCTGCTGCATCTTCTTTCCATGTCCACCAGCTCTCTTGATAGAAGGCAAACTCTTGGTTCCTGAACACAAAAGCCTTTTTTATCAGCACCACGCTCTAACCAACTGAGCTAACTGGCCAGTTGCTACAAAAGCCTTTTTGATGGAGGTCGTAACGATTTTCTCTTCCTCTAGTCTTGCTGCTGGGACATTGATGTGATGGATGGAGCTCCAGCAGCCATCTTGCTTCATAAAGATGTGGTCCACACTCTAGGGAGTGGAAGATGCCTGAACCCCTAATAACTTTGTTAAGCCACCCTATCAGTTATGGACACCCTAACCCCAGACTTCTTTCTGTAACAGAATAGCAAGAACAGACTTCTGTTGTATAGACAATTATTATGTTGAGATACTCTGGCAAATGAAATTGATCTAATCCTAATTCATAAAGAATCAGATAAACCTGGGTTCATATCTCATTTGTGCTGCTTGTCGGTGAATTGTCTTTGGACAGTTTATTTAATCGGTCTGTTACAGGGCTGTTGTAAAGGCAAAATGAGATGGCGTTCATAAAATGACCAGCACAGTGTCTGAAACTAAGTAATCACTAAACAAAGGTGCATTTCCTCTTTCCCAGGCAAGTTTTCAGTCAGCACGTTTCAAGTCAACAACCTTCTCAGGTGAAGCCTCATTAGAGGTAGTGAGAGATACTTTCAGATGAGTAGGTAACACAGTCCTGTCTTGGAGCAGCACATTTCCTGGTGGTTAACAGCATAGGAATGAGAGGCCAGAGCTGTCTTGCAGGATTCTGCTGAAGTCCCAAGGCTTAAGGAGCTGACTGTCAAGGCTCTTAATTCTCTGCAAAATATTAACCTGAGGCCTCAGTGAGGCTGGGATGGGACCAGGGCACTTCCTATACAATTTTAGGTCTAGCACGTAAAGGATATAAATCCACACATACCTCATATTCCTGGAGATAAAAGGTACTAATTCCCTAGGCTGTTTGAGCCCGGCTTCACATTCATTTTACACTGTGCATCAAAACAAAAGTAAGCCACCTGGAAATCTGGCTTCAAGACAACTAGTTCAGCTGGCTGTAAGGACAAGCTCGTTTAGCCTCTGACAGATCAGGTGTCCAGTCTGAGTGAGGAGCGAGCAGGGCCTTTGTGACAGCCTTTCATGCTGGTTCCTCCTGGGCTACATGGATAAATGGGCTTCCAGTTACCTATTAGCCAGGAGACAGAGGGCTTTGCACTAAGATGCCCTTTTAAGCCAGCAGCCCAGTGACTCTGAGGACCCTCCAGGAGCATCACTGTGTATTCCTGGTTATAAGGTGCTTCCTCATCTTGCTGCTGCTCACAGTAAAAACAGCAAACACATGCTGGCCCTGTCCTGATCACCAGGCACCCTCCCATGCATCATCTCACTGGTCTCCATCACTCCACAGCTCCAGGGCCTACAGCAACGTGATGAATCCCAGTTTACTGAGGGACAGGTACTCTTTCCAAGGACCACAGCTGGTGAGGGGGACCCAGGACCGGAATCTAGGCTGTCAAACTCTAGGTCCGCCACTTTACTCATCTTTGTGAGACTGGGGTCTACTCTTTCACAGCAGTGTCTTCAAAGGGACCAAAGATTTCCACAGTTACACCTGAAATGGAGGAAAGAGTACATCCCCAGGCCTCTATCCAGAGACAGGACCACGGAGCACTCACGGTGCGATGGCTGAGTGGGCCCTCCCCGCTCTGCTGGCGGGCGAGCTCGCGCACAGCAAACTGTGCTTGCTCTTCCTCCCTGCTTTCCTGGGTCTGACACCTGAGGCGCTCCCGTATGCCATTCTCTGCCGGGGTACCTTTATTTCCTTCCCATCAGTGATGACGGGAAGGCCCATCTCGTCCTTCTAACTGGGCCACTTGCCCTCCAGCGAAAGGGTACACGCAGTTTTTGCTTACGGTTGAGTGATGACAGTGGGTACTGCCAACTTCTCTCACCTGGTGAACCGTTCTCTTCATTAAAGGGGAAGAAGTGAGTGCAGCCGAACACATTCCTTTTTTTCCTTTTTTTTTGAAGTATAGTCAATTTACAATGTTATGTTAATTTCTGATGTACAGCATAGCAATTCATTTATATATATATATTCCTTTTCATATTCTTTTTCAGCATAGGCTATTACAAGATATTGAATATAGTTCCCTGTGCTGTACAGTAGGTCCTTGTTTTTTTATTTATCTTACATATAGTAATTAGTATCTGCAAATCCCAAACTCCCAATTTATCCCCCCCCACCCCACAAACATTCTTGACAGGTTCTGCACTAAGTGTTTCTACACTTTACCTCATTCCTTCAGCAGCAGAGTCCTTCAGAGGAAAGGCAGTGTCACAACCCCAATGCCAGGCTCTGGGAATATTTTAAGAATTCTAGGCAACTCAAGAGTAATATAAGTCCTAACATGAATAGCTACCGTTTGCTGAATGTTTGATGGGCCCCAGACACCTGGACTAAGCACACTGCGTGCAGTATCTCACTGAACTCTCACTGAGATGCTAGGAGACAGGTATTACTGCCTTCTGACAAATGAGGAACCAAGGCACAGAGAAGGGGTAGGAAATCAGTCCAAGGGCAGGAAACTGATAAACAGTTGAAGAAATATTGACAAACAGACACTCCATGGAGGATGTGTGGAGGCCAGGTGTGTGCACTGGCAGGGGTGGAGACATGGGAAAAGCGGGGAGCAGGAGAGGTGGCAGGGCAAGACCTCAGGCAGCAGTGATGAAGCTTGGGGCTGGTGGTCAGCTCAGCTTGGTGTGAATTTGGGGGACACTCTAACTTCCTGCACTTCTTCATCCTTTTGAGCAGGGTTTGTACCAGAGGGCACCCCCTCAGTTCTGTACTTGCAGCTTCACATACTTTATTTGCCCACTGGTCCCAGAATGGATTCACTGAAGCTCACTGTCTGAGGAAGCTTCAGGATACACAGAACTGATCAGCAACAATCTTTGCCCTGGAAATTGAAAGAGCGTTCAGGATCATACATAACCTTTCTGCAGGCGAGGGAATTTAAGAATGTCTAGTTTCACTCCCTAGTTGTAAACAGACTTGGAGAAACAAGGCTCATCAAATTTAGATTTCCTCATTCGCTGTCCAGAGGCTTCCTGCTCTCCCATATGGCAATCCAGGAGCTCCTGGGTAGTGAATAAATGTCTATATCCCAGCCCTGTCCTTGGAAATAGCAGGAGACATCTGTATACAAGAAAGCAGGCTCATTCAGCTCCTTCTGCAAGACTCCCTGCACCGCGGGTGCTCCAATTCAAATACATAAAGAACAAAATCCTGGCAAAAGGGTAGTATTCCCTGCCAGATGGACACAATCAAGCATGTTCAGTGGCTTCCAGGACTGGAACGTTCCTATTTACTGCTAGAATTCCAGCTAGGCGCACCTGCTGTGTAATATTTCAAGAAAGGATGCTCATCGCCTTGAAACTTAAAACTCATTAAATACCGTCTACAAGATTGCCCTCCTGCACGCTAACCACTTTCTGCTGCCCTAGACCACCTCAGAAATCAGCAGCTTTTTGTCTTGCATTTTACCTTATGATTTCATTGCTTACTGGTCCCCAAGTTAATTTTTAGACCTCTGCTGAAATTCAGTTGTTGAGAACAGCAACCTAAGGCCCCTTCAACATGGAAGCACTAAAGTACCCTCCAATAAAAAAGCTAACTCCATCCAAGAGTGCCTGGTGTAGGTGATGGTGCCAAATCACAAAGCAGAACCCAGGTACTAACGGGGAAGCAGCCACACCATCATCCCTAGGACCCACTTGAGGCAATTCTTCCCCTGCCTCAGATAAATGGTTGGGGTGCTCACGGAAGGGAGGTATCCAAGACTGACCATCCCAGCTTTGAAGATAACCCTCAATCCCACCCTGTCTTCAAAATTATGCTCCTCTAAAAATAAGTCACACTGAATCTGTAGATTGCCTTCAGCAGTATGGTCATTTTAACAACATTAATTCTTTCAATCCAAAAACATGGTATACCTTTCCATCTGTTTATGTTGTCTTCAATTTCTTTCATCAGTGTCTTATAGTTTTCGGAGTATAGGTCCTTTGCCTCCTTAGGCAGGTTTATTCCTAGGTATTTTATTCCTTTTGATGTGATGGTAAATGAGATTGTTTCCTTAATTTCTTTTTCTAATAGTTCATTGTTAGCACATAGAAATGCAACAGACTTCTGTATATTACTTTTCTATCCTGCAACTTTACTGATTTCATTGATGAATTCTAGTAGTTTTCTGGTGGCATCCTTAGGATTTTCTATGTACGGTAGTGTGTCATCTATCAACAGTGACAGTGTTACTTCTTCCTTTCTAATTTGGATTCTATTTATTTCTTTTTCTTGCCTAACTGCTATGGCTAGAACTCCTAAAACTATGCTGAATAAAAGTGTTGAGAGCAGGCATCCTTGTCTTGTTCCTGATATTAAAAAAAAAGAAGAAGCTTTCAGCTCTTCACAGTTAAGAATGATGTTAGCTGTGGGTTTGTCATATATGGCCTTTATTATGTTGAAGCATGTTCCCTCTAAGTCTATTTTCTGGAGAGTTTTTATCACAAATGGATGTTGGTTTATGTCAAAGCTTTTTCTGCATCTATTAAGATGATCATATGGGTTTTATTCTTCAACTTATTAATATGGTGAATCTCACAATGATTGATTTGCAGAGAGTGAAAACTACTTACATCCCAACTAGAATAATTTTAAAATTTGTATGGAAACACAAAAGATCCTGAATAGCTAAAACAATCTTGAGAAATAAGAATGGAGCTGGAGAAATCATGCTGCCTCACTTCAGACTATACTACAAAGCTACACTCATCAAAACAGTATGGTATTGGCACAAAGACACACAGATCAATGGAATAGAATAGAGATCCCAGAAATAAACCCACACACTTATGGTCAATTAATCTACCACATAGGAGGCAAGAATATACAATGGAGAAAAGACAGTCTGTTCAATAAGTGGTACTAGGAAAAATGGACAGCTACATGTAAAAGAATGAAATTAGAACATTCTCTAATACCATGCACAAAAATAAACTCAAAGTGAATCAAAGACCTAAATGTAAGACCAGATACGTAAAATTCCTAGAGGAAAACATAGAAAACTCTTTGACATACATCATAGCAATATTTTTTTGGATCCATCTCCTAAAATAAAGAATATAAAAGCAAAAATAAACAAATGGGCCCTAATTAAACTTAAAAACTTTTGCACATCAAAAGAAACCATTGACAAAATGAAAAGACAACCTACTGAAGGGGGGAAAATATTTGCAAATGATATGACCAATAAGGGGTTAATATCCAATACATAAAAATAGCCCATACAACTCAACATCAAAAAAACAACTCAATTAAAAAATGAGCAGAAGAACTGAACAGACATTTTTCCAAAGAGGGAATGCAGATGACCAACAGGCACATGAAAAGATGCTCAACCCTGCTAATTATCAGGAAAATGCAGATCAAAACAACTATGAGGTATCACCTCACACAGGTCAAAATGATTAGCCTCAAAAAGAACACAAATAACAAATGTTGGCAAGGATGTGGAGAAAAGGGAACCCTGTAGACTACTGGTAGGAATGTAAATTGGTGCAGCCACTGTGGAAGACAGTAAGGAGGGTTCTCAAAAAATTAAAAATAGAACTACCATATGACCTAGCAGTTCCACTCCTGGCTATATATCCAAAAGAAACAAAAACACTAATTCAAAAAGATACATGCACCTCTATGTTCACAGCAGCATTGTTTACAACTGCCAAGATACGGAAGCAACCTAAGTATCCATAGACAGATAAACAGATAAAGAAGATGTGAAATACATATATACACACATACACATACACAGAATGGACTACCACTCAGCCATAAAAAAAGAGCAAAAATTTTCCATTTGCAGCAACATGGATGGACTTGGAGGGCATTATGCTAAGTGAAGTCAGAGAAAGACAAATACTATATGATATCCTTATGTACAGAATCTAAAAAATCCAACAAACTAATGAATAAAACGAGAAGCAGCAGAATCATAGCTAAGGGGAACAGACTAGTTGTTACCTGTAGGGAGAGGTAAGGGGGGAGGGGCAATACAGGGGATTAAGAGGTACAAACTTTTAGGTATAAAATTAGCTACAAGGATATATTATACAATATAGGGAATATAGCCAATATTTTATAACAACTATAAATAGAGTATAACCTTAACAAATTGTGAATTGCTATATTGCACATTTGTAACATATATTATCATACATCAACTATACATCGATTAAGAAATGTTTTAAATTAAAAAAATAAATCACATAATTTTTACTGGACATAATATTCGCAAATATGTGGATGTGCACTATGTGCTACTGCTCTAAGCACACAACGTGCACTTTCTCAGTTATTCTCCACACAGCATTGTGGAATAGGTAGTGTTGTTAACTCCAATTTAAAGAGGTAGAAATTGAGGCTTACAAGTTCAGGAACTTGTCAAACTAGTAAGTGTCAGAGCTAGAATGAAAACCCAGGACTGTCTAACCCCACAGCCCAGTTCACAACCACCACGCCTCATGCTTTACAACAGAATATCCTAGCACTTCAGAGATCCTTTCAGATACTCATGAAACTGATGAGAAAAAAAGAACCCTCTGTCTGAGACCTTATCTATCAGAAGGGAAAAAAGCAGAAATGCAAAATCAGCATGAGGGAAAAGGTATTAACTCTTTAAAACTTCAAAAATTTTGAGAAACACAAGATCATTCACCTGATATAAGACCCAGGAAAGAACCAGGGAAAAATTAACCTCCAGCTATTTCCATCCGTTATGAGAAAAGGTTAAAGAGGAGAATATTGCAGTGTAGGTAGAAAAGCTCTCAATTCTACTAATTAAACAGTACATGGAAGGAAAGGTTGCTTTAACTGATAGATCTTTAAAAATAAAAAAAAGCTGAGTATTTTATACAGACATACTTTAAAATTTACTATACAACAGTAGCTAGTAAAATAGTCACAGCATTTTCCACTAATAGATTCTTACTTTTTGTGGTGCTATTTTCAAGGGAAACCAAAATTATATGCAATACAGGATATATGGAAAGGAACACAAACAAAATAAAGACACTGCAATAAACTGGCAGCACCTACTTAAATTTCAAGGTGGCTTGCAACTTAATGACACATTGTGAAGGAGATCGAGATGTAACAATTAAATCCTGCTAATCAGAAGACATGAATATTTCAGTGTGTACTAAATACTGATGTGCCCATGAGCCAGAAACTCCCACAGAGAATTATATGAACAGGAGTAAAAGAGTTCCCTGACAAGGCCTGCATTGTTCATAAATTTTTATATTGATCCAATTTAGTAGGTATTGAATTCTCCACTCTCGAGAAACCAAGTACCTTTAATGGCGAAACACTCAATAAACTCTGCAGATGAGGAAAAACCAAGGTATTTTTCACAGCAATAGATAGTGCTTGGGAAATACCCTATTTTTTACTGGATTGAGAATAATGTTTTCCTTTTGGAAAACAACCGAAGATTTAGATTTGAGTTTGTGCACATGTGTGTACTGATACAGATACATGCTTATACACACATACACATATTAACACATACACATATAGACTTCCTGTGTCTACACACGCTCTCAGACTCAAGGCACATGCTCTCAGACTTTTTACTCAAGCCAGCAACAGACAAGATGTGGACTATTGAGATGTTCAGTACCATCATTTTCAAGTGCAGTCCCAACATTTAAGAGAGATTCTCACGTGCACTATTTTTTTTTTTAAAAAAAAATCCCCTTAAAATGCTTGATGCCATGAACAAACTCCCATTTCAGGGTAGGCTCAAGTTTACCCTGGCTTCGCCTTCCTGACCACAGGGCTGCTGACGGATGGGTCATTTTACCACTCACTGGTGTATCTAATCCAAAGCACCAGAACAGGGTTGAAGAGACATTTCAAATCTGCTCAATGTTCTATCCCATCAGGGGCCCCACTGAGTGTTTCAGAGAACAGTGTGTTTAGACAGGGAGAGGAAAAGGTCTGAATCTTCTCTCCTTTCTAAGTCACCTAACCCAGGCAACACCAGTCCCAACCAGGACTTGTTCCTTGAAAAGGAAGAAAATGGGAGAGGGAAAAGAAAAAAAGAAAATGATGGAAAACACCAGTTTAGGGGTTAAGGACATAGGCTTTATAACAAAACAAAAATGCCAGACTTGAGTACTAGTTCAAACTTGGTTAAGTTGTTAAAATGTTCCAAGTCTCAGTTTACTCACCCTGTAAAATGGGCATGATACCATACAGAGTTGTAAGATTAAATGAACATACTATAGGCAACTCACCTGACCACAACGCTGCCTGGCAGAAGGTTAGCCACAATGGCTATTATCATTTAATTATCATGGTCATCAGTCATGCTCCATGCTTGCTAAAAAGCATCGTGATAACACTGGCCTTGAAAACATTGATGGGTTACTCTCCTATCTCCTTGTTTACACAAACCCTGATGAAGCAATCAGAATGACCCATCACCTTGAGGCCTAGATCACATTCATCAGAGGAATCTAGACTCTGCCTGCCTTTCAACCTATGCAATTGGATCAGTTGCTCCCTACATCCTGGCTGGGCCTGCAGGTGGGCAGGCAAACATGAACCCTGAGTGGCCTAGAAACCAGAGCAGCCTCACACCCAGTCTGTACCCGCCGCCGCCTCCTGGCTCCTTACAGCACAAGGAAAGAGAGGGTCAAGAACCAAGTGGGGCATATACAGTGACCCCGAAATGAACTTCCACAAAGAGCAAGGATACATAAAGATCTGTTCATGGTAGTAAAAGAAGACAAAAAAAGAGAAACAGCAGTGGAATAAACTGCATGATATGCTTAATACACTATGTTGCCTGTAAAACAGAGAAATACATAATTAACATGGTAATCATATTTCCCATCTGGATGTTCAGTCCCTCAGTTCATTCAGGAGAGTCTCCACCTGTTCCCATCAACTCCCTGGACCAAGTTTTCCTTCTCCTCGACCCCTTCTCTAGCCTTTTATGCCCCTTTATTTTTCATAATACTTATTACTACCTGGCAATATATCACACAAGGTTATGAGTTCCAAGAAGGTAGGCATGTAATGAAACTGGGGAAACAGCCAATGAACATGATGAACTGTGCCTGGCACATGGTAGAACTTCAGATGGATTTGCTGACTGGATAAACATAGGAAATTAGAAAATACAGATAAAAGAACTTACATGATTCTTACCCCTAACACCTGCAGATACCTGTCAGATACTTTTCTATGTGTAAACATAAGTAGCTTATAAAATAAAGAAGAAATAGCTTAAGTGAAACAATGTTTAATGTGGTACTCTCTTCTATACTTTAAACTCTCCAAATAACTCACTGTATCATTAACACCCCCTCTAAGTCATTCCATCTCTAGAGCAGTCCTCCATCCCCCAGTGGTCCCTCCAGGCTCTTTTGATACACAGTACCTAGGACCAAGCACAACATCCCAGATGAATTCTGGCCAGCACACTTGTGTGTGCAGGGACCATGCCAATGGCCTTATATGGGTTTCCACTGTATTCTCACCCACTGAGACAGGAGCAATTATCACTTCATTCTGCAGATGAGCAAACTGAGGCATAGTCAGTTTTTCTAGTACTTAAAAACCAAAACCTCCCCAGCTGACCTACCCTGTTGATCATTACTGTGCCTCGTTTACTGTGGGTATCCAGGGTCACAAGTTTTAGGTCACATGACCTCACACGGCCCAGGGAGAAGGTCTGGGGAGCCAAGATTGTGGATTTGGATGGTGCTCAGCACCAGATGGTTTATAGCTGTGCTGCACAAACTGGAAACACCACGGGCACCAGAGGGAGTTGCAGTGAGGTCCCCTGTGCTTGCTTCGTCAGTGTCCGTCGCTGGCTGGAGAGAAGCAACTCATTGCAGGGGAAGCGCAGGTGAACTCTGTGACTGAGCAAACCCATGAAGACCCTGTTCCTGCAAGTGAGCCATTAACCCACCCCGGCGGGTGTGCCCCACACCCATCTGCCACTGCCGCCGGGCCAGTGCCCAGGGAGTGCTCACAATCCCCTGCCAAATCACAGAGATGTCAGAACTGCAGATGAAAGATGCAACTCAAGCACATGTGCCACAGACTAGAACAAAACACTGCGGCTGGAGTCCAGCTTGACAGCATTCCGGCTCCTTTCCTGTGATGAGCTGCTCGGCCCTCAAAGGCACCGCCACCTCCCACTGGGCCTCTAGAAACCACAGCACAGTACTAATTCAGAAGGTATGGAACAGCTCAGCATTATTTGAATAAACAAAGCCTCCCTTTTCTCCACTCTATCTACAAACAACACATTTGAGTACATATGCCTTGACAATTTTCTCTCTTATAAAGTGATTTACTCCCCTTTCCTGCCCCTCCATCTTGATGGCTAACTGAAACAACTAAGTACAGCCAGGGCGTGGCAGAGCTCATGGCCAGCCTACAGATGGGGAAGCCAAGACGTGAGGTCTCCTACATCGGTGCTCACCTCCGCCCTGCGCTGCCAAGGGCTGCAGTAACACTCTCGGAAGAGAAGCAGCAGAGGGATAAAGAGGAGGCCACGCTGGATGGCTGATGACACAAACTCCTTTGGCTGCAGATATTATCGGTTGTTTCCGACTCTCTCTCTCTTTCTATTGAAGTACAGTCAGTTTGCAATGTTGTGTCAACTTCTGGTGTACAGCATAATGCTTCCGTCATACATGAACATGCATATATTCGTTTTCATTTGTATTTTACCATGTTACAAGATATTGAATATAGTTCCCTGTGCTATACAGTATGAACTTGTTGTTTACCTATTTTATATATATTAGTATCTTCAAATCTGTTTCCAACTGTCTCTAAATGGAAGGAGCTCCCAGTGGGGAGGCACCGTCTTCCAGCCTCTAGTATACAGCTCCTAACCAACCCAAGCACGGCCTGCACCTCGCTGAATGATGGTGGCAGAGAGAGACAAGCTGGTTGCTCAGGGAGGTGGGGAGCTCTGGGGCAACCAAATAGCACGCAGCCTCCAAGAACTAAGGTGTGTTTTCATCATGTATTTTGGATGTTGCATTGCTTTCTTCCCATTGGACAGGGTCATCAGCAAACTAAACTCCTGTGCTTATAAAGGAGGAAATGTATATTTCTCCCAGCTCACTAAGTCCAACCTTAATCATTAGGTCAAACAGACCGCAGCAAATGAGGTGACATCTAATCCTTGTTTCTTGAAATGTCTACCGTCTCCCAATCATGCCCTCCCTCTCACCTCCTTCTAGACACAGCACTAGAGTGCAAGCAGAACATTCCCTGAAGCTGCCTGATTTTGTTTACTGCAAGTAGAAAGGCAGTGAGCAGAAAAAAGCATTAAAGATTCCTATGCTCTTTAAGAAGGAAACATTTCCAACCTAGATAAAAATATCAAAGGAAAGTCTAAATCTGGCAGTGACTAGAAATACTGCAGTTTCAACAATACAAAAACCAAAATGTACTCAAACTATTAAAGCTAAGCTTCACTACTAAAGATGCTGACGCTGTCAATCAGTAGGCACAGGACTAAACACAAGGCTGGAAAACATGGTGAGGGAGCTTTCGCCTGGTACTCAGATGCGCTCTCCTCAGAAGCCCGAGTGAGTTGCTCTGTTGGTTTGCCCTGTCCTCCAGATTCTGAATGCTACTTATGAAACAGTGTGGGTGATATTACACCTTCAAGGTAAACACCACTCTGAGATGGGTCAACAGGATGACAAAGTCCAATGACTCTGTGAGAGACTCTTCCTATCACTCTCAACCCAGGGCATCATTTATTAAAAAAAAAAAAAAAATAGAGAGAGAGAGAGAGTGAGAGCGAGAGCGAGAGCGCGCTTAGTTTTGGGCTCCCAGAAAAATATCACAAATGTGAAACGGGATTATTTAGCGCCAAGGTAAGAAGGATGAAGGCAAATTAGCACCCGCAGACAGGTGAATGATGAGCTCCCACACCGAGGGCAGCCACCAGCATGCAAAGCCCAAGACAATGAGTTTATATTTCAGCTAGAGGAGTCAGGGTTATCCACCCCCCCTCCTCCACACATCTTATTTTCTTGATTTAAGCAGATAAACTCTTGGGTTTTGGTAAATTAAGAGGATTCGGGTTTGCTCTCAACAGGTCTCCTGACAGTGGGGCGTGCGCTGTCTCAGAGCAGCGATGGCTACGGAATCTCCGTCCTGGAAAACTTTTCACGGCAGGGGCCAGTCTCCTCTCCCTGGGCTAATGTGGGTGCAGTCCTGGCCGCAAGCGCCGTGGACAGGCTCTCAAAATTCATTCCAGTCTGATGATTCTCTCATTTTACACCAACAGATGTGCTGAGCTGAAAAAAGGTGAGTCAACAGAGTGATTATGGAGGACAGTTCTTTTATGTGGCAACGGAACACAGAGGTTATTTCAAAGGAGGCAAGAGCACCTCAGAGTAAGCTTTTTTGGTTTGTTTTCTTGGCTTTTTAAAATCCTGGCAATCATGCTCTGGCTAACAGAGCAATGTTTACAGAAGCACAGGGTTGAGGCACTTCACTCCCTGCTGCATTGAGGCCAGAGAGCTGTGGCATTTACGCACCTGCAGGGCTACCCAGACTGCAGCGGAACGAGATGTTTATTTAAAGTGACTGATACGTGAAGGAATAGCTCCACCTCCCCCAAAATAATGGGCGAGAGAAAAAAGGTAAAGAAAACCACCACCTTAAATCTGCTATGGAACAGATCAGATCTCAATTCCCTTTAGACCTTGAAGACAATCTTTCCTGGGGCAGAGAAATCTAACCTACAAGTATCAACTTACCTTTCAATTGTCATCTTAAAAGAAAGTAAAATTACTCAAAAGTTGCCTACTGTCTCAAGATTTTAAAAATGAAAAATTTAACCCACCTAATTCCAGGTATTATTCTTTACAGCAAAAGATTTATGTTCACAAAGAAAAAGTAGGAACCTATCAAATTATTTCCTGGGGAAACCCAGAGCCTGAGAGTACCCTTATAAAGCAAGGTTAAGTTGACTTTTCTTCAGTCCCTTCACATAGATAGTGCAGTATTTGTGTGTGTGTGTGTGTGTGTGTGTGTGTGTGTGTCTTTCTTTTTTTAAATGGAGGTACTGGGGATTGAACCCAGGACCTCATGCATGCTAAGTACGCGCCCTTCCACTGAGCTACACCCTCCCCGACCTGGTACAGCATTAAACCACGGGCAGTACACGGAAATCCTACTTGGAACTTCTACACCGTACGTGCTCGCATCAACATGGCAACTAGAGAGTCTTAAGGAATTGATAACCCAAATGTGGATTGTTAGAACTTGGCTGAAAATGTGCTCTTTTTTTCCCCTAATAAATTCCAGATGTTACGAGTAGCTTCATATCCATTTAGAGACCAGTGCTTTACATAATTTATTCTTTAAAACCTTCTGGAAAAAATGTAATTGCATTTCTTTTTCCCACTGCATTTTATGGGCAAAAATGCAGTTATTCATCTACTTAAAAAAACTTCAAAAAAATTAGCTGTTCCCCAGATTAAATGATTTCCAAAGAAATACATTAATAGAGAATATGGAATGATAAATCTATGCTATATGACAGATGATAATATAAAGCAGATCTTGCCTATAGTGAGTTCAAATTCCAGAATATATCATATGCACAAAACTCTCATGGTTTATGGAATTCTGACTCTCCAAGTTTGAATGGTGGGTACAGGCCACAGCTTTTCCCAAATGTCTTTGGTTTTTTATTAAGTCTTCCCAGTGGGTGGGGGTGGGGGAGAAGAGGGCAAACAGACTGGAGCTGGGGAGGGGTGAGCAGGGCAGGGGCAAAGATTTGGCAAGACTCATACCATGCACTACCTTTAACCCCTTGAAGTCAGCACAGCAAAGATCCCCTGAATTTGCGCTCAAGCAGTATCAAGAGCTTAGGCAGGCGTCAGCCCCTGTAACAGCCACAGCTCTCCTGCAGGCAAACAGTAGAAGCAATTGCGTAAAGACGGTGTTGGCTGCGAAAACAGAGCTTTAAGGCAAGCTCCCTGTGCTCCCTCTCCCCAACCCCTTGCCCCAGAGCATCGCTCCCTACAGAGATTTTCGAATGGCCACAGTCTTCTGCCATGGGAAAGGGGAAGAGGAGATACTGATTTGCATCAGTCTTTTTGCTTTGTGATAGGCAGGGAAAAGAGAAAGGGTGAGGGGGAAGGAATTCAATCCAAAGAGGAGGGGGAAGGAGAAATAGAATGGACATGCCTTATGTTACACATGGAGGCAGCCACTAATTCCAAAGGAAGCCAAGAAACCCAGGAGAAAGGAAAATAAAGAGAACATAATTACAGGAATTAGCATGACAGGTTTAAAAAAAATGGGCCCTTTGGGGAAAAATAAACCAAGCTCATAGATACAGAGAACAGATTGGTGGTTGCCAGAAAAGAGGGGTGTGTAAAATGGGTTGAAGGGGGTGTCAAAGGTACAAACTTCCAGTTTTAAAATAAGTCCTGAGGATGTAATGTAGAGCATGGTGCCTATAGTTAATAATACTGCACTGCACATATGAACGTTGCTAAGAGAGGAAATCTTAAAAGTTATCATCATAAGAAAAAAATTCTCTATGTGTGGTGATAGATGTTAACTAGACTCATTGGTGATCATTTCATAATTTATACAAAAATCAAATCATATCATTGTACCCTTGAAACCAATATACTATTACTATCATATGTCCATTATACCTCAATTAAAAAAAAAAAAGGCCATCTCTAAGAATTCTTTTTTGCAGGATCATTCCTGCACTTAAATATGACAAAGCCTTCATCTTGCATCACCTCCTGTAATGCCATGCCTGCAGCCTCCCAGCCAGCATTCCAAGGAGGAGCAACGCATGCTCAGATAATGGGGTGGAGTTGAGTTGTGGAAAGAGAGACAGCTTGAGATTATTCACAAAAAATGAACTCGCCCATTCAGACCTGGTACATTGCTCAGGTGCGGAGCCAAGGAGGTTAATATGCAAGTTCAGAAACTCTGTGTGGGTCACATTCTGGCCACAGGGAGCCACAAGGGTGAGTTTCTTAAAATGCATTGACTTGCCCTCTTCCCTGTGACAGGTCACCTTTTGAACTGCTAGGGGATGACCTGAGAGAAAAATAGAAAGCTTGGCAGCCAGGCACTCCTGTGTGGATGTAGGGAACAATCAGAGGGCTGTCTGGAAAACAAATGCCTCATTTCTTTAACAGTAGCTATTCAGGCAGCAAGAGGCAATTCAGAGATGGCCAGCAAAGCACACTGATTGGGAGATGGACATAAATGACACGTTTCTATTCTGCTCCAGCATTTATGCAGTGCCCAGTTTCACTCTGGTTAAATAAAGTACTTTCTTCTGGGGATGGCAAGTACATGATAACCATGACCACAGCTTCGACAATAGAATTAGATGGATCTACCCCACAAACCTCAACTCCAATGTAAAATTCTTAGGATTTTTAATAAGATGCACAAATGGCTATTTTTTTTTTCCAAAGGAGCAGATCACTGGCAGGTCTAGTCTTCACGGAAAGAAGTGATTAATATGGTGCCTAAATTACATTTTTCTTTATTTCTTTACAGCCACTACTTCTTTTAAACCAGGATATTTGGAGGACATATGGAGTCGGAGGATTATTTCTTTCATCTTTTTCTCCTTTTTTTTTCAATGGGCTTTATTTCTACCCCATGGCAGAAATATCCTTCCCTTGTAGAACTGGAAAATATACCACTTTCCCACGTCTCAGGCAGGAAGCCACATTTCTGAAAACGTCTGCTAAACCATGACTCCATGCATGGTGCCTGGTGTGTGTGAGAGAGAGAGAGAGAGTGTGTGTGTGCGCGTGTGTGCGTGTGTAACTAAAGTACTTCAAGGCCCAACCTCTGTCTACCTGCCTTCCCACTCCTGTTTCCTTATCTGTTCTGTGGAAGCTAGTATCTACCCTGCCCACTTCCCAGGGATACCGGGAGAAGGGGCAATGTTCATACAAGTGTTGTATGTTATAAGCACTATAAAAATGATTTAATACATGATATAGTTCAAAACAGTATTTACTGACCTTTGTATGTCACGCCCCTTACTTGGGTCCTTAAAATTCATCCCTAACACACTTGATAAAGTTTGACAAGAAGTCATGTCATGATCTATAGCCTCCTTGCTAATGGAGACAGTAGTTCCAGCATATGCAAGCACCTCTGACGTGTTCTGCTCCCAACCAGGGAGCCTTAAGAAGCACTGATCATTAAGGGTGAGACTTGAAATTTGAAGGTTAGGAACAAGAAAGCACCAACTCGCTTCCAATATCAAGACACTAATAGGAATCTTCTCAAGGAAAGGATAGGTATTTGGCTCCCATACTGGGATTTTTTCACCCTGAACTGAGACTTCACTGAAGTGCGGGGTATGGGTGTCCCTAAAGTTCTGGCTTTAGATATGCTGGGTGATCTTGAGAACTGCTTCTGTTCTGTAGGGGCGTTTGGCCATGACCTAATCGAATCACAGAAAGTGAGTTCCTAGGAGTTCACTCAAATGTCTTCCTTCAGCACACATACACAAAAAACATCTAATCACAAATGCATACATCCCCAAGGAAGTTCCGAGACAAATTCTGCAGAGCACAACCACAACAGGGTACGAGGTGTTATTTCCCATCAGAAGGGAGCCATTTTCTCAACTCTAAAGACTAAAGGAGGAAGCACAGAAAACAGAGCTGTTTCATCACTCTGGTACAGATTAGCCTGCATTTCTGCACCAATATTAAGCTTCTGTCTGGCAATGAGCTGACAAGGGCAGAAATGCACAGGCAAGCAGAAGGTGGAAACCCCTTTAACCCAGAAAACGTTAATTGGTGGCTCTGTGTCTCATATCATTTCACAGCGGTTATTGGGCAGCCTCCAACAAAAGCAGCAGCTATGGCAAAGGAATTCTCTAGAAACTGTGAGGTTTCAAGGCACAGAAAGTTTCAGAGGTATCTGCTTGTCAACCAGGACTTCCTGGAACTTGTCAGTAATTGACACTGTTGCAGGAAGCCCTCTCAGAGAAAGGCTCTCCCTTCCCTGTCTCCATGATCCATCTACCACCAGCTGAACTTTCTGACTTAGAAAAAGGAAAATGGAAAGCTTTCCAACTGTGGTTGGCTGATTTCAGACACTGTGGGAGCCCTGGGAAAGAAAGAATTATTACTTAAGGAAAGGATTCTATATGAGAACACATAGGACGTTGTTTTCTACTCAAGGAGTGGAAGACAAAACGGATGCATACCAGTGGACAGTACAGACCAAATGAATATAATTCAGCTCAAACAATGCAGGTACCTGACCTCATACTGATGACCAAGTCCCACGTAGAAATGAGACTGGCACAGCTTCCGCCCATGTGGCCACAAAACAACACAAGTAAGCATCTTTAGGTGTCAAATCACCTCTTTAAAGTTATTTAAAAGCCTACGTAAGGTTCCGAAGGTTGTCACAGCTATTCAGCTTCTTCAGCAGTTCATCTGGATAGAGAATATGCTTCATTTTTGTTTCACTCTATATGGGTTTACCTACTTCTTACAGGCTGAGAAATCTTTACTTTCCATGTCCTTCTCCTACCCTTCTAAGTAACCTTGTTTGAATAAAAAGGGATAGGGGTTGCAAATAAAAGACTGTGCTCTTTCCCCACACCTTGTAAGCACTGACAGAACCCAGAACAAGCCAGGCTATGAGAAAGAAGACCACACGTATGGCCATCTGCTCATCTTGACATAATTACCTATGTGCTGGAGGTACCGTAATTTTAACCATCAACCAATTATTGGATGTGTAACCAATTTTCCTTGTTGTATAATGCTGCAATGAAGAACATTACAACAAATTCTTGGAAATGAAATTAGTATTTGGCCAAGGCTTGAGTGTGAAATTGCCTCCCCTACGAAAGCTATTGGGATACATACTTCTGCCAGCTGTATGAATTTTGCTTTACTCCTAGCAACTCTAGATATAATCATTTAACTTTTTTTTTTAAACCAATATGGTTCCAAGATGACTTTTAGTCTTCATTTCCTTTATTATTTGAGGTTAAACTTTTCCCATAAATTTATTGGACATATGGCTTTGTTTTTAAATTGCCTGTTCATGTTCTTTGCCCATTTTGACAGGATGTTGACTTCTTAGAGTTTGATATGTATTACAGGTATTAACCTTTCACCATATGTACTGCAAATACTCTTTCCCAGTTGGCTATTCACCTTTTAATTTATACAGCATTTTTGACATCTGTGTATTTCGTATTTTTACGTCATCTCCATAAATCTTTTCCTTTACAGATTTTCCCCTCTGATTTTTGTTTTAGAAAGTCTTTCCCCACTCTGATTAGATTGTTAACTACATTTTCTTCACTGTGATTTTTCAAAATGTAGTCGGTCATTTAAAAAAAAAACTTTATTCTATATGGAATTTCACTATATACATAAATTACAAATCTAACTTTGTTGTTTTTATTTAATATTTGTTCTAGTGCTACTGAATAATTAAATCTTTTCTACTGTTCTTACTGCAGCCATCATGATATAGCTACATCCATTTTACATTATAATATTACAACGTTCAGTGTTGCATTAATGTATAATATTCCCTTTGTTTTTCAAAAATATTTCAGCTATTTGTTTAATCTTCCAAATAAAATTACTATGAAGATTTTTTAAAAATCTTATACGGCTGTGGATCAGAACAGCATTAAATTTCCAATCTCCCCCAGTCAGCATAGTCATGTATAAGACCGAATTCCATCCAATAACATGCACATTCCTTTTAGCAATTGTAATTTTCACTGCAATGGCTTTCCTTAACGTAGACACAATTCCTTAAGGAGAAACACAAAGTCTGTTTCACTCCTCAGTGTATTCCATTCCTACCACCCAGTACAGTGAAACACACATACAATTACTGAATAAAATCAAAATGACCTAGAACTTTTTTTGTCTGGGGCATCTCATTTAGTATCTCTAACCCAAAATAGCTGGAACAGCAACATAACTATGAACGCATCCAGTATGTGTAAGCTGAACAAAGGTGTACAAAGGATTTGTAGGCCACTGCACCCACTGCTGAGCAATGGCATAACCAATTCCGAAGATGGAGACCTTCCTAAATTACTGCAAAGGACAGAAAAGAGAGGAGGGTAACACTGTGGAAAAGATGAACCTAAATCAACAGATTAGGAATTCATGTTTGAGAACTACAGAAACTTTACTAGAGTGAGGTCCTCTTTATATCACTGCCATATAAGAGTAGAGATGACCAAACTGCTTTTTTAAAGTTCTAGGCCCAATATAAGGAGAGATTTCGGACATATATAGAGTGGCCCAGGATAGGCGTAGGGAGAGAGTGAAGCATCCTGGGTCAGAAAGATGGCCTGAGTTAGCACTCCTGACCTGTCTTTTCTTCCCAACACCTTGCTGAAGAAATTCAACTAATAAAAATCAACCAGCTGATAGAAGCTGGAAGGAATGATGGTGAAATGCACCCAAACTACTGGTAAGGCTCACCTGCGTTATTTATGACACCCACTCAGCACCTCTTTTGAGCTAACAATTTACTAGTTTTAAGTTACATTTACAAGGATTACGGCATTGCACTAATTGATAAACAACTGAAACATACAAATGCTCATCTAGAGGAGAGTGGATCAATCAACTGTGGCATATCCACTTCTTGTGGCTATGAGAAAAGATCACTGGAGATTTTAGAAAACCACAGTATATTGTTAAGTTTAAAAAAAAAAAGATTAGGATGCATAATAGTTTGATCTACTTTTATAAAAATGTTCACCACTATATAATTATTTGTGTATTTTATGTGTCCACAGATGGGTACTGAAGAAAAAACACCAAGTTGGTAACACAGGTTAAGGAGGGAGATGGAAATACATGGAGGAAAAAGGGATAAGTTGGCTTTTGCATGGTATAGTCGCCTCTGTATCCATGGATGAAGAACCCATGGATACCAAGGGGCCACTGTACTACACTACTTTACATAAAGGACTTTAGCATCCATGAATTTTGGTAACTGCAAGCATCCAGGAACCAATCCTCCAGGTTACAGAAAGACTGTATATATCTGTGTCGTTTGACTTGTTACAATGGGCATGCACTGCTTTTGTGCCTTGAAAGGAAAAGCTAATAAATTATTATTCTAGAAAATATAGACATGTCAACAAATTTTGAAAAATGGATATTACCAATGCAAATGTAAAATTATCTCAGAGTTATCAAATGTAGAACAAACAAAATAATGAATCCCATTAGAACATACTTGAGATAGTCAAGCTTTGATGACTCAAAGCTGGAAAGAGGTACTACAATTAGTTTTCCTTTGATTTCAGGGACTTATTTATTCTGCTCATCTCAAGACAGAGCTAATAAACCAAATGGTTTCAAAAGGTCCTAAATGGTTCTCGACATTTGTGCATATTCCAGGAAGACTAAGTTAATTTAGCTATTCAAAGAGTGCCACATTTGACAGGGAAAATGCAAATCAGATTACTGTAGTTAGTGTTCGATTAGCCACTCAAACTGGAGGGGAAGCACTGACAGGTAAGTAGAGATGATGCTACAGCTGCTGTAATTTATTTCATGTTTCAAAGCCTTGTTCGACTTGCTTGGGAAAATGTTTAGGAGGTTGTATGAGATTTGGACGAGATGGCATATTTGCTGAGGAGCACCCCAGGGGATAAATTAAAGGTCAGCCACATGATATTCTTTATAAGATACTCTAAAATATAGTCAACTCTAAGGAAGAGGTAAAATGGTCCCCAGTCAACCATCTCTAGAGTACTTTTCCTGAATGTTTTCAACCTGTGGGTCATAACCCATGAATGTGTCTAGAAATAAATTTAGTGTGTTGTGATCAGTATGAGTCTAGGTAAGAAAAAAAAAATTTACACCACTGTGTTAAATATTCTTTTTTTTTTTTTTTCTCCTGCCTCCATCCCTATAGCTCCCACTTCCAACCAGCAGGAGCAAAACACTTTCTCTCAAGTCTGTATGGCCACATCCTGTGCTGATTTTCAAGAAGCTAATTTTGCCATTATTTAAAAAGAAAGTCAAGTTCAAGTATCTATTAGAATTTTTAAGGAGATAATTCTATTTTCTCCACCTCTCAACAAAGTGTGTGTTATAATGGGTAAGAGGCTTTGCCTTTAGACTTCTCTCTAAGAAAAAATTCCTAAATTCCCTCCTCTTGTACATTAAAATGCCACATAAAAACAAGGGGGATTATGGCAATAAGGGTATATTGCTGGGACCTGGCTAGGTTCCTAAGGATTACACTCATGGCCCAGCACCAGCAGCTGCAGAACAGAGAGGGACTGTGCCGAGGGCAACAGCAGTAAACCCTCAGATGTGAAATAGTACTTCCTGCAGCGGGACTGCTGGCCCTTGGAATTCCAGAGACTGATGCCGCCAACAGAATGCTCAGGGTAAGTAACCCCGCTCCTGGGCATATTTCCAGAAGGAATCCTACTTCAAAAAGACACCTGCACCCCAATGTTCACAGCAGCACTATTTACAATAACCAAGACATGGAAACAGCCTAAATGTCCATCAACAAATGACTGGATAAAGAAGATGTGGTATATTTATACAATGGAATACTACTCAGCCATAAAAACCGACAACATAATGCCATTTGCAGCAACATGGATGCTCCTGGAGAATGTCATTCTAAGTGAAGTAAGCCAGAAAGAGAAAGAAAAATACCATAAGAGATCACTCATATGTGGAATCTAAAAAACAAAAACAAAAACAAACAAACAAACAAAAACAAAGCGTAAATACAGGACAGAAATAGGCTCATAGAGAATACAGACTTGTGGTTGCCAGGGGGGTGGAGGGTGGGAAGGGATAGACTGGGATTTCGAAATTGTAGAATAGATAAACAAGATTATACTGTATAGCACAGGGAAATATACACAAAATGTTATGATAACTAACAGAGAAAAAAATCTGACAATGAGTGTGTATAAGTCCATGAATGACTGAAAAATTGTGCTGAACACTGGAATTTGACACAACATTGTAAAATGATTATAAATCAATAGAAAAAATGTTAAAAAAAAAGAAATACCTAAAAAGTCACAGTTCTAACAACTATTAGATTACTCTTTAGCTTTTCTATTTTTTTATCCATATATTTGTGTTTTTCATTAAAGAGCTGTAATCACAGCAAACTTGTATCACTGATTTTGTTTTATTCTGTATAGTTTTCCCCAAGTGGGTTCACCATCTTCATCTTCATAATTTTAATGATGGAATAAATGCTATCAAGTAAACATGTAATAACTTTCCTAATCATATTTAGGTAGTTTCTAATCTTTACTAATTTAAATTATGCTGTAATAGATACATAAAACAAAATATCAAAAAAAAAATTTTCAATTGGAATGGAATTAATTTGTTTTCTCATTTTAGAGGATCATTTCACTATCCAAAAGAACCTGAAAAGAATACATGCTTGGGACACTGTCCACATGAACAATATTCAGAACAGTGGCTGGTATAATTATGGGAGAAAGGGCTTGCAGATCAAAACCCTGGGAGAGGAATGAGCAAGAAAGGAAGCTGTGAGCGGTGATGGAGAAGAGGTGGGAAGGGCAGAGACGCTGCTGAAACAGATCGGGGTAAACAGGGATTCAGACAGCCCAGGTCCCAGGGGAGTATGTTCCTCAAAGACAAGAGAGAAGTAATTCTACAGTCATTCTTGGTTCTCAGCCAGTGAACTAAGACTCTCCCCTTCGGCTGTCCCTGCTCAGAAACAGGACCTCCCAGTGGTGAGTGGACCATCTTGAAGTCTCAGAGCACAGCAGCTTTTCCAGCAAGGTGCCAGGTCCCATTTACATGTGAAAGCCTTGATGGACAACAGAGGACTGACCTGTTTCTAATATGTGGGGGACTAAAAGGCAAGAGGCAGAGCAAACAAGGGGGAAGTGGCTACCAGGGGAGACAAGTCACTCACGAGGGACATTTTGGGGAGCATATCTGAAGGAATACTAGAATTTTGACCCATTCTTCCATGACCAGCAGTCATGCAATAATGCCACCTCCTCGCCCCCAAGCCTAGCCCTGGCAGGGACAGTTAAACTTTGGCCAACAGCCTGATTCCTCCCCCAGTAAGCTTCCTATAATTAAAATCTGATTCATCAATTATATAAATATTATTTCTCACACAACTGTCATCTTCTATCATTCTTATGCTAGCCTCAACAATTTTCCTGTTCCATGTCCACTGTCACAGAATAACAAAAGCCTCCTAGGTATCTCATTCTTAATTAACATGCTGTTTTCTTTTCCTCCCACCCTAGTAACACAAATCCAGCTCTAATGGAAGGCAAAGGGGATCTGAAGTCTCCCTGAAAACACAAAGCTGTAGTTTTAACTCAATACAGTCCTGTTCCTACCTATTCCATTTATTTTATCAAAAAATCTTAACATTCATACATCCTCTAAGAAGCCAGGTTACCGTTAAGCCTTGAATTCAGCAGAGCTTAAAAATAACAGAAAAAAAAAGGTCAACAAGTCATACTGTACCGTTAAAAATGTGTATCTCACGCACCATTCCCCACCCCCATGCCTCTTCCGTGCCTCATTCAATACCCTACAGAGACCCTTTAAAAACAAAGTCTGTGCTTTCAGCAATAACTGACATCCCTGTAAATCCACGTAATGTTCAGGAAATAAATCCAGTGCTCTCTGCTGCCCGTATAGCAACATTAATCTTATGAACAGTACTACAGAACACCCTCCCCTCCCCTCCCCCCATCTGCTTTAAGTAGGCCAAGTATTTTACTCATGTTAATTGTTCTGACAGATGAGGATCAACACTGCTTTAATCCATTTGCAGTCTAGCACCGGGTACATTTATCTTCTCAAATGCAGTTAGAGGCAAGTACATTGGCTGTTAGTACCACGAGAGCTACTTCAGGGCATTGCTTGACATGCCTTACAGAGGGGATCCCAGGGAAATGCTTCCCCAAACTGGTTCAAGTTCTTTTGGTTGCTATTGTGGTTGTGTTTGGATCCTTTAAAAACGATAGATAGTAGGACTTTATTTACTAATAAAAATTATATTAATTTCTATTGCCTTCTTTCAAATTGTTAGTGTGTCTTCTCATTTACCAATTAATCATAGACAAGTTCTGTAAGAAACAAAAGGATGCAGCCGAACTTAGTAGGATTTGGCTATAAAATCCAACAACCCAATTAGGAACCATGTGCCTTTTTGCAAGGATATACCACCTATTTACAGGTCACACTGAGGAACATTAGAGCCAAGGCCAGCCAAGCACTGGCCTTAAATACAGGCATATCTGGGTTCAGATCCCAGCCCAGCTGCTGTGGGTGCGACCGGTATCAAGTGATTCAGCACGTTTAACGTCCATCCCGGTATTGTCCCCAGTCGAGGGCTTTGGGTATGTTCCCTGAATCTACCGTTCTGTGTACCTAAATCCTAGTTTTTATTACCTGAAAAAGTAGCTTCATATGCTATGCTATTATTTCCTACATATTTCTACTCCCACCCCAGAAGTCAGTCAAGGAGGACTTGTACACAGAATGAATAGAGCAGCCTGACACGCTGCTTACCCAGTTTTAGGACAGAGCCAGCATGTCACTCTGTCCTCCCTGAGCACTATTTCTCCACTGGCGTTGGGATGCCACTGGCCCATCTCCACTGCCGATCCCCCGTGTGGTTCTGAGTTTGCCATTTTCTCAGTCCTAATGACTTTGTCTATTGGTCCTATTTCTATTTCCTCTTCAATTCCAACCTGCCTCCTGTGCTTTCAATTTAATCACCTTATACATTTCAGGTTTTCAGTTCAGAAATCTAATGAAAAAAACAAACACGGCCTGACTCAGATTTATGGAATAAACGGCAGAGGGAACCCACCCGCAAAACTCACTAACTATCCCTCCCAGGCAGGACCACTGATTTCTTCCTCCTTCCCTCATCCCTCTGCTTTCAGCCCTGCTCAGGCTACAATGGTGACAGGAGAGAAGACAGACAGCAGAATATTCTTCTAGTATTTGGGCTCTTTTTCCTCCGACTTCCAGGTAAGCGGTGGCCCATAATCAGCTGCCTAAGGAAAATTCCTATTACAGACATGAGAAATGCTTATGCTATAACGTGACTCCTTCTCACCCAAACAAATGTATATACATTTGCACATGTTAGGACCTCAACAGTATAAAAAATCAGTTCTTTATACAATAGAAAATACTAAAACATAAGTGGTAAATGTAGATGTGGGTACTTCAGTAATTGTGATTTTAGTATTTTTCTGGCTTCCTATATTTTACATGATGAGTAGAATTACTTTTCTAATCAGAAAAAATTCTAATTATGTAACATCATTTATGGCCTGCTTGTCCCCGTTCAGTGCACTATTTGGCATGCCCTCATTAACTCTGTTTACAATTTAATCTAAAATGATCCTGAGTAGCCAATTCTAATTCTGCAGAGCAAAAGCTTCAACATGCCAAATTGATTAAATTATATCGATGCAGTAGTGCTCTAAAAATCTACATGTATTATTCTAAGCTCCAAGTTTAATACTGAGACAAATAAATGTCTCCATGAACTGATGACACCCGTTAAGAACAACTTAGTTTAAATCATCAGAGACAGTTTAGACAGTTGCCAAATTTAGACAATTCCTAAAAATGGATTTTGATGAGAAGCTTTGAGTCCCAGGAAGCACTATTCCTGGTTCTGCTGCTAACAAAGTAGGTCTGGACATGCCCGGGCTTCTTTAAGACCCTATCAGGCAAATTGCAGACCAGCACTGTTTGTGGGAATACCACGAGCAGCCTTGAAATGTCCTGATTAGAATTTAGACGTGGATTCTGGTGAGCTACACTTTCATTGAGACTCCAAGAATTTAGCTAGGTTGTTCTTCTGTTTGTAGTAGTTGAAGTCAATATTTAAGAAAATAAAAGAGAACATATGAACTCCAAAGACTAAACTGATAGCATCCAGTGAAAAGACCTTGCATCCCCAACGATAAAGTGGAATATAAATGAGAGAGGACGCATGGTGGCCTTAGCTACATTCTGACTGTGCATTATCGCTCTTAGAAGAGTGGTGTCCAATCTGACTTGACTCTCTGGGCCTCATTCTTCTCAGCTACAGATAGATCACCAGGCCCCTGGAGACAATGCAGTGAGAGGACGCACATGAAGGAATGGACGTAGTAACAGAGTGACAAATGCGAGGTGTTGGGCTTACAGTATTCACCACAAAAGGCAAACCCCAAACCAGCAGGAAGATTATCTGCCTGGATAGCTCCCTTCTTCACATGTAAAAGTCTCAGTTCCAAAAACAAAATTGCATTAAAGTAAAACAAACAAACAAACAAACAAAAAACAAAACCAAGAAGGGAGATACCACCTCACACCTGTCAGAATGGCTATCATCAAAAAGAATACAAATAACAAATATTGGTGAGGATGTGGTGAAAAGGGACCCCTTGTACACTGCAGGTGGGAATGAACTGTAGCCACTGTGGAAAACAGTATGAACATTTCTGAAAAAAAAAAAAAAAAAAAAAAAAAAAAAACCCACCAACTAAAAATAAGACTACAGATGATCCAGCAATTAATTCCACTCCTGGGCATGTATCTGAAAAAAATGAAAACACTATTTTGAAAAGATGCATGCACACCAATGTTTATAGTAGCATTATTTACAATTGCCAAGCTATGGAAGAAACCTAAGAGACCAACAACAGACAAATGGATAAGGGAGATACGGTATGTGTGTGTTTGCATGTATATATATACATATATATATATATATATATATATATATATATATATATATATATACACACACACACACACACACATACATACACACACAATGGAATATTACTCAGTCATACAAAATAATGAACATTTTGCCCTTCACAACAGAATGGATGCACTTGGAGGGTATTATGCTAAGTGCAGTAAGTCAGACAGAGAAAGACATACTATATGATATCACTTTCATGTGGAATCTAAATATAACCAAAGAAACAGATTCACAGATACAGAGAACAAACTAGTAGTTACCAGTGGGAAGAGGGAAGGGTGGAGGGGTGATACAGGTGTATGGGAATAAGAGGTATAAATTATGTATAAAATAAGCTACAAGGATGCATTGTACAACACAGAAAGTATAGCCAGTACTTTATAATAACTATAAATGGAGTATAACCTTTAAAAGTTGTGAATCACTATATTGTCCACCTGAAACTTATGTAATACCATACATCAATTATAGTTCAATTAAAAAAAATAGAACAAGACAATGAAATCGTCGTTGTGCTGAAGGAGGAGCAAGTCCCGTCACCAGTGACTACAGCTGTATCATAAATTCCCCGTCTTGCCCCGTGCCTCTAACAGTCACCATTCAGGGACCACACTCTTCCCATCAGCTGAGGCTCATCGCTGTCCTCTGTTCTTTCCTAACAACTCAGCCAGAGGCCTCTGTGCAGCTCCAGGGCAGGGCTGCCCAGTGCTCTGTGTCAGCTCACCGCATTCCACAGAAGTGTCCTGCGTTTACCAGGGAACAGCTGCAGCGCTCTTCCTATTAGCATTTCCCCCCCAGTTTCCTTGAAAGGTGTTCCTTGCCCCTCCCACATAGCTTCGTGTTTGTTCTTCCATCAGACCGTTCCAGCCAGATTTAGTGTTACCATGGGGTTAACCGGACACATCCTTTTTGCTAACTAGACGGTAAGTGATTCCTTCCATGTACATGTATCGGGTACCTGTTAGATGCTAGTATTCTGTTAGATATGGAAGTAAAAGCTTCTTAAGACTCCCTCCAGCTGCAAGAGGGAAGGCCTCAGAAAGCTACACAGAGACAGTCACATGGAATTATTACAGCCTTGACACCTCCTTTCACTGCCTACCACCTATCAGGTGAATCTTCTGTTTATACATGCCGGTCACCATACGTGCAGAGAGCTCCTAGATTTACCTAGTTCCAGCTCCAAGCATAACGCCTGGCACAGAGTCGGAGCTCCGTGCACGGTTAGCCCGTGAGGAGGTGACAACCTAGGTAACAGAGAGGTGCGTATGAGTAACCGGCGGTTACAGGAAGCTTGTGTGAGGGTCACAGTGGAAGTCCCGGTAATTCACTCCAAGACTGAAGGGGAGAGTCCCATGCAGTTCCCACCTGAGATGATTTAGAAAGATTTTATTGGAGAACAAGCATTTGGGCTAAGCCTGCAAGCTGGCAAGGAGGGTTTCAACAGGTATAAAAACGAGAGATGGGTGGGAGGAGTGTCCAGGCGGGCAGAACCGCTGAAGGGAAAGCATCACAGGACTTATACTGGGGACAGGGCCACCAGCAGATGAGCAGCTGGGGCTCTGGGTCGCTCAGGGGCCCCGCCTGCTCCTTACTGTTACTGATTTAAAATGTTAGAAACTGCTATAGTAGCTAAAATGCAGGTTTCTTACACTCCTCAGAGAAAGGTTCTGATTCAAATGGGAGAGAGATTTGAAAAGTTCAAGCTGTGTGTGTGTGAGAGAGAAACAGATAGAGAAATTTTTTCCTTTGTAATTCAGTAAGCTTCTCTACATCTCAGTGTTTTCAATATATGAGTCTTAGAATCTATTTTTTCTTTTTTTATAATTTTTTGAGGGGCAACTAGGTTTTTAGTTATTTATTTAATGGCGATACTAGGGATTGAACTCAAGACCTTGTGTGTGCTGTGCACATGCTCTACCACTGAGCTATACTCTCCCCCCACCTTTTCTTTCTTCCTTTAGATGCCAGTTGGAGAAAATGTGTAAAACTACTCTTGAAAACACTCTTTTCTTTCTCACCTCAGCAGAAAGAAGAGTGTACAACTGGTATTCGGACCCTGATTAAAACACCATGACTCAGTAACCTCCCTCCCTGCAGGTGTATCTCCCTCCCCAGGAGGGGCCTGGCTTCACTTCCAAATAAGCCTGAAGGGGACACTCTACTAATAGTTTCCCAAATGACAGGCTGACCTCAGTTGCATTGATAGGAACACTGTATCCAGCACAGAAAAGGATGGGAGTCTAACCACACGCAGAGCTAGTGAGGTATCTGGAGGAAGGTGCTCATGCCAAAGTACTATCCTAAGAGCACGGGGAGGCCAGACCATCCAGAGGGATGGGAGCTACCTGGAGACCACGGGGAGTGAGTAATGACTACCCGAATTCTCTCAAGTTCTGTCTGAAGAACGACTTAGGGGGAAGAGGGGGAGGTAAAGGACTACCATTACTTTCCACCTACTCTGTCCTTTGTCACCCACCCCATCATCCCCCATCTTCATAACTCCCAATTCTGTTTTTCAGTTGTGCAAACTGAAGCCCACGGAGGTTACAGTAAATATCCAAAGTCACAAAGCTGGTAAGTAGAATGAATGCCTGATGCCAACTGCCCTCTGCCCCCTCCTCTGTAAACACACAAGCTCCTTAGACAGCTGACACTTAATTTTTAGTGATCTTCCAAAGAACTGTCATCTCTAAATGCTGGAGTCTGCTCTCCTCAGAGTGTTTTCCCACTTATTAGCATTGTGTACTTGTTGTGATGAATTTGGATAATATCAATATTTTGGCAGAACATAATAGGATAGCTCAGGTCCTTAACCCAAAGCTGTTTCTATTTAAGACAGTCTAAAAAAGCTACAACATCAGCTTCTAATTCTCTGCCACCCACTCTCCCACCAACTCAACTGATTTTCCTTAACTACTAGGTATAATTTAATTTTTTGTTTGGACTGGTTAGAAAGATGTTGGAAGGAAAATTAGTTTAAACTTGTAAAACTTTATTTTGCTCATTGGTGGAATAGCACACAGTTTCCTATAGTGGTTCGGTTTCCATAATCCTACAGGAACAGAGGTCAGCAAGGGCTTACTTTTTCATTAAAATTATCAAAAGAAGAAATGGACAGGTGTAAGTCAAATGAGTTAAGTCTGCAACTGCAGAACACACAACCTCTGCGTAAAATCTTTAAATTCCACAGACAGAGGTGTACTGGATAGCTAATAGCTTCAACTTCACATCTCCCCTCTAGGATTACACTCTGAAATAGACAGACAACCTTAACTTGATATAAAGGACCCACTGACATACATTGTAGTGATAGAAAGAAAAAATTACTCGTTAACTCTTAGAAACTCCATCTCCAAACCCAAATCTCATCTCCTGCACCTTTTAACTGAAAGGGATAAAAGAGAAGGATGGCTAAAAACACGGAATCAGTGTCAGGCCACCGAAGGCTGTTAACCATTCCATGTGTAAACAGCCTTCCCACAATGGGTGAAGCTTCACCTTAATGAGAGGGGGCAGGCGGGGCTGAATTCCTCCCAGTTTGATCCTGACTGTAAGCTGTCTCCAAGACAAGGTCCCCATGTTCCTGGCAATCAGGGGAGTGAGAGGGTGAGGAAGGCAGCTATTTGACGGGAGTAGGGTTACCCTACGGAGCGAGTCTCACTCAACAACATACAAGTCCAAGAGGGAACGAGCGACTGCTCTACAGACCTGCAAACTTCGAGGAACAGTAAATGGCTCTGACCAGTGAAGGAGACATCATGTCTACCCTGTGTTCACAACCCTAACCCATTAGAAGGGTCCACACAACAGGGGCCATCTATCTTGTTGAAAGTTCTAAGAATTCTGACTACATGATTCTAAAATTCCTGGACACACGATTTCCCAACTCAGAGGAGATGAGAGGCAACAAATTAAAAGGCTAGAGACAGCCACACAGGTAACGCAAGAAGTGACAGCTGACAGAAGGGTGAGAAAGAATTGTTTTAAAAAGTTAACCCCATTTAAAAACTCAGCCGCAATCCAGGGCCACTGAGAGGGACGAATGGCTTTACAAACTTCAGTTGCTCCTGAGTCATTACCATTCCCAAGCATGCTAAAATAATTTACGAGAAGTGTGGGAGAGAAATATGGCTTGGTAGCAGAACATCTAAAAGAGATTTAGGAATTCTAGTTCACACGAAGTTCATGGTGAATTAAACGTGCCTGGGGCTGCCAGGAGCCCTGCAGTCTTAGGACAAGGTAACGGAGGCTGTGTCGGGAGTGTGAGCGGGGAGGTGACGCCTCCCAACCCCACACCCCAGTCACACAGTCCATTTCCAGGCTCCTTGTTCTTGAAGAAGATTCCTGTTCCAGAAGAACAAATTAAATGTACATTCAGAGGAGAGGCACCAGGACCCTGAGAGCAGAAAATGAGTAATAAGAGAAAGAGATTTTCCTTGGTTGTTACTTTTAGGTGGAAGGATGGGGTCGGGGGTGGAGGGAGGCAATTACTAAACCCAGTGTGCAGGACTGAATGAGAGTTGCTGCTTCTGAGGTGGGGTGGGGGTCCCTGGGGGAACTTGGAGAAAGGAGGGGTCCTGGGGTTCCCAGGGGAGGACACACATCTGTGCTGCAACTGATCCTCTCAACAATCTGACCCCGTCTGCATGGTATCACTGGCTCAGAGGCCTCAGGCTAGGGGAACCCAGAGCGTGGGCGACACCGTGTGTGTGTGCCAGGGGCACTTGAAGCCACAATGTATGTGGTCTGGTGTGTGTGGGGTGGGGGTTTACAAACCGGCCATAAAAACACCCTCTCCTTGGTCTGCACAGCCCTCCTCCTCTGAGTCTGTTTTAAATAGGAATGGATTTAACAGGAAAATCTATTTCCGGATTTCTTTAAACCACCTGAACTCCGGCAGCCCAGGCCTGCAGTGGGCACGTGACAACGGTCTAGCAGTGAGGGTGGCGTCCCCCCTCGGCCAGTGCCTTCCGTAGTTAACACTACCTCCTTTTAAACAAAAACAAACACACCTCCTAGCCCACTTCATTGATCTCACTTGCCCTGCCTAGCATCCAAGTTTGCAAAGTCTGCCCTAGAGCAAGACTGTACTTGATTTAAACATAAAAAAATGTTTTCCTGTTTAAGACTGACACCAATATATCACAAAATAAAACAGGCTCCCCAACATCTGGCCCCAACCAACCATCCCTAAAACATCTCAACTTCCACTCCTTGTTGCTTCTCACCTGTCCCCACATAACCAGTCTGTCCTTTACTCTTCACATGTCCCAAGAAGCTCCGTCCTTAATGTACAAATGTCATGCCCTTCTGTCCCCACTTATCCTTCAAAGTCACCCTCGATATTACCTCCTCCTAGACGCGGACGCCAAGGTCTCCTTGCCAACATTAGAGTTCTTCCTTCTGTGTTCTTATATTGTAAAAATGAAAACAACAAACACCACCTTGAAAATATCCCCAATATGACAACCTTTGTTTCATGCTGCTCAGCCTGTCTGTATTTATACCACCTCATTTAGGACGCATAGCACTGCTATTTGAAAGGCCACATTAGCGTGTATTCACGAGGTGGTTAAAAGCCTGGGCTCTGCAGCCGAGTGCACAAAGACTTGGGTTTCTGCACCAGCTCTCACTGGCTCTGTGATTGTAGACACGTTTCCTCGCTTTCTCTTTACAAAAATGGGATGAGAGCAGTCAGTGGATGGGGCTGTCATGACGATCATAACTTAGACAAGGCAGTCTTTGGCAGTCTGGGGAGACCCTAGGATAGGTCCACTCCAAATTCCACAGTGAGACTGGGGCTTTCTGTAGGAATCCTGTTTGCAGAGAGAGGGAGACAGCACCGGCCTGAGAACACCCCATGTTCCCCAGAAACAGTGCCACCTGACCCAGAGTTGGGATCCTCTGAGTATCTAACAAGACACTGAGAGAGTGCCTATTCCTAAAGCAGATTCAATACCCACCCACCTACGTCCACAGCAAAGAGCCCAGTCCCATTTGTGTCTGTTGTAGAATTCTTCGACTAGGTGTTTGTATTTTACCGTGACCAACCCCCGAATACCCTTCCAGTCCTAACACCCTTTAGAGTCTAAGTTGGCTGCGTAGACCTCGCCTCCCACGTGGTAAAAAAACACTCAGCAAGCTCCCAAACACCCTATAAGTGTCATTCAGTCCAGTAGGGATTGTTGTAATAAAACACACGAACAGCAGTGTGTGTGCCCATGACCGAAAGAGGAAAACCAAATGGACTCGCTCTCCCAAAGAGGTAGGTTCTGTGAGCCCCACCAGGTTCGATGGAACCCACATCGCAAGTCAGGTTCCTCACAGCTGTATTGCCTATGCAAAACAAATCAAGAGACAAAGACCTAACAATGGGGAGATGAGCAGAGCTGGTGTGCGGCCCTGTGTGGGGGGGTGGGGGTGGGCGTGATCCCATTGTCATTCTAGGGATGAGAAAGGAGGAGCAAGTAAACCAAGCCATAAATGAGCCTCTGACTCCCGGGGTTTTGAAAAGGGCATGTGAAAGCGGCCATGCATTATTTAGAGTTAAGGAGGCCGGGACCTCAGATGGGAATTGAAATAACAGATACAGCTTCTACCAAAGCCAGCTTGTCCGGATTACACGCAAGCCTGTGGTTGTTTCTGGATGCCCCATCTTCCTGTATAAATGCATCGCAGCCACGATCGGGTGTTGTCGGGCTTCATGAAAAGACGAGAGCCAGCTGACAAAAGAAATTCACCTCGTTGTTTACCAAAAGGAGGTAAAAAAGATTCTAATTATTCCACACCATCATGAAACAGGTAACCAAGAAACAGAGAATCATGTGTCTGAATTTAGTTTCAAAGGACAGCCACAGTGGCGGCAGGTGTGTGGCTGCTAAGTTTATATTATCAGTAAGTAAATGTGACCAAGAGGCTGAAGGCTTTACGTTTTCATAATCATTAAGTAAAGACGCAGTATGTAAAAAGCAACAGCAGAGGAAAGGGGGAGATCGGGACAGAGCTGCACACACTCCTCAGAGGGCGTGGTGCGCAGATGCCAACTCACAGCTAACCTGCACGTCAGAGGTACTGTACACACTTCACCCCATTTAATCATCACAGCAGCCCTTCAGGGAGGGTGCTGTTGATATTCCCATCCTCTAACTGTGAGGGAACTGAGTCTCAGAGGCTGAATACTGTGTCCAGGACCACGCTGGTCAGCCAGTGGCAGAGCCTGGAATTAAAATGTCTGTCTGACTCCAAAGCCCTGCCTTATACTAAGGTAAATGCCGAGCTCCATGGAAGATCAAAACAGAGAACCCCGAAAGCCAGTATTAGACAATGCAAATGAGAAAAGGATACTCAGCAAGGAAAAGTAAATGTGAGAAGAGAAACGCTTGTCATTCCACGGGACCAAGCTGAACTTTTCGCAACAGATTTTCTGCACGCAGAGCCCAGCAGCAGCTTCTCCACAGACGAGGCAGGCTGTCCCTGGGCCCTGAGATGAGCCATTACAGTACAAAGCACCCAGGGGAACGAAGGAGGCACCTGAGCAGAACCTCTTTCGCCTCCAAAGGCCTCCCCCAGCATTTATGAAGCAATCCAGTGTGTGACCTCTGAGCTACAGCCCTTACTCTGCTAGGACACCCTCTCTGAAAGAGGCTGATGTCCTAGATTATGACCTACAGTCAACTGTCCCCTGGAGCAGTGAGACTCTCAGCTGTGTCTCTGGTGGAGGGACTCACTCGAGACCATCCCCTAATTTCACAGGACAGGAAAAAGAAATGGCAGATTTAGCCTAATTGTACACTTAAACAGACGAGAATGGTGCTTGAAGGACCAGATGACTGAAGCAGAGATGGACCACACGGGTCTGTCAGAGACATTCAGCATGCTTATGAGGCAGGTCAACAGCAAGCTCAACCTCCTAACAAGCAGACCCAACCTGCACATTCACCTGGATGCACCCTGCCCTCCTGAGAGGTCCACTGAGGAGCACAGGCACTGGCTTCCATGATGCTATGGCCACTCACTCATTTACTGTCTCTCTGACCGCCACACCAAATTCTAATTAAAAACTAGCATTCTCCTGATTTATTATCTACCTCACTCAGATTCAATGCAACTGCCTTTTCTTTTAAAAAATCCAATTTGTCCCCAAAGGATGAAGATTTGTGGCTACTGAAAGGTCACAGGAATGTTCAGTGGTCTTTACAAGGAATTCCAAATGAAGAGCTCCCCCAATGTCATCTCTGTTTCCTCCCTTTTATCAGAAAAGACTTAGGACACAGAAGAGTACGTAACTATACCATGTACTGCCTACCTCGATTTAGTAAATGTCAACTCTTACGTCATAGCCGCTTTCAGATTTTTTTGAAAGGAAATATCATGTTACAGCTACACCTGAAGACCCCTTTTGTATCCATCCTTGACCCCATTCTCTTCCTCAAAGACAGCCACTCCACTGCAGCTGGGGTGAACCTGCCCTGCCAGGTTTCCAAACAACAGAACCTTCCACACACCTATGAAATTGTTTATCTTTTTTTTTCAATTCTATATGTAGCTTTCTCTTATACATAGCCTTTGGTATGTTGCTCCCTTCCATTCACCGTTATAAGGTTATCTATACTGATACAGCAATATTAATGGAGTATTGATCTTAACGGCTTCCTTTTCATTGTCCACAGTCTTTAAGTAGTGTTCATTTTAACTGCTGTGTAATATTCCATTATATGACTATTTCATAGTTTGTTAACTCACTGACTGCTCCAAGTTTCAGCTGCCTTTAGTGTGTTTCCTACTACGAATAATGCTGGGAAGTAGAGTCCTCTACTTGTCCCCCTGTACATCTCCAGGACATACCTAAAGGTGGAACTGCTAGACCACCTTCAAGTTTCCCAGGAAGCTGCCCACATACTTTTCTAAATCGTGGTACCAATTTTACACTCCTACCAGCATGGTATGAGAGTGGCTACTGGTTTTCATCGTGGTAGAAACTGTACAATTAGAGTTTAATTTTTGATAAATGAATGAGTGTGAACATAATCCTTAATTTTTTTTTTTTCTGAGGGGAGGTAATTAGGTTTCTTCATTGACTTCCACTTCGAGGAGGCACCAGGGATTGAACCTAGGACCTCTTGGGTGCTGAGCATGAATTCTACCACTTGAGCTATACACTTCCCCCAACATCATTCTTTAATATTTGTTCCTACTCACATTTCAGTGTGATGAGGAATTTGAGCTTTTGAGGCAGAATGATGGCTTTGAATCTTGGCTCTATAATCTATAATTCATGTAACACTGGCAAAGTTCCTTGGCCTCCCTAAACTTCAGTTTTCATGCATGTAATATGGTGGATATAAGAATAGTATCTTCCTAGAGGCATTACTGTGATTAAATATTGTGCTTAAAGCACCTGATATAATGTCTGGGACATAGCAAGTGCTCAATAAATGCTAGTTGCTATCATCAACATCCTTATCATCAAAAAGCAGTCTCAAAGTAAAAGCTTACCCTTAAGGTGTAAACCCATTTTACAGGGGATGAAACTGAGCCCAAGAACTTAAAGGGATGGTCCCCCTAGGATCATTGTGACTCATTAAAGCAGAGCCAGGACCAGGTGACTCCATGTCTTCCAGTCTATGTATCACTATGTGGCACTGCCTCACATATCCTCTACTGAGCATATAATCATGCTGCACAACAGTCAGAGAATAAATCAAAGTGAATGCAAATCAGCAAAGCACTA
Organism: Camelus ferus; assembly: GCF_009834535.1. Lineage (NCBI taxonomy): Eukaryota > Metazoa > Chordata > Mammalia > Artiodactyla > Camelidae > Camelus > Camelus ferus. Next base: position 76,714,698 of record NC_045698.1, on the reverse strand, counting down.
AGAGGCTCTGGAGTGCTGTGGACATAATCAGAATCTAGTGAAATCATGGTTCAAGTTGGAAAAAGATGTATTTTGCATTCAAGGACATACCACCACATTTAATTTTAAAAGGCCAGACACTTGCTTTGTATTAGCTACAAGTTTAATTAAAGTCATCCATAAAGAGGCAGCCCTGACCACCACTGCTGCAGCTGTGTGATGTGCTGGCAGGAGGAGCCTCAGGCTTCCTTCCCAGCAGTGGGCTAGGACAGTCACATTCGCCTTCCTAGGTCCTGGCCTAAACGGCCAGTTTAGGGCCCATGACAGCCTGTTGATGCAGCTGAGCCACCTGCAGCCCACCACCTCTCCACCCGGGCTCTCCCATCAGCATCCAGTCAGCTGTTAAAGTGCCCACGAGGTCCCCATGTTTCCTGCCTAGACAGCTGCTGTGACAGTCTTGGTCAAATTACTGGGAAGTGAGCTAATTGCACAGCTTACAGGTCAGGGGACTAGATGTTAGAGAACTAGTTAGCAGTCTTTTGCTTGCATTTGCAAGGCTGCCCCAAGTCATGAAGGCCTTAACTGGTCACTTGGTATCCACTTCCATGTGGAGCTAAGCAGGGGTAGGGCTTCCAGAAGAACCTGTAAGAACTCTGACATCAGAAAGCTTTAAAGGATGCAAGCCACAGGAAAGAAGGCGCTTGCAACACAGAAAACAAATCTAGGGGGGAAGCTTGTCCCTGAGTCACACCTAAAGAGTGTAGAGCTAGTCAATATCAATTCTCCCTTCCGCTAGTAAAACTCAACATACAGACAAAACCACCACAAAGATCAGGGTGTGGTGGAACCCAGACGCTGCTACAATAATATCCGCCAGGAGCTGGTATAACGGGACAGAAACACCTTAATGGCTCAAGAATTACAGCACCTACTGGGGGAAGGTATAGCTCAGTGGTCTCAGTTCGCACAAGATCCTGGGTTCAATCCCCAGCACCTCCATTTATAATTAATTAATTAATAAACAAACCTAATCTCTCCCCCCAAAATAACAACAACAACAAAAAAATTACAGCATCTAGAGATGGTAAAAGGCTGTGGCAAGGAGGCCTGGGCAGGGGTGAGAGGAAGGGTGTGAAGACACCCACTGAGCCAACTCCTTTCTCTGGGGGCCTGCCTCACTCTGAGAGGCAAAGAAAAACAAAAGATGGCCCTCAAGTTTCAGGATGGAGCTGTCTCTTGAAAACAAGCCCCATTCCTGCATCCACAACCATCTTTAGGGCCAAAGGAAAGTACCCGGAAGTGGAAAAGGGGGATGAAGTGAGGGCCGAGCTCGGGGCTGGCACACAGCAGGGGTGAGCAGGACAGCTGGTCCTCACCGGATTACAGACAGCATTTTAAAGGAGCAGAAATCATCAAACACAAACATTCAGTCACCTCTTTCTGGCATCACTCATCACATTGCACACAGGCTCCTGACTGTCACGGAGGGGGAGGTGGACGCCGCTGCCCTGTCTGTGCTCCCAGTGTCTTCCCACCAGTCATGACGACTGTGGCAGAGGTGGGAAGGAGGTCCATCCCCATCAGCCTCCATGGCAGCTTCCCATACATTTTTTTCCGATCCTTATTCTTCCAGCATCTCAGTTTTTGAGATTTCTTTCCAAGTGTTTACCCTGTTCTCAAGCCACTCTAACTCCCGGTCAGTTGTCTACAGCTCTCATTTCATGTCGGCCCTGGCCTTTGTTTCTGCCAGTCACCGTTCCTCCCAGTCCTTCAGAAGAACAAGGGGGTCCCCTCTCTTTTCTCACACGTCCCTTTCTGGCCCTGGCCCAGGCAGGTGCATCGGTGGTCCTGGTGAGACAGTTTCCCAGACCACAACGTGGGCAAGCAGTGCTTGTCCTGAGCATGAAGTCACAGGGTCCGGAGACCACACAGCCCTCCCCGCTGGACAACACTCCCCCACGGCCAGGTTGTCATCCTCAGTGAGCAAAGGAGGGACAGCTGATGGAGGAAAGAGGGACGCAAGGGAAACGAAGGTGACAACCACGGGGCTCCCTGATCGCACAGTGACACAGGCAGAGATTCCCTCCTTAACTTCGGCAGCACTATTTCTGAGCCGCACCTCTGTGCACATGAAGAACAGAATAGAAGCAAGGTCACAGGGCAAAGGATGATGCCACCACTTTTGGGTTTCTTTTTTATGTGATGGTTAAGGTGACACAAACGGCTGTAGAGGAGCAACTGGGAAGAGCGGCTGGCTGGGGGCCATTTGCACCAGCAAGTGCACATCCACATTCTATTGGTCCCAGGGCCACAGTCCCACCATCTCTGCCCCTCCCTCATGCAACGTCCACCCACCTGGCCCTGAACACAGGCCCACACCTGACAGTGTACCCAGACCTGGGGGTGTTATGATGAGGCCAAACTATTAGATCAAGGCACCTTTTGAAAACCACCTTTGAGCGCATTCTACAGGGCTTCTGACTCAGGAAAGAACATTCTCTGGGAGACTTTGTTGTCAATGATGATAAACCATGAGAGGGAAGGTACCAGTCTCTCACTAAGAACTTTCGCCCTTCTCCTGACCATGAGATTATATAGAAAATTTGTAAGTTAAAAAAAGACACCGTAAGGAGAAAACACCACCTATAGCCCCACCACTGTTTGCGAGGTAGCAGCACCCTGTGCATGCACTCTTAAACGAGGGTTCAAGACACTTATGTGTAAATTTTGACACCGGCTCTGACACTGACGGTGGGATGCACAGCTTAACAATTTAAGCCTTATACTTCACTTATTTGCAGAAACGAGAGTCATCCCACCTTCCCCGCAGATTTGTGAGGACTAAGAGATGATGCAGGCAAAGCACACCCTCCAGTCCAGACACGGAAGCACTTGCTAAGTGACAGCAGACATCACTAGGAAATTCTCTCATTCATTTAGAATTCGTGTTAGTTTCCTGTGGCTGCTGTAACAAATTACCACAGACTTAGTGACTCAAAACAACACACTTATTATCTTACAGCTCTGGAGGTCAGTCTCGAACCATTTCACTCAGACCAAAATTAAGACTTCGAGAGACTCTGGGAGAGAATTCGTTTCCTCTTCTCTTCCAGGTCCTGGTGGTGACTGGCACTCCTTGGTTCAAGGCCCCTTCTTTCATCTCTAAAGCTGAGGCCTCGCTCTTCAAGTCTCTCTCAGACTCGGATCCCCTGTTTCTGTCATCACATCTCTTCCTTCTGACTTCCATCTTCCTGCCTCCCTCTTATAAAGACCCTTTTGCTCATACTGGGGCCGCCCGGTAATGCAAGATATCACTTCCATCTCAAGACCAACCTAATCACACATGCAAAGTCCCTTTTATCACGTAAGGGAACATACTCATAAATTCTAGGGATCAGGACGTGCACATCCTGGGTGGGGTGCCCTTATTCAACCGTCCAGATGCTCTTACTATATGAAGCTGTTTGAGGGCGGTAACATGAGTATGTTAGAAATATTTCCTCCAGTTTGTCTAAATTCTTTCCACAAAAGTAACATATTTGTTGTCAAATCCCATAGATCTATTCTTTTGTCATTTCTCCCAGTAACTGTAAGCCTAGGAATTCCTTCCATATCCAGTATTTGTATTTGTGTACATGTGCGTTTGACTCACTGTTACAAATTCAAAAACTACCGAAATACACAAGTAAATTCTGCTTCTCAAAGGAAACCACTTAATGGCTTGGGATCCATTTTCCCAGAGTTCATGCTCCTCGTTCACACACACACGCATTTCTATTCGCTTTTGGGGCCAACCTGCACACCTAAGTCTCTAGCCCAGCTGGGATTTCCTTTAGTGAGTGCTGCATACCTCGGAACTCCTCCTCTGATCCGTTTCTTTTCTAAAGGATGATTAACCAAAGCACTGCTTAGGTGATATGTGATCTTTTTCTAGGAAAGCATGTTTTGTGGATTATTCCTATTTTTCCCAGTTACCCACACGTGGGGATCAGCCACCGCCTGCTCTACCTCATGTCTGCAGGTACCACAGCTCCTGAAAGCCAGAGCACAAGCTGCAGAAATAACCCCTGGCCAAAATTAACCCACATCGAGGACTCATTCTGGAAACCCAAGCCCATTAAGTGACATCACTGTCACATTTCTGGTTTCATGGCAGGGGAAAAAGAAAAATGGTTCTATCTGACAAGTGAATGACTCTGCCTCAAATTTGTCACAGGAAGTCCAGAAATCCAGCAGGCACGCACAGTGGTCACATGTCACTCACTTTTCCAGAGCTTTGCAGGGTACTTAGCACACACAAAACACCCTCGAGAAACTTCCACTGAGTGAAAGGGGAAAACAAGTCCAGCAAAGCCCCACAGAAAATAATGTGAGGCTCTTTGAAAGGCCCCCGTGTCACGCGGCTGCTGCGTGATGACCGCTCTATGCACTGGGAAGACTTCTGCAATCTTGAATCCCTTTATCAACAGTCATTTCTTGAGGACCCATTGAGAAAATGAAATCTTGATGCAGAGCAAAAAGCAAATGAAGTAAAGACCTAAAACAGTCACACAATGGGTAAAGGAGCAAGCATTCCTGCAGCCCCAGGGACAGACCTCACTTCTCTGCTTTCTGTGGCAACATCGCAGCCAGGCTGGTGGTTGCATCACTGGGAGCAGTGATGTTTAACTGTGAGTGAAACCAGGTCATTCCAGCTAAGAAGCATCTGTACCCGTTTCTGATGGTGATTATGCCACAGGGCTTCCGAGGGCCTCATGCGGACCAGACATATCAAAGCTTTCGTTGAAGGACGCAGCAAAGGAAGCCAGCTCCAAGACTGCATGTAGATCACACTTGGTGTGAGGACAGTGGCAGACCTTGTGAAGGCCGCCAGTCAATCATCACTCAGCAACAGCGGGAACATTCTTAGCAGAATGTGCTCCAAAGGGGACAGCAGTATTTCTCACCATCACCCAGACCCCAGCACCAAACACCAAGAAGGCAGCCACTCTGCCAATGCTCACCGGTGGGCAGCAACTTAGAATAATCAGAGCTCAATGAGTCTCCCTCAGATAATTAGACTCACAATCTGGTTGGAGCCAGACACAAACTGCCTGGATCAATCTGAAATAATTTAGAGCAGCTCAAGACACATTTTCCATGTCTGTATCTGACAGGCAGGTTAAACTCCTTTCTAAGTGTCACCACACCCTTTAATGCACTTCAAATTGCATGTGAAATTTATCACCTGTCTATGGGCTCTGGGCCTGAGAGGCCTGGGACTCTGCCAACCTGACAGAAGCCATAGGCCTAAGGAGGAAGGGAGGTCTTTCCGACGTCATCAGAGCACCATTGGAGGAAAGAGGCTTCAAGAAAAAGCAGGATGGAGGGGGCAGGGGACATCCAAGCAAACATGCCTACAGCCATTTCTGCCTTTGAGATGTTTGCTGGCAGTTGAAAACATTTTCATTTCTCCAACTCCTTTGATCGCGACATTCTCAAGTATCTTTGGCAGCTCCCCAATGCCTATGTTCCAAATGCCACTGTCTGGCCTTAATGGCCCCTTCCTTGTCTGATCCCGCCTCTCTTTCCAGCTCCCTCTGCTCCTCCACATACGGGTCAAACCGGTCAAGTCACAGCTGCCTTTTCCTGCATATGTCACTCCCTCCGGGGAAAAGGCTGTTTTCTCCTCCAGATACTGAAATCCTAGCATCCTTACAGAGCCAGATCGCAATCAGGAGACCCCCATAGGCAGCTCGGGCTGAAGCAGATGCTCCTCCTTTCAATTCTTTATTTGCACCATTCATTTGGCACATAGAGTTTTTCACTGCAGTCATCCCTGTACCTACTGGTGATGCATCTGAGCGGGTCCTGTGCTTCCTCCCTGCCTCCCCTGCCCTCCCTCAATGCCTAGTGCATGAGTGCTCTTAGAATCAGCACTGTCTGGATGAAGTCCCTCCTTTCTGGGTTCTCATCCCATAATGGGGATTGGGTCACGAACTCCAGCGTCCAGGAGGCCAGGCGGGTGAGATATGCGGGGAAAGCGCTGGGTGAGCATTAGGGAGCGGTGGGGGCTGTGGTCAGCTGGAGAGCGCTTGACCCCTTTACCACTGGGTATCTGTCTCCACTCCATCATCTGTTGCCAGGTGGGAATGTGGGCCCCACGTGGCTAGGTAATTTTGCAAAAAAATTAAAAAATCCAAATTATCTAGATTTTAAGTGAAATATTTTGATACGTATGGGCTACTTACTTCTTTTAAAAAAATGCTGTGTAGGTAAATAGAAGCACATCTGTGGGTTCCAGTTGTGAGTCTGGGGCCTGTGATCTAGAACCTCCACTGATTTTCTCTGCAATTCTTTATTAAGGGTGTTTGTCCTGAGTGTAGCAGTGAAAACATAGAAGAGTCTCTGCCTTCAGGGAGTTTGACCTCTAGTTCTGGACATGTAACAAAAACATGGTGACATGAGCAAGAAATGGCAGCATGAACTGATAATGTAGAAATAGGACTTCAGCCTTTCTGAAGTGAGAAGGGTTGCCATGGGCCAGGGGGTCACTGTGACAGGCTTGTTTCTTATTAAAAGTTCTCATTATACCCACTTGGACACAGGCAGTCTGATGCCTCAGACCGCAAGGGACAGAGCCAATTTCTTTTATTTCCTCCTATTTCCCGGGCCATGGCAGGCCAAAACAACCATTAGTGATGGCACCGGACATCGAGGACCTGCTTCGCACGGGGCACTGCCTCTCAAGCACTCTATTTCATTGATTTCAGGGGTAAATAAAGCACATTTATTTCATCACTCCTCCTGGCACCTTAGAGGGAGCATTACTTTCATCACGCTACATCACTTTTTGAGGAAAGAAGAGGGAGGGTGTTAAGGAATCTACTCAAGGTCACAGAGCAGCCAGGAAGCCAGGCCTTGAACTCATGGCCACCGAAACCGCGCGCAGCTGCAGGAGAGGGGACGGGAAGGCATGTGCGTGCAGAGAAAAGCTGAGGCGTCACCTGGGTCCTCCTGTCTCCATGTGGCCGAGGGTGCGCTGGCAGGGCCGTGCTGTGAGGACGTGGCCTCAGACACAAGGAGGGTGGGCGCGCTGCAGGGCCCCCTCCTCCTCACGTTTTCATAAACATGAGGCATAAAGCAGGGCTCCCTCCATGTGCAGAAATGCCGTCACCCACAGAAGGTGGTTCCATGTGTTCGCATCTCTGCTGATGTCATTATTCAACTTGAAAGGGTCTGCGCACCTTCCTGAGCTGCGAGACTGGGGGCTGCCGTTCTGTTTCCAGCTTCTCCTGCCACCTCAGATGTTTTAAAATAACGAACCTTGGAGAACTTACGCATTTCTGGAGAGGAGTTAAGAACGAAACCATAGCCCAACTAACCTTTTAGAAGTGCAGACAGATGACAAAATTATTTCTGAAGAAAGCAAAGAAGCAACTGGTAGGAGATTGAGGGGAGAGGCTCGCTGGGTTGAAGAGGCAGGACTAGACTAGTTTCCATGTTGGGGGTGGGCTCACAAGTGTTCACTGCTACACAGAAACGAAAGTGATGGAAGAGGGTCCTGCGTGGACCAGAGATGAGCAGAATAGGAATCAAAGACCATGATTAACCCAATCTGTGCACCTGAGATCCAAAAGTAACTAATAAACTGGATCACACAATAGACAGAATAGACAATCCGTTAAACAGACTGCAAGAAAATAAACTGCCAAGTTTCAAAGTGACCTCTGTGTGCTTTACGCCGGGGACTTCCACCTGGACTCCTGCACCTTGATTAGGATCTGCTGAATCCCCTGAGTGGACACAAACTTGAACGTGTGTGTGTTTTCTCCAGGAGGGAAGTTTGCAGGTTTTCTTGGAAGGATTCATTATCTAAAAAGAATTAAAACTAGGGCTAGAAAGGGCAGGAAGCGAAGCAGCAGCACTGCAGCAGGTACTGACGTCCTGGACCACAGAACCAAGTCCCAGCACACTCCAGGAGACTGTCGGGTGGGAAACCTGCAGGGGCCCCCATGGATGAAGTCACTGCTCCCCAGTGGTTGCATTCGTCCTGAAGAAAACAACACCCAGGACAGAGGAGGATCTGACATCTTGCCAAGGTGGACCCTGCCCTCTCCTCTCCCATCTGCTAAACTTACACAGGAACAACATCCTGGACTTTCTGAGGACAGTCCTGAAACCCAAGGGGAGTAGGCGCACTGCAGGGCCCCCCTCCTCCTCGTGTTTTCATTAACACGAGGCATAAAGCAGGGCTCCCCCTGGTATTTGCCTGGTTTCTTCCAGGTGAAGGTCATTGATTTTTAAAGATAAAGGTGGACATGGATTATAGCAATATACACGATGATGGAAAAGAACATTTGTGTTTACTACTGCTCTGTGTTTAGGTACAAGGTGTATGACGCATTAGAGCGATGACTCCTGCCGGGGGTAAGGACACCTCACGAGTACAAGTGAAAAGAAAAGGAGTCAACGAACTGACAAGGTGGACAAGTTTTAATATGAAACTTGGGAAGTAGAGAAAGACAATTAGGTCAAACTTAAAACCCAGCCACAATGGAAGGCAATACATATGCTAGGTTACCACAGAAGGGGTTTTCAACCTAACAGGAAAAAAATAAAAGGGAGCTGGAGTATCATCACAAATGCAAAGGCTGTGGGGCATGAACATCACAAAACTGAACTTCAGAAGGAAAGGTGACCTCCTATAAACCACAGCCTTGGTGCAAGTGACAGAGCAAGAGGAAGGTGTATCTTGTTCAGAGAAGGGTACAGGACAGCAGCTGTGCGTCAAGATGATGACTTTGAAGTGGAACCCCACGTGACTGTAAGAGCACATCACTGGGGGTCTGCCTGCACACAGCCCCTCACGTAATTATGAAGGCAGAAGACTCTACAAAGGAGGGTTCCTTCCAACACCAACACTTTCTGGTTCAACCTAAAGAAGTGTCCTCCTATACCAACTTCCTCATTCCATTTGCTCAGGCTAGATCTTGGGTCTGCATAGCTGATTAAGCCCAGTCAGAAAACCTCTTAATCATTTCAAATATATAGAAAGGTTGGATAAAACTTAAGAAATTAAAAAAAAAAGTCTAACTAACCTCAGAAGCAAAAGGGTCAATGGCTGAAAACAAAGAGAAATTTCAAATTTCAAAATAAGAGCAATGAAGGGGTTTGAGACTAGACAGGACCACCGCAGCTATCCAGGTGAGACCAGGAAGGAGACTAAAGACCCCGCAGCTGGTGGGGAACCGGCACTGTGCTCCATAAAACTGGGCAGGGGGGACTTTTGTCAGGCTAAACTTTAAATGTATTTGCATGTATTGAACACAAATTAACTTGACCGTGCAATAGACAAAGGGCTAACATTCTACACTGTATAATCTGCTGGTCATTTGGAATACGGCAGCTTACTTAATATCAAACATTTAAATTCTTACGTTACACAGGGGAAAAAAGCTTCCTGTCTGTTCCTCTAAAGTTGACTTGCCACCACATATGCTTGAATCTGGACTTAGACAGGACTGGTCCTCTGCAATCTAGAGTTCCCAGCCCTCTGTAAGTCCAGGGCCCCAGGTTAGATGAAGCCCTAGTCCATGGCTCCTTGCTTGTGACTTACAAAACCCAAGAACCAACTAGTGTTTCTTTTCCTCCTCCATTATTAGTATTGCTAAACAAACTTCTTGCATTTCAGAGTTGATTCTTTTGACATTCTCATTTTTTGAACTTCTATTAAAATTTGAAAGAAATAGTTAAACCATGTTCTGGGTCAGACTGCAACTCTTAAGTTTTAGGTCCTCTTTTACTCCAAAGTAAGTAATTTAATTATTTAGGAAGGTGAGTTTAGTAAAGGTTCATTAATTAGCCTAAGACACACATTCCTTTCTCTTTAAAAAGGGGAAGTCTTATTCTACTAGAGGGACAGGTGACACCAAGCAAGTTTTTACACTTGAGCTAGTTGAGACCAGGGCAGCCAGGAATTAAGTGGTTTCCTGACAGGCCATCCAAGCAACATGCCGTCCGACAGGCTCCACTCATGCCAGCCAGAAAGGAGGTGACGGCAGCAAAGGACCCTCCCTACCCCATTCTCCTCATCTTTCCTCTCTCTCCCTCCCAGGCCTTACTGGTTGTCAACACAACCAATCAAAGAGCAAATGTTTCTTGCACCAAACAGGCCTTCCTTCTTCCATTATCTTCGACAACCTCTGTCCTCCGTCACTAATTTTCCCTTTCCCTGAAGCCACCAAACATCTACTGTCTGCCTTCCTTGCCTTTGACACTGCTGAATAGAGATTAATGGAATTCAGTGTGCAGTTCAGCAAAAGGAAAAAAAAAAAGGGAGGGGTGGGTAATAAGCTCAAAAAATAAAGCCACCCCTATGTTCTGAGACCATCAAGAGGAAATGACTTCTTACTAGTTCCTTTAAAAAAAAAAAAAAGGAAAGAAAGAAAAGAAAAAAGAAAGAAAGGACTCACCTAGTCCCAAGCAGTCACTTTTTAATCTAGATTTGCCCAAATCAATTCTCCAGGACTAGTAACCCTCACTGGGGTAGCACCATCATTCAGAGTTGACTTTGCAAGGTTTTCTCCAGGTACTGCCACAATTTTTCAATCTTTTTTGAAAACACACACACACACAATTGTTTACAGATCCATCTCTGTAGTTTTCTTTTCGGACACGTTCATTTTTTAAGTCATTCAGATACGTCTCCAATGTGTGCGGTGGGGACACAAAAACACATGTCATCTACACCCAGCATGCAGCGCGCGCGCGCACACACACACACACACACACACACACACACACACACACGGAGTGCTAATTGTCTGAGGCTGGCAACTAAACTTAAAGCAAAGACCACTTAACTACTCTCTTTTCTTAGAGAGGTGAGACAGTTTGACTGTGCCCCAATCGCTGAAAGCAATTAATACCTTCGACTTTTCTCCCCCAGCCCCAATGCAGACAAAAGTTTGTCATTTTTGTACTTTTTCTAGTGGCACAGAAGCTTCAGAGTAACCATATGGCACTGAAGAAAGAATGGAGACATAACATATTCTCAACTGTGTTTTTCCCATCCCCATCAACAATGCCTGCTCACTGCCAAGTTTAAATGTGATTTAAATTATGCCCAATCTGGAAAATATTTTACGTTATTTGAGTGCTGGCCACAAGTAAAACATATACAATTTCCCTTCTCCCCTTTGAGAACTTTGGAGCCACCAGGTCAGGAGCTCTCTTGGTGACAAGCCCCTTCCCATCAGCGTAGAGAGGCCAACACTCAGGATCGGAGGCTGAGGTCCTGCATTTCACTCGGGGCCTCACTCTTCCACCAACAGGAATGTGCTTAGCTGTGTGTCAGGTCTGTGCTGACTGTCAGACAGATCAGCTTCTCGGCTTCCTACCTTGTCAAGTGCCACGTCCTCCGAGCCCGGCCTGGAGTGGAGTCCTAAATCCCTCGGAGGTGTGGGTGTGGCAGCCGCGCAGTCCAGGGTTGGTCTTGCCAGCCGGCCGCCCAGGCAGTAGCCTTTTAATGAACTCAGTGACTCAGCGGCGTCCCCTTCCCCCCGCTGGCCTCCCATCTCACTCCTCTCGATCGCAGTGATGCCCATGTGACAGCACGTAGTCTCCACCGAGACTAATCCCATATCAATAAGAGCTTTCAGCACGACCCAGACCAGATTACTCTGTCTCACAACCACTCTGCTGACCTTCCCTGGGGGCCAGAGAATACTCCCCCAGCGTGTACTATTTACAGAAGAGTCCACATAAGCCGGATGGCTTGGTGTGATGATTTCACTTCCAAAGTTTGTGGCTTTAACAAAGCAACTCGGCATCCAATATTCAACCACTCAACCAGGCGCGGTGCAAGCCACTGGGGTGAGAAAAATACTCTGGATTTTACATAGATGCAGCGATAAAAAATCACTCCTGGGTTCTATGAAACACAACCACCAGAGCACAGTATCATTCCCGTATGCACAACCCCCATCACCAAATCAAAAGATTACAAATAAAGGCTGCATGTTAAATGACAGCTTAAGACGAGCTCAAAAATACCAGATGTATCGGGTTTGGTACTAGATGTCTTTGCCACAGAGCCAAGGCAAGGCAATGTGCTGTTTTATTCTCAGATTAATTTGGACTAAATGCAATGAGTTTTTGTGTGTTTTTTTGTTTTTTTTTTTTTAAGAATACTGAAACAATTACTAAGATTGGTTCTTAACCCAAACAGTCTAAATTGATTCTGAATGGAGGCCCATGAAACTTGAGAGAAGGGAAACCAACTCAGTGGATCAAACCCCTCCACTTTCCCATCTTTTCCAGCCATTTTTATTCCTGTTTCCGGTCTCTCTCTATAGCCTCTCTAAGCAGCAAAGATAAGTAAGAGGAATGAGTATAGAGCCTCCAAACTGCCAAGGAGACAGATAACGGGGTGTTCCCAGAGAAGCCGACATACGTGCCTGGAGAAACTGTCTTGAGGTTTTGCAAGAACAGTTTCATCAGCATTACATCCAAGAACAAGAATGCCAGGCCATATATAAAATCATCATGAAGGAGTTTTCCAGCACTAACTGTTAAGTTAGGAAGCCGTCCCACCAGACAAAGGCCCTTCGCACACACAGCTCTCTTAGAAAAACTCTGCTTATTAATCTTGAAAGGTTTTCCGTTCTAAACCTGTGATGATAGCTATTGAAAGTCAACCTCTTTTCCTTAGAAATACATTAAAATGAAAAAAAAAAAACAAAAAACCCAACATGCACCAGATAATTTACTTTTAGTATTAACATACTTGGAGATTACTGAAGTCTCTGTTCAAACCAGTTGGGCGGACCTGAGGTCGTCAAAGAAGGGAGACACCAGGGGAAAGAGAGCAGAGACAAGCTTCCAGATGGAAAAACATGAGAGGGAAGCACGGATGTCAAGGACCCAAGGGAAATTCAGTACATGGGATTCCTTCCCTAGTTGTCTGCTCTCTGTCCAGAATTCTAATTATTACCAGAGAGGAGGGTGACTCCAAGTACTTTCTGATCATAATACCTTTTGCAATTTGTCAGCTGTAAGACCTCAGATTCAAGGTGGATTAATTTGGAAAGTCAAATTGGATCCATTTTGAAGTCTTCATTTCACATACAACAATAAATAAATGCAAACAGGCAATAACAGAGAAAACAGAAAAATACTTAGAAAGAAAAGAGGAACTGCCTGTAACTTTCCCCTAAGCCCATGACAAGGATGCAGCAGGGACCTGGGGCTGGCTGATGGTTTTGCAGACACAGCGGCAGAGAATTCTATCCCTGTGGGTTGCTCCCTGCTCTTGGTGAAGGAGGCAGGCAGTCCAAATGCTGGTCTCTGTCTTTTCCTTCCCTGTCTCCTCACCCCTGACTAACGAGCATGTTCCCTAAGACTCCCTGAGACATGAGGTGTTTTATGCTGGCAAGATGAGGGCCCTTCCCTGAAGCTTTCAAAGGATGTGTTGAAATGACCATCTACCGATGCAGTGAACAGAGTTGGCCCTCAGAGGCAGGGAGGTGGGTTAGAGATCCAGCAGCCCCAGGCCCGTGGCAGGAGGTCAGCATCTGAGGCTAGATCTCAGCCATCATGACAGAATTATTACTGCCCTGCTGGCGTCCTCAACAGGACCGACCTGGTGCCTGCACGGTCAGGCAGGTGGACATGGCTTTGCACTGCTGAGAAGGTGGAGTAAATACGATGGTGAAAAGAAAATCTGAGCCCAGTGCTGCCGTGTCCCTTGTGCGCTTTCCTTCCCCTTTCAGCCTCATTTGTAAAAGGTGGAAAAAGTCATTCCCGCTCTGTGTACCTGCCAGTGTCAACATGATGCTTGAACAATGCTTTCGAAAACAAAAACTACAAAACCTAAGACGTTATCAGAGGACACGTTCTTACCAGCCTCAAAGCAGCTTTCTGTCCAAAGACTAAGTTTGGAAAGTATAAATACTTCTAAGGTTGAAAGAAAGTCTTAAAGAACATTTTTTCTATTGTACGATAGGAAAGTATCTTATTGGCTTTAAACAAGGGAAATCTAATAGTTTCAAATCCATGGATTAGAGTGAGATGGTAAAGAAACGATGGGGGTGGGATGAGGGGCAAACAGAACATTCTCCTGAATAAGACTACTGGAACCAGCACTCAAGGTGTGAAGGAGGAGCCTAAATTCATGCAGAGCACAAACCAGCTTTGGAATCCAGCTTCTACAAGGCGCCTGACGGCACAACCCAGGATGGCTCCCCTCTGTCGCTTCACCCTAGGAGTGTCTGTGCAGCCCTTGGCCAACATGTGAAAAGCCCAAAGCTGGCAGCCAACACTGTGCTGGCATCTGGAGTGAACAGGGACAACCAAGCACCTCAGTCCTGCAGGACCACCCTGAATACTCAAGTTTAGAATGAGAGGTCACTGGAGCTTGGTGTCATTCGGTCCAGATATCTCGTTTACACACAGGGAGACTGAGGCCTGGGAACAAGATGAAGGCACTTCCCCAAGAAAGGCAGCATCCAAGCCCTGCTGAGCACCCTGGTCCCCAGGCCCCTCACCCAGTGTACCTTCCACCAGCCTGGGATGTTTTTCTTCAGCTAACTGGAATCCCAGTTTTTCCCCCATCTGCTAGTGTATGTATACACACCATAAGACTTCAGATTTATCTTAGAGCATTTTCTCCTCCTGGCTTGATAAAATCTGCCTTTCCTTAGGCTAATTGTTTCCCCCAAATTTAAATATCTCAGGTGCTCTGAGGAACCCTAACCTTGAACCATCTTGAACATACAAAATAGGTCAATCAGGTAATTAGCTTATGAATCCTGAACATTTATACAGCTTCTTATGGTTTCCATAAGCTCTTTCTCATTTGATCCTCACAACAGCTCTGTGTTGTAAGCAGGGCAAGGGTTACTTCCCCAATTTATGTGGTGTTCTAGGGAGGTTAAGAGATTTATCTGGTGCCAGCACTAGAGGTGAGCCGAGGTCTTCCTTCTCCGTTGATTCAAATTAAGAGTCTATTATCTACCAGGCATGGTGGCTGACACCGAGGAGACAAAGATGTGTAAAACAGAGTTCAAGTTTTCAGGGAGCTGGCTCTAGTGGAGACACACACACACAGACACACACAGAGGCCCCCAGCTGCCCTTTACCCTGACAGACAAGACTAATTCCTTTCTATAGAGCTTCTTTACCTCACGCGGAAGGAAAACTACCGTCCTTCACGAACACCTGGCAGTTTTTTATAGCTGGCCTTTTGGATGGCTCTCACCTGTCTCAGGCTGTGGCCTTGTATTTAAAGAAAAAAACAAAAAACCAAATCCTCTGGGTAACAGTCTTTCCAACTTTAACTTGATTCTTTGAGATAGGACAAGATTTTCATTTTCATTTGAAACGTGAGGTGAAAAAACTGAAAGCAAGCAAGTCTCCCAACCCTAAGACACAAGTCCAATTGCTGTGATGTTAGAAGGTAACACTAACCTTTTAAGTTGACTAGAAATTGAGATGAAGTCACAGAAACCGCAGCTAACAAGAACACCGTGTAAAAAGCTTCTTGAAAGATTCAGCTGTTTCAAGAGATCTCTCTCACCTCAAGAATGATAGAAGTCCCCACTACATTACCCAAAGGCTATACCACCAAGAACATGGTCACAAAAATCCACACATAGATTTCTTGACACTCTCGCATATTACAGCTCACTGTAAAACTCAGAAGCCTGACGCTGAGTTCAGATCCCAGAGGCATTCTGTCACCGGTTAAGGGACGCGGTGCAAGTCATTACCCTGCGGGGTCTAATTTCCCATAGTGATCTAACTTCATCCGAGGACCGATCCTAAAATACTTCAAGAAGGGTACTGCTACGGACTGCCTCTTAAACTGCCTTCCCAAAATACAATCTCTTACAACCAGGGTTTTTATAGACGCTGCACATCTGACAGAGCAAGATTATATTCTGCATCTAGAGTCTAGGTATTCTGATAGGCTCTTACATTTCAAGATTGATGTTCAAAGCAATTCATTAATTCCCACAGACAAAACTCATATGGATTTTAGGAACTGCTTGACATGTTTACCTCAAGTCATAAAGAACAGACTTATTAAAATGCTTCAGAAGTAGAGAAAGTAAGGCTTCAAAAAATTATTTTCATTCCCCAAATGTTATTGCTCCCAATTGTCATCTATCAATGGCTCCCAATCAGTCATGCTCTGCCTGAGCAGCACAGTAAAACATCAGCCTGTGCCTAAGGCGGTCCCACGGGTTCTTCCAAACAGAGCCCATAAAGACTACAAAGGAAACAGAAGGATGACAGAACATACACACTTTATTTTAGACCTACCCTGATTTCCTTTAGGCTTTGGGCACATGACTACCTTTATGGCTGCAATAATTTTACTGTAAAGACCTGGTACCATAATTTCTTCTGGGAAAGTGTTATGTTAAGTTGTCAAGAAAAAAGCAAGTTATGTTTTTTTTTCCTCACTCAAGGACACCGCTGCACTCAGAACAGGAAAGTAGCTTCTTTCAAATATTAGATTGTAGCTCCTGGTGTCAGCTGATCACAGACACTACCTGTGGCCATTCCTACAAGGATTCATCCACTTCTTGGATCATCACATTTTGGTCAGGTTCCACATATATCTTACCTACTCTGGCCAAAAAAAAAAAAAAAAAAAAAAAAAAAAAGGTGGTGGGGAGGAGTGGATAGTGTTTTTATTAAATTTGTAAATACATGCGTCTAGAGCAGTCTTTCGTTCTTGCTTATAAAAATGGAGTCCATGCTGATAGCCATCTGTCGGTGGTGATTAAATCTCTAAGATACAGTCTCCACCTGATTAAATGGACATATGGTTGAGTGTTGTGTCTTCTTTTTGTGTACCACCACAATTTGATCTACCCTATTACATTCATTCGGGTTTTGTAGCACATGTTTTGGCATTAACAGAGGGAAAAAATTGGGCCGGGAAGGTGGTGACAAGGCTGTGGCTGGCAAGAATGAAGCTTGACACCCTCAACAGAACAGTAGGACTTATTTTTTCAGATTGGCCAGGCATTAGAACACACCTAAATATGCCATCCCATAATTTGCCTATATCTTTTCTTCTTCCTTCCCAGTTTTCCCTCTTAAATATTTACTCATGAGTTTTGTGCTCTGCTAAACTAGAGGTGGGAGTCATTTAGAAAATGCATACAAGGTCTTTACCTTAAACCCTGTATTTTTAGTCTGGAATATAAGGAATATTAGACTACCATCCCACCTCCCTCACTCAATACACACATAAAATTCAATACTGAGAATGAGCCAGCCAGTGTATCTGATGAATTTATGTCCCCAGACTCAGTGTGGTTGGGATTCAGAAAGGCGCTGGGAATTAGGAAGTACAGTGTGATGAGGAATTTGAAGATGGAACTGGCTGAGGTGAAAGAGGATGTGGGGGGAACATGAACCTACGTACCCAGACACAAAGAAGAATCTGATGTAGGAAGGAGGAACAACCAAGGTTGACTGGTATCAGGAAAGCTCCTAAATGAGGAGATTAATTTTCAGTAAAGGACTAGTCATATGAACAATAATTTACTTTGAGACTCTAGCACAGACAACAGGACAGGGATGTGTTAGTTTTGATCTGCCCTCCAGGGGCCATGATCTGCCCTCAACAGGCACACACTCTGGAAGGGTCTGGCTAGTATCTGAGAGATGCTCATCAAAAGGCATCACTCAAGAGGCAGCTACTTCCAACTCCTCACCCTCCTCTTCCCAACGCTAAAGGCTTTGTAAATTCCTTCAGTGGAGGTTAACAAAGATTGCTTACTGGTGAAATTTGTGGTGTTTAAGATCTGTGGATTGGAGAGAAATGTGGAAAAGGCACCACACCAAAGGACGAGCAAGCTAAGAGAATCTGAGGAGCCCAACCTTACTGTGCAATGGTGCCCACAGCTCAATTCTGCAACAATCCTGTGTGTAGCCAGCCACCAGCTTGGAGGCTTCCTGTCACCTGATCCTGACTAGGTTAGTGAAATCCCACCCCTAGATATGTCACATTTGCTTCACAGTAATTTTTCACGTAAGGTACTTACTGTCAGAGCATCTGTAAGTTCAGAGGTCAGACTCTTGACTGTTTCCTGCCTATGTATGCAATGAAGTGCTTGCATACATAGCAGAGTTGGTAGGAGTCTGCTCTTGTATCTGGGGACATGACTGAAGGAGAAGATACACCTCTCATCTGCCTCAACTGTTGGTGGTTACCCGTATCCACCCCAAACCCCACTTCATTAAACATAATCAAAGTGGCTTGGAGGTCAGTTTTTAGCTCACTTGAATGGAGATGTTTTATTTGAAACAGACACATCATAAAAACTAACATTTTTGGAAGCATGAAAAATGAGAGCAACGATGTGGACACATGCTTGAGAAACTCAAACTGCAAACCACATGAATTTTCATTAAAATCATAGCCTAGACATGGAAAAAAATGTCAAGTACCTACAATTTTTAGACTCATATAATACATGGTTTCTCTCTGAGAATGCCCCTAAAATGTTGTACGATTCCAAATGATTGTAGAAAGAGTACATATCTGCAGCTTAATAAAGTGCGTTTTACTAAGGTTTGGCATTTATTAACTGATGGGCATTTGATAACTAGGACCCCATGAGATCTTTCAATAACACATTGGTACATAAAATTATGTCAGTGTATAAATTATATATATAACCAATCTTTATCAGTTCATATACAGGCAATACATACCAATCCAATGCTTAAAGGGAAGAAAAAGCCAACCCCTCTTTCTCTGCCAAGCATCATGCGACCTATTTCCTTCTCACTGATCTTAAATCCCTAGGTATTTTGAACATGGCCATTTGTTGTTGAGAGCCACCATCAGACAGAGCTCAATGACTGACTCCACTCAAGGGAAGGCCATAGAGAAGGCTTCATATCATTCTCAGAAAGCGTTCGACTTCCATATGTAGCCTGATCTTTTAAAACCAAAAAATCCCACATTGCAGACAGTGTCACTGTATGTTAGCACTCAGTTGTTAACACACATCCAAGCAAGTGCAACAAAAATGCAAGCCTCTAAATATAACCACCTTTATTTTACAATGCCAACACTCAAACCCTCAACCCCCACCCTTTCAGGCAACACTTATCATTACCAGAGATTTCATTCTCTCTACTCCCAGCCCCTTACTCCAAACTTATGAGACACTGCTCCTCCTAGTATTCACGCACCAACACTTACTGTATGCGAAGCACAGTGCTGGGCACAGAACACAAAATGACAAAGTCAGTTCCTACGCAGGCAGCTCAGAGGGAGACATTCTTGCCCATTCCAGATTGCACAGCTTCTGAGGTGGCAGCCCCCCTCTAACTGCTGCTTTAAAAAAAGAACCCCTTGAGGGGAGGGTACAGCTCCGTAGTAGAGAACATGCCCGGCATGCACACGGTTCCAGGTTCAATCCCAGTACCTCCATTAAAGTAAATAAATAAACCTAATTACCTTCTCCCCCCCAAATTAAAATAATAAAAAAAAGAGCCCTTGTTCCACTCCTTTAATCCACCCTCCCTCCTACTAGTATTTCCCTTTCCCATCCAATTCTGAGTTCTTTACCTTTGATTTGCTTTAATCGTTTTAATCTTTAATTCCTCCCAAACACAGCTTGTTTATAGGGTTCCTTCTTCCTTCTTAAGTGTGCTTGTTTTTCTTGAATTTTAAAATTCTACTTGCTTTCCAGTTAAAATGCTCCTTGACCTGTATTTTAGACTAATCTAACCAAAACTGTTTCTACAAGATTATGACTGAAATTGCTTCTACCATGTGCTGGAGCATTGTTGCTCCGGTTTGTCTCTTTTCTAGGCTCTCTGTAACTTCCTGACAACCCCACACCTCCCTAACTCGTGGAACTGGGAACGAAACTGAAAATAATCAGAATCCTCAAGGAGTTAAGTTAGTGGGCTAATAAGATAAACCAAGCAGTATTAAAACAAGAAGCAGAACGTGAGCTCTGCCATCAGAGTTACACACTGCCACGGAGGCTTGGAAGGCAGAGAGAACAAAAGCTGGTTTGTAGAAGCCGTGTGCAACGTAAAGCCTTCTGGCCTCCCAATATTCAGGGGCTTTTCCGTAAGTGCTTGTAACCACCACGACCCTTCAGGCAGTTCACAGCAAGCAGCACCCTAATAAAAATACATAGTCACAAAAGGAGAACAATAACGGAGCCTGAAGACTGCGTGGAGCCTCACGCAGGACGGAGCCTCGCACCCAACAAGTCGCCCACGGACTTGACAGCCTTGAAAGCTGAGGTCCTTTTCAGGACAGAGGGTGGGGAACAAGAACAGCCTGACTCAAACGTGTGGTCGATTCCTAATTCCTGACACGTGCGCTCTTCCATACCCGCTCACAGAGCCAGCAACTTCCCCTTTGTTACCCTGTCACTCACAATTCTGTAAAAAGCGACCCTGTCCGGAAGAGGCCACACCAGCTAATCCTTAAGTCCTTTGGAGTGCTAAAGCACTTCCCTGCAGGGTGCATCATTTATTTTTTGCCCCACTTCCTAAGTCCACCTCACTTCTGAGGCACAAAACACAGCACAAGGGATCCAGGCAGCCAAGTCAGAATTGGTCAGACTGGCGTTTCTTTGCAGCACTATTGTCTCTCCTGTGTCCCTCCTCCCACCCCGTCTCCACGCTCCACACTTTGAATACAAGGCCACGCACAGTGGTGTGAATGCACAAAAGCGCAGAGCCACACACCAAGCAGCTCCTGCTTCAGTCCTGAAAAGCTCCCTGTGTTTCAGCCAAGGCCCAACGTGCCTCCTGCTCATCATTCCTTCCAGCCTGTTTCCAAAGCCCGCAAGGACAACGGAGCTGAGGACGGGAGGCAGCACCACATGCTCAGTCCTCTGCTCAGAGGTCCCCTCTTGTGGGTCACATCCTCACAACTCTGTTCCATCGATCCCATAACCTGGTTCCCCACGTATGTTCATGTAGCACTCCTACACTGGGTGATACTATAGACGAACACTTAGAATACAATGGGACATGCACTAGAACACAGGCAGGCATGAGACTCTACAGCACGCTGGGTCTGTTCCTCGACTGCTTCAGCTTCTTCAGCCAACCATCAGTGTTATCAGTTCCAGAGCCTCACTTTTGAATCCCTGGCTCCACCATTCACTCAGTTCAGGCCATCAGCATCTCCCTCCCAGATTACTTACTTCTCCTGACTGTTCTCACCACTTCTAATCTCATCTCCCTCCAAGCCACACTCCATAAGGCAGCCAGGTGTATCTTTCAAAGCTCAAACTCTATGTTGTCTCGCAGCCCCAACATAAACAAGTATCAGCCAAAGGATCCCCATTACTATCAGGACAAAGGCTATATGAAGCCACACTGAAAACCTTGTAGTACCCCCAAATCACTGTGCTCAACCCTGCCATGGGACTCTGCACACAAACCATTCCCCTCTGTTCAGAACACAATTCCCATTTCCCCCAAAGCCCTCACCCTTTACTTATCTAGCCGAACCCCGTCCTTTAAGTCTAGATGTCGATATCGTTTCCCCCAGAAGCCTCTGCTGAATGCCTTAGGCAAGTCTGGATGCCTCTCCTTTAAGTTCCTGCTGTAAAACTTACAACCTTGTGAGCGCTTACCTCTTTCCTCCACTAGACATCAAACCACTTGGGGGCCTAGAATGGAAACTTACATACAGTAGTCTTTTTATAGCTGTTGCGAATAATTAATCCTAAGAACAGGAACTATGACTTCATATCTTTGTCCTTCGCATAGTGCTTGACAGATGCCGGGGACTGCTTTTTGAATGGAAGGTCTAACTCTGCTTGGAGGCTTTGGTGGAAGCTTTCATACAGAAAGGGATCACCTGAGTTGTGGAGGGAAAAAATGATTCATTTCAGGTTTGGTATAGCTATGTTGTAACCATGCTGTCAATGGCTGTCACTCTGGGAGGATCCTCAAATTAAAACAGATGCCAAGCACATCCACCCCTCACCCTCATCCTTCCACATCAATCATGGCTGCCACAGACAGGTTCTATCTTCCCCAATATGGGAGGAAGGGCAGTTGACCTTTGAACAACACGGGTTTGAACTGTGCGGGTCCAATTATATATGAATTTTTTTCAGCAGTATTACAGTAGCACTGATCTGTGGTTGGTTGAATCCACAGATGGGGAACTGCGGATAGTGAGGGATACGGGCGGCCACAGAGGGCCCAGTGTAAGTTATTTGGGAAGTCTGACTGTACAGAGGGTGGGTGTCCTTAACCCTTGGCTGTTCAAGGGTCAACTGTGCTTCACTTTGGTACCACAGAAAAGATCACTAAGTTGACTTTTTATGACTAATTTTTATTTGTACAACTAAACTGTGGACAACTATTTGTCACTGTGATTCAAACAATACAACTGGTTTGCTATGCTATGACACATATTCAGGATTAAGAACAGTGTGAAATGAAGCATTCATACTCTTACATCAATGGGATATTATTAAAATCACCTAATGGCAGCAACAAATAAATGGATACCTTGAAGTTTAAGCCTTTCCAAAACTCTGGTGACAGTCAAGAAGCATTCTCTCTGTGCCCTGTGGACAATATATATCCTCTTTCAATGAGAGATCAAAATTATTTTCTTCAGCTTCACCTACTTCAGTATCTTTGAACACTAAGTATCACCTCCTCAAAAAAAAAAAAAAAAAAAAAAAAAAAAAGAAAGAAAGAAAGAAAAAGAAAACTTAAACCAAACCAAAAATAATAATGTGCCTGCTGGGCCCACAAGAGGTGGCCATCATTATGACTCCATTTAAAAGTAAAAATAAGCTTTCAAACAACATGATCTTTTCTTTTTCCTCTATAATAAAACACAAGTAATTTACACACAATTCAACTAAAATGTGAATCAAATTCCTACCACATTCACCACTCCCTTCATTACCAGATTGCGGTTACTAGCTCAGGCCCAAATAGCGGCCATCATTTAGTCATTTGACAAATACTTACTAAGTGCCTAAAATATGCTAGGTAGGGGCTGGAATGACCACACTAATCCCTCAAAGTAGCTACCAGTTGCTTTGTTGATCACTCAAAACTTACTTTTCAGTCACATGTTGTTTGATAACAAGCCCCTCCCCTTGCCCCATCCCAGGGGTTGGGGGGGAAATGGCCTGTGAGCCAAATCTGGCTGCTGCCAGTTTCTGTAAATAAACTTTTACAGGCACACGGCCACGTCCCCTCATTTACCTAGTGACCATGACTGCTTTTGCTGCCACAACGGCAGGTCAGCCATATGGCCCACAAAGCTTATAATTTTTCTATTTGGCCCCTTATAGAAGCAGCTTGCCGAGCCGTGCTCTTTCTTGGCAACCTTTCTACAAGTTTCCTTCCTCCCTCCATGACTGCACCTTCACAGGCTTTTGTCTTCTCTTGCCCAGTGGAGGTGGATGCTGTGCTCCTCTGCCCGTCACCATCTCCCTCCGCCACATCTTCCCTCCCTCCCTCTGTCACAAACCTATGGCATAATTATCTGTAAGCTGGTTTGTCTTCCCGAACAGACTGGGCTCCTTAAGGACAGGCCCCCATGTCACAGCTGTAACTCAGCACAGCTCCAGGCACGTGGCAACCATTCAAAAAATATCAACTAGGCGGATGAGCCTTTACAAGGCATTTCAAAAATAAATATGTGGAAAGGCTCTGGAGAAAGTTCAGCCGTGAAAAACAATCATTCACATCATGAAGTTTCTACTCCTTTGTGTTACCAGCTTTGACCTTGTCTAGAGGCAGCATGGGTGACAAAGCAGAAACCTTGAATAGTGGATTTCTCCTCTGAGTAAGAGCTGACGGTCTGACCTTGCCATTTACTAGTATCTTAGTAAAGATGCCTACCCTTAGAGTCTCAGCTGCCTCACCTATAAAACGGAGGTAATAGGTGGTTGTGAAACCAAGACTATGTGCAAAATAGTTACCACCTTGCCAAGCAATTTAAGTGTTCAGTAAATATAAGTATTACTTTTATGGACAAGTTGCTCTGCTTTGAGGCTCTAAGTACACTGGCCATGAATGTGGCTGTGATGTCACCTCTGTGTTAGTTCATCACACTCGTCTTCACAGCAGGAGCCCAGGTTCAGGTGGCTGTTTCATAGCTCACATTGTAAAATCAAGCGGTTGGGTCTTATATTAATAATTATTCTTCAAAATAAAAGGTCAGACTCTAAGAGAGGAGCTTTTCCCTCTCTTCCTTAAAGCTTTGGTTAAAAAATATTAACGCTGAAACTCAACGGAAGCGTCAACAAACTGTTCTGTAAACTGCCTTTCCCTATGGACTTTCCTAGGACTTGCTGTTCCAGCTCTAACAGCTGCAAATATTTTTTTGTAGTTGGTTCTGCATTATAAGTTTTTTTATTAGCTGCAAATTTTTAAGAGTAGATATTTTGGTAATCAAAAAGACAATATTGTGTAAATGAACTTTTATGGTCTTATTGCAAAGGTACTTTTTCTAAGGCAATGAATATATGTGAAACTTTTTCTTTTTTTAAAGGTAGCAGTTATTATATGGGGATTAAAACAGAGATACTTAAATTCTGCACGTGTCAAGACGAAAAGAGGGAGTAATACCAGTAAAATCACCAAAAGGAAACACACAGATATCCCACCAGTATATCACAGTATTTGGAGAGGCTGGGAATTAAGAGGGGGAAAGTGGAGTTTTAAGCTGATTAGGGAAAAGCTCTGCCTTCCACCTATATCCCTTAATTGATGTTCTGGTTGCATCAAGTGACTGTGATGGATAGCCAAAGCCCTGTCATTTATCTTTTGGAATGAAACCAGAGAATTGAGGCAGGGCCCACTGAGCACTGCTCATTGAAGTGCTAGCCTATCTACTCCCAGGAGAGAGACACTGAGAGGTCAGAAAGGACGCATGCACTGTGTGTAAGTGCACATTAAGCCCAAGTACTCCTCTCCTCTTCCAACTCAGGGGGCTGAGGAAGCAGGGAGTGGATATGCGCAACAGTACCTTCAGTATTTCCTGCAGCTTGATCCGCCCCAGGTTGACCAGACTGCGCAAACAGTGTAGCTTAGAAAGGAGCCACAATTCCTAACTAGGCATCTGGCTCCTAAGAAGCGGCCAGCAGGAGGGCAGGGAGGAGGGTGACAGAGCCCTCCATCCAGCTTCCTTACTCACCAACCTGATAACTGGCTTATAAGCGCCTCAGCTACGATAAATAACATTGGAAATGTACGCTGGGTAGGTCGATGCATACCCTGGCTTTAATTAATTTTATCCTTTTGCATCTCTAGCATTTCCATCTTCCTAAGGTTAGCTGGTAGTTCACTGAGCTGAAAGATTGGGGGCTGGGTGGAACAGTGTTTCAGGAGCGGAGTGAATGTCAGACAAGGGCAAAGGGCAGAGTGTGATCTGCTGAGTGCCCCTGCTTCCTCCTCCTTACTGACATTACCATCCACTCAACCAGGAGGGGAGAAGGTAAGCAGGAATAATCAGTTAAGTGCATTAGGGTTCTTTCCCTTTCTTTCCTACAAGTCCCATATGGGCAACTAATGAGAAAATGCCTAGAGGCAGAAATGAACTTCGTAACAACCAAGTGTAGCTGCATTTTGACTGACACTAGTCAAAAAGTAAAAAATAAATAAATAAATAAATAAATAAATAAATAAATAAATAAATAAATAAATAAATAAATAAATAAATAAATAAATCAACCAACCAACCAACCAACCAACCAACCCTCAATTAAGTTAGAGCTTATTTTTTCACATCACAAATGAACTCACTATAGATTCCTTTTAGAAGATGAATGTCCTCTCAGGCATTTAAAATAATTAAACCTTTGATTTGCACACAATGTGTTTGGCAATATCTTTGGTGCAAGTCAAGATATATTCAGACACGAAAAAACCTGTTTAGCTACCTGAACAAATAAAACTTTTAAATTAATAACTATTCGTCAACAGAAGGGGCAACTTTATAGGAGCAACTTTGGAAATAATCTAGAACTGAGATTATCCTCAGAAATTCCCAGCATATTATGAATAATACATAATTTGTGGGCTTTTTTTTTTAATGGAGGTAGTGATAGAGTCTTAAAACATCACCGTGTAAGAGAAATGAATAAAAGGGCAGTTCTGAAGTCGTCCTCTGCCTTGTGAAAGTGTTTATAGGTTTCTGCCAACAATAAGGTATCTGCTGTCAAACCCAGAAGAAAACGCCTAAGGATGTAACCTGTTCATTGCTTTTGTCTTTGTCGTTGTTTTAAATGTTGGGATGTTGAAGATTTCATTTGTACAAAGAGTTCTGTTGCCAAATAAGTCTGGAAACTATTGTTTGGAAGGTGCCATGCAGTCTGCGCACAGGAAGGTTTGAGGAAACAGCCCTTGGCAACGAACTCACTCCTGAGGCCTTTCCTTGGGGGCCCTTAACTCCTGCTACAACTTCCAACAGTAAGTGACTGAGCAATAAGAACCAGTGATTAAAACGCCACCAATGGGTCAGCTGTTTTATTTATCCACAAATCTACCTTCAGATAGTTTTAACATGATTTTATTTTCAAAAAAGTTTATTTGAAGAAATGTGAGGTGAAAACATTAATATCTCATAGAATATATCATTTCTCACTGTATTAGTAATAGCATATTATTGATAGACATGTAGTCATTATTTTAAAATTTTAATAAAGAAGTCCTGGCTGGGGCACAGTATAATGAATCTCCTTATACCTATTTTCTCAGTTTTGTATATAGCAGGAATTTCCCACAACAAAGATTTATTTTACATCTCAGAAGGCCAGACAGATACTGTAAAAGGCTAAACTTCATGTCCTTTAACCACAGTCCAGAAGGTTTGGGCCTGCTGTGATGAAGAGATTGATTCCCTTCAACCAACCCAAACTGGCCTGCAGAATAGTTCTTCCTGTTCTTTTTCCTACTCCCCTTTCTGCCCTGTACCACGGTGTGCTGTGGACCCTTGACCAGCCAGGTACAAGTAACTGTGCTGCATCACAGGGACTGAAATAAAGCCAACCCACCTGTGAACAAAGGGTACGGACTGCCATATCAGTAAACAAAGGAGGTTGCAGCCACCCCCAGTGGTGCCTCCTGGGGGAACTCAGGATGGGAAGCACAGGGTACTGCCCTAGATGGCTAAGGTACGTATCAAAGGAATGATTTCAGTGAGTCCAGACTTTTGCCTTTTCCCACACATAGAAAAGCATTAAATTCCTTAATTTGAGATATCTGGTTTTCTTTAACAGTAATCTTTTGATGTTCCGACTACTTGCAGAACTCCCTTATATCCTGGCTTCTCCCCTACCTCTTTAGAGCAGTCCCTTAAAGTGATCTGAGAGGCTGCCTCCTGGGCTTAAGCCTTCAGAAAGTCCACTGGATAGAACATAACTCTCAACTTTTAGGTTGCGCTTTTTTTTTTTTTTTTTTTTCAGTCAACACACCTGATCAAGTGCCTTTCTGCCCATTTCATTTCGTTTCACTTGGAGGTTCTAAAAATAACAATACACAAATCCAAATCCAAAGTGACTAAGGCCATTTCCAGCAGAGGTAATTAAGTAGAATCAGACTCTATAAATAATTTGTATTCAGCCTTTAGTCAGGTTTCCTAAAAATAAGAACAATCTTCCTCCTCTCTCTGAATCAGGCAGGAACTGGCTATGGATTTGACATTTTACCGAATAAGTATTTCATTTCCAATACATCTTGCTTGAAAAACTGTCACTCCTTCTAAACCCTCCAATATTGGCATTATCACCAGGTCTCTAGGCCAAGGGATCTCTGAGGCCTTCTTGGTGTGAAGCCCCATCTCCTTGCTCTCCTGCTATACCAGCAATACTTCCTGAGAGCTTACTTATGTGCCAGGTACTATTTTAAGTCTTTTTACAAACAGTAACTCAAGTCATACTCATAGCTTCTTGGAGTAGGTATTGTTAATATCTCTATTTTACAGATAAGGAATTACAGAGTCTAAGTAACTTGCCCAAAGAAACACAGCTAATAAGTGACAGAGATGGAATTTGAACCTAGGCAGTCTGACTCTACACAGACCACATGTTCTTAACTGTTTTTCACACTGTATTTGAGTAATTTGCAACTGGGAGACTCACAAAACTCAGTGTAAAGCAACTGGACACGTTAATAGGCTGATCATCTCTACCCACCTCTACACCTTCCTTGATACCAGCTAGCCTAGTGGTCTCCAAACCTGGTCCATCACACTGAACGGATCTCAGTTCCCTCTCTAAGGAGGACGGTGGAGGACCTAGGAATCCTCATTTTTGTCCCATACCCTTGGCTCAGCCTCAGTGCTTGATTGGGAACCTGGATCTGCCGAGGTGGCCCATTTTCTCTGCACAGCATATTGGATGACTACCCTGTATCAGTGACATCCTCAGAAGGTCCACCTGTAGATCCTGCAAACTGGATAAAGTGTCCCATGAATCCCCAAAAAGCATATTAATGCCATTTTCAGGTGAACATCCTTCAAAAACTTCAAGCCAGCTATCACCACCAGCCCTTCAGGTTTCTCTTGTCCAAGTTACTTTTGCTCTATGGACAGGGTCCTACACCATTACATGCAAAGCAAATTCTTTCTTCTCTTCAACACTGTTAAGTTACCATACATGTTTAATCTCTACTTTTGGTAGATCTTCAATTAATTTTCACTTCTAACAGTTAGGCTTTAAGCTTCATTGCCACCAGCCTAATATTTTAAATAACTTAATGATCTAATATTGGGAATTTTTATAGCATGTCTTTTTATAGACCACTCAGTTCCCCTCTATCTCTTTTACCTCTTCATGTTCAAAACACTTGATAATGGAAAGTCCTTCGAGTGGGGGCACACCTGTACAATATTTTTTCTTTTATCTTTTATTTCTTCCACTCCACCCTCTTTTTAAAAGCCTGCTTTTATACAGTAATGCATGCAAATATTTTTCCTTATTCTAAGTCTGAATTGGAAGGGATTAAAACTGAAAATACCTGTTTTCCTGGGAGGAAATATCATTCTTTTTAATAATTTTCTAATGGTGGTATAACACTGAATTTTTTAAACACCATTATGGGAAGGACAGAAGCTTTTTAAGGCTCTCAGACTCAGTAAACAGTATGTTTTCTTCTGTGTAAATTCCAAAAGTCCCACCACTAATCCAAATATCAGCTCTTCAAACAGGAGTAAATAGAGAAAAAAATCTCAACTGAAAGGTCATCAAAAAGACATTCCTAAAATACAAACAATGGCCATGTGCAGTTGCTGCTAACTTCAAATCTCTTACAGATGCAGTGAGGTAAGTCTCACTTCACACTCCCTTCCACAGAGACAACTTCAACCAGGGAGTATCAAGTGACTCCCTAAGAAAAAACTTTTGTCAAGAGATCAACTGCATAGTATAGATAGGCTGAAAAATGAACAAAATTGGGCAGACTAGAAAATATGCAGAAGTGGTGGCCCTGTTCTCAGTTCACACTCAGTTTATAGAAATAAAAGAGTCTGAAGAATGAGGCCACATTCACAAGAGCCAAACAACCACCAATATATCTGCACAGCACCCTATTGATTTTCCTAAAGCCTTTGTAAACATTGCCTAATTTGGTGATAACCTCTGAGATGTGTATTTACAGATTCATACACAGAATCGAAGATGCCAGTATCACAAAGCTGGTCATTATCTGCATTTAAACCTGAACCCAAGTATAACACCAAACCTTATATGCCTTCCCCTATATTCCACTGAACTAACGTTATCAATGAGTATTCCTTCTAAAACTTTTGCCATCGAGGTATTCAGACTGCCACCGGTCTAAAGATCTCAGTTCCAACCCACCCCAAGCAGTCACCATATGTACCTTGCTCCATTTAGAACTGTTCTACCTCTCCTAGGTCAATTCCAACATTCTCTTTTTCAACCAAACCTCAACCATCCTTCCACTTGTCCCACCTTACTCCTAGTGAGCTTCCTTTGGGTCTCAGGAGTTACTGCCAGGCATTCATTGAATATTCATGGAATTTGCCTAAATCCTCCCAGGCACTTCCTCTGAACATTCACACCCTTATCCACGCTTAAGTCGGATGAGCACTTCATGACAACAAGCCCCACTGAGTCCTTCACCTCCTTTATCTTCTAACACTGTTACAATGGGAGATGGGAATCAACCCAGGGGACCTGTACCCAGCACCTCCTCTGTTCCTGGTTCACTGATGTATGTTGGACAGTCACAGATACACATTCATTGGCATCTCAGGAAGCAGTGAGAATAATGTCAGAGGCTGTTTAATAAAAGATATTAAATGATTGCCTTTAATGCCTTAACTTTAGAAATGAAGAAAATAAGGTTAAGGTGAGAATGCTAGCAGGCAGTAGGACCTATGCTAACACAAGGAACCTTCTGAGGTGGGTGGGGGGAGTTTTACTGAAATACTTAAAGAAGGGCCAGGATAGGACCAAAAGTAGTGACTTGGAGTCTCTTATAAGGGATCAATGTGACTAGAAGGGCAAGAGCCACGATGGAGAAAAATGAGATGTGCTCAAATTTTACTCTGTAGGCAACAGGAAATCCACAAACACTTCTACACAGGGATGTACCATGAAAAGGTTTGGAGAAGACTGTTCTAGCACCCATGCACATAATGAAATCAGGCTTCCAACTGATAGCTTTCATTTTCAAATTAAGTTACATGTGTCTAAATGCTACAAGATTGTCAGGTAACTAACAATTTAATGTGAGAGTCTAGAATTACTAAGCTACATTTTAGAAAAGATGTTAACATTTCAGTAATTTCAATTTGCTTTTTGCAAGCTTTAAATTAAGCTAACTGAACCAATAATAAATAATACTCCCTAATATGTTAAGTGTTTTTGAATTCCAACTTTACAGTGTTTTTCTATGCAGTAAATATTATTTGTAGTCAGGGGAGGTGCCTTATGAACTAGTCTTGGCTTCAAATAGACCCGAGTTCAAAGTTTGCCTCCACTGTGGACCAGCTGAGCAACTTCAACTTGATTACTTTATCTTAGTGATGATTTTTGCATCTGAATTGTACCTGCCTAATATATTGTGAAAATTAAGAATGCATATTGTTACTTGCTAAGGATAAAGCAATGCAATTATCTAAGATATGTTTAACAGCAGCAGCAAAACCAAGTCTCAGTTTTTATTCCACTTTTCAACCAAAGTGATAAGACAACCTATTTCTAAATGGGAGTAATTAAGTAATTTTGTTTACCTTTACAGCATTATAAAACTTTAGATGGTTAACAAAAAATGCCCATAACGCTCTAATTTACATTTTAATTTCTTGTGATTGCCTCTGCCTATTACCTTACCTTGACAGCATCTACTGTATCCCAGTATTGCCTGCAAAGAATAAATTTCATCCTTCCTTCAATGTACTAGAAAATATAAGCATGGTCAGTTATGCCAGATCATCTGATATTAGGCACTCTAAGAGATTCCAAAACATTAGAGAAAACAAAATGAAACCTCACTGAAAGTTGTATCATATAGTATATAACCACATCTTAGATAACTCAGACATCTATTTGCTGAATATTTCATTCCTGAACTCAACCATACTTTATGGCAACTTAAGATATCTATGTGGTGCCTTCCAGCTAGGGGACATAGTTCCCAAATCTAACTTCAACTCCTATTCTGTAGCCGTGGTGCTCAGTTCACGCATATAATCAATCTTTGTGCTCTAAGTAAAAGGGTTTATAGACCACCTCCACCCATTAAAAAAATTTTTAAAGGTCAAATATTACATGTTTTAGTAGATCGTAGAACTCAATCAAATCTGGAGGAAACAATATAGCTAGTAAATTTTCTATGCACGTATACTACTTCTGTAAATATAATGACTATAAAGTAGGAGACGGATGTCAAAAAAATTCTGATTCTATCATAAAAGTGATACAAAAGGCAGTCTTTTCCCCCAGAAGATCTATGACTTTCCATGAGTCCCCCCCCCTTTTTTTTTAGCACTCACTCATGAAAATCCTGCAGTAAAGAGAGTCTGTAAGGAAGACGTCTCATCAGTCATGTGTCTGACCTCTTACTCCTGGGACAGCACATCTTTCTGGTTAAAGCCTGGTCTAATTTAACCAAAACCAGGTACAGGTTTTCAGTGCAACAGAGCTGATGCCAGACCACTTGCTATCAAACCACAGGCTATGTACCCTTTAGCCCCAGTGAACCTACCAAACACAAGAGATCAGAGTATTTGACTATTCCAGTCCTTGTTAAACCAACAAACTCATTTCCAGACCAAAGGTATGAAAAATTACCTGGGGAAAGCTGTTAGCTATTCAGAATAGGTATGGAACCCAATCCAAAGAGACAGACTGTATAGGTCTAGAAGTTGTACTAAAGAAAAAAAAAAAAAAAGAAAGAAAGAATTTTTTAAAAAAAGTCACGATATCTCTCCTGGTCTCCTGGTGGTGGGCTACATTTGGGAGCCACTGCTGAAGCGACAGATCCCAGTCTTCTCGGTCTCTGTCAAATTGCCCTACTCAGGGTAGAAGTGATTCCAGACAGAAGGGTCGCAGTTTCAGACCTGCCTTTGCCAGGATGGCGTTTACAGAGTAGCTGGCAGGAAGCCAGCTGAACAAGGCTGTTTGCTCTGGGGCGCCCGAGGCCTTTGTTTTCCCCACGAAGATCCTATGATACCATTCATTTTCTTCAATGTCGTACAACTACTGGGAAACTCCTTTATCTCTTCAAATACCTGATTATATTGAAAAAAAGATGCCTCAATTATTCCCCCATCAAAACTGGAATATGAACCTCCCTCAAGTTGGAACAATCTGGGTATCAAAATGAGTAACAGTAATGGATTAGAACACAATGGATGTAAAAAGAATTCATGAATTTATATGGAGAAAGATTTTAAAACAAGGGAGACACAGAAGGAAAAGCTTTTTACAGAATCATATCAACTAATATATATATATATATATTCACACATACAAAGAATGAAAGGAAAAAAAAACCTGCCATTTTTACATACACCATAGAAAGTGTTTCAGGTAAGAATCATTAATAGACAGTGATACCATCAGGTGAAAGGTTGCTGGGGAGGATTACCGCAGGGTCTTCAAGTATCACTTCAGAGACCACTGATTACAAAAGAAAAAAAGACATCTTTACAATAGGGAAATTTGGTGGACATCATCTTTACCTAACAATCCCAATCGGCATCACCAATGATGGGACAGGTGATACCACGTGCCTACTGACGGCAGTATGAGAAGCACACCACGTTGTCTGTGTCCTACTCTTGCTGCAGACATTTCCTACTGACCAACTCAGATTATGTGATCAGGCGGACCAAACTGAAGGACAACCTGCCAGACATCTGGCCCAGACTCTTTAAAAATGTTAAGTTGTGACAGACCAATAAAATTCAGAGAACAATATTCTAGGTTATTTATTCTGTTCAATATCAACTGAGAAACTACCATGTACCCAGCACGGTATGGGCTGCCAGGGACACAGCAGTATGTGCATCAAGTTCCTGCCCTTATATCACCTACACCTTAGTCAGGGGACAGTAAAGAATCATAATCCATACACACACACATAAATATATATACACATGTGTGTATATATATTTAAAATTTTATAGTTATAAATATTTGTCTTGTTATATGTAAATTCAGATGGTGTTGGGAATGTAGGAGGGGAGGGGTAGGGAGGGTGCTGTCATCTTTTTAGGATGGTCCAAAAGGCCTCAGCGATAAGGTGGCATTTGAGCAGGGACCTGTGGCTATCTGGGGTGTGCCCTGGAGAAAGGAGTTGTTCGCATGCTCAGAGGAGCAGCAAGGCAACCAGTGCCTGGGGCCAGGAGCATGAGGGAGACTGTAGGTGGCGGGGCTGGTGGTGGTAGAGGACCACACAGGGCCTCATGGCCCACTTTTTAGGACTTGGCAGCTTTTATACTGAGTGAGACAGGAGGGTTTTAAGTAGAGGAATAACAGGAACTGAGTTACATTTTTAAAGGCTCACTCAGCTGTGGTGGTGAGAAGAGACTGTGAAAACGGAAGGGTGGATAGAGAGAGACCATTACAGAAACAACAACCACAAAACAAGCAAAAGTAGGTGAACCAGGTGATGACAGCCTGGCTGTGGGTACGGTGGTAAGTGGTCAGATTCAAGACAGTTTTTTGAAGGGAGAGACAATATAGTTTGGTGGGTATGAGAAAGAAGCTGAAGGAAGCTCCAGGTATTTGGCAGGAGAGAACAGGGTTGCTATTTGCACATGCGGGAAAGACCACGAGAAGTCCATTATCTTTTTAGTGTGTTTTGTTTGAGACATCTGTTAGATATTCAAGTAAAGATGAAGAGGCAGCTGAATATGAACCTGGGATTAGAAGAGAGGTTTGGGCTGGAGACCTGGTCTTAGCAGTCAGTGCTGGATGGTTTTGCAATCATGAGACTGGACAAGACGCCCTCCCATGGGGAGCTGGGCAAGGATGGAAGGACCAGCCCAGGGAAGCCAGTGTGGTGGGAGGAGGAGAGCAAGGACCAGCCTGCAAGCGTGCTGACCACACCATCACAACCAAACTAAAGGCTTAGTTAACACTTCAGAAACCAGAAAAAATACCCCCTTGTTCCTGTAGGGAGTGTCCAGTTAAATGCACTGTAAATATATACATAAGGTGACTAATAGCAACCAAAAGTTGCCATTAATATCTTTCCAAGCACTTAATAATGTAAAATATTAGTGATTCCAACTAACACGAATGGAAAAGTTAAGTTGAAAAAAAAAAAAGATGGAAAGTCCTCAGGTCGGCAACACTGATCCTTTTGAGGATGACAGGCCCAACTCAACAATCTTTTGCTGCCCTCCAAGTAGGTTTGGACACATACTTCAGGCAAGTCTAAGAAGTAACCTCCAGAACCGGTGGGCAATTACTTTACCTGCTACATTTCTGCTCCACTGGGAGTCTTCCCTCCAGCTACTGTGTAGTCAAAGGAGGAAAGCAAACTGAAGTCTTCACACCACCTCAGTGTTTCTCAGTCCCCAGGACAAGATGTTAAACACTGGATCCTAAAAACGGCCACCAGGTAGTTCAACTACCTAATCCTTTTTCCTACTGAAGAAGGGCAGTAATAGGATTTTTTTACAAACTGTTAATGGATTTTAAAACTTGCTTTCATCATTTAAACATACCTTCATTAAAAATTCAATTTGAAGACTCTCTTAAGAGAGCTAATACATCAATGTCCTTGAGATATGACTCTCAGGAAGTCCAATTTTAGACAGCACAGTGGGAG
This sequence comes from Camelus ferus, assembly GCF_009834535.1. NCBI lineage: Eukaryota > Metazoa > Chordata > Mammalia > Artiodactyla > Camelidae > Camelus > Camelus ferus. The sequence goes on along the minus strand of NC_045698.1, from coordinate 76,679,436 downwards.
GTCTCACATCTAGTACATAAACAACACAGACACCACTGTATTTTCAAGAATGAAGCAATCTGCAAGCATAAATGTTAATAAGAGGGCCCTAATCAAATCCTTATATGCAACAGTTTACATCTTACCATTTTTCTACCACAGCAAACTGAAAGCTACAGTAACTTGACATTTCTTCCTTTAAGACAGACAATAATTCACATTATTTTTTCCAGTTTAGCAACGTTACGTCTCTGATCCAACAAGAATTAAAGATCTAGTCCCTAGTCCATCCAAAGCAGAAATAATATGTTAACGTTGCCTAACCTAGAAAAAGGTTTACTCTTCCTCTTCTTTGGAAGCTTCAATTTAGTGTACTAATTTGCAGATATAAATATGAATATTTGGTGCAATTAGGAAAGAGCCCCAGTGTCTATTGCCACATCAGTTATGGGAACCTGGCCACATGACTGCACCTCCACATCGCGATCACTCTAAAATGAAAACTCAGGATTATGGTGAGGAGGATATAGCTCAAGTGGTAGAGTGCATGCTTAGCATGCACAAGGTCCTGGGTTCAATCCCCAGTACCTCCTCTAAAAATAAATAGATAAACTTAATTACCCCCCCCAATAAAATAAATTAAATTAAAAAAAAAAACAAACCAAAACTCAGGATTTCCAGTGATTTTCTCACCAAGCAGGTGGGTCATATTACTACAGAGGGCCGTAGGACGGACCTTTCTCCCACGGACTCCTTATACCTTATAAGGAATCTTCAGATCCTAAAGAGAGGAGCCCAACACACACTTTTCGCTAGCTACAGAAATTCCTTGGATTGTGGAATTTACATACTGCTGTCAAAATTTTATAGTCCTCATTCTGAAAAGCAAATCCAACTCTCCAAAACTCCTATCTTATTCCAGAGATAGTTCCTCAGGGAGAAAAAAAATTCAAAGCTTGACCTTCAATTACTGGTTGAAATTAGAGATGACATCCTTTGTTAAAAATTGGAGTATTAAGGTACTACAACATCTCCCTCCCTAATTCAGTGCTTCTCATCCCTGCAAGTTTCTCGCCTTCCTCAGTAAGAGTTTCCCAGTTTTAGAGATTCCCTAATGTCACACTGCCAACTCTAATTGAGGAGCTCAGTCTGTACTGCCTTCTCACATCACCAGTAAATATGCTCCCACCTAAAAACTATCTTAGGATGTAAATCCTTAAAAAGAAGAATCATACTGCTTCAGCTTCGCAAAGTAGATATTCTTGACATGTTTCCTTACAATGAAGGAAACCTGTTATTTGGCCAGATCACAACCTGGAATATTCACATGACCACAGGACAAGGGTGGTACTCCACCCATTAGTCACGGTTGTCTCCCAGGTTTGCTTTGTTCCTACAGCCAAATATGTTAATGAGTTTTCTCATTAATCCTTTCCCTCTCACATCATCTCTGAACTGGAATTTTCTCCTAGAAAGGAAAAGCTCACCAATTTTCTTGACAGCTATGAAAGTTACAAGTAACCTCTCTAAGATAATCATGATTACTGATTTGCCAGTATGTGTGAGAGAAACAGGGAAAATATGTATTGAACTTTGAGAATATAGAACATCATGATTTTGTTGATGCGAACAGTTTTTTTGTGAGCTGTTGTATTTATTTCAAGGCTATTTCACACAACCAATGTTTCTCATAAACATCCAAATCATGGTCTATAAGGTCTATGAGTACACTTCAACTCTATACCAATCCGTAGGTTTTTATACCAACAACTGACTGGCACTAAGCTCCAAAGGACCTATTTGACTTTGAACTTAACCCTCTGGTCTTATATTCACCGAATGGTAGATTCATCAGCTATGAAGTCCAGTGAGCTAGATAGTGTATCACCACTTCAAACACAAAGACTGTACATTTTTCACTAGCTTTCACCTTAAAGGAAACCCCAAAACACAAGCATAACTGAAGTGTATCACTTCTAACACTGGATTTTCTAAACTCCAGGCAAACACCAACCAACTAGCACGAAAGTCACATCCATGAACACTAAAGTAGGGATACATGTATCAGAAACTTTTTCAGATTTTCATTAATCATTTTTGCTGAATCTATGTACAACAGTGTGACTGCATGCCATCTGTCACTGCTGGAATACTAGGCCCCAGTGGGTGGATGAGGGATGTCATTAGTTGACTTCTGGAGTTAATCTTCTAGAACTAGACGCCTCGACACGAGCACACAATAGCAGCAGGCTATGCGAGCCATCACGTCCACACCCGTGCCCCATCTGCCAGCTTCAGGTCACCCTAAACGTTCCCTTTGCCTCCCTATGCCAGGTTCACTTGCCTGAAAGGCCCCAAAAAGGTGAAACTGGAGAATCTGTCAGATTATTTTATAAGTTTGTCACATTAGCATAAAATTCAGATTATTGCATAAATTATATACACATATATTCCATGTATCAACACTTCAAGAAACCTCTAATTCTAATGAAAATTACTTTGAAAATTGACTAAAGCAAGAATGGAGCTATGTGAACTAAGAAGAATATTGAATTGCATATTAAGCATAATTAATACAACATTTATAGGAGGCAGAACTTTTATGCAGATCTTCAGAAAAACCCAGCCTCTTGCCTGTGTGCAGAGTGCCTCAGGGGCTTAGAACCAGACAGCCTGGGCTTCAAGCCGGGCTCCCCCACTTACTGTGTGACCTGCGGCAGGTTTCTTAACTTCTGTCTTCTCAACTATAAAATGGAAATCATTAAAAGTATCTACCCAGGGGCAGGACCAGGTTTTGAGGAGCTGCCACTTACAGAGCGGGTAGTCATTTGCAAAGACATACGATGTTGTGAACGTAACTTTGGAAGTGGCCAAGTGAAGAACAGCTACATGGTAAACCCACCTCTATACCTACCACAGAAGCTTGTTATAGGAATTACAGGAGATCATGCATGTGAAGCACTTAGTAGAGCATCTGGCATGCATTAGTGCTCTATGAACTTGACTATCACTAATGTAAGTGAAACAAAATTATATAAAAGAGCAAGTGGCATAAAGCCCATTCACTTTATCTGAAACTCTTAGAGCAAAGGAAATAGGTTCTTTGAAACAAACAGTTCATGGGCAGGGAAGGCGGGGGCAGATGGAATATTTATTTACATAGCAAGTTGCCATAATGAGATGAAAAGTCCAAAAATACCCATATTCAGGGGAGGGGGGCAAAAGTTACCAGGAGGCTTTTGATGTTTTCCTGTAAGTATCTTAAACAACTAAACACAGATCTCAAATGCCTCTCAATGGCTCAGATTAGGAAGTATCTCTTGTCGTGAATTTAAGAAAAGGTGACCAAAGTAATCACGCTACTGGCTCTAAACACAAATATGAATGCAATGTAGTCTCCTTGCCAGATTTTCTGAAACCTCAGGTGTTAGGTCCTGGGTTATTCCAAGAGACAATCTCGTGACTGAGAACAGGATCAAGATCGCCACTTTTCTGTGATGCATCCTTCCGAGGTGATGCTAACCTCTGTGTGTGCACTCTCTCCTCCTCCTGCCCGAGTCTCTCCCCACCCCAACTCCAGCCAGAAGTTAACAGCGAGCCTGCCCCTTTAAGAGAGAAAGGGCAAAGCATTTACCATTAAATCAACGTTTCTTTGGGAATTAGATCCAAATCCACCCCAAGTCACCTAAGATATATTTGGCTGCCCCAAATCCCTAGATTACAAATAATATTCAGTTCTAACTACTATGAAATCTGTCAGGCTAACAGATGGCCTAGGAGGGCCCCGACTGTCAGAACTGATTCTGCTTGTCTGATCATCCCCTGCTCCCCAGCTGAAAGGCATCCACAGAACCGGAGGCCCTGGCGGGGAAAGGACAGAGACAAATATATGCCAAAGAAAAAGTTCTTCCACACTATCATGAAGAGTAGGGGGAGAACGCTTTGAACCACCTGTCACGAACAGAGTTTTAAAGATCCATTAAACTGAAAGAAAAACAGGCAGTCACTATTTGCTGACTACCTGAATTTAGTGGTGCTGACTTATTTTCAAGAACATTGTGATAATTCATGAAAATGAAACTGCTCCATCATTACTTTGGGGATTAAAGACATTTTAATACAGAAAGAAACCTCTTATACAAATACTACCAGAATATTGAAAAATACTTTTAAAATAAAGCAGTTTACTGGGATCCACGGTCACTTTCAACATTTAGCACACTTGAGATGAATTCTTGACAGCGATTCAAGTTACTACAAGTCTGCAATCGCAGATAAATAAACACACATATGAATAAAATCAAGTGCTATGATCCTGTCAAGAGGAGGAGGCCTCCGAAAGCAACATTTCAATAATAAAATGCAATCAGCTTACCAGCCTCTTCCTTTGTGAAATGTCTCTGGAAGCAGCAACTGCATCAGCTCAGGGGAGAGGAATGCACTACAGGACCATATTGTACCTGAGGTTGCCAGGGCAGGTCCCCCTGGACAGGCTGTCTGCAAAATCAAAATCCCTGAAGGAAAGGTCTCTCTCTCTCTCTGTCTCTCTGTCTCTCTCTCTGTCTCTCTCTCTCTCTCTCTCCCCATCTAAGTTTCAATTTTCCTTCAAAAAGATAGAAAAATAGAAAGCTACGCTAAGGACAGATATTATATATAGAAACCAACCAGAGTTAAAATTGGACTCTTCTTCCTGCCCATTTCCTCAAGGAAACGCACGGCCCCACCCAGCCTTGTACATAATTCTATACTTCTTCACAGATCCCGGATATGCAGACGACAAATAAAACACAAGCTGCTAAAAGCAGCGACAGGTTCCTCGCAGAATGACGACCTCTGGGTTCTGGCAATTTAGCCCAAAGAGACGTGGAAGAGGAATCAATGCCATATAAAAGGAGAAAAATGCCAAGGGCCTCTCAGTCAGGTTCCTGGGTCTCCTGCCACAGATCTAGGTGGTAACTTCCAACTGTGTGTTACTACCAACAGTGCTCCTCCAATGCTGCCTTTAGGTTCTGCCCCTCCTAGGCTGGGCTGAACAGATTTTCTGTAAGTGTCTGGGGTGAAATGACTTGGCTCGGAGCTGCACACGATGAAGGGTGCTACATACACTTTCAACTGTTCCACTATAAAAATGGGGTCTATTTTTAACAAAATCAATTCTGGAACAACACAAAACTCTCCTCATCCTTCTTTTCACTTCATATTTTGGGTTCTTCAAAAATATGGTTTCGGGACACATGAGAAATGAACCAAAGAGGAATTTTCCTCTAAATAAAAACACCAGCTTCCTTATTAACTTAGATTCCAATAACCAGACACATTACATGCACCATGCTGCTTCCCCAAAAGGAATTCCCAAAAAGATTTAAACCTGATTCAGCTTGCAAGTGGATTCATTTCTCCAACCCATTTGATATGAGAGAAGTAAATGATCCTCAGAGAAAAAGTGTATTTAAATGGAACTTAGCACTAGAGAATTCGGAAGATCCAGTAATTCTCAGAGGAACTGGATGGAGGGAGCACAATGAAATGGTGAATGCAGATTGAACAGTATTGGCATTTGAGAGCAGATCACCTGGGACACTCTCCTGGTCCATGTCCTTTCCATAACAGAACAACACAAGGAGATCCAGTGCTTGCAGAAGCACATCTGCACTGAGGGTGCAAAGAAGCTTCTCTGACTGGGCATGAAACCTCCTGCAGAAAAGCATTCTGATAAAAAGACTTTCAGAACTTCCAGTCCTCCAGGAAACAAAACAGTTCTGAGGGGACATCCTTTTACTTCAACGTTATATTAAGCTCGACAGCTCCAACTTTGCGGAGGCAGAAATAGAATCTGAATGTTCTGCTCACTTTACCTAATTTTAGTAACCACAACACATCGTGGGGTCTGCCAGACTGTCTGGGAGCCCAGAAGACAAAGACAGCATGAGTGGTGCTCCTGCTACCAAGTACTTTGTGTCCTGACCCAAGGAGGCTGGACTCCCCCATGTTCATGGCAGACCCTTGGGTGCCCCATTGGGGGAGTTCTACCATAGGGCAAGACGCTGGTGGCAGTATCCTCTGTCCAGGCTTCTCTGAGCTACACAACTAAGCCATGCTCCCAAGAGGGCACGAGAGGCAGCTTGTAGGTGCAGAATACTTGATCCTGGGTTTGAAACAACACGGCTGCCTGTACTGCGTTAAATAAGGACACCAATAACCTGGGACGTAGACTCCAGCCAATCCCAGAGCTGCTGGTGGCAGACAGGCTCAAGTGCTTGCAGGCCCCCAGGAGGCAGAGTAATGGTTAGGTGCAAAGGCTTTGGGACCCGGCTCCCAAGCTTCAATCTCAGCTGTGTCGTTCACTAGCTTTGTGACTTTGGACAAGTCACTTAACTTTTCTGTCTCTTCTGTCTCATCTAAAAAATGGCGATAGTTCTGTTTCAGGTTGCGGAGGTGGTGAAGGATTCATCATGTTAATGAATTATCAAGCGCTGAGGATGATGACATCAGCTCAGTGCCATATAGTGTTTGTCTTCTTTATTAGTGTTACCAATTATAAATATTATCATTTTCCAAGTGAGATATTTTGGGCACCAGCAACACAACATGAAGCTCAAGTCCAAGTTTAGGGCAGAGCAGAGGAAGAGCCAGGGAACACAAGGAGAGGAGAACCAAGCCCCTCTGAGAGCTGACCCAATGTCTGTGCCAGGAGACCGGGGTGCAGGGCTGGGAGGTGGGACCAGGAAGGTGTTCCCGAGGGCTGGAAACAGTCTGGCAGACCCTGTGATGTGCTGTGGTCACTAAAATTAGGTAAAGTGAGCAGAACGTTCAGATGCTGGACACGGCTCCCCTCTCCTCAGATGAATTTATAATGAAGTGTAAAAAATAAGACGTCAGAATATGTACAGTACAAGAAGAGAAATTAGACCCTGAAATTAAGTTATATTCACTCTGACACATTTTTTTAAAAATTGGCAAGGAAAGTAGTAAAGGGGGCTCCTAACATGCTCAGCGCCCTAGGGGTATTCATTAAACTCTTGCTAATTGACTGAACTTGCCTGTTCAAAGAGAACTTGGAAATGTATATGCCTTCAGGGAATACCTCTTGGAGTACACAATTCACTAAGTATCTTCTTAACAGTAACGCAGAATACAGTTTATATGTAAATTAAATATTTAATTGGTATAAATAGACCACATTTTGTTTCTGCTTTTTAATGAGCACAATTTTGGCCACCATGTTTAAAGCTAACATCACAGAAATTCAGAGGTTTCATACCTCAAAGGTATTTTAATAATATTTGGGTATTTTCATTGACATCATGTACCACATGATGGGGAAAGAAACAGGCAGGATCCATGGAAAGCAACTGCTTCTATTGCTCCTGCATCTTAACGTTATGAAAATCTTGTTAGTGGAGAAACTGAGTAATAGAATTGCAAACTAGGAAAACTGGTGCCTCTAGATTTAGGAGGTCATAACATTACCCAATCTTATTTCTGCCAAGGAAAATCCAAATAAAGTTCAAATCTAGATTAAAATGATAGATGTCCAACGAGGAACCAGAGAGGGGAAACTCAGAGGCTTCCGGTCTAAAACAAGCAAGGGAATAAGAATCAGGTGTATTTGAGAGAAAGCACAGGCACACCCAGGGGTTACAAGAGCAATGGTGTTTGAAAAATACAGGAGGGCTTCCTCACTGATCAGTCTCAGCTCTACTATAATTTCTGACTGACTCAGAAACTTCCAAGGCTCTCAAAGCCAAGACAGGCAGGAGTTTTAATGTGTGTTGGCTGGATGCAAAATATTGCTGGCGATTTACTTTCTTCTAAATCAAGAGCAGTCAAAGACAATCAGGGTCTCATGCCTCAAGTATCAGAACTGAATTCTTTTTCAGCAACAGCAGAAAAATAATTTCCATGAATTGAGTATGTGGAAGAGGGGTAGGTATAAACTAAAGGAGGCATTCCGAGGTGAAGGAAGGAAGTGTGCTTTGTGGATTTTTTCCCTCCTCCAACAATAATGGAGAGTTCAAATATTTCTGGCTGTTAGACTGACATCGGACAGATACCAAGAACGCAGCTATATTTTGCTTCCCACATGGCATAAGCAGCGGTCACAGTAACACAGGCTCACCTCACCGTTACTTAAATTCAGAAAGCAGGCGATTCAAGAATTACAAAGCTTTGGGGGTGGAGACACCTGGGTAGCTTAGAACATTAAAACGTAGTAAAATATCGACTTATGTTTCAATGTCTATCACTGCCTACTGATGCAGACACTCTTAAATCAGGCTGATGAGCTTTTGGTACTTTTAGAAATGTCTGTAACATTTGGGGGGAAATGTTTGTTTTGTAAACAAAGCAATTATATCTGATATAACTGAGGACTGGGAAATGAAGAGAAAAAAAGCCACCTACACAATCACTTTCTACAACTTATTATTAGCATTTTGTAAATTTCATCCCAGTCTTTTCCCTTTTCCTATTTGGCAGTCAAACATGGTAACACACGAGAAAGCTGGTTCTGCATTTTATTCTCTGTTCTTAAATCAACTCCTCACTAAACAACAAAAATCACCCAGTAACTTATGAAACCAAATTTTGCTCAGAGATTTCTCCCAACTTTAAGGTTCTGCGGTGGTAGTTGTTTATTTGTTTTTAATTCAGAAACAAAGGCTGTTATTGCTAAGAGTTCAAAAGTACAGACAAAGGCAGGAGATTAGAAAAAACTGTCAGCGCATTCAGGAACTCAGGAGATTCCCACCCCCAGCGGGGTGTGGTGAGGACACAGTGCAGCCCTCACCAGGGCTGCCTCGGTCTCAAGGTGATGGCACGTGGCACCAGGGAAAGACTCAGGATCTCAAATTTATAACAAAGTTGTAGTTCCAAAAATTGTTTAGGACTTAAAACACATTTTTCAGGCAAATAGTACAAGGGCTATTTCTGCAAAAATCTAACTAATCTATGTAGTTTAAAGCAAAGGTCTCAAAGACAAGGTAATTGTAACAATTCACTGAAGTGAATATTGACCTGTTTCTTTCTCACCTTGTCCTTTAACGCCTAGTTTGTGTTTTATAAGTTACATAACATGAATACAGGAGGGAAAGTATTTAATTTCTAAATATATGGAAATAAGCGATACAAGCTATGAAAGCGCAGATTATTAAATAGAGAAGTTTGGAGATTAGTTTAAACAGAAACACTCTTGTTTGCTACCACAGTCATAGCAAGATCTCTTTATGAAAATATGTCTCATGTTTCAACTGAGCCAACTCCGGGAATAAACCTGTCGCTGGAACATGTCATGTCACTGTGGGTCTCTGTCAGCAATAAACTGAACAGTGGGAGCACGGAATCCCGGAATAGGGGCTCTAAGAGGAGGCAGGCCTTCTACATTTTTCCAGGGGACTTTCATGAAGCAGTGGTTCTTAATCTCTTTCAGTTCAGCCCCCTCTTCATCGGATAAGTAGAATGGACCTTCTCCTAACATTTTCAGGGGTCTGATTGATGTACCTGCTGGAACCACTCATGGATTCCTGGGACCATGATCCTGGGAAGCAAAATGTGGCCTCAGCCACAACTAGAAAGGACCTCAGTTGTCAAGTCCAGATGAGAATGGGGACTTAAGGTCTGAAACATCCAAGAGCAGCACATTCGTGGCAGATTCTCCACTGGGAAATGACTAGTGTGGATGGAGCCTAAATCTGGGATGCTTAGCTTAGTCAACCACGGTGTAAACACTCATCGGTCACACACACATTCCTCATTTGTCAGATTTCCCATGGCGCACTGCCAGCTCCTCCCTGGGTGAAATCCCAATGCCGAAAACAGAGCCCTGGTTCTGTGCCAGGTGCTGCCAGCTTCTGATCATTACCTGGTCTCCTATTTCCAACTCAGTTTAGCTGACTGATTCTCCACATGGAGCCCAGGTTGAGCTTTAAGACACAAATCCAATCAGATCATTCATTACATCATTTGTATCCTCCAATGGCTCCTTTCTGCCTACTCTAAGTCCAAATCCTGCTCCTTTCTGGCTTCCTGTTTTGCAAATTAAATCCTCACAAGTAATTGTACTCTCCAAGTACAAAACAGGGAGTGATGGGGAGCTGCTGTTACTGCCCACCCTGTTCCTTTCAGGAAAAACTCCTCTCCCCTGTGTGGTTGCCAGACGGCTGCCTGAGTAAGGACAGTCATGATACCTCTCTCCCCAGCTAGCGACTGGTCTGGGGATGGAACGTGACCCACGGGACTCTTCCCACAATTAACAGAAGGACAGAGAGTGAGACCTGAATATCATGTCTGGGCCTCGGATCTAGCCACGTGTGAGGTCACTCCTAGACTTGCGCATTATAGAACTAGCTTTGTTGTCATTTTGAGCTTATTTGGAATAGGTTCTCTACATCCAACCAAAATAAACCTAGAACTCAGACCACACTGAACTGATCTGCCAGTGACAGGTGTGTAACCTGTTTATAAGGCTAGAGGAGTACGTCCAGATCGTTCAACAACATGGGGTGTAAGGACATCATGTGATAGATGATGTCCACTCTCTAAATTATGTAGCTTAACTATCCTGAACTTCCTTCCTCTGATACGCGTGTTTTATAGCTCAGTGGGGCTTTTTACAGTGAGGATGGTTTCAGTGGAGACTGGTTCGATATCACGTTTCCCCTCCTCAGAAAGTCTAATGCTAACTGTAGCAGAGTTTCCAGCCCTCTAGCCTATACTCAACTCAGAGAAAACAGCGACTTCATTCACACAGTTAGCACACCAGCTGCCACAGAGGAGCCTGTGGGAGTTTGCATTACAGCCAACAAGAATCTGTGCTCCAGGAACCAAAGCCTCAGGACCAGAGGAGCTGAGAACCGGACCTCCACCTCACAGACAAGGCAACAACACTTCACGGGGACTGCAGTTCCCATGTGCTCAAGGGTCTCCAGGTCCAGATTAGACGCCCTGGAATGAAAGATGCGCGCTTTTCACACAAGCCATCCTCCCCTTGGCCAGTTGCATTTGCGCTGGGAATCACAGAACGTTCTCCCTAAAAGGTACTTCAGGGTCCAGACCCTTATTCACAAAATAAGGTGGTGGGTCCTAGAGAGGGAAACAGCTCAAGTCCGAGTGCCACAAATCCGGGGTGGGGGGAGCCCCTAGTCCCTGCCCTACAACACTGCTTGTCCAGGACACCGTGCTGCCTCTAGGACACAAGCTCAATGCCCTGCCGAGTCTCTGGTTGCCCTACTGACTGGCTGAATCAGAAGCTGAGTAACATTGGTAGGTCATTTAGAAATCACTTAGAAATATTTTGATTTTCAGATTAATAATAGAGCCTGAATTACATGACATGTTGATATTACTGTATAGAAAGTCATCTGACTTCGTCCTTTTTTTGAAGGTTAAATGCAGCAGAATGACCACACACCATTCACCCTACTCACCTCTTCTTTCCAAAGCCATCCAAATGATGGCAAAGCCAAAACAAACAAAAACAAAAAAGCAAACCCAAAACCTAAAAAACAAGATGTGGACAACAGAATAGGAGGGAAGACAGCAGAGGAGGAATTTCAACAAATTCTGGAAAACAAAGCAGAGGGACCCCTGACCTACCTTCCTCAACTCTGCTACAGCCTTCAAAGAACCTGCAGGGGGACACTGAGAATAAACTGTGCTCACAAAAATCCAAAAAGACTCAGGTTTGCAGACTGCACTGCAGAGGACAGGAGTGAGACATGAGACTGGAAATGAGGAGACTGTTTGAAAGTTAATTTAAGGGGGAGGGTATGGCTCAGTGGTAGAGTACGTGCTTAGCATGCATAGAGGTCCTGGGTTCAATCCCCAGTATTGCCATTAAAAAAACAAAAAATAAATAAACCTAATCCTTCCTACCACCCCCCCCACATACACAAAAAGAATTAATCTGGAAGGCGACTGGACCTCTATGTCTTGGCCTTAACCCTTCACAAGTCTAGGGCTGTGTCTTCCCACTTTGACCATCTTCCGTAACAAGAGAGAACCCTGGACAAAGGTCTGCACACCTCAGGCACTAGAGGCCACACAAGTGAGGCTTGGATTGAGAAAAAAAAAAAGTACTAAAAATATATGCAACTTAAGCCCTGGGGCTCAACTGCTCCTCTCCTTTTCTGAAGTTTTCTTCCTCCAAATATAAGAAGATATGGTTAAAGTAAGAGATTAGAGGAATCTTCTCTGGAAAAGCTAAGAAAAAATATCCAGTTACTGTACAGACACTCAAAGTGGTGAAACAGTCAGCTCCAGAGCCCACCTGCTGGCTAGTCCACCCAACTTTCGTAGTTTCCAATCAGCTTTCCCACATTCTCAAGCAGGAGCAGATGACCGGAGCACCATATATTAGAGGAATTGCTCCAACAGCAACGAGAGGCCAAATCAAATATAGGATAAAAGAAAAACTCTCCCTCTCATAAACCACATTCAATTTTTACCAAGACCCTTTACCGATACAAACCTAATCCCTCACCACAGCCATCCTTGGCGTGTAGACCAATACGCATGGTACACCTGGATTCACTCACCACATTCTGGACATCAGCGAGGCATCAACAGATTCTTCCAGGATATCATTTGAGTTCCTGTTGTAACTGAGCAGGACCTGTGGGGCCTTCCAGGGTCAGACTTCTCCCTCATATTCTCTGCTGAAGTACCCAGATCACAGTATCTCAGGTATATTTCCTGAGTTTTTCAGATGCTTAAAACCACCACCAAAGGGAAGAAATTAACTACTTGATGATGGAGAGCTCATGGCCCCCAGACCTTCTGGCACCTAGGGGTTGATAGTGTGGACTGGCCTGTTACCTCCACACCAACCAGTCAGAGAATTGTGCGTGAACTGATCACATACCCTGAGACCCCAACTCCCTTACCTGGCCTTTAAATATGCTTTGCTAAAACTCTTTGGGGAGTTTAGGGTTTTCTTGGGCATGAGCCACCCCATTCTCCTTGCTTGGCCCTGCAATAAACCTTTCTCTGCTCCAAACTCCGACGTTTCAGTTTGGCATCCTGGTGCGGCAGGAGCACGAACTTGCCTTTAGTAACACCATGTGTCAGAAGAGAGCCAGACTCAAAGACTAAACCTGGGGAAGAGGCCCTCCGTGGTAGTCACAAGGCATCCATTCCAGCTTATTTGATACTCATGAAAGATACTGGTAAGTATGTCAACGGTATGGTTCTCCAACCCCCAGATGACATCCCTCTAGGAAGGACAGCCAAAATATATGCTGACAGAGTCAGGATCCTACTGAAATGGAACATGAAATGACAGATAGAATAAAGGACAAAACTGACCGAATCAAAAATTGTCTTACATTCATGTTTTTAAAGGGCTATAAACAGAGGGAGATAAGAACTAGTAAGAATTATTAAGAAATTAAAAACAGAAGACATAACCTTAGTAATCTGAGCTTCCTCCATATTCAGTGACTCTTGTATCAAACAGCTGCCCCCAAGACCACTACCATCTTAGATGACAGGAGATGCAGAGCACTGGGGGTCTTCTGTGTGCCAGCACTGCAGGCTGGCCCTGGCCAAAGTGACTTACAGACACTGCACTTGAGAGGGTAGCAGACAGAGCAGGACCTGATCAGAGAAGCGTCACCAGACTGGTATAGCTCAAGACGGCGCAGGATGAGGAAGTGTGTGCTTCCCACGTGGGGTGCTTCAGAAAGCCCTTCTCTCCAATCTCACCGAAAGGAATAGAAAACTGTGTTGTGGGAAACTGAGAAGGTAAAGCTGTGACTTCACAAAAACAGGAATGAGTCACCCAGACAAGTGAACAAGCCCCGAGTTACAGGAATCAGTGGTAGTGAGTGTTTCCCTTCCCCATTCAGACTAGAACCAGCCAGTGAATCCAGTTCACCATGAGATACCATGTAGGGAAACCCTTCAGTTTCCATTCGATGATTTATTTTACAAACTTAAGCCAAAACATCCAGTCGAGTGATCTACTGAATTCTGAAAATAACAACCATGCCCTCTGTATCCCTTATCTTGCAAATATATTCCAGAGGCCCAAGCCTAAAAATGGCTGTTTCTAACCATGTTTTTCTTTTTCTCTTTTTTTAATAGGATGGTGGTATCAAGTCTTGGCATGATCTAGAATTTTACTGCAGTTACAACAGCCCATTTCCGATAATGAATCATCAGCTCATATAAATGAAAGGTGTAAAAAAAAAAAGACTGTTTTGTTCAAAGAAACAAGTATTAACTCATATGGCCACAAAGCTTTGACAGAAACAGACCAACTATGAGAGTCAAATCTTGGTTTCTGGAAAATAAACCCAAAGTGCTGGCCACACTACTGTTTTTACACTTCTTCCTGTTTAAAAACTATCAATGATGTCCTCTGCCTAGTGAACCGAGTTACCAAACTCCAGCCTGGCACTCCAGGCCCTGCGCTAGGGCTCCTAGGTGCCCGGCTGTCCGTGCTGTCCTTCCTTCGCCTCATGATGCAGCCACGCGACACTGCATCCAGCATTTCTCTGCCTCCTCTCCTTGCTTCAGGTGGGACCACCACCTCCCGCTGCTTCTCCCACCCAACCAACACCCAGCTCGACTCAGATCTGAATTTCATGCATGGTGCCATGCAATGGACCAGAACACTAAATACCCACCCAGCAACAGTGACCATGTCCCAGGATCCCATTCTATTGTACAAGCAAAGTAAACATACAAAAATCTCGTGAAGATGTTTCTTTGGATAGTATATACGGAAATTCTGAAATTATCTAAATCTAAATAATTGATTTTGACAGATCTGAATTATTGAATAAACACACTTCTAAATGGGAACATGTCTCTGTCCTAAATTACGTCTGTAATGTGAACGTGACTGTTGGCCTCAGTTACTGATATATTTTTAACAACACACAGAATGATCGTCTATGTATCCATGAACTATAGATATATAAAATAAATATCCACAGCTAAGTGATCTGCAAGCAGACTTAAAAATTAAAGCCCACAGGAATAAACACAATGTATTTTGATCTTCCCATAGTTATACTTTGAGTAAACAGAGGAAATACTCCAAATTATGTAATACTTGATATAATCTCTCCAACTGGAGAGAGAATGCATATAACATCTGCTCTAGGCTTAGCCTACACATTTTGAAACTTTAGATTTCTCAGCTTAAAAAAAGAAAAAAGCCTTAAATAACATTTCTAAATATATTTGGCTACTAGGAGTATCTCTTGTGATGGAAAATTTACTTAGTCACAAAGATAAAATGTCAAGACTCTGAAAGGAAGGAAACAAAATTAGTGCAAATCCATCCCCACTCTCCCACTGGAGAAATAATTTCACTCAGCGAATTTACTGAGTTCTTCTCTTGGAGGGTAGTAGCAAAGATAACTAAACAATGGGAAGAGAAGGCTCCCTGAAGTAATTAGGAAAATCATATTTCACTTTACTGCTATCCCTGAACATCATACCTATATATTCTTATCAGTACAGCACTCCCTAAATATATATAAAATGTACATCTATTGTGACAATAAATTTGCCAGATAAAAATCTGAGTTTTCCATTGTTGTTCAATCAACAATGCTGTCTACAAGTATACAAAAATTAGTATCAATTAGTCAATGTGGGTTTTAAAAAAAAATCACACAAACTTGCTAGATTAAATCGTCTGGGTAGCTCATGCTTCTGGAAAGCAAATTAAGAATATATTTTTCCCTCACAGAGGTTCAACCCAAAGAATTCTAGTTGAGGAGTGAACCAAAGAAATCTCGTGTCCTCTTTTTTGGGTTGTTCAAGTTATCTCTCTCTCTCTCTCTCTTTTTTTAACCCAGTTGAACATTTTAAGCTGATCATAAGTGCTGATCATGCACTGAGGCCATAGGCAATCTAACTAGTCAGAGAAAGGTTAGCAGAGTGGAATACACCCTATCTTTGGAGCAATCAAGGACATAAGGCCAAAAGAAGTATACCTTCAGGGTAATAGTTGGTTTGGAATCCAGTGTAAGAAACAAGACTCCTAGTGATTAATGTTGAAGCTGAGTTATCACCCTGCAACCTTCCTAGGGGATGTGCAGCCTCTCAGTTTCAGTAACACATGTCTGACAAACCTCATACTTTTATTTTAATCCCCTCCCCCCTAAAAGATGGAAAATCCAAAGAGATTCAAGCCATAAAGAACTCCTACTGAGACAATTTAAAACCCATTCAATCACAGCAACTGCCACTTTGAAAGGAAAAAAAAACTCACCAGGAATAAGGGCCAACAACGTAATCAACACCTAATGGGATCAGAAAATGTCTGGATGGCTGGGCTTCACAATGACACTGGGGCCAAGGAGAGTGGTGTTACTTCAGAGGTTTTAGAAAAAGATCTTGTTAGAAAGGCTTTGAGATAAGGTCCTAACCAAAAATATTTCCCAAGGGGAAGATGGGGAACAAAAAAGAATGAAATTTTATGTAATAATCTTTAATGAAAAAGAATATGAAAACGAATATATATATGTATATGCATGACTGGGACATTGTGCTGTACACCAGAGATTGACACACTGTAATTGATTGTATTCCAATTTAAAAAAAGGAGGAGGGGCAAACATAAGAATAAGCAATCTGTTAGCCGTTTTTATTAATTCTCCTTCACTTTTAGGGAAAGGTTACCTGTATTTTTCTTTTCTTTTTGCCCTGAATAGATTTTATTTTTGCACTGAATAATTTTATTTTTTTAATTGAAGTATAGTCAATTTACAATGTTGTGTTATAATATTGGTTTTATATATATATGTATATTCTTTTCCCTATTTTTTTCCATTATAGGCTATTTGGGAGAGATAAAATGGGAGTTCAAGATTTGCAGATATTAACTACTATATGTAGAATAGATTAAAAAATTGTTTTACATGTGTTATCTTATTAAACTTTTGCACAACACACACACAAAACAGAATGAAGTTTCAGTAGAAAAGGGAGACATTTGGATTTACTTATAGAAGATGATTTGCTAGAAGAGAATCTGATAAACAATCATAGGGAAAAAAAGCATTGAGCTAGAATTTTAAAACCCTCCGTAGCAACTCATACTAGAAGTTTCAGGGTTCCAGAGCAGAGTACGATTTCACTTGCTTGCCCCTAATCAGAGATTTAGCACAATGAGATCCCTACCTGTTGAAATATTTTTTAAAATGGGTAAGTGGGAAGACAATTGATTTTTTCAAATTTCTTGTGAAAAGCAGCCTCATCTTGATGTAGAGAAAGAGGAATATAAAGGAGGAAAGCTTATCCCAGTAGAAAGAAGGGCAGTGATATATCACAGAACTGAAAGGAACTCAGATTATGTCTTCCAGATGGAGGGATGGTGTGGGGAACTAGAGAAGGATTTCATTTTTAGGAGAACAGGAAGGCCAGGTGCTGACTTTGTTAAGTGCCTCCTATTTGCCAATTTAACCAGGAATCACGAGGAATGGAAGACAGAAGAGGCAGCTAATCCTATTTAGGACACGGAGCCTGAGAACCAAGTAAATGAATCCTAAGAGGAGATATCGTCTTCGTCTCCAGTTGTGAGCTGCTCATTGTTTCTTTGAAAGTTGTCTCATCACTTTCTGTGATTGTGTTTAAGGAAGAATCCTTTCACTTCATCCATAAACTCTTTATACTGTATTAAGTTACACACGGGCTTCTGAAAACCACTCTCCTCTCCAGCTTAATTATAACAGGGACGGGGAGGCTGCAGTGCAGATACTGTTTCCAAATCCAATCACTGGAGTCATTTGGTAACAACCGATTGAGGACCTCAAAAATGGCTTTGACTCCCTTCACGGTTAAGGATGCAACAACGGAGGCCCAGAGAGATCAGGAGATACGGCAAGATGCTCTGTGACTTGTACACGCAGAAGTGAGATTCTAACCCAGTTTTCTTCACTTGGTTCATTGTTCAGTCCATTATGGAGCCCATCCTTCCTACTTTTTTTCTTCTTTTTTTTTTTTTAAATTGAAGTATATAGTCAGTTATAATGTGTCAATTCCTGGTGTACAGCATAATGTTTCAGTCATACATATACATACATATATTCCTTTTCCTGTTCTTTTTCATCATAGGTTACTACAAGATATTGAATATAGTTCTCTGCATGTATCTCTTCTACCTTTGTTCTTAAATGGTTTGATGAAGAGGAAGGTGCTGGACACTGGAGATGCACTCTTAAAACACAACCCCTGCCCTGGAGCAGTTTACAACTGGGCTTATACATGACAGCACTGCTGATAATACGGTCCACGAAAAATCTTAGAGGAACCCAGAGGAGGGAAACTTTGCCCGTGGGCAGGGGCAGCAGAGGAAGGCTTGGGAAAACTTTGGTGGAGAAAGAGTAAACCACAGGTAAGGACCAGAGGGGACCACTCAAAGCAGGGAAGGGAAATAGGGCACAGTCCCAACTCCAGCACACAAAGACAGATGCTGGAATGACTCATGATATATTTAAGACAACAGAGAACAACATAAACAATGATTAGAAAGGAGCAGAAAAGCCATAGAAAGCCTTCAATGCCAAGCTATAAAATTTGGACTTTATTTATCAGACTGTTGGTATAGACAGAGGACTCAGTAGCAATGAAAGTGATGTATACAAAGCAGCGTTGTCAAGATAATGGCTCTGGAAATTCAGTACAAGGGGGACTGCAGAAAGACTGGAGTCAAGGAATCTGAGGTGAGATGAGCAGATCAGGTAAAGCAGAGAAAGGATGAACCCATGTAAGAAAGGTCCCGAAAGAAAGGCCCACTGGATGTGGGCAGGAAAGAGCTGGAGGAGTAGAAGAGGCTCCAAATCTTCAGGCACGGATGTGAAAGATGGTGTCTCCCCGACCAGAGACAGCAATGTCTGGGACACCGTGACGGGCTGGCTGTGGTCGCGTGTGAAGAGAGACCCAACAGACAGAGATCAAATGCTGAACGAAAGCTCTGGAAAGACACCAGCAAGCACAGTGTTGGGCACCCCACAGAAGAACCAAACCCTGAGGGTGACTGAGTCATGCAAGGGGTCCCAGAGCTCAGGCTGGGGTACAGGCCATTGTTGGGGGCGGGGCAGGAAGCAGGAGAAGTCAGGGAAAGGAACAGAGAAGGAAAAGCCTCAGGAGGTGGTGAAGAATGAAGACAACACATAAGAAAAAGGCAGCAGGGAGCTTCACGAAAGCACTAAATCCCAAGGAACCAAAGTCGATGTACACAGAGCAAACACACTGGATGAGGTGACTAGAAGGTCATGGGTACTAGAAGAAAAAGTAACAACGCTGATGGTGGCAATAAAACGGTTCAGAAAGAGACATGGGAATTTGAGCAATCTACATCGATTATTCGTGAGTAAGCAGTAAAATCAGCAATATCTGAAAGGCAGTGAGATACAATGGAAGCCTCTGTACACTGTGACTCGGGAAACTGGAGATTTAACAACAACCCCAACCCCAGGGTGCTGAGCATGAAACACAGGCCCTGTGCTGTACTACACCCTTGACCCACGTCCCATGAATTCAGCCCCTACAACAGGTCTGCCAAGTAAATTCTACCAGTCCCATTTTTTTAAACGCAGAAACAGAGGCACTGAGAGGTTCAGGAACTCGCCCAAGGATGCAGGCTAACGAGCAGTGGGGCCACACAGGACCCAGGCTCTCAGACGCCCCATCTGTGCCCTTTGTCACTAGGCTCTTCTCCACCAGGTACTGGGTAGCCCTGGACAAGAACAGATCTTCTGAGCCTGCTTTTTCTCCTGGGAAATATGGGGAGGCTCTACGGATACCTAACATTTCCAGCCTTATCAGTCTAAGATGCTGGGGCTCTGTGTTAGAGGATGGCTCTGAAAGGTCTCAGTGAAAGACACAGCTTCTCTTTTTTCGCTTCTTCACATCTCAACAGAAGATTCGCTTTATCTACAAAGAAGCCAGGAACCTAATAGACTGTGCTAACCCTTGGCTTGCGCCTTCTTGCTTTCAACAGGCAGCTGGAGGTCAGAGTCACCGTGGAGAATGTGAATCAGCGCATGTTGGTACTCACTTTTATCATGTGTTACCACTGGCTCATTGCTTTGGTAAATATAAAATAAATTTCACGCCTAAGAGAAGTTGATATACGAGGACAGTGTGAGAAATGATCTGGCTGCTTCTGCAATTTCCTGAGTGTGGAAACCCTGGCAATCTTCTAAACACTAAAAGGGACGTAGGTCGTGTCTTCTTGGTCCGATACACTTAGCATTGTAAAGGTATCATCACCCTCTTAGTCCAGAGTTACAGTGAGGTTCTGATAGATAAAAAAAAAATTCTCTGCCCAGGAACAGGACAGAACAAGGTTCTCTGGTTCTCAGTGCACATGCAGCAATCTCTCTTGTTTAAGTACCTGACTGAACACCACACTCTGTGTACTCCAAAAGGGAGTGATGCGCTAACGCAGAGCAGAGCTGAATCCTTGTTCTTTATGACTATTATTCTCCTTCAAGTGCCACTCCCAGCAACATAAAGATCCACTTAGAACTAAATATAACAGGAGGATCAGGAGGTCAGGGGAGACATGAGGACAGTAAGACCTCCCTACTTGACTGAGGACAAGTCAGAAGAAAAATAATTCCACACAGCCCCATCTCCCCAGTGTCCAAGCCATATACTAACTCATTCACGATTTCCATTCACCTCTGACAAACCCTTCCCCTCTACTTACATTCCAATCCCATTCTTCCCAGCCTCTGCCCAGTGGCTGCTCCATTAGTTATTTCCTCTCCTCTGTATTGTCTCCCTTCCTCCTGGTTCACCCCCAAGACGAACTCAGGTGGACCTGGCCGTCTCTGGATGTCTGTGCGTTCCAGGCATGCACAACACACCTGCCTCTGCTGGGTTTCAAGGGCAGGAGGCAGAGCTCTGCAGAGCAGTGTGTTTTCTCTCCCTTTCAGACCTGCTCAACCAGAACCAGTCTGGACAAGTTTACCACACCAATGAAAATGGCCTTTCAGGCCCTCTTATCCAATGTTCCTTATTCTGGTGTCACTGTCTACCTATAATCCTTGGCTTAAGCCATTCGCTTAACTACTCCTCTGTGATTCTAATGTTTGCCACGTTACCAGCCTCTTCAGACTCCAAAACAGTCTTCAAGAAGGGAAACAAAAAAAGTGGTTAAAGAAAAAAAATTACAGAATTTCAGGAATCATGATAAAAAAATAAGTGAAACCCCTGGACAGAACAGAACTTCCCTGGCATACTGAAACCTAGACAGCAAAGACAGTCTCCCCATAAAACCAGCCTTGCGTCCCACAGGGTCTGCAGATACATGGCTGGGAGAGGAGTCGAAGGTGGTCAGTGAGGACGCACCAGTGTCGTAAGTCACACAGGACATTCTGTCATTTTATCAGGAAGAAGAGTGCAACTGGTATCACTGATGATATCACAGAGGAGCATTTTCCTAGGAGGGTCAAATTATCACGCAAAGGTGGTGAGAATACATAACTGCTCGAGTGTCAGAGATGGGAACGCCGCCTAGAAGATCATCAGTTTTACCTCCTTAGTTTACACAAAAGGAAAAGGAGATGCAGAGAAAATCTGCTCTGAGGTCCCACGGTAGGACAGAGACAGTGCTGGGATTGGAACCCATGCTCCTTGAGTCCTCATTCCAATTCACTGTGCTACCAGCACACCAATTCCCCACATTGGTTCTTCTACATGCTGAGACATGTAGCTTTATAAACTAATACAAGCCACTTAGATGACCAGACCTTTTCTGGGATCAGGAGTTCTTGCCATTGGAATTTTAACATCAGTCACAAAGTTATATCACACACTTCCTGAGGAGTGCATGGAACTGTTCACGTAAGTAGTGTGGGGAATTCAGATCAAATAGTCAGTGAGTGACTCAAAACTCAAGACAAAGACGGCCAACACTGGAAAATCCATGTGCCTTTTTCTGATGGGCGAGGTTCCAAACATGTGTAACATTACTCCCTCTACTTTCTATGTTCTGGTGACTGGAAATCTTGGGGTTAGTCCAAGGTCAACCTACATGCACAAAGGTAATTCCTAGGATTGTCTTAGAAAAACATGGCCCCCCAGACAGGTAAAGTCAGGGCACATCATCCCAATAAACTATCTCAAAGGACAATCTTCTTTCCAACTGTTATGTCGCACAGGGATTTATACCTTTTCCTTACTGACTTAAGAGGCAGAGATTTTAACCAGAAGGCTTTCTTAGGGTTCTCCAACAATACAGTCCAAACTGTTTCATTCAGCTCCATTTTCCTGCATGTTAACACATCACTATTGTCCAGAGGAAAATAAAGTTATCCAGTCTCTTAACTTATGAACCTCAGAAGGAGAATTCCTGGTGTTAACTCGCTGCCTTTGTGAATGGCGGCTGTGCTGAACACTTCCTCAGAAATATTTACATCAGTCCGGCCAAGCCCAAAGGGATTCTTTTCCACAACTTTTCAACAGTATTGCCTGTCTTTTTCTTTTGAAACAAAAAAAGCTGGTATTGCCTAGGTTAGAGTCCAACTTCTAGAAATGAAATTTCCGTATTACCCCATTTGTTTATGCTTGGGAAAAAAGATAGAGACAGCTTCTCTCTAGTTTGGACCCTTTTGCAGTGGGACCCCTAAGAGCCGGGATGACTCATGTAGGCCGGAAGGGCCTTGGCAGGTAACTCGATGAGTTACGAGGGCCGTGCCAAGTGGGGAGGGACGGCCTGTCTACAAGGGCGGCAGCCACTCAGATTCAGCCAGTTACTACAGTGAGGAAGACTGTCAGTACAGCCAGATCTTCCTCTTTCTCAAGAAGAACCATACATTCAGGTTTGGGGGGAGGTCTCAGTTTTTTAAAAAGTTAACTCGAGTAGAAAACAAAACACTGTTTGTGCCCAACCAAATATGCCCATGGGCTCGACTGGGATGCTGTTTCCAGCATGCTACGTCCCCTCCACGGGAAGAGGGAATGACGCATGTACAAGGCAACTGTTGAAGGATGTGAGAATGTTAGTCTCAGAAAGCCTCCAGTGGCCTGAGGGAATGTGTAAAAAGGAATAGGAACATGAGCAGAGACAGCAAATTATTAAGGTTTTATGGACATCCGGGACAAACAAAGCCTTCGGATTCTCTGTCAAGTCACCGGGTTAATGCAAACAAAACCCCACCCTTTGTCCACTAAGAAACAGACCCAGAGGCCCACTCCTTTCCTCACAACCTGAGTCCCCCATTTACTCCAGCCATCACTGACATCTTGCCAACACCTAACCAGCAGCTGGGTCCTGCATCTCCCTCTGGAATTATCTCATATCTCACCCTTGTTCCCAGCCCATCACCTTAGTGCAGACCCTTACCCATTGCCTAACCCACTAATGTCACTCTGGCAGCCCCGGACTCCAGTTTCTCTCTCCTCCTACCTCAGTCCAGCCCTAGTTCCTTCTACACACAACTACTGAAGTGAGTTTTCTTCGATGTGCACATCATAAATTCCCTGCAAGTATGCAGGAAACTGCTAACAGTGATTGCCTCTGGGAGGGGGACTTGGAGAGCCCGGTGTGAGGAAAGCTCATTTTCCTCTGCATCTCCTTTCTGTACTTCTTGAAAAAATTTTTCACCATGTGAGTGAGCATTACTTTCTCAAAAACATAGTAAGTTTTAAAAACTATATTGCCCCAGGGCTTCTAGATTGAGAAGTAGGACTTCTCCTCATCCCACCCCACTGAGGCACGTCCATGGACTAAAGATTTTCCTAAGTGAGAAGAGAGAAGATTGAGAACTAAATCACAGCAGAGCTTGGGACACATGTAGGCGAAGGCAAGAGCAGAGGTAGAAGTTGGTATAGGAAGGTGACATTAGAAGTGTAGAAATTGAGCTATTAGAATAGCTCAGTGGTAAAGTGCATGCTTAGCATGCATGAGGTCCTGGGTTCAATTCCCCAGGACCTCCACTTAAAAAAAAAAAAAAAAAGAAAAGAAATAAACCTAATTACCTCCTCTGCCCCGACAAAAAGAAACTCCAAATGAAAGAAGCTTTAAAAAGAAAAAAAAAAAAAAAAGAAGTGTAGAAACTGAAAGGAGTGTTTGTCCAAAGAACAGCCTGGAGAACAGTGACATGGCCCAAGCTTCCCTTCCCCAGCCCGTGAGGACAGCACAGGGTCTTCCCCTGGACAGAAGTCAGACACGGACTCTCCAAAGGGAGCAACTGATCTGCAAGAAGGGACGGTACCCCCAGTAGGGACCTCTTCTCTGGCACTGAGGGAACCTCAACTTGTCCTGCTTGCTCCGCCTGGACACACCCTCACGTGAGACCTGCACCCTCAGTTTCAGAACACAGTCAGCTAGAACTATCAACCAAGTCCTTCATTTGTGAATCTGGGTAAGTAATGAAGGATCATCTGACTTGAGCAAGGCTAAAGGAACAAGACAAAGACTAGCGTGAAACAAACAGAACCAATCCCAGAGAAATTAGAGAGAAATTCATGAAGCAGCAGAGAATTTCAGAGGGGAAAAATCTGAATATAGTCAAAGATACTAGAAAACACATAATACATACATGAAACAAAACCCTTATTATGAAAAGGAAAAGAGTACACCAAAATTAAAATTGGATTTTTGAAGTTAAAAATTTAATAGAAGGGCTGAGATAAAAGGGTGGATGAAATTCCCAGAAAACTGAGCATGGGAGAGGTGGAGAGAAGACAGAAAGTTTGATAACACAGGAGTTAATCCAGGAGATCTAATACCAATCTATTGAATTTACAGAAAAAAAAACTGGACACCAGAAGACAGTGGAAGTCATTAAAGAAGAGATTCCCAGAGCTAAAGAACACAAGTCTTTAGTTAGAAGCCCCACAAGTGCTGAGCAGAATAAATGAGAAAAGACAGAGTCTCATGAAGGGTCACAATATCAAGGAGAAAGAAAACATTCTAAACTTTCAAAGAAAGGTCTACATGAAGGCACAGACTCAGTAACACTGATTGCTGGAAACAAATTCCTTTCAAATCCTGAGGGAAAATTATTTTGCACTTAGATTTTCATACCCAGCCAAATTAACAGTTAAGTTTGAGGGCAGGTAAGCATAGGTTCAAAGTACACCTGCCAGACACTCTTACTGAAAAGTATCAAGATATACTCCAGAAAAATTAAAAATATGTCTAAGAAAGTAGAAGACAGTAGCTCCAAGAAAAAGTAGAATTCACCCAAGAATTAAAAAAAAAAAAAACAACTTCATGATGACAGCTTGGTAAGCAAGTCTAGAAAGCAGTTCATAATAAAGTATCTGAAAAAAAACTGTATAATTAAGGGAGCAAATTATAATGTTCAGAGAAAGAGAACACATGTTACTTCTGCTACTGAGAAAGCAGGCAATTAGAAAGTCCAAGAAGAATGAGGCTGTATGAGAACGTGGCAGTCCATACACGAAGCAAACAGAAGTGTGCCATGATCCTAAGCAAACCAACCACACATAAAGTAAGAATCTTACTTAGGTGCTCAGAACATCTTCTGTCAGGTAGCTTACATGTAGTAACATAGGATTCCATCTTTACGGTCCATTCGTATTTTTGAACACCACTTTAAGAGAGGTATCGGAGTCTCTGGATCAAACCAAGAAAAAAAGCAAACCATCTCCTTGGGTTTTCCCAATGTAGGACTATGAAAGACACTGTCAGTTAACTCAGTAAACCTGTATTTCCCACCCCTGATTTCCCAACCTCTTTTGCAACTTGACCACAATTAGAGCCCAGGAATTGTGAGCCACCAAAGTTCATGGGATATTGCCTTTAGGATAAAAAGGCCAAGACCCGCTATAGAAAAAGCCTTGCTCTTCTCCCTTCCCTGTTTTTCTTGCCATTCTGAAAGCCCTGTTTCAGGAACGGTGGGGCAGGAGGGCAGAAGGTTCGAAATGACGTCTGTGAGCGGCTCTACCACTCTGAGATGAAATTCCTTCAGGCTTCTTGCTATACAAGAGAAGATTAACCCCCTGTTTATTTAAGATGTTAGTTGCATATTTCTTGTTGTTGCTGGGGAATACATTTCTAACTGAAACAGGAAATCCATCTCCTATATTGAGTGAAACCCAGTCTGAGTTTGAGTTTCCCTCATCTGCAAGCAAGAAAGATCTGACTAATACGTGTCCTCTTTCTTTGCAGTTTGCTCCAGAGGAAAAAGAGACACAGTCAAAGGCCAAATCTTTTACCTTTGGCCTCAGGAGGAATAGAATGTTGTACAGGGGCCTGGAGCTTTCATTTAAGCACATACTTGGCCCCAACCACAGGCTAATTTCTGTGTTGAACATGGGACACCTAACATGCCCACAACAACACTGCATTTGTCCTCCTGGGCCCCAGTAAAACGGGGCAGAGAGGTTACACACAAAGAGTATTGTCAGAGTATGTGATTGTGTTACACAAACATAGTAAAGGAAGTAATTTAGATCAGTGTAGTAATATTTCAAAACATAGTCAATTCTAAAATTCAAGAGTGCCCAAACTGTCTGATTCAGCTACATCAACATTTTATTCACCAGTAAACTCATTATTCACTGAATAATGGCACAGATAAGCCAAAATAATATTTGCCTTGAATGGGTTTATATTTTAAGTTGGGTGTGTCTGTTGGTCTGGGAATGCACCACACTCCAAGTAAATTGAATCCAAATGGAAGGTTCTAACTCAAAAGAAACCAGCATGTTCTTTAGCTGGGCCAACCCTATTCTCTTTAGTGCAATTATTCCTCATGTAAGAGGCAGGCGATACCACCACACTGACCAAATCAGTGCCACTCCTCAACCCAGCACTGCTTATTTCAGTCATTAAATAATATTACACGAGCATCTACTATGTCAGATGCTGTGCCAGGTGGTGTGGATATTCCAGAAAATAAGACAATACCTGCCCTCAAAGGGCTTACATCTACTAAGGTCAGGGGGTAAAGTAAGGGTTCAGACAGGGAGGAGTCACCAAGCTATTACAACCGAGTCCTGGGGAGGGGAAATTAGAGAGTACTGTGGAAATACACAACAGGGACTTAGAGGGTGGTTAGGGAACGAGTCCTGGGAAAATAAGGTATAGTTGGGATGGGTTCCCCTGACAGAGGGAACAGCATATGTAAAGGTCTAGAGGCAAGGAAGGCATAACATGACATAGTCAAGGAGCTTGGGTTTCAGGTTCAGTGAAGCTGTCTACCTGCGCATTTAGGTAGAATAAGAACTTAGGGGAGCACAGGTTTGAGATCCTCCTCCATGTGCATTCCAGCGGGCAGTCACATAGTTTAAGAGCTGTACAACTCCTGCGAACACTGCCACTCACTCTTCCAACCTGACACAGACACTTAGGGTAGCCTCAAGATAAAAGTCACTGTGGCCCTCAACCCTGAAATAACACCAATTTTGGGTGTATTTCTACACCATACCAGCTTTTTGCTTATTTTGCAGAAAATGCTAGTCAAGCAAAACAAACCACTTTGAAAGCCAGATTTACAAACTCCCTCAATTTCTCCAAGGTGACTAATTTCTATTCACATATCTCTGCAGCAGGAGGTGAAGCCTAGAAGGAGGTTACCATGTTCCATCACCCCTCCTCCTGTATCTGGTGGCTCCAGTGCTTGTCACAGGCTCACCTCTCTCTGCCTCATCCCTTCCACCCTGTTGGAGGAGAGGACCAGAAGCTCATGGTATCAAGATACACAGGCAGTTGGGGATTTGTGGGGCTGAGCATGTTCAATTTTAAGGTTTATGGGCACCTGGCATGCCCTCCAGGCATGACGTCCGTCATCTGAGCTCAGCATGGTGTGTGGAGCCAGAGTTCAAAGAGTGATATTGGGAGCACATGTGGAGAAAGGAAACTTCTTCTGTGAAGGGAGGCAGAGAGGACAGATGAATGGATGGTACCAGCACAAGACACTTGCAGGCTGGTGACAAGCTGAGGAAGTCACAACTCAATGGCTCTCTCTGTAAAGCAGGAGGCCAAGGTGTTCACTAAAATGGAGAGAAGTGATCAGATAAGAGAGCAGAAAAGAGAGCAAATAACCACTGTGGTGAGTGGCAGGGAGTTGTCCAAGTCAGTGTTTTTCAGTGAGTTGATGGCAAAGCATCCTGAAATGATTTTTTTTTTTAAAAAGAGAATAAAAAACCAGAGTACAACACATACAGTAAAGACAATCATTGTATATAATAAGTTAATATAACATATGTTTATGTGTATTCTGAATCGTGGTGTAAAATATTCCTGCTGTGGCTGGCAGTCAAAATACCTGCAAGCCAAGAGAAGGAACCACTTAAGAGCACTGACAACTCAGGTGAGGTGGGAAACAATTTCGTTTGTGGCAGCCCTAATCTACATTTTTATGCTTTTTGCCTCACCCCTGGACAAAGTTACAAGTGGTAATTAAATGGAAAGGCTCCTGTTAAATGCAGTGACTCAAGGAGAGAATACATATAAAAACATATCCAGTAATATATCTTATCACTTACGCTACTTAATTATGCTAATTAAAACTTTTGAAGTAATTTGACAGTAAATTAAGAGACAGTACTACTCTGTTTGACCACGTAATTAAGCTTTTTGCTTTCCATTAGAATTTTTATACCGAAAGATCTTAAAGTGATCTATTTAACTTGCAGGATATATCATGCACTTGGAGTAAAAAGGTTAAAATGTGTTTTATTTTAAAACCACCCACATTTTTATGATTTACAATAGCACAAACCAAGACTAAAAACCCCGTTCTTGTTAAATATTCTCTTAATAACCGAAGCCAAGTAAATTCTCTTAGAGAAAGGCACTCCTCCACCCCTCAAAGAACCATAAAAGTGACTCCATTATAGAAAAAGGCATTTATTTTCCATTCTCAGTCATTTGTGAGATGACCCACTGTTACAGATAAATCCCAAGTGAAACAGTCAAAAAATGAACATTGCCATCTTTCGCATTTACCCAACTATTATTCAGAGATCAAGACTGTCCTTCAAAATCACTCAGCCCTGACGTCTAATTCTGTAAGTCTACTGAAAGAGTCAGAAGACAGCCTGTGAAAAAATAAAAAGTTGCCAGGTAATGGATTCCACTCCCTCCTCCAAGCCATTTAATAAACTCATTATCATTTACTGAAGGAAAACAAAATTAGTTGGAAAGCATGTTGCTCTTAATATGCTTCAAATGTCATCTGCAAAGATAGCTGTGAAGCCACTTGTTCACCTCTAGGGACCAGCTTAAATTTGAGGGGAGAGCACATGGCTCTTATTTTTCCCTTTATTCCAACTCCCAGGAGACATTAATCATCAGAAGAAAAGTGAGGCTGTTTCGTAGTAGGGACACTGTACTGGATATTACAGAATGCAGTATTTTGCTCAGGTATTTCTAGGTAAGTCAAGCCTCAACTGAACCAAATGTATAAATAAACTCTAGCTACAAAGTAACTCTAGAAAAGATGGAAAAAGATGAATAATTCAGTTGATTAACAAATGGTATCTTTCAAGGTAGCTTGAATTCATTACAAATTCAAATGCAGAAAAAGGAATCAATAACCTCCAACTCTGGAAAAAAATTTAAACATAGAAATTCATCTAACCCAGTAGTTCATCATGCCAAGACTGCTGGTCTATGTGCCACACTTTGAGAATGATTGCTCTAAACCAACACAACCTTGCAGAAGGTTCAAAGTGTATGCAGAAAGCAAATGAAGGCTAACACAGCCTCCATTTACATGGAAGAAAAAAGCTGGAATTCTGACACATTTCTCAAAACTCAATTTGAGAAATGCTTTTTCCTACTTGTTTATTTTTCTACTCTCTATCCATGCCCTTCAAGAAAACCCCCAGTCACGTTACGGTACCATCACTCAATCTGTAGAACAACAGCCACTATCCCCAGCATCCTGGCAGAAAAGAGCTAGTAAGGAACCCTAAGTTTCCAGGGTTCTTCACCTAGTTGAGGGGGAGTATTCTCAAGTCAGGAAAGAACAAACAAAGAGACTGGCCCTAATGACTAGAGTGTCGGTGCCTCTTGTAAGCCAACTGATTGCTAGAGTTAGAGCAGAGGGCTTTCCAACTTGACTAGCTGGGGGTGTGCAGCTAAATCTAAGTGACTGTGATGGCGAGAACCCTTACTGGGAATGGAAGCAAAAGACCAGGAAACAGAGTGTCCCAGAAGGGACGTCTTCTCAGTACATTAACTCTGGATCAGATGCTGGCTACCATACCAAAGGACTACAGCTGGGTTATTATCCATTAATCAATAGCGGCCCTGATTCACTTGGACAGCTGAAGAGCTGTGGGTTCCATGTAACAGACCTCCGCCTAGTAAATGCAGAATTGGCACTGTTAAAACATGGCTCTTTCAAATTGTTTAAAACTCCTACTGAGATGCACACATTTTCAGCAACATTTCATTTCTCAGAGTAACATAACTCAAGGACAGGGCAAAAAGACAGCAATAATTTTATTGCAAGGAAGCCACTCTGACAAGTAAAAGCTGTAATACAGCTACTATCTAAGGGGGAATCTCCAGGAGTATCTTAATCTTCCTGAGACATTCCTGGTGTGGCAGGAAACGGCCTGACTCTCGCACCCCAATTCCACCCAGATCGACATGCAGACCCCACACCTCAACATGGCAAAAGCAAAACGACTGAAGGAAGTAAAAAAGGAAAGGACTGGAAGCCAGTGGGCTTATATTTGAAGAAGAAGAAGAACAACAACAACAACAACAACAAAAAGAAACAAAGTAACAGCCCTGGTCTGACGAGAAGCCAAACCATCTGACTTTGCCTAAACCATGCATCTAAATTGGTCCTTTAATTCTTCCTTTTACAAGGATGCTCTGGGAGTGAAAGGACATGCAGGTACTAGTGCTCTTCGGAAACAAAAATTAAGGAAACCTTGAGGATGTGATTTTCTTTATTTAAGAGAGCTTATAATGTAAATGTCCATTAAAAATGCTTCTTAAGACCGGCACATTTAGTTGGTGAGCTTGTGGAGGAATGAGACCCCACCTACACTGCTGGTCGGAATATAAAATGGTATAACCTCTTTGGAAAACAGTTTGGAAATTTCATACAAATTTAAACACATACTGTCCATGTTGACCAGCTATCCTACTCTGACATCTTTACAATAGTGTATGTTCATAAAAAGACCTATACACAAATGTTAACAGCAAATTTATCTGTAAGGTCCCAAAACCGGAAACAGTTAAAATGTCCTTCAACGGATGAATGAACAAATTGTGATACGTTCACACAAGGGAACGTCCTCAGCAACAAGAAGGAATGAATTATTGATACATGTAACATGGATGACTCTAGCACTATGCTGAATGAACTCCAGACCAAAAAGATAGTACATATTCTAAGATTCCATTTACATAAAATTCAACAAAATACCAATTACCCTAGGGTGGCAAAAAGCAGATCAGAGACTGGAAAGAGGAGGAGGAAATGGAAAGAGAAGGAGAAATGGAGAGAGGGGAGGGATGAGAGGAAAACTTTTAGAGTGATGGGTATGTTCAGTGTCTTGACCGTGGTAATGGTTTCAGGGATATACATATAACTTCTCAAATTGTGCACCTTAAATATGTGCAGTTCATTGTCAGTTACATCTTCATAAGTTTTTTTAAAACAGCATACATATTTAGATCTTTCAAGATCTGAGCAAGGGAAAGTGTGGATTTCAGTGGCTAAACTACAGAAAATTAAACTCTATAATTCTAATCTGGGCTTCATGTTGAGCATTACACAATATTCCAGGAGCCTTGATGTCTCTATTCCTACATGTGGAAACAGCTCTGCTTACCCCAACCCTGGCAATGTGCACAGGGTCTCAGTCATAGGTCAAGCACCTAAAAGCCTAGTCTGGTAATTATTAGCTCTCAGTTCTAAAACCAGCTCAATGAACTTAAAACCCTTTCTCTATCTCAAAGGTTAGTTACTACGCTAGTCAGCCTTCCTACAGAGGTCTGGTGAGGTTAATGGAAAGATTAAAACATTCAGGCCTCACACTCTATGAAAGCTGTTCTCATCCACCTGGGCTGTTATAAAAGCACACGTGCCCTTCTGCTTCCATGTCATGCTTTAAGGGTTGGCAAACTACAACCCACGGGCCAAATCCACTTCACCTGGTGTTTCTGTACAGCCTAGAAGCTAAGAAGCATGTTTATTTACATGTTTACATGGCTTAAAAAAAGTAAAATCAAAAGATCATCTCATCACATGCAAAAAACAATAAAAATTTCAAATTTCAGTCCTGGGACGTAAAGTTGTAACTGAACATAGCTACACCCATTAATTTATGTTATCTGTGACTCTGTTTACCTTCAACGACAGAGTAGTTGTGACAGAGACCACATGACCCACAAATGTTAAAATATTTACTATTTGGCCCTTTACAGAAAATGAATGCCTACCCCTGCTCTACCCCAGTGCCACATGCCTCTGAGAAAATGAACCCTGGAGACAGACGATTGTCCTGAAAAGCAACATAGTGGTTGTTTTCTCCCAACCAGTACCTTTGACAGATGCTTCTCCTTCTAGTTCAGAGCAAGGCTATGATGTCACCAGATATGCCCAACTTCAGTGTCTGCACTCAGGGAAGGACAGAGCAGCCCCCTCTGTGGGGCCACATTTTCAGTAACTCAGCCCCCTACTTACATCCTTTACTTTCCCATATAATAGTGAGGTAGAAAGCCCCATGAAAAAGCCGGCAAGATCCCCAGGCAGGGCCACTATCCTCCTGCCAGCATCATTCAGTGCCCTAGCCCAGCGCCATTATCTCGCTTTTTAACTCCGAAACTGGCTTACTTCTAGGAAAGCTGAACTTATCCCTGAGATTCTATTGGTTCCCTAAGCTCACTCCTGATTGGTCCATCTCTATCACTCCCGATTGGTCCATTTGTTATACTTTATTTGCATATGATATTGCAAAATGTTGCAAAGTCTAGACTGGTAGCCTATAAAAGCTTGTGTAAACCTACAGACAGGGTCCAGAGCTTGGAGTGTTAACTCCTCTGGGCCCACTGGCGTAATAAACCTGAGTTCTCCAACCCTCCAAGTACTGCTTGGTCTCTCCCTTGGATCCAGGTTGCTGTCACAACTGAGCTGTAACACATTTTGCTGCAACAATAGGTCCTCACAGCAGCTGTAAAGATTCAGGCTTCTTTTAACTGCTGAATAAATAAGGGCTCCTTGGGTTGCAAGTTTCCAAGACAACGAGACAGTTTAAGGGAAAAAGTGAACCAACTCCCTTTTCATCTGTTCTATGTACACAGGGGTCTCTGGGAGCTTGAGGGTGCCAGGCAGTAACTTGTGCTTGTCTCCTGACTGCGTCCCTCCTTGCACATCTCCTTCATCCCTCCTCGCTGCACACCAGCCCCTTCCCTGCTCAAAGACCTCCAGAGTTAACAATGCCCCTGATGCCAAGACAGACTAGAAGTAGGACATATTTCCATTTCCAAAAGGCCCAGGAGATGGGTCAAGTTTATAGGGCCAAGTGCAGCAGCATAAACAGAGTATGGGGTGGTGCCTCAAAAATGAGGAGGGGAGACCTAGATAGAGAATATTTTAATATCCACTTTGTCCTCCGTAACATAGGTGGGGAGAACAAGCTATGTAAATTTAGGAGAGACAGTAAGCCTCCTTCCAAGAACAAGTCTTATTAGACTCTCACTCTGGAGCATCTCAAAAAACCCTGGCTCTCATGCCAAACTCCAGGAAAAACTGTGATTCTTTGTTTCTCTTTGCTTCATTCCTTCTACTGGAAGCCTGAAAAGTATCTACACTTTTGGGTCCCAGTTCAGGTGACCACCGCCTCCACCTTCCATCCACATTTTTTTTGCTTACTTCCCCTCCCTTTCCTCTTCCACCTTTCTCAACACACACTCTCTCTCTCACATACCCACACTCTACCACTACCGCTAGCACAAAAGTATCACATCACCTGGAAAAAAAAAAAAAAGCCTACGGGTGGGGAGAGGGGGTTGGCAGTGCATTCAGATTAGATGTTCATTCTCCCAAAGTGGGGCTTTTGTTTACCCAGCAACAGTCAATTACACCATTTGCAGACAGTTACCCAACGGGCAGAGCTTCCGATGAATACAGCCAGAGACAGCCCTGGGGAAATTCCCAGTATCTTCCATCTGGTTTGATTTGC
Source organism: Camelus ferus (assembly GCF_009834535.1). Taxonomy (NCBI): domain Eukaryota; kingdom Metazoa; phylum Chordata; class Mammalia; order Artiodactyla; family Camelidae; genus Camelus; species Camelus ferus. The sequence continues at coordinate 76,645,356 of NC_045698.1, read as the reverse complement.
ATTCATTTGGGAGAGGAGTGGGCAGCAGAGGGAAGAGCACTACTCCCTCACATTCAAGGACATCTTGGCACTCTCAAAGCCTTTGTGCACACCTTGGTGCATTCGCAGTGGTTTCTAGCCTCCCAGCAAGGGAGCTGACTATCTCATATGGACAAAAAGCACCTAAGGCTCAAAGAGATCAGGGTCAAGTTCAAGTCAGCACACTAGGGAGTGGGATCCTGGCCTAGGATCTGGGTCACATTTTAAGCCCAGGGTACTTCACTGATTTGTTTCCTTTTGTTTTTTAAATAAGGGCCTAAGTCACTGACCGGCTAGCAAGGGGGTTTGGGCCAAGAATAAATTGGGTCAGAGGATCCTGCACAGACTTGACTTGGCCAACAGTTAGCTAATTAAGAGAACTCGGCAATGACTGCATCATTACTCCATTTCGGCAGAACAGGTTGAGCGCTCCCTCTCTGTAACTCTTTTCTTCCTACCCTCTCACCACAGGCCTTCTCCACACCTCAGCCCTCTGCACTTCCTTCTTTAACTCCACCCTAGAGACTCAGCTCTCACGGGCTCAGCCACTGACTCCACCAGCATGACCTCACAGAGGCTCTTCAGCTTGGCCATCCGCAACTGATCCACCTGCACGGCCATCAACCCAAAAGTCATGGGGTCTCCATTCCATCCCCTTGCCCTTGAAACTTGCCTTCTCTTCAGCAAAATGGGCCACGAAAACCTCTAAGTTTACATAAAATGAACAGATAAATGTTCATACACAATATCTGATCTTCAGAATAACTCTGGGAAGTAAAGCGGGCGGGGCGGCACCATCATCCCACCTAACACGCTGATTGCCCACTGTGGATCGTGTGCCCTGAGGAAACACAACTGTCACCCACATTTAGGTGACATGGCTGTCAGCGTGTTAACAGGTGAGGCACGCCCACTCCACTCCATCCGGCTTCTTCCTGTCGGTGCCCCACTTCCCATCCACTCGGCAGCCAAATCAAAACCCAGCTACAAGATAAACAGCAAGCCCCTACTGTACAGCACAGGGAACTATATTGAGTATCTTGTAATAACCTATAATGGGAAAGAATCTGGAAAAATACATATATAACTGAATCACTGTGCTGTACACCAGAAGCACATTGTTAAGCAACTACAATTTAAAAAACAAAAGTTCATCTGGAAATTAAAAAAAAAAACAACAAAAAAACCCAGCCACATACTGAGACATGCTACCACATGGATGACCCCTGAGAACATCATACTAAGGAAATAAGCTAATCACAGAAGGCCATTTAATACGTGATTTCCAGAACAGGCAAATCCTTCGCGGATTCGTTGCTGCCTAGGGAGTGGGAAGGAATGGAGTGACTGCTAGTGGGGTTTCTTTCAGGGACGATGAAAATAGTCTAAAATTAGATTGTGGGGATGGTTACACATTCTTGTGAGTATACAAAAACCACTGGATTGTACACATTAAAACAGGAAAATTTTTATCATATGAGTATCTCAATAAAGCTATTAAAAATAACTTCTATACCTATATGTGCCAGGTCTTGGGGCTACGTACTCATGATCATCAATTAGTTCATTTCTTCCCTTTGGTGGCGGTTTTTAGCATCTGAAAAACTCAGGAAATATGCATGAGATACTATGATCTGGGTACCTCATAGAGGAGCTAGAGCAGAGGATGTGGGGGAGAGCCTGTCCCGGGAAGCCCACATAGGGTCCTGCTCAGTTACACACTTACTGTCTAATGTAACACTCCCCAAGTTGATGGCAAAAGAAAGCTTCTCAGTTTGAGAAGTGAGTTTTTCTCAAATCACCCATTATTCTTTGGTTATCTGGGAACGAGTTATAACTGGTTTCTAGGATGGTTCCAAACACTGGGTTTAAGGGGAAAGAAACGTCAGCTGAGACAGACCAGCTTAGAGAAGCCAACAATTCTACCCACCGCTATCCTGATCGGCTAGTACTGAACACAAGGATGGGACTATTAACACTGACTGGTGTTATCTGTAAGGAACAGACTTTTTTCTCAAAGGTGAGAAAGAAGGTGGAGATGAAGCAAAGGGCACTGAAGGGACAGACAGAGAATGGCAGCAAAACTTAGAAGCAGTGAAGGAGCAATGGAAACAGCAGGGCTAGGGTGGGCGAGCAGTTGACAAAGAAGACAGGGATGAGGAAACAAAAGACAGACCAGCTCCACATGCTGGAGGCAGAAGGGCACATACTAATTCTCTGCCTATAAAACCCGTGTCACACCAGCAGGCCAGTTCCTCTCCTGGAGTCAGCTCTACAATTTCTCTCCAGGTGGGGACAGGGCCCTCTGACTCCCACAGGCCCTACTGCGGGGAACCAGAGGCCAGTGAACTCTCTGCCATAAGCTTTTGTCAAAGAAAACCTGAAGGATGAAGAACGCTTATGTGGCTACACTCCTCCCTCTCCAATGTTACTACCGCAGTGATAACACATCAAAAAAGCACTTCCTTCATACCTTTAGAATACTACAGGTTTTTTTTTTTCACATTGACAATGAAACAAATTATTAAATTGTGGTAGCTTTCTAAATCTGATTAATGTTACTCAGGGACTCCCACAAACTACTTGCCGTTTACCACACTTGCTAATTAGGAGCTGTAAGGTCTTTATCTTCCTCAGCCTACAGTCCCAGGCCCAGAGTGGAGCTTGACTAAAAGCAGGACTCCTGGCTAATACCGTTAATGAGTTTAGCACTGCCAAAATGTCAATGGTTTTTCATTCAGTCAGAAAGGGCCTAATTTATCTAGTTCAGCTGCCCTCGGTAATTTTCATGGAAATGTCAGAGCAGCAATCAGGAGAAACGAATGGCAATAAAGATGATTACTAGAAGGGTAGCAAGAATACCCCACTGACAGATGGCTTTTCTTTTTCACCACGGCAAGATTCAGTTCAGAGATAAGGCAACAGCACACAGAGCCCAGTACCAAAGCAGGCCCACATATTGTGTCTGACGTAAAATTACATTTTGAAATTCTGAAACGTGTAAGATATAAGAAGTCTTCACTGTAGGAGGAAGAGAGCTAAAAAAAAATATTCCGGGGGAGAGATGGGAAGAGCTGTTTAACAAAATTTGCTTCCATTCATGACAAATTTTATGGCGCTAAATAAGGGCTCCTGAAGGAGCTGGATCTAGATTGCGTTCAGCACTTCTGCACGAAAAGAACTTGCTTATGAGTTATTCAAGGCAAAATAAAAATAGATCCCTTCTTTGGCGACTTCAACTTATGCCTTGTTACATAAGTGTAAGTAGTAACGAGTGTAATCATTTTAAGAGTCAGCAACGGATAACCTGTTCACCTTCAGGTCATGGGTCTAAGGATGCCCAAATGTGGGAGGCACTCACTTAAGCTCAGTGCAACAGCACTGGGGGAGAAAGCCCACGCATGTGTGTGGATTTGGGGGGCTGGACTCGGCCTTTCACTGCCAGGATTCCAAAATTTACTATGGAGACACATCCAGTGCACTCAAATTATTATGAAAAAGGAGAGGCAAAATGAAGAATAAAGAAAATCAAGCACTCAGCCTGGCTGCCAACAGCTGACCTCATAAGGAATAAAAATCCCAGGCTTTCACGACATCAATAGGTCATCCTCTTTGCACCCACCTCAGTCTCTCCCCACTCCCTTTATCCCACCTACTGGGATAGAAAAATGCTTCCTGCTTTCTGTATCTTTTCAACTTACTAGAGGAAGGAGAGTATCTGGTAACAAGGCCTCTGATTAGAAAGTTGAGAAATGGAAATTCCACACGACCTGAGCTGCATCTCTAACTTCCACCCATGTTAACTTCCAAATAGCCCCGTACACCTTTGCTCTTTAAAGGTGTTAATAGGTGTTAAGAAAAGCCTCTGACAGAAAGGAAACAATTTCATTTTCCCACTTAAATTTCCCTGCAAAAAAACAAATATACAAATAAAAAATTGGCACATATGGGCTTAATTTAATCTCTCCTTGAGGAAAATTCATAGTTTGCTAAGGATAAAAATATTTGCATCATTAAATTTCCTGTCAGTGAGTCTAGCTTAACTAAGCAGATTAACCAAGTCATTGACTGCAGCAGTGCTACTTAGAATTGGACCCTTAAATGATCAAGTATGTTTACTTTAAGATAATGGAAATATTTTTATCTAGGGGGCCTTTGTTTACATTTCCAAGCACGGACCCAAGCAAGTAATGCTGCTGATTCAGATGCTCTGGATTCCCAGGGCCACAAGAAACGTCCTGCTTTTTCTTGATTCAGTTTCCCCACCACTAACAACGGCATGGTTATCTCTTCTACCAACTACCCAGAACATTAGATTCACAAATTATTAAGTAAGTGCTAAGCACTGTGTACACAGTGAAGGTCTCCAGATTCATATCTTAAACAGAAGACAGACAAAAACACAGGCAAGAGACTTGGCTTATAAAGAAAAGAGAAAAAGGTTTCTTATGATCAGTCAGCCGTACTTTAGTAAAAACTTTCCTACTGTGAAATTAGAAGCGAAACTTAGTATCAACATCAGAAATAAGGAATAAGGTGACCGATCACCCCAGTATGTTCAGAACTATCGAGGGTTTTGCACTGAAATTCCTGGTTAAACAGCGAGAGAAAGACAGGGAAAGATGGGTTACCTTAACAGAAACTCAAATGAGTAAGAATATTTGCATAATCAAAGATGACTGATCAACTTAAATACAGTTACTTTAAACTCAGTTCTCTGCATTAAAAACTGGAGCTTGACTAGCTTGTATACATTTTATCCTTTTCTTAATTTTTTTTCAGTTTCACACACACAAAAAAAAAAACTGGTAAAGATTCAGTTATCTGAGGCTCTACCACTTACTCTGTGACCTTGGGTAAGTTATTTAACTTCTTCCTCAAGTTCTCCATCATGCCAGGCACCCAGTAAGCACCCAAATGTAAGCCAGCAATGTCATCTCTATTAAATACTGTAAGTCTATTGGTTAACACCTTATTTTTTTATTGGTGATTTTAAAATTTCACCCATCATCTCTATAAATACAATGTATTTTTCCTTCTTTTTTAAATTTCAAAAAGAGCTTACCAAAAAAAAAAAAAAAAAGCCTACAAATAGGATCATGTTGAAATACTCTCCTTAATTCCTCCCCCTTTTTTCCTGGTAGACCTACATAAAAAACAAAGAAGTAATTTCATTTCCTTCTTCAATTTAAAATCAGGCTCTACCATACTCATTTTAACATAACCAAGTGTTAGAAAACCTTTAATAACAAAATATCATTATTTCTCTCTCGGTAATTTCTAATTACCAGGATACTCCTGTCCATGTTAGGATATGTTTCCTTTTCCAATCACTAACCTAGAAAGAGGAATAAGCTTATTAGAATTCTAACAACACCAGTAACAAAATACAATAGCTTCTTGGAATTTATGAGCCTTTTCTTTCAACAAAATACAGTAATTATTCTTTTAAAAATGAATATGATAATGCATGGATTGCAGAGAAACACTCCAGCGAATGAATGAAGGGACATCACTCCCTTATCGTATCTGAGTAGGTTCCTTTTACTTTGTTGTCCTTTATTCATTTGAATTTTCAATCTCAAGCTAATAAAACCACGAACTATCAAGTGGGTGGGCAGCACAGAAATCACAAAAATGTAATAATGTTGACAAGGTGGCTGCTGATTCTTGGGGCTTCCAGCCACAGGGGCTGCAGGCACAGAGCAAGGGACAGTTTAAAGCAGTCACTACTTCACTAATGTTCATTAATAATAGGAAAATGTAAAAAACCTCTAAATCTACCGTATTTATCAGAATAGTACCCAGGGGGCTGAGAGTGACACTGGACAAATTTTTGGAGGAGAATGAGAATTGCAGCATTTCCTTCAAGGCAGGAAATTGACTCGTTACCAATTACTGAATCAATGCATAGCTCCTAGCAAAAGGAAGGAATGTGTGAATATCTGTCCTTTTCCCCTTCTGGCAAAGTGCCACTATCAGCTACAGCACGTTATATAAGGGGGTCAGAGGTTCCCAACTTGCTCAGGGTTTTCTGTAAGCCGCCTGCCCTTGCAAAGCACTGTAGATGAGCGATGAGATCTCAGGAAGTTTACATGAAGCGGAGTAGGGGATTCTGTGCTCTACTGAGTCATGCCCTCAACATGGAGGGTCTTTGTCAATTGGGTCTTTCTGATTTTCTCATCCTGCGTTAGGTATTTTAGACGAACAGCAGAAGAGTACATGAAGTACCAGCCACTTCCAGCCACTGGAGGTACTTACAAAGCTCGTAGGGGAGGAAAAAGTGTGAGAAACAGGATGAGGCCACATTTTAGAGCACTTAACGTGTGCTCGCAAAAACTAAATGCAACAGGGTTTTTAGAATCGAGGGATGAGAGTAGGCATGTGGTGGCGCCAAGCAGAGTCAGCTGGACCAAGGAAGGGCGTTTTCGTGATTAAACTGGATTAAGTAGAGAAATGCAAATAACATTCTGCAAATAGGCATGGTAATATAGATCAGGAATCTCCTCAACCATAATTAACTGGATAATGGAAGAAACACTGAGTCATATGAAGGGTGGACAGGTTAAGAAGTCCTTCCTCCATGAGACATGCTCTGTTTCCTGTTGCCTTCCTTCATCCTCCCAGTTCTGCGGATCACGTTATGCTCCTAAATTCCACTCCTAATTATGGGCTGTCCTCAGGGTTTATATGTACCACTGACATGCAGAGGAAGAGAGGGTTCCATCTCTGCACAGAGAAATGCCAGTTTCTCCAGCTCACACGAATTGCTGAACATTGTATGTCCACTGGCCATGTGAGGCAGGGTGGAGGATTTCCAGAAGGTCACTGCCCAGGACCACACAGGGACTTAGTTCAATCATGCAGTTAAGACACCACCTACTTCCTGCGATAGCCTCGATACTGGTCATGATGTGAATTGTAATTAGAGTGGAGCATAAATTACATTCTGGGCATTAGATGCTGGTCAGTTCCTTCCTCCACTGTGCTAAGAGTGGTGTAATTCTTAGCAAACCAGTTTCTTTCTATGAAAGGGGGAAGCTAGCAGAGAAGCATCTACACTAAGCCGGGATGATTTAATCTTGACTAAAGACACGTTTGAAGGCTAATGAAACGGAGGCATACCAGCACTCTTAACAGCTATTTCCAATCATTCAATTAGCCAAGTTTCCACTACAATCCTAGGAGGCTATGGAAATCCTACTAGGCTATGGAAATCACCCAGTATGAAGGCGTTCATCATCCAAGTTTCCACCATCAACTCTTTTCATAAATACTCCTTTTTGAAAGAATGTTATATCTTATGAATCAGAAAATACTTTTGCATTCAATGACATTTCTGGGGGAGAAACCAGGCTCTGACACCTCCCTGCCCGCTGCCTGTATTCGCAGCTCGGCTTTCAGCCCACCAGAGAAGTTGGGGGACGGGGGCAGGGGGTGCAGTAGAAAGCAAGACGTCACTCACACAGCCTGCGGCCTTCCCCCTCACTTTCTGAAAGCAGCAAAGACCTACAGCCATCCTAGCAACCAAAGCCTCCGCCGGTAAGTCACCCAGGGCGGACTACTGGATTAATGAGCTCCTTAAAAGAAAAATGAAATCAAGAAACCAAAGACACCCGGAAGCTGCAAGCGGGCCCTCCTCCATTCTGCTAAAACAGTTACTCTGATTCCAAGAGCTAAATTGATGACATGGCACAGTTTGCCAAGCCAGTAGGTTAAATGTTACTCTAGATTAGCAATCCGGTCGTATCCACTTCAAACACAAATTATATAAAGCCTTTAACTGTAGACTTGTATTTGCAACACAGTTCAATTTAGAGATTTCCAAGTAATAATTTGGTTATTTATAGGAAGTCATCATTAAAACAGAGAAATACCAGCAATTCATAATGGTCACACTTGGCCTGAAAATAAAATTCAGCAGCTCCTATGATTAAAAAGGACTCTGCCAGGCCCCAGGGAGTAAGCTTCCTAAAACTAGACTGGCTCATAGAAGACTTTGCAACAACAGGTTAATATGAGATCATGCAGAGACAGGTTAAGTATCAACATACATATAAGAAAGGAGTAACACATTATTCAGGTTCAGGTGAAATATCCTTTTTAAAAACATCATTCTAAAAGTCATCTCAGTTGGTGGTTTAAAAAAAAAAAAAGGCAGGTTAACTCACCTCCCCTCCATCTCCCACACTCCCATAGATCAGAATGTCAAGGCCACAGGAGGCACAGTTACTTCAGCCCCAAAGGGTAACCAGCACAAACACGCAGCAGCCATGCTGGTCTGACTCCCTTCCAGGTGCCGCCGGACACCGCTCAGCCCCCTTCGCCATTTTAAAGGCATTCTTAAATAAGCAACAGGTGGAGGACTATATAAGCGAGCCAAGGTAGGACAACAGGTGGTCCCAATTTATTTTCGCCTATTTGGTGTTTGTGTGTTTAATCAGTCTTTTCAGTCTCTGGATTATTTTACGAAGACCACCCCCAGGGCTTCAAGGTACCCTAGTTTTTCCTTCTTCAACATCAGACACCAACCCTGCATAATACATTGCTCAGTGTCTTCAATTACACACATTTTTCTTCCTCTCCTTCTCCCTCCTCTCCCTTTTCCCATCTGCCCTAAATACATAACACAAAGTTATACAGGGGCATTATTTATGTGAACCAAGACTGGAAACCTAAATATTTATCCAATTGCTATTACAGTATAAAAGATGGATTATTAGAGTTATTAAAACTCAAGTCCTTTATAAGAAAACACATCAAGGAAAACTTGAGGTAAGTAGCATACTGTAAAACCCAAGAATAATCCCTTTAAAGAAATATCAATAACTAAAAGAAACAAAGCAAATTGTTACACAACAGTATAATTACAAGATTTTTTTTACCCATTTATTTTCCAAATGTTGTATGTACATGCATTACTTCTATGATCATACCTACATATCCCTTACTCCTTACCCTGTCCTTTCTTAAGGAGGAATCAAAGGTAGAAATGCTCATGTGAAGTGATGAACTAATTGGATTTTTCTTAAAAATGTTTTAAATGTGACTTAAAAAGTACAACTTGTTTCGGTTATAATGGCAGGTTCTGAGCCATAAACGTATGTGTGTGGATTATATACACATAAAATGCCAGGAGGCAAAGACTGCAGTCCTTTGACCTGCACTGGAGTATGCACAGCACCATATGGTCGCTTCACACTCCTCATTTGTGTGGCCCATGAGTAGGCCTCCACTGAGAGGCTGGAAAGGACTACATTAGCTGTCAGCTCATCTGCCCTCTAAGTGAATAGCCATGAAGACCAAAGGTGCCCAAACGGACCTCTTTCTGAGCCTTGTTAGTCCACAGCGATTGGCAGCACATTTCCACTTAGATGACCAACAGGCATCTCAAACCCAGCATGCCGAAGTCCAGACTCATCGTTCCCCACAAACTGGATTGTACATGGCATCTCCAGTCTCTTACATCAGCATGATCCTCTCAGAAGCCTGGATATCACACCCCCAATGCCTCTCCTTCCCAGCAACCTATCAACCCACCCACCAATCCCAGGTCTTGTAGTTCTAGAGATCATGACTACACGGTCCAAGAAGGCTGCAGGCACTGTGCAAACAGCAGGGACTTCTGGAATCAGATCCAAGTTTAAACTTGGCCCTGCCGCCCACTAGATGACCTTGGGCAAGACCCTTAATCTGCCTGGGCTTCCAAACGTCCCTAAAGCTAGGACCTATGTCACGGGACTGTTGCGAGGTTTAAATAAAGTCATACATTCAAAAGGGAATGTTGAGGGCTGGTGCTATCCAATGGTGAACAACAGGCACTCTGGTAGGAAATACAAGTCCGCAGGCCTGTACAGGGAATTAAGTGCTGTAGTGCAGAAATACCCAATGCTACGGGAGCACAGGGGAGAGGATGGAATCTAGACCAGAGTGGGACTGTCAGGGAAGCCTTTCAAAGGGACTAACACTTTAAATCCTATGAGATGGGCAGGAGGTAGATAAGCAAAGGTGGAGGATATGGATAGTGCACTAGTGGAGGAACAGCAAATGTGAAATTCTAAGGTCAAGAGACAACCAGGCACCTTGAAGGTACTGCACATAGTTGAGCTGGCTGGAGGCTAGAATGCGAGGGTGAGAAGTGACCAGACAGTGGGGAGGGAAACTGCTCAGTGGTAGAGTGCATGCTTAGTATGCGAAGGTCCTGGGTTCAATCCCCAGTACCTCCATTAAAAAAAAAAAAAAGTGACAGACAATAGCTGGACAGTTCAACAAGGGCTAAGGGGTTGGGGACCCTGAAATAAAGGATTTTATGCTGGTAAATATATTGTATGTAACCGCCTTCATTTTTACTACTATACAGTCTCGTTTATGCTGTCCAGAAATTTACAATCGAATGTCTTTTTTTCTTAAGCTAGCCTCCCCCTCCTATTAATTATTAATATGTTAAGAGTATTTTAAAAAAGCAATTTAAAAATTTTCCTCAATGTACTTGGTGAATTACAGGCAGAGATGTAAAGGGAAAACCCTATCAGTCTTTACCTGGGCTCTTTGACAGTCGGAAGAGCAATGAAAGGGTTAATTTCTTAATTAAAGTCATAAACCTCCGAACTCTCCACAGCAGTGATCACATTAACTTCTCAAGTGCACCTGCTGTGCTAACTAGTATTTACCAGACACCACATCAGCCTCAGCATTTCCTTGCATAACATGCTCCACCCTTCCCATCCAGCCCACTTATGCGCCAGCAGTTTGGGACACTCAGTCACCCAAGGCATCTCTGGCTGATCGCTTTGATGCAAACATAGTTCTACCACTGAGTACTGCGGCAGTCACCCTTTGAATGAAACCTACCCAGTAACCCAGACCTCCCTGAAATTCCTTATTAGCTCCATAACGCAAGCTATGAACACTGTTATTTTTAAAAACCTAAATTAGTGAAATGAATTGAAATCTTCATCATTCCCACCAGATTAAGAATCGTTCACCTAAGAAAAGCAATTAACATATTTCTGTCCCTTGCAAATGAATGCTGAAGCTTAACTGCAGGGAATTCCCTCCCTTTGTAAGGATGTCTTTCTGCATACAGGGCACAATTACATCCACAATTACCTCCACGCCCTCATCCTTAAATACTACACATTCATTTCTATTTTGGAAAGAAACCTTGATAAGGCAAGGGGCATTAAATTACCATTGTCACTAATGCTAACAATTTCATTTTAATCAGAGTATCAATGAACAGTAATTTCTAACAGGATGTTTTAAGTATCAGAACTATTATTGTACACCAGAGTTTTGTTGTACTGAAGGTAACATGTTTTAAAAAGCACAGATTTAGCCTTTAATATGCATAGAGGGAACATTTACAAAATGAAAACACAAGTAATTTTGCACCATATTGCTTCGCTTGAAGTATTCCAACAAAATATCTACCCTGCAATCCTTCAGATTCATCATTTCTAACAAATAACACAATCTAATTCCAGCTCCTGGAGCTACTCTCACCATCTCAGGATTAGGTAGGACCTGCTTCCAAACAGCCTCCACTCTGATCTCCCCTCTTCCCAAGAGAGAACACCCAGAGCCAGGCTCAGATACCTCCAAGAGATTCTGCAAAGCCCCCCAACTGGAGTCATGCTGGATGGGCTCTCAGGCCCAGTGTCGGCTTTCAGGAGATGGAGGGGAGGGGAGACCCAGATCCAGCTCCAGGGAATGGGGACCTGGGTGTGGAGAGTGGGGCTCGCACTACTTGTCGGTACAAAAGTAGTTGACCTTTGTGTACTTTTTCTGTTAGCCTTTTCTTCTTACTTCTTTTCACCATTTCTAACTGTCATATGTCCTGCCAACCATGCGGCAATAATGTGCTCTGAGAATAATGCACTTCTCCAGCTGCTGGCCACTCCCCTGTCAGGCAGGTTTCTGAGACAGAGCAATCTGTGAACGGATCGGATGATAGACCATTAAGAGCTAAGTCAGAGGAGCAAGTAGTGTTGTCAGACAGCATGGGGTACTGGACACAGCATTAACTGAGAGGTGACAGAGCCCTTCTAGAGACTGGCATGAGTCTCTCTGCTAGCGGATAGGAGGGAAGAAGAGGAAGAATACCGTTACACAAGACCTGTGCTTCTCCTTTTGTCTGTTGGGTATTCAAATCGATCTGGGTTGGAGACACAGACTTGTCAGGCAACAGCCTAGAGATGGTAGGCTGAGCCACGGGAATGAGTAGCACCTCTGTAGGAGCATTCTTGCAGATAAGCCTGAGAATGAAGTTCAAAGGGTCCAAAACTTAACAACCAAAAAGCGAGATGATAGAGTCCAGGGTGTAGGTCTATGACTCTTGTTCGTTTCCTTCCCACCGCCCTCAGGTGTACACTCCTCAGCCAATGATCAAACGGTCTAACAACTTCAAAACCCGAGAGGGAATATTTCATCACTTCTCTCCTTCCGACCTTTAGACAAAACCTCAATCAAGAAGCTTTAGAAAAATTCTTTCAAATGGAAAAGCTAGCTGTCAACAGAAATAAAGATGGCCTTCACTGCTGGGGGCATATCCTGAGTCCTGTCAAACCCATTTACCAAGGCCCCCGCTCTCCTTCAGCAGGTGAACCTCCCCCATCTGTTCCCGCTCTTCCAGGCAAAGCTCCCATGGCACTGCTGCCACCTTCTTACAGTAAACAGATCACAACTTGTAAGGGAATCCACAAAGTGTGCATCACTGATAAAACTGTATCTCCATGGAAGAAACAGTTATGCAGTACATGAACATGGACTGTTTCCCTGCAATGTGTCCTTATTCTGGATGTGGATCGTGGCCTGCCATGCCTTCCCTTCCCCACGCTACGCCGTCAGCTAGGATGGTTGTCCTGAGGTCAGGTCCTGGGCACTAAGAGGGACTCGAGGCACTATAGCTGGGACAAAATTAGGACAAATTACATAAAAACAATAAACAAAATAAAATGTAAAAAGCAATTAATGAAAACGAATATATGTATGTTCATGTATGACTGAAGCGTTATGCTGTATACCAGAAACTGACACAACATTGTAAATTGACTATACTTCAATAAAAAATAAAAAATATATATACAAAAAACCCCACACACCATTACTATTGTCACTTAGCTCATTAACATTCTGGCTCTGCAAATCCAAAAAAGGAAATACTGGGGGGAGGGTATAGCTAGTGGTAGAGTGCGTGACTAGCATGCACAAGGTCCTGGATTCAATCCGCAGTACCTCCACTAAAATAAATAAATAAAAACCTAATTACCTCCCCCAGCCAAAAAATTTTTTTTAAAATTAAAATTAAAAAAAAAAAAAAGGAAATACCTTTCTTTTCTAAGATTTGCCAGTATTTGGAAGAACATTTTCCCAGATAATAAGCTTTTGGCATGAAGGTCCAGCAAACCTCAGCTGGCTGTGAAACTCTTAGGATTCCTGCATACTGTCTTCATGACAAGTTTGTCTCCACTTCAGAACTTCTTTTAAATTACTTTAGTGCCCATTTACAACCACAGCCACTAATGTTCTGTTTGTAGTAGCAAAATAATAGTAACAGCAACATTATTGCAAGAACTAACAAACAGTATTTACCAGGCACTTCGATAAGCACCACATAGCTTATGTCACTGGTCTTCACAGCATTCGTCTAAGGTGGGTACTCCTATTATCACCGTTTTGTAAAAAGGAATGTGCAGCCCAGAAAAGCAACTTCCCCCAGATCACCCAGCTAGGAAGTGGCAGAGCTATGATTTCAGAGCACACAACCTGACCACACAGTTTTGCAGACAAACTGAGCTGATGAATCAGGTGACTCGGCCCAGAGGAGAAGTTAGTAAAGAAGTTGGCCCCAAACCAGAGGCCTTTCCCAATCATTCAACGTATCTACTACCCTGACCCCAACATGTCATTACTGCTGGCTGGGACATTTTAAGGCCGAAGATGATGTCCCATTTTTTGACACTTGAGGAATTACACGGTTTGAAGGCAGCTTTATCAGCATCAGACACTTTCTTTGGTCGTAATTACACATATGTCCAGACAGCATTTTCACAGGCAACTCAGAAGCCCCAATGAGAAATAGTCTTAGAAGTCTATCAGTCATACCGGAAGGCACACCGTTTTCCATCCCACACTTAAATCACGGCATCCTGAAAAGAGGCTCCCCACTTAGGTTTGAATCTACCCATCAGAAGTAAAAATTCCTGTCCAGGGGATCAACTCACCTATTTCGCCCCACTCACTATTAACCCCCTATTAATAATCAGCCAGGCACCGCGGCCCCTGGACTATCTCATTCCCACAGTATTCCCATCCCACACTTATTCTCGTTCAAACACTTCATCAGAAGTGCTCCCAATCAAGCATGAAAATAAATTAGATTTTGGTTTAACCAGGATTAGATTCACAGCACCAAGAAATAAAGTAACAGTTATCTAATCTAACAGGCTAGCCTCAGACTTCCTGGCTACTCTCCACAGGCTCCTCTTGCTGAAGCCCTCTCCTAAAAATCCTCTTTAAATACTGTGAAATCACAGCACGTCAATGCTGTGAAATCACTGCACATTGGTGTAGAAATGTAACTCTTCAAACACCATGAACCTAACTCTTAACTCTAAGGCCTGCCGAACCCTACTAGAGATCATTTAGCCCATCCCTGGGGAGAGTTGCTGGTGGTCAGCCTGAGAAATGTGCACTGGCCCAGCAACACAACAGGAAGTTACTTCTTCCTGGACACCGTGGAGGAAGCAGCCTCTTGGGCTTGGGTGAGCCCATGTGTTTTCCGTGGAGAAGCAGTTTATACTCATGCCTCATTTTACACTCACTGTACACTCACTGTAACTCCATCTGGAAATTGCAAGGAGCTAGTGGCTATGCAAAGCCCCAACCAAGGAGAAAATCAGACCTGGACAAAGGAAGAAAAGAATAGGAAATTGATATCCAAAACATACAGAGAACTCCCACAGTGCAGCAACAAAAAAAATCCTAAACAACTTGATTAAAAGATGGATATGGACTTGAATAGACATTTCTCCAAAGAGGATGACAGGGCCCAATAAGCACATGAAAAGATGCTCAACATCAGTAATCAACAGGGAAATGCAAACAGAAACCACAATTAGATACCACTTCATACCCACTATGATGACTGTTATTTAAAAAGCAAAATAAAACAGAAAAGAAATGTTGGCAAGGATGTGGAGAAGCTGGAAGCTCTGCGCACAGCTGGTGGGAATGAGCTAAAGTGGAGCAGTCCCTATGGAAAATAGGATAGCGACCCCCTCCAAAATTAAACATGGAATTACCACATGCTCCAGCTATCCCACTTCTGGGTATGTACCCAAAAGAAGTGAAAGCAGGGACTCACACAGGTATTTGCACACCCATATGCATCAAAGAATTATTCACAATAGTCAAAAAGTGGAGGCCACCCGAGTATCAATTGACAAATGAATGGACAGAAAAAATATATGATATATACATACAGCAGGTTATCATGTCTTAAAACGGAAATTCTGACACATGCTACAGTATCAATGAACCTTGAAGACACAATGCTAAGGGAAAGAAACCAGTCACCAAAGGACAAATATTTTACAATTACACTCACATTGGGTATCAAGATTAGTCCAATTTGTAAAGGGACAGGAAGTGGAACAGTGGTTGCCAGAGGAGGAGGGAAATGGGAAGTTAGTGTTCAACAGGTGCACAGTTTCAGTTGGGGAAGATGAAAAAGTGCTGGAGATGGATGGTGATGATGGCTGCACCACAGTGTAGGTGAACTTAACGCCACAGATCTGTACACTGAAAAATGGCTAAAATGGTTAAATATAAATAACTCTGTGTTATGTATATTTTACCATAATTTTTTAAAAAAAAGAGGATAGAAGGGTTAAACAAGTGCTGTACCATCAACACACAGTAGCTGGCAAACCAGCCAGACAGCGATCATCTCATACTCCCCTCAAATAGAACACAACTGCTCTTTTCGATTTTTTTTTTACTTGCTAGGCCCTGAAAAACTTGGCCAATAAAAACCCATGGAGCAGAAACTATTACAATGCACCCAAAAATCATAGAGCTAAAAATAAATTCTATTATTTTTAATAGTGTGATTAGTAGCAATGTCCTATGTAGATAAGAATACTGAAGAATTAGGCTTCCACCTTTTAAAATAATTACGGACTATTTATTACAAAACACGTATCTTAAAACAAATCCTGTAATGCAGAAACTGAGGGTGTTGAGGCAGAAGAGGAAAAATTATCCATGGGAGTTAAGGAAAAAGATCTGCGTTCTACACTTTCCCTTCTGTCACAAGCCAGCTTCCTTCGAGCCTCAGTTTCCTCATCAGTCATGCAAATAAATGGTTAGGATCAAATAAACCACAAATCGAAGAACAGTTTAATAGGCCACCCAATAGAAGCATCTCCTTTGTCCAATTCCAGGCTTACGTGGCAACTTTCTCATCTTCATCTGACTGCCAAATAGCTTTTCAACAGGAAAAAAACGTCAGCATTCCAGACTCCTTGGAGCTATCTCGGTTATAAATCAATAAGCTGATATGAAAGTTCATGAAAATAAAGTCAGCAATTCTAAATAGTGGAAGGAAATTGGTCCAAGTGCTCACGGAAAGCAGAGTCTAATTTTCCTAATTCAGAACCCACCTATATTCCACATCATCAGCATCCATCAACAATGAACTATCCATCAAGGGAACACAGTTTTCAAATCATTCCTGGCCATTGTCCATACCAACTCAGCTCTTTAAACTACTCCTTTTAAGGGGAAATACATTCACAGACTCTGATGATGTCCAAAAATAATTATACGGTTTTTTAAGCTTTTTTTTAAAATTCTTTTTTTTGGGAGGGTGGGTAATTATGTTTGCTTGCTTGTTTATTTATTTAATGGAGGTACTGGGGATTGAACAGAGGACCCGTGCATGCTAAGCATGCACTCTACCACTGAGCTATAACCTCCTCTGATGATTATGGTTTATTTTCAATGCATATAACAATTATTTCTCTTTTTTAAACATTTTTTATTGAGTTATAGTCATTTTACAATGTGTCAAATTCCAGTGTAGAGCAAAATTTTTCAGTTATACATGAACATACATATATATTCATTGTCACATTTTTTTCACTGTGAGCAACCACAAAATCTTGTATATATTTCCCTGTGCTATACAGTATAATCTTGTTTATCTATTCTACATATGCCTGTCAGTATCCACAAATTTTGAACTCCCAGTCTATCCCTTCCCACCCCTCGCCCCCTTTGCAACCACAAGTTTGTATTCTATGTCTATGAGTCTGCTTCTGTTCTGTATTTGTTTTTCTTTCTCTTTCTGGCTTATTTCACTTAGAATGACATTCTCCAGCAACATCCATGTTGCTGCAAATGGCATTATGTTGTTCGTCTTTGTGGCTGAATAATATTCCATTGTATAAATATACCACATCTTCTTTATCCAGTCATCTGTTGAGGGACATTTAGGCTGTTTCCATGTTTTGGCTATTGTAAATAGTGCTGCTATGAACATTGGGGTGCAGGTGTCATTTTGAAGTATGGTTCCTTCTGGATATATGCCCAGGAGCGGGATTCCTGGATCATATGGTAAGTCTATTCCTAGTTTTTTGAGGAATCTCGATACTTTTTTCCACAGTGGCTGTACCAAACTGCATTCCCACCAGCAGTGTAGGAGGGTTCCCCTTTCTCCACAGCCTCTCCAGCATTTGTCATTTGTGGACTTCTGAATGACGGCCGTTCTGACTGGTGTGAGGTGATACCTCATCGTATTTTTGATTTGTATTTCACTGATAATTAGTGATATTAAGCATTTTTTCATGTGCCTATTGATCATTTGTATTTCTTCCTTGGAGAATTGCTTGTTTAGGTCTTTTGTCCATTTTTGGATTGGGTTGTTTGCTTTTTTCTTATTAAGTCTTATGAGCTGCTTATATATTCTGGAGATCAAGCCTTTGTTGGTTTCATTCGCAAAAATTTTCTCCTATTCCATAGGCTGTCGTTTTGTTTTATTTATAGTTTCTTTTGCTGTGCAGAAGCCTTTAAGTTTAATTAGGTCTCATTTGTTTATTCTTGCTTTGATTTCTATTGTTTGGGTAGACTGCCCTAGGAGAACATTTTTGAGATGTTAGATGTTTTGCCTATATTTTCTTCTAGGAGGTTTATTGTATCTTGTCTTATCTTTAAGTCTTTAATTCATTTTGAGTTAATTTTTGTGTATGGTGTAAGGGAGACTTCTAGCTTCATTGATTTACATGCTGCTGTCCAGTTTTCCCAACACCATTTGCTGAAGAGACTGTCTTTATTCCATTGTATATTCTTGCCTCCTTTGTCGAAGATTAGTTGACCAAAAGTTTGTGGGTTCATTTCTGGGGTAGCTCTATTCTGTTCCATTGGTCTGTATGTCTGTTTTTGTACCAATACCATGCTGTCTTGATGACTGTAGCTCTATAGTATTGTCTGAAGTCTGGGAGAGTTATTCCTCAAGCCTCTTTCTTTCTCTTCTGTAACGCTTTGGCAATTCTAGGTCTTTTGTGCTTCCATATAAATTTTATTATGATTTGTTCTAGTTCTGTGAAATATGTCCTGGGTAATTTGATAGGGATTGCACTAAATCTGTAGATTGCCTTGGGCAGTGTGACCATTTTAACAATATTGATTCTTCCAATCCAGGAGCATGGGATATCTTTCCATTTTTTAAAGTCTTCTTTAACTTCCTTCATCAATGGTTTATAGTTTTCTGTGTATAATTCTTTCACCTACTTGGTTAGATTTATTCCTAGGTATTTTATTACTTTGGGTGCTATTTTAAAGGGGATTGTTTCTTTACTTTCTTTTTCTGTTGATTCATCATTAGTGTAAAGAAATGCAACTGATCTTTGAACATTAATCTTGTAACCTGCTACCTTGCTGAATTCTTCAATCAGCTCTAGTAGTTTTTGTGTGGACCTTTTAGGGTTTTCTATATATAGTAACATGTCATAGGCATATAGTGACACTTTTACCTCATCTTTTCCAATTTGGATCCCTTTTATTTCTCTCTCTTGCCTGACTGCTGTGCCTAGGACTTTCAAGATTATGTTGAATAGCAGTGGTGATAGTGGGCAGCCTTGTCTTGTCCCAGTGGGAAGCTTTTGAGTTTTTCACCATTGAGTACTATGCTGGCTGTAGGTTTGTCATATATAGCTTTTATTATGTTGAGATAATAATTGTTTCTGATTGGAGAAAATGACACAATTAGAAAGTCTGCAAATATACATAGTCTTTAAGAGAGTGAAAGAAACAAAAGGGGAAATTATATCCTCTTCTGAAAATACTTTAATTGCTTTTTGGGACACAACCTTCCTGACCTCTTCTTTGCTAGCTCCTCCTCTTCCCAAGGACATCTCCCTGCCCTACTTAACAATAATTTTGTGTGTGTATATATATACATATATATATATATATATGTATATATATACACACACACACATATGTGTGTGTGTGTATGAAGAGGATAAAAAAATCAATTCTGGCATATGTTCAAAACACTCCAGACAAATCCAGATTCTTCTTCAAAGCCTACAGGGCAACAAGTGATCCAGCCAGAACTATGTTCTCTGACCTCATCTCCTTCCACTCTCCCCTTGTTCACTGTACCCCCAGCCACTTCACCTCCTTGCTGACACACGCCAGGCATGCTCTGGTCTCTGCACCTTGACCCTTATCCTTCCCACTGCCTGAGATGATCATCCTCATCCTTGCATGGCTGTATCCTTCCTTGTATGCATCACTCAACTCCAAGATTCCCATAGACAGGTCTTCCCTGATCAACATAATAGCATCCCTCCCTCCTTCATTCCTCTTTATAGCACATATCACCACCAGACATACATCTGTGTATTGTCTGTCTCCCTCTAGAATGTAGGATCCATTAAAACAGGGACTACATCAGGTTTGTTTTTGTATGCCCACACCTCGGAACAGCACCTGGTATGTAGAAGGCATGCAATGTTTGTTGAATGAATAAATAAATGAACTAGGAATAGAGAGTATGTAACAATAGTAATGACAGAACTAAATTCCCTCAAAAGCATCCTTCAACCAAAATATTTAAATGGCCAATCCAACACATGGGTCATACTGTAATGGCAACTGCTATTGGTCCAACAAGTAAATCTGAAGTTTGCTGATGCCCTACTATGTCACACATGGACTACGTGCTGGCAATAGTGTGATGGGTTTCACTCTGTCCCTGCCTTCAAAGATCTCACAGTCTCCCAGGGAGGCCATGGATAATTAAAGTAAGTGTTCTGAACACAAATAAAGGAAGGAACAACTAATCTGGGAGGCTGGGAGGGACCCAGGCAGAAGCAAAAAGTCATTGCAAGCGTGGCATGTATTCTACAGACAAGTTCACACAACCCATAGGAAACAAGGACAAGTAATTCCTCCCACTCCTACCCTGCAACCAACCAGAGGACTTCATTGCTTTTCTAATTGCGAGGAAATCTTTTCCCATGTTGGCATTCTTCCCTTGACGACTGCTTCAGTATTTCTCACAAATCCAGCTGGAGTCATTAACTGCATGCATGCACACACACTGAGGTTTTGTCAAACTTTCTGCGCTCAGGTGTAATGGAACACTACAGCCTTTGGCTTAAGATGCATTTCCATCTCTGGCCCCATATGTCCCGTCATGCGTTCCAAGCACTGATCAAATCTATGACAAATGATCTGCCTCAAAACATCCTACCAACCAAGAAGCTTTACTATGTAAGTTTTCCAGGCCAGCAGACTGTTATTGCTATTAACAAAGTTAATAACCCTAACCTATAGCTTTTTGTATGGCAAGTAGAATCAACAGCTGCTAATGCTGAATATTTTTCCTAAACAGTCACAACGGTTTAACTTCTATGCTTGAAAAAAAATATCTTGAGCAAACCTTCCAAAAGGTGTTCTCTTGCCCTTAGGGATTAATTTTGACTGTTTCTGTTCAGCAAGAGAAAAAGGACATTCGCTAGAAAGAGAGGACAGCTCTGTGGTCCCAGTAAATATTTACTCTATAAATTGAACCTGTTTATCTGTGTAATCCAGGTGATTCTCTTCTCTGTTTCTTTCAGGAATGAAAGATGGCCACGGCTAGGAATTTGGGTGTGGTTTAGGGAAGTGAAAAAATAATTGGAAATAATTTATCTCTGCCCTGCCAGCCCCTTGCTACACGGGCACGTTTTGATTCCTTGGATCAAAACCTAAATTTGAAACCTTTGCTCACCAACAACTTCTTATTCTAGCCGTAAATGCAGGTTTTATTTTCCAGTTACAGTCTGGCTTTGGAGGAAGCCTTCCGCATGACTTGCATTGGGCAAATCAGCTTCAGGCAGCTATTAACACAGCACCTCGAGTTTACTTCCTGTCACCACCGCATCCCCTACTCTAGATGGGTGCCCCAACTCAGAATTCTAGCACCTCAAATCTGGCATCCACAGTCCTGTAAATAACTTAATATGAAAAGTTTTGGGATTAATTTTAAAACTTCCTGACTGGACAAAGCACCTCCTCAGAATGGAGGTTCTCTCTGCTTTCAGGTCTGTGTCCATCTCCGTCCCTGATCGCCTGCCTGGTCTTGGACTCATCTCCTCGCCTCATATCCCTCCGCTCCTTCCCTTGTTCCCTTGACCACCGCCTGGTCCCAGCCATACCTGACCTACGTGCCAGCTGGGCTCACGCGGCGCCTCCCCGGCGCGCTCAGCACGTGCCTCCTCAGGACCCGGCCCCGAGCAGCTGCGCTGCCACGTGGCCCCCGACGCCCACTTCACGAGCTTTTCATCCACCCCGCACTCTGCAGCCCCCTCGGGATGTAGCCAACTGTGGGAGACGCCTAAAGCCCCACCTGCAGTGGGGAGAGAACCCTAATTCTTGTGACAGAGGAAGTCTTGTTCTCGTTCTGGCAGCTCAGTTATCGCGGCACTAATCCCTCAGACACCACGGGCTGCGTCGGCCGTGGGACAGCGGTCACCGTGCCTCCATCTCCCTTGCGGTGAGCGGGGAACAGGAGGAAGTCCTTCCTGGATGAAGACCACCCTACTCCTTACCAACAAATCCACTTTCAGAGCTCTAGAAAATCAATGTCTAGAATTCTTCAGTCACCTGAAGGTGATAACAGTAACTATATTCATTACATTCTTATCAAAAACATGTATTTGGGTATTGCATGGAGATTACAATACAAATCAAGTTAAACAGGCTTATGAAATAGAATCCTCTCACCTAGGAACACGTGATCAAAAGCTGAGAGCAATAACAGAAACTAAGGAAAAGGGAACAGTATAGGAATGATAGACTCTGGAGAAGGACTACCAGGGCTCAAATCTTGAGTTCACCATTAATGGTCTGTGGAATCTTGGTAAGGGTTTTCACCTCTTTATGCCTTAATTTCTTCATCTGTAACATGGACATAACAGAATGTATCTCATAGCGTTTTTTTGGACAATTAAGCAAATCAGTACCTGGAAAATGCTTAGAGTGTTAGCTATTACAAATCACTAAATTAACAGCTAAAAAGACAAAATACAATAACAAAAATTATCGCTAGCCGTTGGGAATTAAGAGGCCAGGGTTTTAGACAAGGGTCTCGTTTTGTGGCCTCTGGAGTAGATTAAAAATGGTTGCAAGTTCTTTATTGCATCCCCCTTGAAGAACTGGGATTTATTCCTTCAGTCTTTTGAATCTGGGCTAAGCACCTAGCTATTACAAGCAACACAGTCCAACATTTTAAAAGAACTGACAGCTTCCACCTCCTCCTGCTGCCATGCTGAGATGAAGCCCAAGCAGCCACATGGTCAGGCCTGGGGAGAAGAGAAATGAGGTGACCTCCCAGTCCCCAGCCAGGACCCATTTGCTCATCATGTAACTAAGCCATTTTGTAAGTGGATCGTCTAGCTCTGGTCACAGACACAAGTCTTACCCTGCAGCTCTGCCCAAAACTGTGAGATCATGAGCAAATAATGTTAAGTCTTTAAATCGGGGGGGGCAGTTTGTTACACAGCCACAGACAGCCAAAAAAGCCTCAGACCAAGCACTTAAACCCAGTCTCTCCATTTCTATGTTTATAAAAAGGGAAAGGGAGAGGAGAGGCAAGTTGTTCAATAAGACACTTGAAGAACACCTACTATGTGCCAGTCTCCATGACAGGTTGCTACACTGCCATTCTGATGCAAATGGTCTGTGTCTCAGACAGACATTAAACAACTCATTACAATGAAGTGCGATTCCACAGAGGCATATAAAGAAGTATGAAGGGCTGTGGGAATTCTAGGTCATCTCAGTCCCTTCCAAGTCTGATATTTTGCAACTTGATGATTGAGAGTAAGTATATCTGTGAGATGGTCACTAACAGATAGTCATACAAGATAATCTATCTAGACAACAATTTTCTCCTATACAGATGCACCTCTTAATTAGAGTATCAGTGAAGATGTGGGTTTCAGGAGCTACTCAACAAGTAAATGATGAAAGCACATAGAGTTGCCTCTATAGCACACATTCACGAGTGCAGTAATCTTATGAAAGAGGCTTTGAATGAACAAATAAGGACAGAGTAAAGGAAGTATGATTTCCTGGGGCAACTAAAGTTTCAAAGTAAATGGTGATGGAAGAATTTTTACCTATTCGTTGTTTAATAGGCAAAGAATATAAGCCGACTGCTTTGGACAAGAGGTTTTAATTACTGCCAGGGAAGATTTTTAGTTTGCTACCTAATTAAATTTTTAGTTAGCGACATGAACAGATAGCTGTCTACCAGGCAAACAGATCCAGTCCATAGCTGTTCTGTGAAGATGAATAAATTCAAGTCATACCCTGATAATGCTGCACCTTAAGACATCTTCCCAAGGTCTGAATTATTCTAAGAACCAAGAAATGTGATTATGAGAGTAAAACAAGGGTAAACCACATACTAGTCCCACAAGTTTTACCAAGACAAACAGAACTAACCGCGACTGAAAACCCACGGCGTTAAGGAAAAGGATTTGAGACTTCCCTTGACAAGGTTTGGGATAATTTAATCTAATGCAGCTGAAAGTGTGTCCACTTAGCTTCTTGATAATGGGGAGGGAGACTGAAAGTCAGAATTTTCTGAGTACTTTTGATTTGGCTGATGCTGAAGTCCTTCCTTAACCTCACTTTAGGAAAAGAAAAACACCCTTTGAGTCTTTGATAGGGACAGCTATTAGCCAAGAAAAAAAAAATAGCCAATTCATGCTTCTTAAATTTTCTTTTTGTGGTCTGTTTTCAATGCTAAGGATTAGTTCACTTTACTTCAAGTATTCACACTTGATAAAATTATTTGTGTTCATTGATAAATAAAAATGTTTTGAATGTCCACAGGTAGGGACAATTTTACTGTCTCATAATCTCACAGGATCTTAAGCAGCTATTGTTCAAAATAAAGACAAAAGGAACACATTCATGAATTTCCTGTTTTTCCATTGTAAAGTTCTCACACATACAAAACCCCTCACGCCAAACAGCCAGCTCCAGGCCTCCAAATCGTGTGTCCCTCACACCCAAATTCCCCTTTGCCTCTCCTGCACCCAAGCATTCCTGGAGCACTGCAGGCAGAGGCCTGCACCTCAATTGTTGACCAAAGCTAGCTGCGCTCAGGAACAGACCAGCAGATCACAATGAGAAATTGATTCAAGTCACCCCTCCTTGTTTAGGATATTACTGAGTCTGTGTCATTACTGTGAAAAAGTCAACGACTCCTGTGGCTGGAGGACCCTTGTAGAAGGGGTAAGCTCACAAGTCAACACCAAAGAGAGAAGCCATTTGTTTATGACACTGAGAATAACACTAGGTCCTTCAGAGTTCCTCTTGCCCCTGAAATGGCTGTTGGGCATGGGGCTAAGTCTGACCCCACGGTGACCTCCAGACAGCACTGAGGCTCCTGAGCAATAAGAGATCTGGTACTAAAGGGGCCTCTGAGGGTTTTTATTAGCTCTGCTTCCAGGTGAGGAGGAACCACCCAACAAAAGAAGATGGCAACTCTGTCCCCCAAGACTTACAGTAAAACCGGTGTTCAAGAGAAAAATTACAGTGAAAAGAACTCCTCCTTTCCATCATAGACCTCATGTGAGAAATACAAATGACTTGTGTTCAGATCTATGGATCCACATGGATACTGTCCTGTGGATGTGACAAAAAAGGCAAATCCTCCAACTACTGACCGTGACAAATTGAACTGAGATTTAGGGTTCACAAGGCATGAGCCACACAACCCTCTTTGCTCACAAATTCTCTTCACATACACTCTAACTTAAAATATGTACAAACACTAAAAATAATTATCCTTAGAGTGCAACTACTCAATCTGCAGGGAAACTAAGACTGGGGGGATGGAGGGGCAACTAAATCACTGAATTTAGAAAGAAGGCTGGAAAGAGGGCAAGAAATGAATGAGCAGACCCTGAGGGGAAGGAGAGTAAAACTGGTAAAGGACATGGTTGGGGCAGAAATTTGTTTATTTTTTCAGGGACATAGCTATGTCCTATAAAGCCGAAATATTACTTCTCTCACTAATGGAGGGGCCATGAAGCACCCTCAGCTCTTTCACTGGGCCCCAAGTTTTCCAAGGAGCACTTAAGGAGTGGATACAACCAGGCAAAGAATGGAGAGTTTTATCTCCCACCCAAGGTTCATAGATACTCTCGGTCATCTAATGCATTCACTCTGACCGTGCCAAACTACTGAAGTCAGTCCAGGCCTCCTCTCTCTCTCTCTTTAGCGTTCTAACCACCTTCTTTCTAAATCTCTGTGATTCAGTTCTAAACAAAGGTGCTTGAATAGCACACTTCAGCTGACAGAGTTACAGCTGCCACATAGAAACAATGTGAAAGGCCTGCCAAAGACTACAAGATACATGCCATCAGTTTCTTATTTTGAAATGACTTAGAAGAAAAGTCAAAGGCTTCTCATTTGTGTCAAATTAATGGAGCAAGGTCCTGGGTTCTGTTTTAGATCTGAAATCACTCCCTGCATGTAAAACTGGAAAGTCACTTAGGTCTTCGTACCTCTTCCTCCACCTCCCGTTTTTAAGTTAAACCTTCACTCTTAGCATCTTTTCAGCTGTCTACATCACAGGGAAAACCACAGGGCTGAGGAAATGGCTCTACCTCATTCGCAACATCTTAAATGCTGTTTCAAACCAGCGTTGGGACAGCGCAGCAGCAAGACACTTAGAGCACCAGGCAGGGGCCAACCACATTCACTGCTGGATACCAGCCTCCAAACTACTCAGATTTCCCCCGTCTACACCTCCCTCTCTTTCCCTGCACCAGCCCTCTCCCCACAAAGAGGGCTCCATCCTTTCATTTTCTCTTCATGGTTGGTAATCTGACATCACCTCTATCTGCCTTCTGGCAGTTTTTACACGGCTCCTTTTCTTCCCCTTTCCTCTCTCTGGCCACACTAAAGAAGCACAGAATATTTTTTCTACTTTTGCCCCATGGATGGCTCAGTGACAGTGTTTAAGAGGAAAACCCACAACCACTAAGCTCCTGCTGAATACATCCAATCACACAGACCTACTCCTCTCTTTCCAGCACCCAGTTCTGCCGATTTTCCATCACCACTTTTCAGGTATTCAAAGTCTAGGGAGGAGGTTTGCCAGAGGCATCCCTAAAGTCATCAAAAAAAGGTGGCCTCGGGCATCTAACCGCTCATATTATTTGATGGAGCTTTAATTTCAAAGCTGGTCTCCAACACTCAAGTGGATTTGATATTGTGAGAGCCAGGAATTGCAAATGCGCTTGCCTCAAAGACTCAGGAGTCCAGTCCCAGGCAGGAAATAAAGTTCTAAGCCGCTTTGATGTGCTTCCTCCCCACTCCCCTCCCCAGCGCCGCTCATTCGTCTCCTCCGAGGAGAGACCACCTTGCCTAAACTGAACCAAACGCATCACACGTGGGAGCCGTTGGCAGATTTAGTACCCCAATGAGCTCCCCGGCCCCACCAAATTATCATCAGCTTAAACTCAACGAGATCCCCGTGTATTTTGCGGACCACGGAAGGGAATGTTGTACTTGAAGTGGAGGGATGGGGGTGGGGTGGGGGCGGTGAGGGTAGTGGGGTGGGGGGGGAAGAGTCAGGGGACCCAGGCCACGGAGAGTAAAACGCCACGGCGGCGCGGTGAGAGCTTGTTTCTTTTTTAAGCCACTCGTTTCAGGCTGAAATATCAAGCCAGTTCAGGTCATTTCCTGAGTAGCACAACAAGTTAAAACAAGATCCAGAAAATCTATTAATCTTTAATTGCTCTGCCTCCAAACTGGGAGCGCGAGGCGGGTGGCTTGTGAGGCTGGGGGAGACGGGGAGGGAGGGGAGTTTGTGGCAAAGCAAATGCCTAAGAAACCAGAGCTCCCGACCTCAGCTGTTTCTTACCTCACTCAGCTCGGCCGAGGAGTCGTTTCCATATTTCATGGCAACTCCAGAATTCATGACTGCACTTTTCAGAGCCGAGCTCCTCCTCCTCCAGTCTCGGAGCTTACGAGTTGGGTTTAACAGGCTGGATATCCACTGTTTGGTCCCTTCTGGCACATTTTAGTCTAGACAGCCATTTTCACCCAGGACAGTGGTGAAGCCCAAACGATGGATGCAGGCACTCCTCAAAGGAACACGGCCGGCTCACGTTTCACGGACGAGCCACTGCTGCAGGAGGCTGGGTGGCGTGGCGCGCTCGCAGCTGCCGCAGCGGCCGAGCCCGCGCGGGGACCCGGGGCAGTGCCACCCGCAGCGCCGCCTCGCCTGTCCTACGGCGTCTCGCCGCCCCCCATTACCAGACTGGAGGGCACCCCCCCGCAGGACCCGGCCCCCTAGAGGGCTTCGGCGAGCTCCCGAAGAAACCAGGGCGAGGAAAATCTCCACCTCGGGTTCCGGGGGAGGAAAGAAAGCTAGAGAGAGCCGGAGCCGGGCTGCGCTTCACGCTGAAGTTTCCCGTTTGAATCGTCTGGAGTTGTAAGTGCTCTCTGATTGAATACAGCTGTCTAGCTGCTGGCTACGGGGCGAGCGGAGGAGGCGGGGCCAGAAAGAGAAAAGGCGGGGGGGGGGGGGGCGAGCAGAGGAGACCTCGCCGGGAGTGCAGGCATCCTTCCAGGTCTCTGCGATAGTAATTACAGGACTTCAGTCCAGGACGAGAAAAGAAACAGGAAAAGCCACCTGAGTAATCGTGCAGGAAAATTAAAAAACAAAAACAAAAAACTTCCCTCCTACTAGCCACTTTCCATAATTTAAGAAGGTCAAGACAATTCTGAACACTGTACGTCAAGCAGCCCTGTGCACTTTTCATGGTACATTAAGATTTTACAAGAGCGTGGGGCAGTCATTTTCCCTGATCAGTCCAAGTCAACACTGAGGGTGTAAATTCATTGTCAAACTCTCTCTCTCTCTCTCTCTCTCTCTCTCTGGGGCAGATTGCATTTTCTGCATGTTCTTAATAAAGATTAAAATGATCCATCACATGAAAGATGTAAGACAGACTCAAATTTCCCATCCGCTTCAACCCCTAGACCTTCCTTTAAAAACCTTACAGTTTATCTGAGCAAAGTGAGATTTGTATTGGGGGTGGGGGGAGTATGAATTCAGAAAAAATTCAAGAGGCTGTTGTATCCAGTGGACTCCTGGAATCAGAGCTCCCCTGCAGCCTTGAGTTTCCCTGAGGTAAAAAAAAAAAAAATCCGTTTGAGTGTATAAGGAGGAGCAGGGAATTGCTGCGGGGGTTGCGGGTAGGGGGAAGGATTTTCTCTCTATAAAGGTTAAAGTCTCACTGAACTTGAGATGCACTGAGAAATGTTCTGATCCTTTACCAGTAGGTCTGCAGGACTGCTTAAAAGGCCTCATCAGTCAATTTCTACACAATGGGAACAAAATGTCTCCATCTCCAATGACAGATCTTGGCATTTCCTGAAGCCTTCTACGAAAAAGCCATTGTATTGTTAATATCCAAGGTCTTTTTCTTTTTTTTAAATCAAGTAGGATGTTTATTTTGCTTTTTAAGAAGAAGCAAAGAGCTTGACCATTTGCATAGATCGTCTTACCCATGCGCCTTCCTGTTGAGTTCATTCACTGCCTGATGAAGGCACTACTGGGATGAAGAAGAGTTGGCAGCTTTTTTGGAGCACAGGTCCCAAGTGCTAGGGCACTGCCAGACCAGAAAACATCAGGAGAAGCTCTTCTGCATGGGAGGAGTTGGGAAGCCACATTATTTTACTTATTTATTCATTAAAACCTGTTGAAGACTGACTGTGTGCTTGAAGATGGGGAGGGTAGTGAAAAATTATAAAAATATAAAGAAGACTCAAGCTGCCCATAAAGTGTTTATAGCCTCATAAAACATAAAGAGAAATGACAGTTCTAAATAGAAATAGAAATGGATACTTGCCATAAAAGCAGGATAAACTAAGATCTATTGCAGTTCAGAGAGGGAAATAGGATTTTGGCTAGGCTGGGTGGGTGGAGACTCTGTGAAGGAATCTTAAGAGATGCAGCATGAGTTGATCTTTGAAGAATGGCTGAGACCCACAGAGATGGGGAGTGAGAAGAAGGTATCCGTGGATGCGGTTCCCACTGTAAGAGGAAATGGGGATGGTAACTAGAATATGCAAAGTATGTGTGGGGAAGGGCAGGTTGTTCTATTCTGGAATGGAACCAGGATTAGATAAGTGAGTTGAAGCCAGATTGTGGACAGTTCTGAGTGTCAGGCTAAAGAAATGGGACTTCTGATTGGCAATGAGGGAAAAAAAGGCTTCTAAAGGTTTTCGAGCACAGAAATAACAGGATCAAAGCTGTGCTTTTTTAGACATTCCAGTGGATTTGTATCACACTCATGAGTTAACTAATATGAATTCAAATAGACTAGTGTTGAGTGTGATTCTGGTGTTTAAAGAAACATATTTTTCATACTAGATGGCCCCTAAAACCAAGCAAATGACTTCATCTGGTGTTCAACCAAAAGAAAAGTGATCTGTTCCAAGAGTGGAGGAAAAATTGGCACTGTTGAACTTATTAAGAAGCAATGTGTCTGCAGATTCTACTTTATGGACAATATAAGGCATTTTCAAGAGCAATGTTGACTACATGGGATTTTCTTCTTTAACAATGACTTTAATACTTAATCCCCACATAAGATGCAACTTCACTACAATCTGGCAGCAGTAAATGTGGTAAATTGGAAGTAGGAAATGGACATGCCAACTGGACTATCCCAACGATCCAGCAAGAAGTTAAAAGGGCCTGAATTAAGTTGGGACAATGGAAATAGACAGGAGGAGGCAGATGTAAGAGGTTCTGTAGAAAGAGAGTAGAAAGAAACTGGAGTAGAAAGAGGAGAGCTTAAAAATGACCTGTAGGATCTAGAACTTGGCTGAATGGGGTTTGGGGCAATGTACCCAACAAAAATAGGTATTCCAGAGAAGAAATAGATCAAGAAAGAAACTACATTTGGGATATTGTAAGTTTAAGGTAGCATCTTCAAGTAAAAACATTTAGAAGAAAGCTTGAAATGGAGCTATAGAGATAAACCAAGGTTGAGACAGAGATGGGGGTTTGGGGTTACCCCTATGAGAACAATAAATAAAACCACAGAAACAGGTAAAGTTGCCAAGGAAGAGAGGACAGAAAAAAGAGAAGTGGCCTGACGATATTATCTAAGGAAAGTCTTTTTCTTGGCGGGGAAAGAATAAAACAAGAAATGGTGGGAGAGGCCAGTTAGAGAAATAGGAAGATAACCAGGAGATCTCTGAGTCTGGGAGTCTAAGGGAGATGTCAAGACAGAAGGGACAGCATCAATATATGTTATAGAGTGGGGAGAAGCCTGAAGACTGATAAAAGACCATTTCGAAGACATTAATGTCCTTCGAAGATAAATCTCTACCAAGCCAAGGAAACAGAATGTAAATTACCACAGGGAATGAGGAGGATCTAGGGGAAGTAGCCGTGGACTACTCTTTCCATAAATTTGAAGGTGACAGGAAATCGAAAGATGGGCTAGTTTCTTCCAGTAAGTAAGCAATGTTGAGTAGAGGGTAGAATGGGTGTATTTGTAGTCTGAGGCTAAGGGAAACCCTGGAGATACAGAGAGAAAAGGGAGACGGGGCAAAGTTCCTGAAAAATGAGGGAAGGAAAGGGGCCAAAGACAAAACTCATGAGATTAGCTTTGGAGTAGGCTCTAAGAGGAGGAGAATTCAGATGCTCCTTCCCAGGAGACCAGGAACGGCTGGGAGAGCTGGAGACTTTATAGGCTAGTAAAGAGAAGACTTCAGAGATACATAGTCACTAATAGCATTTGTGTGAAGAGTCATCCAACTTCCTCTGTGTGATTGTGGAGGAGTAATGAAGAGTAATGATAGCTTATAATCAAAATTTAATTTAAGAACAAGAAGACCACGGAACTGTCTGTCAAGGCAAGGAAAAGAGAGTAGTTGTGATCCCCACCACTGAAGTGATTCAAGCATAGATCAAAGGCTGGTGGGACACACCGAAAGCCAGTGGTATACAGAGCAGTTTTATGAAATAAGGGGGAGTCCAAATTACTTTTCTCCCAATCTACAATTCCATGAAATGAAGTTTTTTGGGGTGTTTGTTTTGCTTTGGTTTAAATGGTTTGTCATTTTTTTCACCTCTTAGGTGGCTAGGAATCTCTACTATCAAGAAAGCTAAGATGTTGCTTTAGATACGAATGAAACTGGGTCAATGTCCTAAGCAGATCAGAAATGCAAGGAGTGCCTCAGCATATCATGTCAGCACACCAAAGGGGAATGAAGTCCCAAGGGCATTTCCAATATATTAAGAAAAAGTTCGCAAGATTAGTGCTCACTGTTGTTTGCTAAGTGCGTAACTGTGCATGCCTACAAATCCTTTCACATTATGACTGCCTCAGTATGGCCCCTCTTAAGAGTTTCTCCAAGTCCTGCTTCAGCAGACAGTTAGCTCCTATCCAGGGGTGCAGATAGGAAGTGGCAGGGGAATTTATCAAGATCAGGGGGCAGTTCTGGGAGAAGGAGGAAAACCTGTTTTCTGACTGGGCAATACTCTGGATTCTACTTCTTCCTGTCCTTGTCTTCCCTAGAAGCTAATCTCTTCTCCCCTGACTTCTGGGAGAAAAGGAGGCATCAGTGGTCCTGGGAGAGTTTCTGGGAAAGCAGAAGGTGCCTTTTGCATGAGTGGATGGGTCTGTGCCCTGATCACACGCTGTAGGCACACTGGCACTGCCTTTCTGCTGGCCCCTGTGTGTATGGCTGCTGACATCAGTGAATTTCTACACAGTCAGGATTCTATTCTGGGTCTTGTCTATAACCTATACTGGTAATGAACATCACATTAATGGAACTGATCTTGGGTAAAAGTCTTGAACTTCTCACATTAAGGAAATTGACTGGACTTTGGGACTGGCTGACCAAGCCCTGGTCTCTACCCCTAGGATGTCCAAGCCAGCTTTGTCCGTGGCAGCAGTCCACTCTGCTAAGTCAGACTGTCTTCCTCCAGCCCACAATTGCCCCTTCCCCCTTGAGTCTCTTAAGGGAAACCGAACGTTGATACCTCAGACTTTAGGAAGAAAGTAGCCTGGTTAAGCTAATTCACACGAAGGTGAAAAATACTCATAATGTTCTCAACCATGACCAAAGTATTTGCATTGTAAAAGAGAATGCTTTCAAATAGTGCAAAATTGGTGAGATTTCCTGAAAAGAAAGTGACTTTTCAGGGGAAAGGGGGATTTCAGAACCCTGTGGAGTTGCAGGAAGTTCCAGTCCTCTGAGTCCTTGAGAGTCATAAAAGTCAGGGAGTCCTCAAAGTATATGCTCAAAAGAATTTCCTGCCCTAAATCTATAAGCCCATCCCCATGAGTCCAGAAATGCTCTGCCTAACTCAACTCCTGTGGCCCTCTGTTCAGTCACCACACCAGCTCTTCTCTCAGGCTCTGAGCCAGGACTGAGTCCCAGGTTGCAAGCCTGCAGCCTGCCTCCATGGCCTGCCCTATCAGACATCATTTGCTCCAGATGCCACAACATGAAGAATTCAGGAAGCACTGCACTGGATGTTCTTTGTCTTAATGTCTGTATCCTCAGAGAATGACAATAAAAACCTAGAAAAAATCCTCCAATCACCTAGCTCATCCCTGTATTCCACTTACAGAGGTGAGAATATGAGGGTCAGGAAGTTTGTGGTGTTGATTCAAAAACAGAAAAGCACCCACCAGGTGCCAAGACATTGTGCTGTGCCTTGGGATTCAGCGGTGTATGGGACGGAAAAAATCCTTGCTTTCACAGAGCTAGCATTCTTGGTGGAAAATGATTAATAAGAAAATATAGAAGAGAGTTATAGCTTATGGTGGATGCTCTAAATGAATTAAGCTGGAGCTATGATGAGGGAGAGCAAGCCTCTTAAATGAAGCAGTCAGAGGCGGCCTTGATGAGGAGATGACATTTCAGCACGAAGGTCAAGAAGGAGTCCACTGGCCAAAAGTAGGGGACAATGGCCAGGCGGAAGAACGAGCAAGTGCAAAAATTCTGGGGCAGAAAAGGGCTTGACCTTTCCAATAAACTTCAAGTTTTAAATTTAATTTAAATTTTAATAAAAAGGTAGACACTATGATGGAAAACGATGAAGAAATGATTGACGAGCCAGATCATGCAGTGTGTGTGCAGGCCACAGATTTCATTCTGTGTTCATGGAGATGTCACAGGAAGACTTTAAGCAGGGCAGAGACATGGTCCAATTTACATTTTAAAAAGGTAATCTATTCTTATACAATCTTTAACAATAGGTAGCCTAAAAAACAGACAAAAGAAAGTTCCTCATTTATATGAGTATTCCTGCAAATGAAGTATTGATGGAATTAGAATATCCCTATTTTGCAATCTCTAATGATTTAATAAATTTGGGTGTAAAACACAATGGCTACTAACATCACAAAAACTAAATACATGACTTATGATGGAAGAATACAGTACCACCTAAACTAAATACATGACTTATGATGGAAGAATACAGTACCACCTATGAAGCCATCTTAGCAATTTTTAACAAGAAGGAACATGTCACATTAGCCACAGGGGTGCAATCAGCAAAATCCAGACTATAACACTACAGGAGAAACAATCTGGTTCTTTCAACAAGTAAATTGCAAGGAAGAGAAAAAAGCAAGTGAATGAGTGAGATATTAATAGGAGAACCCTATAGACAGATCAACCTATTGCAATATGTGCTCCTTATTGGGATCTTGAGTCAAATAAACTGTAAAAAAATATGATACTTTTGAGACATTCAGAAATAACTTTTTGAATATTTGATGCTATTTTATATTATTATTAATTTTTAAACATGTGTTAATGGTCTTGTGTTTATCCTTAAAAAGTCACGTTTTCCAGATATATATTGAAATATTTAGGGGTGAAATGATATGATTTCTGGGTTTTGTGTCAAAATACTAGAGGCAAGGAAATAGATGGGGTTTCCAATCTAACAGACTAGTATGCAATGATAACTGTTAAAGCTGGGTGACAGCTATATGGGAGTTCATACTCCTCTCTCTGTCCACTTCTATATGTTTGAAAGTCTTCATAATAAAAGAAGCCCAAAACGGATAATTTTGCCTTTATGTAAAGAATGGGTCGTACTGCCATCAAAGTAGAGCAAGAAAACTTGTTAAATGCTATTGCAGTTTTAAGAGGATACGTATGGCTTGAAACCCAATGAAATCAATGAGGATGGTGAGAAATGGATAAACTTGAAATACATTATTTAGATAAAACTGAGTCAGACTTGGTGAATGATTGGATGCAGGTAACAGATGGAGGAATCAGGATGACCATCAGTTTTGGGGCAGAAAAACTGCGTGTGGGGAGGGACTGGGATTGGGAGAATCAAGGGTTTCATTTTGGACACGTTAAATTGGAGATTCCTATTTGACATCTAAGTGGATGCCAATAACAGTTGTATAAATGAGTTTGGGGTTCAGGGGAGAGTCAGACTAGATAGTTGATATTAAAAGCCACAAGAACACATGAGGTCACCTAGGGAGAGACTGAGTACAAAGATGCAATCCCAGGACTTATCATTGAGATGCTCCAATATTTCCAGAGGGTAGAAGAACAGAATCCAGCAAGGAAGATAAAGAAAAAGCAACCAGTGAGGAAGAGCAAAACTGAAGATATGACATCACAGATGCCATGAGACCAGTGTGTCAAGGACAGTGGCAACCCATGTGGAATGCTGCTGAGAGTTCAAGAAAGTGACAACGAAGAAGTGTCCTTTGGTATTGGAGATTACTGCGGACCTTGGAGAGGAGCAATTTCATTAAGTGGTGGAGATGGGTAGAGGCTAGATTAATGTGGATTGAATAGTGACTCAGAAGTGAAAAAGTTGAGACAGTACACGGAGATTACTTTTGAGAAGCATGTGGCCCAAAGCCTCACTGCTACTGACCTATCAGGTGAGACCTTGAACCCAACCTGACTTCTACTTCTGAGCTTTTCTCCCTTTACCACGCCCATTCAGTCAAGCTATCTTGGAGTCCCTTGCCTGGGATAAGAGACTGTAAATTATTAGCACAGTGGACCCCTCCCTAAACTGATAACTGAAGTCTGTTCCATCGGATTGGGTCTTCACCTAATTGTTTATAAAACAGGCTACATTGCTTTTAGACTCAGTGACTGCTGGGAAATGGAATGCAGTAGATCATTTCGTTAGTCTATGTTTAAAATTTGCTAAGAAGAGAAATACTTGAAAACTATTTCCAGATTAAACCTTACACATAGAACAAACAAAAACCCAGCTTTCTCGACTGCAAATATAACTCAAGCACAGAAAGCACCCCTGCGGTGTGTCTGTCTCATTAATTACATTCATGGACTGCCTCACACCCAGCCTAGGCATTCTACTAACCTAGAATCACTTGGCAGCCACATCCCTGACATTATCAGTGGGGAATTCCTAGCTGAGATTCATTACTGCATGCATGCATCATGTGATGCTTCAAAAACCTCTTCACTGTCGGGTAAGATATTTTGGAGCTGAAAACTTAGTATCTGTGTCATCTTGCCTTAAATATTCAGTCTTTTTCAAAAATCTTATTTGTTCTCCAGATTTCTTTAAACTATATCAAAATCTCTGTGGAAAAGAGAAAAATAATCAGGGTGAGATTAGAGATTTGGAAATTCAAGGAAGTAAAAAAAGTTTTAAATCCTCTGAGGAGTACTTGCATATGATCAATCTTCCAGAGAAGAAAAAGAAAGATACATTAAATAGACGCATGAAAGTAGATGCAGTAAAATTTGAAGAACTTGCTTCAATTAAATGAATTCCAAATGCCTGCCACTGTTATTTCTGGAGCTCTTTGGGACGCTGAAACAGCATCATTCCTTGTCTCTTTTAGCTAGAATATGTTGCAGCAGCTGCCAAAAAGGGGCAAAGAATTAATATAATATAATGCTTCCAGACCTAATGACAAAGGAGGCAGTTCACCTGGCATCATACCAAGCTGATGGATGAGGATCTGAGACACAGGCTGGGGAAAACCATCTTCCCATCCCTGAGTCCACCAAATGCCAATGTTGGGTGCTCTGGTAGAGAGATTTCCTATAGGGATAATCTAAGTCATGAGGAATGGGTTCTGCCTATCTTTTTTTTAATCAAAAAAATTTTTATTTAAGTATAGTTGATTTATAATGTTGATTTATAATATTATAGCCAATATTTTATAATAACTTTCAATGGGCTCTGCCTATCCCTATAAGTCCACTTCTCTCTCCCAGCCATCCTCAATTGTTTTGCACGATTGCCACGTGAGCTCAGATGTTCCCTTCTGGCAAATGCTCTTTAATTGGCATATCTAGCCATGACCCTTCCTTGTGCTACAGTTAACGTTTTTTCATGTGATTCCATACACTTTTAAGTCTTGCCATCACCGTGAAGCATGTCTAAAACTAAACTTGTCATGTTCCACCAAAAACCAGGTTAAGAAAGCTTGCAGATTTCTGTAAATGGAATCAGTTTCCCGTCAAACTCTGGAGTCATTTTCAGTTCCCTTTTCCTTCATCTCCTCTTCCAGTCAGTCAGCCCTTTCTTCTCCACTTACTCTCCACTTTTCCTGCTAGCAACATCTTCCAGGCCTTGTCTTTTTGTATTTTGGTAACTATAACTTAATGATATGACTCAACTCCAGATCATTCTGCATAGTCTAGCCCAGCTATTTTTTTCTAAAATACAGCTTTCTTTCATGTCATTGTACAAGTAAATCTTTTTAAAGATATTTTATAAGCTTTATCGAAATACAATTCATCTACCATCACATTTACCTCTTAACATGTACAATTCTGTGATTTTTAGCATATTCAGAGTTGTGCAAGCATCACCATTATCTAATTAGAACATTTTCATCACCCACAAAAGAAACCTATACTCTTTAGCCATCATTCCCTAATTATCCCAACCACTAATCTACTTTGTGTGTCTCTATGGAATGATTTGCCTATTCTGGACACTTCATACAAATGAAATAAAACAGTATGTGGACTTTATATCTGTCTTCTTTCACTTAGCCTAATATTTTCAAGTTTCATCCATGTTGTAGTATGTATCAATATTTCAACACTTTTTATTGCCAAATAATATTCCATCGTATATGGTTATACCACATTTTGTTTATCTATTCATCAGTTGATGGCATTTGAGTTGTTTCCTTTTTTTTTTTTTGGCTATTATTAATAATGTTGCTGTGAATATTTGTGAGCAGGTTTTGTACACATATATTTTCAATTCTCTTGGGTAAATGTCTAGGGATGGAATTGCTTGGTAATATAGTAATTCTGTGTTTAACATTTTGAGGAATACCAAATTGTTCCCCAAATGGCTGTACCATTTCGTGCTCCCACCAGCAATATATGAGGGTTTATTTATTTCTCTACATCCTTGCCTACACTTATTGTCTATGTGTTGATCTTTCTTTTCTCTGAAGTCCTTTGGCATTTCTGGCCTTGATGGCCCCATTAAAGGCTAAGCTGTGATGCTCAACTCAACTAAGGAAAGGGAAAACCAGGACTCTCATGGCTGTATCAGTATTAGAAAACGGAAACAATTCTGTTCCAGTTGGTAAATAACCACTGCCCCAAATCAGAGAGTGCCCACTCCCTAACCATTCGCTGCCCAGGCTGCCCCATTTCTACCTTTAGAAACCCCCATTCCTTTCCACAGGTTAGCAGTCATAGGCCTAACACTTGGCCCATTCAGGGGCTCTGGAACCTTCCTCCATTGCTATGGCTAGTCCCCACTGTCAAGTATTTTTCATATCACCCCTGGACAAAAGAGGTCATGTTTCTTAAACGAAGACAGAATCAAAGAATTAACTTATTAAAGATACCCAATTATATGGTTCCATTAAATGATTGTCATACTCTTAAAGGATTTTCTAACAGCTTTTGAATCATTATCCCCCAACCCTTTTACCTCTCTCTGAATATGAAACCCACTTCGTGTTCCACGCTCTTGACAATGCCCATCTTCCTGTCCTTTCCTTTCCAGCACAGGTTCCTTCCTGCTTGTGTTTCATACCTGTATGGACCTTTTTAGGATTTCATGTTCCAGAACTAACCACAATAGCTGGCTTATTTTTCCAGTTGTTAGGAACACAACTATTTGAAAGCACCCTCAGCCTTCTCTTAGCCCATCAGCTAACGTCCATGGCACATGAGAAGGCAGCAAAGACCACTGTCCAAAATAAGGAAAGCTACCCTTGTTTTTCCCTCACATCCAAAAGAATAAGTTTTTGACTTCTTTCTTCACACAGCTGATGTTTACCTCTTTTCATTTCAAATACCACTACTGGTATCAATGACAGAGCAGGAAACAAATCTCATGGGAGATAAAAGCTAACCCCAAGATGCAAACAGCTGTTATTTGGAGGAATTTGGGAATTTGAAGAGCAAGAAATGGGTAATTTTAAACTAATTTCTTGCGTTTTTCTTAAGGCAGGACCCTCCTTCAAAAGTGAACATCTCTCTCGTTTCTTGAGACAAGGCATCAAATTAATGCCTTTTCATATTCAAGAAATATTTAATTGTCAGCTACAATGTTCACACATTTTGCTAGGTACTAGCAATATAACGGTGAATAAAAAGAGATGCCGTCATTGTCCTCAGTTGATCCTAGAGTCACACGCGGTAGAACACAACGATGGCCCCACCTTCACAACTCTTTGTAAACATGTAAACAGAGCGCCTTCTCACTGATTCTGGACTTGTCCATGTGACTTAACTTTGGCCACTAGAATAAGCAGGAAGTAAGCCACATCTGCCACTAACATGAGATGCCTGGGGCAGCTTTCTGGAGGAAGACAGACATGTAAGCAGTTGCCCCAGTCACCCACACTGTGGCTCAGGCCAGCAGTCAGCCAGCTGATCCCCAGGTATATGAGCTAGCTCAGCCTAGACAGCCAAGAACAACAGTTGCCCTACCAACCTGCGGCTGACCCCAAATACATGGGCAATAAACACTTACTGTAGAATGCCAATGAGATTTCGCGGTGTTTTATTACAAGGCATTGTGTGGCTAACAAGTAACTGATACACCACTTAATCATAAACATGAACAGAAAATCACAAGCTGCAATATGTGCTCTGAAGGACATGAATACAGAAGTATGAGAGTAGATGACAGCTAGATCTAGCCTAGACTGGGTGGGGAGGGGAGGCCACAGAACACTTCTTTAAGGGAGAAATGTGTGAGCTGAGATCTAAAGGATGTGTAGAAATTAACTAAGTGAAGAGTGGGGGAAAGAGCTGTTCAGGTCACT
The DNA here is from genome assembly GCF_009834535.1 of Camelus ferus. Taxonomy (NCBI): domain Eukaryota; kingdom Metazoa; phylum Chordata; class Mammalia; order Artiodactyla; family Camelidae; genus Camelus; species Camelus ferus. The sequence continues at coordinate 76,605,493 of NC_045698.1, read as the reverse complement.
GGAACAGCATGTGCAAAGGCCCTGCAGGTGGGGAGCACAGACACTGAGTCACTCTAAGAAAGCAGTGTGGCTGTAACACAGTGATAAAGGGCAGAGTGCAAAGAAATGGGGCTGGAATGATAGGCAGTGACTGGAGTAGGTAGAACACGGGCTTCACACTTGATCCAAGGAACAGTGAAACTACTGAGTGGTTTTAAGATGGCAGTAATAGTTGTTCTTCTCAGGTGCTTACCTACAGAGTTTCTCGCACCAACATCTTGAAATTTGCCCATGAATTTTTCTAGCTGGCTCTAAAACAAGGATATCATTCATCCATCCATTTAGTCAATGAACACTTATTAAGAGGCTCCAATTTGAAATGGATACATGATTCAGAGATTAAATGAACGAATGGGCCTATGCCAAGCAATGTGATGGGTTGGAGAGACATGAAGACAGGTCTCCGGTCCTTGATCTGCTCACAGTCTAGTAGGGGAGGTAGACATGAAAAAGAGACATCTTGCTAACCCAGAGATATGTGAACAATGTGCTTTAGAAGTGTAGAGAAGGAACATCTAATTCTGTTAGGGCCAAATTACACACGTTGGAAGTAAAATGGGCTTGAGTACAATACGGATGGACTTGGGGGTGAAGGTTGGATAACTGTAACCCTTTGTTGTTGAGATTTTTATGGGGACTCCATTTTCCTGAAAGTCCTGATTTGTTCGTAATAGAAAGAGGGCACCTACCTAAGTGCTGCTGGTGCCAGTGATATCACCTGAGAGAACTGTTTCACTCAGCCCCGCATAACACACAACCAGAAGTCCTGAGTGCTGCTCAGTGCACGTATGACGTGGAACAGGAAAGAACCTCACGGGGACTCTGAACTCTCCACATGTGTCTCCACTGGGCTGTACTGACCACTTGGACAAGTCAGTATGAAGGCTCAGCACAACCTTCTTTAGTTCTCTTTCTAGGATTTGGCTTATTTTGGCTGTTGATGCTCATCTTTGATTCTTTTGTTTGCAGATTTAATCTGCCAGTGAGCTTTGTTCTCTATCAAGCAATAAAAATTTTTTTTTAAGAAATACATTATAAGCTCTTTTCAGCATTCATGTCCTTTGCAAATATAGTTAGCGATTCTTATTAATGGATGAGGCTCTTTTAAGGTCAGGATTAGAAGACATTCAATTATAAATCCCGAATTCAGCTCTGATGCTCTAATTCCTAGATTCTGCATCCCTGCTAGGAAATCTCCAAATTCCTAACAATATCCGTGTCAGCAAATTTTTCTTCAATGGCAGTTCCCAAAGGTACTATCTTTTTTATTGTTAGAATTAGAGCATACTCTTCGTACGTTGAATACAGTTATTTATCTAGTGGGCATTCAACAACTTAAAGTATTAGGTTAGGTGGGGAGGGTACAGCTCAAGTGGTAGAGTGCATGCCTCGCATGCACAAGGTCCTGAGTTCAATCCTAGTAACTCCTCCAAAAATAAATAAGTAAACCTCCCCCCAAATTTAAAGGTATTAGGTTAAACCTTATGAATTTAGTAAACTGTCAATTTTAAATAGTTTAACTTAATGCTAAGTTCCACGGCCCAAAACCAGTTTAGAAAGTCAAAATTAAGTACGTTATGTAAGTAATTTTCATAGCATCCAGAGAGGTCAAATGCTCTTCATTTGACCTTTTGAAAAATGACAGCAGGAGACTGAGATGATTGGATTCTTTCTCCTTGTGAAATACCCAGACACTGCTGGGCATGAAGGAGACTCTCAGAAGGTGCCTCTTCTACCAATACCAAGTAGGAGAATCTACTTACCATGAGTCATATTTACAATCGAAAGACTCTAGAGATAACTTGAGAATATTGCTGAAAGTCCTTTGCATTGCTAACTGAATTAAAATAACAATAACAAATAACAAGAACAAGGCAAAAAATAAATCTACAGGCCTCATCTGCTAGCAAAGGCACCTACCTCCTCTCGACGGAAATGAATTTTCCTAAGAGCTGAATATTCTCCGAGAGCTCATTTATATTTCTGTCATGATCCAATAAGTTTCCAGAGTGAGAGAAACTACATTTCACATCGCCCACATGAGCCCTGGCACTTCTAATCTACAATCTCCACTTTTAATTTACATCTGAAAAATGAATGAATGAGCAACTACAGGGATATAACAGGCAGGGTCACATAAACATGGTGAGTAATTCTATTACACCTGATGCCCAGCTCTGAACAAATAAACGCCTTTACATGTTCTGGCTTTGTATTCAAGACAGTAAACTGAACTGCTTTCCCATCCATGGCAGACATGCGAAATCTGTCAAATAACAGCATTCAGCCCAACCCACTGCCTTGATCCTGTGTGTGTGTATATATATATATTTCTAAAACCAAGTTTTCATTTTAATAGCATTCCTTTTTAATTTCAGCAAAGCAAAATGGAAATAATACTGGAGCAGATGCAAAAGTAAGTGAAAATGTCTTCTTGGACAAAGCTCTTTTAATGAAAGCAACACTCCATGCGGTCTCCCTGATTCCTCCTCAGTATTCAACCACCCAAATTAGATTCACTTCACTGGCTGTCTTCATCAGATTTCACAAAACTGGGAACTATCCAAAAGAAATAAAAGGTGAGCTTTTTCCTTAAAGCGGGATGCTAGGTTTTGAAAACAAACATTCAGATTAAGTGAAGAAACTTGATTAAACCCACAATTCAAGATAATGATGAACTGAATGCTGGCACTCAGCTGCCTGACACACTTTAGCATATGAATTAAATTTTCTGTTAGCTAACCCACTTAAAAAAAAACTGTATTCAAACATCTCCCTTCAGGGAATTGGCCATATGTGGAATTAACAGACTCTTGGGTCCACATGGAGCTTGGCTTGCAATTTCTGAGTTTGCTGGAAAAGTGAATTTATTGCATTATATTAAAATGGACATTGGGAGATTTATCTGAGCATATGACACTCTAATGGGCATGTCTATTTAATCAAATGTGCCATCACTCAAATACATACAGGTGTACCAGCAGTTGTCTGCAGGAGCGGTAATCCCAAAAAGGGATGTGTATGGCCAGATGCTAAAGAAGGCACTTCAAATAAGGAGGTGAGTGCATGTGGCGATGTAGGGAAAGAGCTGTCATGATGTATGACATGGACCTTCCTAAACACACTGACAAATCTGTAGCAAAATGTTTTCCATAAAACCTTCATTCCATAAATAGAATTTAAAAATGAGATGGTAGCATATGGCTGTGTAAAGTTTAATGCAATCCACATGTCTTCAACAATGCCAGTGGGGATGGGCCAATGAAGATGCAAATGGGGAAAGGTATACTATTAAGTCGGCTACCTCACAGCGCCCAGATGGCCCAGAAATGCCAAAGCCATTTTGTGACTATCCAGAAAAAATCAGATCAGAATTTAATTTCAGCCTTCTTATTCACAGTCTACAGATGTAAGATTTTACATAGCTTAGTATCGCAAGATGCGTAGGGAGACCTAAGTGCTTTATAAATCATGTAAGGACAAAGGGGAAGAAAATCAATTAGAAAGAGGTGGAGACCAGATGATTTCCAATTATTGATTCTGCGCCATAGGGAGATGGACCGAGAGGTATTTGCGAAGGAAATTAGATATAAGCAATGAAGTCTTAAAGAGTTGGTAGCTGGGGAAGAACTACATTTTGAGGACACTCATTTTTTAAAGCACTGTACTACATACTTAACATACGTACATGGTATCAATGTTATTGCCATTTTGAGATGAACACAACTAAAGCTCAGCGATGAAATAAATTCCCCAAAGTCACAAAGTTAGTAAGTGCCTGAACAGAGATGTGAATTCAAAGCCTGTCTCATCTGCTTCCAAAGCCTATTCTTTTTCTACACAAGTGTTTACCAAGGCCGTCTTTCATGTGTTCCATTTACTTCTACCAGACCATGTTCCATATGTATTACAGCCTAACTAATAGTTTCCTCTAATTCATAGATTTATACTTTAAAATATTTATTTAAAAAGAAAAATGTGTAATACTATGACCAAGAGAAAACATCATTTTTCTTCTGCAATCAGCAGAAGTCAGCTGAATTAAATTCTAGCTAAACACGGTTGCCTACCCAAATCTCTGAACCTGGGGCCTGCCTTTTCCTTGTATGGATGGCTCAGAAGATCAGGGAGGTATGAAAGACCTTCACACACCAAAGTGAGGCTTTTCTCTTGATGTAAACAGAAGGACTGAGAGAGAACAAAAGTGGGAATTCGATTTCTGTCCTGTGATATGGTCCTGTTTGATTACTGCTTGTGGCACATATGGGTGTACTGCCAGGAATCCTGGTGCCACCACTGGCCACGCCGGGGGAAGCACGTGCCATTGGCTGAGCATTTCTGTTGAGTTGTAGTCAGGGAAGATATAAGGAGATTGATTAGATCTAATCTTTTTTTCAAATCAAAATTCAATTTGAAAGAAACTAGATCTGTTTCTATGTGTGACTCAGTGAAGTTTTGTGTGTCACAAATCTCAGAGCAAACTAAAAATTAAACACAGGGCCAAATTCTTATAGGGCACTTACATCGCACAGCCCCGTCCTCGAGTGTACTGACTCTAGGAGCTGCTGAGCAGCCTTCGCCACGCTTCCTGGTTAAACTACTGCAGGACGTCATCATGCACGCCATCACCAGGCCCCTCCTTCCTACAAAACTTCCTGGAGAAGACAGGCTAGAAGTGGCTAGTACCTAGCCTCCTCCTGAGCAAACCTGACTCAAAGAGAGGCCACTTGAGACACAAGGTCCTTTTCCGGCATGTTGTCCTGGTCTTCTCCTTATTTCTCTAGAAAGTATAGAATGACAGCACGACTATTAGAGTACCAGGAGCACCCCACCATAAAATACTAAAAACCCAACTCCATGTGTCAAACAGAATAACCAAAAGACATTTCTACATCCTTATTTCAAAAGTATTTTGTTTCCTAATCCTCTATAATTTGACTCACTAGCATGTTTAACAATGTATATAAGCTTCTGCAAAAATAAAAACAATATTTTGGCTTTCTCTATTTTTATATGCATGTACTATGTTTTCCCAGAAAAACCCACATTCGTATGTATGCATTCAAACCTGCTATGTAGTAACACACAACCATGTGCATGTACACACACACGTGCACACACACACACACATACACAAATTGCTTGTCTCAAAAAACTGAATTTCAGTAGCAGAGATGGCAATGACTCCTAAGTGAGAAATACATTGAAAATGAAAGAAATACAAATTCAGGTCATGTCAGGAAGCAGATTTTCCAATGGTGATAAAATTATACCTGAGACAAGACAAAGAAAATGCACTAAAGGCACCGCAAAAAAAGCAAAAACAAAAACAAAAAACAATTTAAATGTCACCCTGGGAGGTACAGGGTATTAACTGTCAAAGAAGCCTGATATCCTACAAGCCCTCTACTTGCTCCAAATATTTACATCTGGAGAAATACATGTTTATTTTAGAATCAGGAGAGCATACTGCTTACATCTTAAAATTTTCAGGAGCCAGCAATTAGTTTAATTATTAACAGAGTTCCCTGACCAAACTATTGCTTCAAAAAAAGTGGTTCCCATGCACATCACGCCCTCCTCTTGGCAATTCCAGGCTGGGTCCTGTGACTGGCACATGGACATCATTGAATAAAAACCACAGTACGTGAGTTAGTATATTGGTGAGGCCTTGCTCTTAAATATAATTTGGCCAGATTTTGGAAATGTGAAGAGAGATCTGACTTGAATGCCAATCCACTCACCTCTCTCTTAACAAGGTATCAATATGGTGCTAAAGGTACTTTCTCAAATATTTTTAATATACTATCCATACTTCCTTAGTTAACACAATTATATAAACAGCTTTAGGAAATTCAATTGGTCTAATTTTTTAAAGCTTAATTTTTATTTAAAAGGAAAAGCATGGCTACACGGTATTTCACCATACACTCACGGTTCAGTAACCATTTTGTTCTGTTTTAGTGAAATATTCTCAGAACAACTGAAACTGAAGCCTAAAATGTTAATGTGGAATGAGAACAAATTTACTTCTTGGTATGGGTACAATTTTTTTAAAATATAAATAATTTTTTATTATGTAGATAATGCTCATTGTAGGAAATTTTTCATTTATTATGCAGGTAATATGCATTGCAGAAAAATTAAGAAATGCAAATGTGCAAAAGAGAAGAAACTAAAAATTACCACTCACCTGATTAAGATAAACACTATTTTCATGTTGGTAAGTATTCTTCTACCCCTATGACTATATGTAATACATACTAGTTACAACTAAGATCTATTTTTCAAATCAAAACAAAATTCAGTTTATTTAAACTAAAAAAAAAAACCCAGTTCACCCATTTCTCCCATCCCTCAAACGCCCTGCCCCAGCAACCACTAGTCTATTCTCTGTATCTTCTGTATCTATGAGCTTAGTTTTTTATCTATACGTTTATATTTTTGATTCCACATATGAAAGAGATCATATGGTATTTGTCTTTCTGTGTCTAACTTATTTCACTTGGCATAATGCCCTTGAGATTTGTCCACATTGTCTCAAGTGGCAAGATTTCATTCTTTTTTATCATGAATTATATATATATATATATAATTTATCAAGTTACCCATCAATGGACACTTAAGTTGTTTCCGTACCTTAGCTATTGTAAATAATCCCACTATGAACATGGATATACAGATAACTTTTCAAATTAGTGTTTCTGTTTTCTTTGGATAAATACCCAGAAGAGAAATTGCTGGGTCATATGGTAGTTTTATTTTTAATTTCTTGAGGAACTAACATATTGTTTCCCACAGTGGCTGCACCAGCTTACATTCTCACCAACAGTGCATGAGGGTTTGCTTTTCTCCATATCCTTGCCAACACATGTTATTTCTAGTCTTTTTGATAACAGCCATTCCAACAGGTGTAATGTGGTATCTCATTGTGGTTTTGATTTGCATTTCCCTGATAATTAATGATGTTGAAAACCTTTTCATCTACATGTACGTCTTCTTTGGAAAAACGTCCGTTCAGCTCTTCCACCCATTTTAAAACTCAAGTTGTTTATTGTTTTGCTCTTAGGTTATATGAGTTCTTTATATATTTTGAATATTAGCTTCTTATCAAACATATGATTTGCAAGTATCTTCTCCCATTTGGTAGATTGCTTTCTCATTTTGTTGATGGTTTCCTTTGCTGTGCAGAAGCTTTTAGCTTGATAGAGTCACTTACTTATTTTTGCTTTTGTTGCTTTTGGTGTCAATTCAAAAAATCATCACCAAAAACTATGTCAAGAAGGTTACTGCTTATGTTTTCTTCTAGTTTTGTGGTTTCAGGTCTTATATTCAAGCCTTCAATTTATTTTGAGTTAATTTTTGTGTATGGTGTAGGATAGTGGTCCAGTTTCATTCTTTTGCATGTGGCCATCCAATATTCCCAACACCATTTATCAAAGAGACTGTACTTTTCCCATTATTCTTGGCCCCTGTTGTAAATTAATGACCATAAGTGCATGGGTTTACTTCTGGGCTCTGTATTCTGTTTCATCAATCTCTGTGTCTGTTTTTATGCCAATAAGATTGTTTTAATTACTAAAGCTTTGTAATAGAGTTTGAGATCAGGGAGCATGCTGCCTCTAGCTTTGTTCTTTCTCAAGATTTCTTTAGCTCTTTGAGGTCTTTTATGGTCCCCCCAAAATTTTAAGAGTTTTTTATTCTATTTCTGTGAAAAATGCCATTGAATTTGATAGGGATTGCATCGAATCTGTAGATTGCTTTGGGTAGCATGGTCATTTTAAAAATATTAATTCTTCCAATCATGAGCATGGACCATCTTTCCATTTATGTTTATGTTCTTCAATCTCTTTCATTAATGTCTTATAGTTTTCAATATATAGGTCTTTCATTTCATTGGTTAAATTTAACCGTAGATATTCTATTCTTTTTGGTACAATTTTAAATAGGATTGTTTTCTTAATTTCTCCTTCTGATATTTCATTACTAGTGTGTAGAAATGCAACAGGTTTTTGTGTATTGATTTTGTATCCTGCAACTTTACCGAATTCACTTATTAGTTCCTACAGTTTTTTGATGGAGTCTTGAGGATTTTCCTACATATGATACCATTAAATTGCAAATAGTGACAGTTTTATTTCTTTGTTTCCAATTTGGGTTTCTTTTATTTATTTTTCTTGTCTCATTGCTCTGGCTAGAACTTCCAATAGTATATTGAATAAAAGTAGTGAGAGTGGGCATCCTTGTCTTGTTCTGGATCTTAGTGGAAAAGCTTATAGCTTTTCACTATTGAGTATGACAAGCTGTGGGCTTGTCATATATGACCTTTATTACACTGAGGTAAGTTCCCTCTATACCCATTTTGTTGAGAGTTTTTATAATAAATGGATGTTGAATTTTATCAGAACTGTTTCTGCATCTACTGAGATGATCGTATGATTTTTATCCTGCATTTTGTCAATGTGATAATCACACTGACTGATTTGTGGATGCTGAACCACCTTTGCATCTCTGGGGTAAACCCCACTTGATCATAGTATATTATCCTATTAATGTATTGCTAAACTTTGTTTACTAATATTTTGTTGAGAATTTCTACATCTATGTTCATCAGGGATATTGGCCTGAACTTTTCTTTTCTTGAGGCATCCTTGTCTGGTTTTGGTTTCAGGGTAATGCTGGCCTTGTAAAATGAGTTTGGAATAGTTCTGGTTCAAGATGGTGATGTAAGAAAATCCTGAAATCACCTCCTTCCATGAACACACTGAGTCTATAGCTACATATAGAACAATTTCCTCTTAGAAAAACCTAAAACCTGGCTAAGTGACAAATACATATTGGGCAAATGAGAAGAAAACCACATCCAGGAGGGTAGAAGAGGCTGGGACACAATCTCACTATGAACCCCACCCCTAGTGTGGCATCCCACGACCAGGAGGGAACTCAGAAACTGAAGCTTCTTCCTGAGGAACAAAGGGTTTGGACCATACATTGGACATCCCAACTTCTGGGACATACACTTGAGAAACAAGGCCCCAACCCAGCCGGCTTTGAAAACATAAAACACGGGAATGGAGAGTAATAATGTTGAGCTTTACAGTGGGATCAAACTTAAGTTATTATCAACTTAAAATAGGCTGTTACAGACATAAGTTGTTCTATATAAGACTCCTGGTAACCATAAAGCAAAAACATGTAGTAAATACACAAAAGATAAAGAGAAGGAAATATAAGCATACCACTCAAGAAAAGTCATCAAGTCACAAAGGAAGTGAGCAAGAGAAAAAGAAACAAACAGAGAGGAACTACAAAACAGCCATAAAACAATTAACAAAATGAAAATAATTATCCATAATTAATTTAAATATAAATGGACTAAATTCTCCAATCAAAGAGACAGAGTGGCTGAATGGCTAAAAAAACAAGATCTATCTATATGCTGCCTACAAGAGACTCACTTTAGGTTTAAAAATACACAGAGACTGAAAGTGAAAGGATGGAAAAAGATATTTCATGTAAATAGAAACGAAAAGAAAGCTGGAGTAGCTATACTTATATCAGACAAAATAAACTTTAAAACAAAGACAGTAATAAGAGACAAAGAAGGGTATTACATAATGATAGAAAGGTCAATCCGATAAGAAGATATAACATTTGTAAATATTTATGTACCCAACATACGAGCACCTAAATGTATAAGGCAAAAATTAACAGACCTAAAAAGAGAAACAATGGGTCAAAAAAGAAATCAGAAGAGAAATTTAAAAATACCTTGAGATGGGGGAGGGTATAGCTCAAGTGGTAGAATGCACACTTAGCATACACAAGGTCCTGGGTTCAATCCCCAGTACCTCCTCTAAAAAATAAGTAAGTAAGTAAACCTAATCACCTCTCCCTCAAAAAGAAAAAATACACCAAAATTTATGGGATGCAGCAAAAGCAGATCTAAGAGGGAAGTTCATAGTGATAAATATGTTCCTCAAGAAATTAGAAAAGTATCAAATAAGCAACCTAACTTTACCCTTGAAGGAACTAGAAAAGGAAGAACAAATGAAGCCCAAAGTTAGTAGAAGGGAGGAACTAACAAGCATTGAAGCAAAAATGAAACAGAGACTAAAAAGACAATAGAAAAGATCAGTAACACTATGAGCTGGTTCTTTGAAAAGATAAACAAAACTGACAAATTTTAGCTAGATTTACCAGGAAAAAGGAGAGAAAGAACACAAATGAATAAAATCAGGAATGAAGGAGGAGATATTAAACTCATACCACAGAACTACAAAGAATCATAGGAGACTGCTGTGAACAACTGTACACTAAGATATTGGACAACCTAGAAGAAATGAATAAATTCCTAGAAACACAGAACCTATCATGACTGAATCACGATGAAACAGAAAATCTGAACAGACCAATTACTTGTAAAGAGATTAAATCAGTAATCTAAAACCAGATGACTTGAATGGTGAATTCTGCCAAATGTTCAAAGAAGAATTAATACCAATCCTTCTCAAACTTTTCTTAAAAAATAGACTAAAAATTTTAAACTTTTCCCCTTCTCTATTATAAAAACCATAAATGCTGATTCTAGGTGGTTTTGAAGATATAGAAAATATAGAGAAAAAAAGGTACCAATAATACTTTTTCTATTTCTGAGAATCCTAAGGCAGCTGGAAACTCATTCAAGTCTCCAGCTGTCACTCTGAGCTGCTATTTTACAAATATTCATTTCCTGAATTTCACCCTACCCCCTTAGCTCATTAGAAAAGGAAAATAAAAGTTGACGACTATATACTTTGTAGAGGATATTGGCACCACTTTTATATCTCACATTTAGATAAATAAGGTGTAGAGGGTAGGAAAAAGTGGGTCCTTCTCACCACAAATCCTAGTCAACAAATGCTATCTGTAATATATTATAGGGCAGTGCTTGAAGAGATGGATAAACTTTGAGTAATTCACACAATAGATATGCTCAAACTGAATTTTCAACCTCAGAACAAAACCTGCCTGGAGAAGAATATCAAATTCTGGTTGTCCTGGTTTCCTAAGTTTCTCTTAATGTATTTCTAATGACCCAAATCCAAGTTTGAAGTAAAAAATTCTTCCCCTTCTGGACCTTAGCCATTCTTCTCCTCATATTATTCCTTGGACTTCCCTGAAAAGTCTTTTGTTGCTGTCTTAGGCAATCACCCAGAATCGTAAGTGCTGTAGGCCCAGGAAAACTTAAATCTCAGTGATAATCTTGAATATGTTATTGAACAACTAAAAGCCATTTACTTAATGGAAAGCATTACAATGCATGATACCATTCCAATCAAGGTTTAATTCATTTGAAGGCAGATTTTCAACTTTTAAGAGCATACGCCTGTGTTTTACTTATAAAAGGAGTCAGTACAGTTAAATTCCACAGGAATTTTAAAACATCCATCTATAGCCAACCCTGATATTGTTTTACCACTCTGATACCGGTTACCTTTCTGGATTCTTTGGTAATATTTTTAGCCAACAGGGTCTAACAGAGACATGATCTTAATGTCCTGAACTCTGGAAAGCTGTGGTGAAACTGGGAATTTGGACAGCATTCTAAAAAGGTAACCTGAGATGCCTCTTGGTGTGTGTGTGGGGAGGGGGAAGACAAAGAGCAAATACATGAATTAGGGTTTCATTTACACCTCTGGTTATAAAATAGATGTTTTGTCTTGATTAAAACCATTAGCGAGCACAAGTGGGGAAAATGTGTTTGAATGTGATACGGTTTGAATTTCTCACATCTAACCATTAATCAGAACTAGGGACAAGAGTACTATGGGCACACAGAAGAACCCAGACAGAACCAGGACTGTCTGGTTAAAGGTTCTAGCTGGTTTCATAGTAAAGGGGAAGTTATGATTGTTATAGAAATCACCATATCGTATTTACGTGTAGTTTCAGTGCTATATTGAGTTTATAATGAATTTTCTATGGTTCTTACTACAAAGTATGGGCTCAGTCATTCTCAACACTCTTCTTGTCATCTTCATAAATTCCTATGCTAATGAACCCCTTTAAGTATTGTTAAACAGAAGATACCTGAATTGGGGTGGATTGTATCAGACTGTTTAGAATTCAGATTCTGTAAATTGTCCCTCATTGCAGGATTCTGTCTTAATAAGGCCTATTTCTATAATGAAATGAAAATTTAACCTCCTAGAATTTCTTGTAAGGAAAGCTTCTTTGACAGGAACACTTCAAAACCATGAGAGGTGAAAGCATAAGATGCTAAGGACATGTTTAGTAACAAAAGATGGTTTATGAACTACAACGGATTAGGAGAGCACTTTCCATCCCTCCTAAGGAGAAGGACACAGAGAAGAGTGAGCAAGGGTACTGCTGGGGAGGAGGGTGTAGTACAGAGAGAGAAAAGCCTCAGATCTTGGACTGGGAGGGTCTCTAGAGAACAGAGGTATCTAATACAGACTTATGCTCCTTGTTTAACAAGACGTGCGTGCGTGTGTGTGTGTGTGTGTGTGTGTGTGTGTGTGTGTGTGTGGGGTGGAGAGGGAGGTGATACAGATCTCCTCCATGTCCTCACCCCTTACTAAAATCAATATTGTTCACCAGTTCTTTTGTGTTCATAGATTCTTTCCTCTGGGCTCCAAATCTGGGTTGCAATGGGGCAAAATCAGAGATGGCACAGACACTGAAACTGAAGGACAAAGGGGCAGTTGACATTTGGGTTATTATAATATGGCTATTGCTACTGCTAATAATAATTATTATTATTTTAATATGAAGCATACTAACATCTGTAAACAAGAAATAAAACCTAATAACTAAAATTATTCATCTCAATAGAAGTGTAATTGACACCATAATTCACAGATCTGCTGATCCTTTTTGTGCCTTAGTCAGTGGCAACATTTACTTCTTGAGCTTATGTGAAGGCCAGTGTTACAAACAAGGAGTGCCTTCCCCCTCCCCTGAGAGAAACAAATGGCACCATCAGTAATAGCTAGGGGAAGGTCAGGCTTAAAAAAGGGGCTGACTATCTAAGGAATAGAAGAGATGGTACAGGCAAGGCCCTGCCATCAGCATCCAACACCTAATAAACACTTAAGAAATGTGACCACTTAGTAGTAGTAGTAGAGACACATAAGTCCTTCTACCTGCTTCTGTCTCTAAAAGGAAGGTTTTGCCCTTATCTTTAACACAAGGACTATTACTTCAAAGACCAAGGGAGACAGGACTGAGCAAGAGATGACGCCTCTGACTCTGAAGAATCTATCGACAAGTTGACGTGGGGTCCACCTCTGTTCCCAACTAGCTTCTTTTTCTCTCCACCTTTAAGTCTGGCTGAAGAAAGCCTACAGCATTTTTGGCAAATAGATTGAGGTCTCTGGGTTCCAAATGCATCTTTGATAGATGCCTCTAACTGCATCAAAGTGGCAAGTGCATTTCTCTCGGCATTTAATGCTAATCTCCCCTGTCATCTAGGCATAAATAACTACATAACCATGTCATGAGGCCCCAACACAAATACACCAGAAGTTTTAATTATTCTCCAATGACAATGTCTTATATAAAGTCAGAGAAATGAAAACCCAAACAGTGACTCTGTGTGGGGACTCACGCTATCCTCAGAACAGCCAGGGCATTGTTTTTGTCCTGCGTCAGGCGGGGAGCCTGGAGGAGGTGATCAGTCTCCTCTTCTATCCACTTGGACAGAACCTGAATACCCTAACCTAACTATGGACGCTTCCTGGGGCTCCTACCTCATTCGGCCGTGTTGCTTGGTGAGTTGGTCCGTCCCTCCACTGAGTCCAGTTGGGGCACAGCTGCGCGGAGGACTGAATCACCTCCACAAAGAACGACCCGGAACATCGTCGGGTGGCATGCCTCCTCGTTCGCTTTTGGAGCTCCCAACCTCCAGGCGGTTACTCCGCCGTCCAGGTGGCTCAAGGGGCCGGTGGTGTGGTTGGAATCTCGCTGAGGCCTCCAGAAATGTTGCAGAAAAATGTGTTACAGCTTGGTGTTACAGCTCAGTGTTACAACTCATTGTACAGCACCCTGGATCCAGACGAGAGACCAAGCAGCACTCAGAGACTCGTAGAACTCAGGTTTATTACGCCAGCGGGCCCGAAGGCGTTAACACTTCAAGCTCTGGAACCCGTCTGTAGATTTACACAGACCTTTTATAGGCTGCCAGTTTTACACTTTGCAACATCATATGCAAATAAAGTATAACAGAAGTTGACCGACCAGGATCAAGCTTTGTAGAAATAGACCAATCAGGAGTGCGCTTCATGCAAATGAAGTACTACAAATGGACCAATCAGAAGTTATGGAATTGGGCCAATCAGAAGTGAGAGTAATAACCAATCAGGAGTGAGAGTAATAACCAATCAGGATTGAAGGAAATAACCAATCAGAAGTAAGCTCAGGGAACCAATAGAATTCTAGGTGTAAGTTAGACGCTTTAGAGGCAAAAAGTGAGATAAAACCTCTGGGCCAGGGAACCAGACGGTGCTGGGAGAGCAGTGGCCCTGCCTAGGGGTCCTGCCAGTCTTTTTATGGGGCTTCCCACCTCAAAGGAACAAGATCAAGATCCCATACCCAGTTTGGGTGCATGAGACAGCACTGCACCATAGGGTTGGTCCAGAGAAGGGATGATTTCATAATGGAACTGCCTGCAGCATTGCTCCATCCTCTGGGGGCACATGAATGATAATTATAAGCTCAAGCTGCAGAAGCAGAAAAGCCTGGGTTCAAATCTCAGCCTGCTGCATCCTCACTGTTTCACCCTAGGCAACCCCTCTAATCCTCAAGTTCCTCACCTGTAAACAGGGATCATAACCATGCACATGGCATAAGGTTCTTGTAAGAATTAAGCAAGATATCTATGCAAAGCACTTAACACGATATAGAGTATACAGTGAATGCTCAACAAATATTAGCAACACCGAGAGAAATGCAGAGAGAGCTCCATGTTGCATCCTACTGCAGAGCACAGGCTGCTATGAGGGTCCAGGTGTCCTTCCGCTCACCCAGGACCTGGTTGGGTGAGTCCAAAGAAGAGTATCTAATCTCCCTCCTTTGTTTAAGAGCAAACATAGAGGACAAACACTTAAAATAAAGAAACACAATTGCTTTAGATTTCACAAATTCAAAAACAAACCCCTGTCAGTTCATTCAACATACAACATTTATACAGGCACACCTTGTTTCCTTGGGCTTTTGCTTTACTGCCCTTCAAAGATACTGTGTTTTTTAACAAATTGAAGGTTTGTGGCAACAAGCCTATATGCACCATTTTCCCAGCAGCATTTGCTCATTTCATTTCTATACGTCACATTTTGGCAATTCTTGCAGTATTTCAAACTTTTAAATTATTCTTATATCTGTTATGGTGATCTGGGATCAGTTATCTTTGATGTTACTACTTTGACTTGCTGAAGGCTCAGGCGATGGTTAGCATTTTTTAGCAATAAAGTGTTTTTTAGTTAAGGTATGTACTTTTTTTGGGACACAATACTATTGCACACTTAATAGACCACAGTAAAGTATAAACATAACTTTGATATACAATGAGAAACCAAAACATTCATGTGACTTGCTTTATTTCAGTATTTGCTTTATTACAGTGGTTTTGGAACTGCAATATCTCTGAGATATGCCTATAAATCCAGGGACTGACATAATCTGATTTCAGAAGGTTAGCCTTTTCAAAGCAACAGCCCAACAACCAAAAATAATTAAAAATAAATCAAATACTTTATTTAGGTTCTTCAGAGTCTATCAAAGGCAGATTCATAAATAATCCACTGACGTACTTCTCAGTGTCCCTTTGCTTTCCTCTTGAACTTCAACACACTCTACTGCACTGCACTATACCCCAGCTGCACTGGAACTTCTCTCTTCACTGCCCCAGAGCTCTGTACCCACAGGGCCCAGCGGCTCTGCTATCTCTCCATCCCCTCATCCCAGTGTGGCTCTTTACAAGTCAGCTCTGCCTCTCCCAGGGAGCAGGACTCTGTCCTGCTTAGAAGTGGGCAGAAGAGGTAAAGCTGAGCTGAAACATGATTCTCTTTAGTGGGCACGGGGAAGGGGGCAGATCTGCAGAATCACGTATATGGTTTTTGCCTCTGCACATGCGAAATACAAGAATATCTCACTGTACCTCTCTTCTTCCTCATTCTTAATTCATGACTTTATTCACAAAGATAGAAAACTTCACTACTCTAAATTAGGAATGTATGTTTCCTATCTTTCCTTTGCCTTGTCTTTAAAAAAGAAAAAGGTCATTAAAATGTTAATGTAAATCTGTTACTAAAACCCCACTGAGAAAAATCACTGAAGAAAGATGGAAAAGAAACTACAAGGAATGATAGCCAAGGTGCTGCCAAGCAGCTGATCTATTTTCATAAAACACTTGATACATAAATGGCATTTGTCTAATGTAAAAGAGACTTCCCTCCCCTCCCCCAACACAGGAAGGGCAGAGAAATGTAGAACAGCGGTAACTGTCAGGTGTCTAGATATGGGGCCACTGCCCTCTAGTGTGTACTTTAAAATTTGCAAAATACCTTTATCCTGGTAAATCAGAGATCTTTACCCCAAAGACATAGAAAACAGAATAAAAGATGAACCCTTGTTGAACTATCTAACAGAATCACTTAAAAATAATGTAAATGATTAAAAGAGTGAGATTTGATGGCTTCCTGCCACCTTACTATCTGTTCCCACACTCTTATCAGGGTCTTTCTGGGCCAACAGATTGCCAAAAGCACAGAAGAGATACTAAAAATATTTGACAAATGGTGTGGCACAGCCATCAGCATCCAGAACAGATGCCTGCAAAATGCCAGCTGGCAGGGGTGCAGGGATCCCTGCAGGGCCAGCATTCACCCTTTAAGAGATTGGATCATGGGAGAGCCCAGGGTTCCTGGGAGAGGGCATCAGGTAGCCAGGAAAGGAGGGGGCCTGGCCCAGAAGAATTAGGACGCCAATATTTGAACAAATGGTTGTCTGTACTAGAGTGTTCTGGCTGAACATTAGCTCATAAAAGAGATCAGATTACATCAGAGCAGCAACCCAGTACCACCTAGTAGGGCAGAAGAGTGACCCAAAGTCCAATAACAAAGACCCCAAGGAGAGATGAGGGGGGCCCTGGTCTCCCACAAGCAGCTGTTTCTTCTCCTACCAATGACAAGAGACATCGCCCAGTGCAGAGCACAGGCATGGTGGTGTCAGTGCTGGGCTGTCAGGACACTGCCCTCTAGTCTCTGTTCTCTTTCTTCCTGTGTAATATTAAGCGGATGGTTTGATCTGGGCCTCCATTCCCCCATTTTTAAACTAAGAAGTTAGACCTAGGTATTTTTTAAGGGCCCTTTTGTCTCCAGGTAGAAATTATTATCCATTTGCATGATCTGGTATTTCCAAATAAATTCTATGTACCAGATTATTTATCATAAATTTATTGAAGTATAGTCAGTTATAATGTGTCAATTTCTGGTGTAAAGCATGTTTCAGTCATACATACATATACAGATACTCATTTTCATATTTTTCATTATAGGTTACTACAAGATACTGAATATAGTTCCCTGTGCTATACAGAAGAAACCTGTTGTTTTATATATAGTAGTTAGTATTTGCAAATCTTGAACTCAGGGGAAAAAAGAGTACCTCCCTAAGGTGGCTTGGAATTCAAGATTAAATAGCATCTGAACAGGGGAAGGGTTGGAGTGTGCAGGACTCTCAGGGGAGAGTAAAGGATCTTTAGGAAACATGAATGGGCCCACAGAAGAATAGATGAGAGGTGTGCTAGTTTGTGACAAAGCCTGTCAGGGTGTGGTGCTGACTTTCATTCTCCTCTCCTGTGATAGAAGTCAATCCCTGGTTGATGAAACTCCCAGGAAGGGCCTCTGTGACAACTGAGTTCCTTTTGGAGGATCAGTTTTTAGGCTGATAAGGGGAGTTCAAAGTAAGCTTCCTCCAGCAATTGCTGCTTTTCAAGTGCCTGCTGATCAAAATAATCTAAAGACCAAAACTGCATATTTTAGGGTGGCATGTCCTAAACTCCTACAGTCATATTTTGGGTGGTATATTCTGCTACCTTTCTGTCATAAACAGTAAGCCGAACAAGGCTACTTGATGATTTATTTTGAAATTCACCTTCACTCACTTGGAAGTGACAATTCAAGATTCTGAGAAGGTCTATATTCTAGACCTTTCCATAGCTACTCTAAAAATCCAACATTTCCTTTGTACTATCCTAATTTTATGAAAATCTTAAAGTTGATAAGCATGCCCCATGCCTAAGAATTCCTTGTTCTTTGATTCTGAACAACATCCAGAAGAGGGTGCTGGCAGAACAATCAACCACGCTCTGACCCCAAAGCCAGGACACAGCCTCTTGACCAAAGGTTTCAATAAGGTAACCCCAAGTGTGGCAAGGGCCATAATGATCATAGCATTATATTAGGATCATTAGCATCACATCACCTAATACCACAAAAGGGCAAGTGGAAAGTATCTTATATTAAAAGCAATTCAGGGATACAGAGAAAAATTGGTGAAGACCTTTTAAATGAGGGAAGATTTGGGGAGACAATGACTTTAATTTTTTTGTCAACATTCTATATTGGTTCAAATATCTGATATCTTCTGCATGACTTTTTTTTATAGCATAATCAGTCATACTTGCTTAATCATCATCAATTAATTAATATTTTTCTCAATAAAACTTAATAAACCTGGTCATGTATACTCTAAAAAAACCAAGGAGCATGGCTGCAAGAATCTATGGAGCAACTGATATTTTGTTCAAGAATTTATCAGTGCTGTAGCTAGAAAATAAAACTTCAGTTGTGTTTTATGCTTTATAATAGTAAAATATGTCACCACTCAGAATCTATAACATTATTATTTATCCTTGCATTCTTCCCTGAAATATACATATTTGGGGAGAAAATCCATCAGGCAACAGGCAGTACATTTTTCCTAAGGCGTCTCTTCTTTACTAAACCAAAGTGTGTCATTTTGCTTTGCTGACAGCTTTAGGGATAGGATGTAGACAGCGTGGTACTAAGTCATTTAGCTAAGCTGGAACTATGCTTCCCAGAGTTCTCTCCCCAAATGGCTCTGTATGGCCAGGAGAGACATTCTATGTGAAGTTCAGACGATATACTTTCTATGCTCTGAAAGTTGCTGCAATCTGCTGCTTACCTACTTGAGGTATCAAAACTGTAGCAACCCCAACTCCCTGGGTCTCCTCCTTCAGCTTCTTTGAGTCCTGGGCTAAAGATGTGTGTAGTTTGCTGATAATGGGTGCCAGCTCTCCTGTGGGTCACCTACAGCACCGAGGCTGACATGGTTAAGAGACACAAGTGAGCTCCAGTTTGTCCTCGTGGGTCCCAATTTGTGGTCACGCATTCCCATTCGTCCTTGCTGTCCTCTACATCCAGATATCCTTCTTATCTCCTGATCTGACAGAGCTGTATAGTAACTTCAGGCTCAACATAGATGCGGAGTTCACAGCCTATCACAGATTGTTCCACCAGCTCCCACGTTTGTGGAGGTCTACCTCTTACGGTAAATCCTTTACTCTATATCATGTTTAGCCATTCTGCTTCTCAGATAAAACTCTCATCGCTACAAGTTTCTATGTACATCATCTTATTGCCTTTGCTTTT
This sequence comes from Camelus ferus, assembly GCF_009834535.1. Classification (NCBI taxonomy): domain Eukaryota; kingdom Metazoa; phylum Chordata; class Mammalia; order Artiodactyla; family Camelidae; genus Camelus; species Camelus ferus. The sequence goes on along the minus strand of NC_045698.1, from coordinate 76,585,778 downwards.
TGAATAGTTAAGCCTCAAAGTCATAACATCCACTGTGTTCGGTAGAAGTAGAAGACAGGTATTTGGTAGTAGAAGAAGAGAAAGAATGCTTAAAAAGGTAAATCTGGTAGGTAGGATGGCAGGACACTGGAGGCAGGAGGGACAATGGAGGCAGGAGGGACTTCTGGTTCTGTCGTGCTCTTTCCTGCCTGCTCTTCTGGTGTGTGGAGGCCAGTAGCACAGGACATCTAGTGGCGCTCCTCCCCAGTAAGTTTCAGTGGCACCATCTGGGGGACTTCTCAGTGGGTTTTGTTACCACTCTAGTGGGCAGCTTCCCAGTGAATTCCTTTGTGGGCACCTTCTTAGTGATAACCCACTGGGTGGCATCCCAGCCAGTTGGGCCAACACTCCAGAAGGCTGGCTTCCTGCTGCCAACCCTGACCTGCGGCATCTCAGGGAATTTCCTGGCCTTCTGGGGGCCCAGGCGCTCCTTTTCAGTGGGGTCTGAATCTCAGCCTTGGGTGAAGGAAGGGCCCTCTTCCAAGTATGTGCCTTCCTCGGGCACTCTGACTCAGCTCTAGAGGGCCTGATTGCTCTTCCTATAGTCATTAGATTCCCTTTACTCCTCGTGGGTAATCTCTTCCTAACAGTTAACAATTTTTTATGTTAAGATTTCCCTGTGTGAATTACTGTGTGCTTTCTGTCTCCTAACTGGGCACTGATAAAATGTCTTTTGCTCTTAGTAGCTGCTTTAAGAAACACTCCCAAGCCCCAGCATTTAATTTTATTAGTTCAGGATTTGTTTTAGAAGGAACATAAATTACTTTTAATGCGATTATGTAAGTGAAGGGATTGCCCAAATGTGCAGTTTAGAGAGACTATTTGCTTTCTTTGGCCACTTATAAGGGGTATTTCTCCAACTGGGCTCAACGGGCCCTTGCAAGCAGACCCTGAGTCAACTATTGCTATGAAACAAACCTCCCTAAACACAACAGTTAAAACTATGGTCATTTACGATTCCTCATATATTTGACAGCAAGACTCCAAAGTCAAATGACAAATGGTGAAGATACAGAAAAAGATGAAGAACCGGGTTTCAAAAGGCGCTCTACCAGAGGGTCCAAGGACATAATCAAGGTTCCGTGAGTTTAAATAGTATTTTAAAACTGCGTATTTTCAATTCAGTGAGAAAATAAAGGATGGAATCACTGCCATAGACTTTAAGTGCCTGCATTGGCATGCATGGTCTGGTTCTCATCAAGGATCATCTTAAGTGAGTGTGTACTTTATTTGTTAATTTGTGAAGTTATAGCTTTTTAAAAAACTTACTCTGTGTATCCCAATGAACGGCCACCATCATTAATTATGTGTTTATTATAAGCTTTTATAGATATATAACATTGATAAGAGAAATTTTCACATATTGAGGAATGGAGAAGTCATTCTGGCTTATACATGAGTTAACTTGAATTTTATGCTAACTAAAATACCCTGTTTGTGGCCTATCAAACATACATTGTACATCTGCTTTAGTTATTAAGGAAAAGACTGTGTTGACCAGAAGTCAAGAATGTCCATGTTAAAAAATAAAGATTAAATACCTCCCTTCCTGGGACACCAATCGATGACAAGACTCCCTTCCCAGGTGCCAAAGCTATATTGACTCACAGTGTATGTGCTGATCTGTTTTTTGAAAACTTTAAGGAGTGCATCCCTGACTTGTTTAATGTTCTTTGTTCTGACAAGATATAAAAGTGTGCTGAAAACCCTGCTTCTCTGGAGCAGTTCCTTAGAGTTACCAGAGAGGCTGTCTTCTGGGGTATCATCTCAGTTTGGCTCAGATAAAACTCTTTTCTATTTCTACTATAGATTGTTTATTGATTATTTTTGTTGACAACATACATACAGAAAAGTGTAAAAACTGTACATGTATAGGTTGTGACTTTCAATAAAGTGAACCCTCCTGTGTGAGTGTTTAAGGGAGTGTTTCTCAAAGTGGCCTCTGCAGAGGCTGTCACAGGCAGAGTTCCATCAGTTCCAAAGCTTCACCAATAATACACAGAGAAGCTTTTCCTCTGACCAGGAAAGAAGAGGAAACAGAACAAAATCGAAGCAGTTACTGCAGAGGCTAAGAATGGAGGAGTCACACACAGAGATAGGTAATAGCTAACTCTTGCAGGTTTCACCAGCAGGTTTGCTACAGAAAACTGGTGGGCCACAAGCCCTGAACCCTTCAGAGCCAGTGCCACTAAATCATGATCAACGTGTAACCCTGATTTTTGCTCTAACTCATGCTGCTATGGCTCTGTCTGTCTTGAAAAATGCTGAGCTGATAACGTACAAAGAAAAATTCAACTTGTTATAAATTATGTGTAACAGCATAGCCTAAGTCCAGGCCTGTGCCAGAGAAAGATGGCATATTTGCTGCGGCTGCCGAGTGCCTAGTCTCCTGAGTGCGCAGAAGGGCGAGAGGAGGACAGTTAACTGTTCTACTCAAACTGAGCAACAACAACCTTGAAGAGTGGCCAAGTGACAAACAGTGCAATAACTATGGGTGCTTTTATAGACTTTATGAGATGTAGTCACACCCTAGTAGTGATTGTGTGTGTATGTTTAATAAATTTTTTATTTTATGATAGTCCTAGATTTACAGAAAAGTTGCAAAGATGGGACAGAGAGTTCTCGCATACCTTATACCCAGTTTCTCCTATTACGAACATCTTCCATTATTATGGTACAGTGCCACAATTAATGAATCAATACTGGTAACATTATTATTAAGCAAAATCCATAATTTATCCATGTTTCCTAGTTTTTACCTAATGTTCCATCCAGGGTACCACATCACATTTAGTTGTTATATATCTTAGGATCCTCCTAGCTGTGACAGTTACTCTTTCTTACACTTTCCTGGTTTTCGAAGTCCTTGACAATTTCAAGGAGTACTGGCCAAGTATTCTGTAGAATGTCTTTTCATTGGGCTTTGTTGGATGACTGTATTTTAATTATTGCTGGCATATTTAGGATTGTTAGTTCCTTCAAACATGTCACCAGAAGTGTCAGAATTAGCAAATGTGCCTCAGACACAAAAAGCCTGAAAACCACTGGTCTACCTCAAAGCAGACTGTAGATATACATAAATGAAGTTGTCAAGATGCTTATTCCACCTTTAGTTTCAAATTCCAGTTTCAAAAAGCAAGGTAGGTTTACAGACCTTTCACACAGTGGTTGGATAGCAATCTTAATTTATAAACTATGGGCATGTCACCCAAAATGACCCAGGCCATCAGCCCCTCACCCTTGGTCCCCAGCTCCAACTTAGAAGGGAAGACAGGAGCTTTTCAGTCCAAGGTCATATGGTAGTGATTCACCCTGAGGTAAAAGGGAAGTTTCAACTAAGCATAAAGAAACTCTAAGTTATTCATGGTTTCAACGGAATATGTTTTTAAAGTACAAGCAGAAACAATGATCCAACTTTCAATAAAATATTTTCTTCTTTGTTTTTCAAATGAGTGAAGTCCAAATTAGGGAACACAAAGGATTATATCCTACTAATTTGTAACATCTGGTACCAGAAAAGCAGTGAAGCCGTTAGTTACAGCTACTCTAGTAATTAAATCTGTACAAGGTACAGACTTAAAACACTTTGATGACTCAGCTCTTACTAGTGAGAGTGAAGTCACCAATCACAAGTGTTTGGAGCACTTAACATTACTGGCAATGCTGGAAATGGTACAATGTTGAGTTCAATAAAAGAAGACAATACCTGCCATGTCCCCTGGAGCTCAAAATTTAAATATTTATATTGGAATACACACAGGCCTAAAGATGTTTTCTGTGAACCAGAAAGTACTCACCGTGTTGGCCAGCTCTAGATAGCTTCCTCCTACAGAGTTGCCAGAATGTGGGGACTGTGTGAGCAGCTTGTGGAGAGCAGCAGCGTGCTGGTGCAGAGAGCTCCCGCCACAGTCCAGAAGCTTCTGTAGAGCTGACTGACCCTGTAAGTCCGGGCTCTGGAGGTCCCTGGCACCCGAGTCGTATTCCCAGCTCTCTCTGGCTGCTGATAAGGCACCTAGGTCCAGGAGAGGCAGGGAAGAAAAAAGAGATGTTCCCTTCACTAGCCTGTGGGTGGCCAACAGGCAATGACTTGGAACCTCCTAACTCTGCCATGTGCCAGTGCCTCAGAACACATGTGGCGCCCAGGCTGCATGCTGAGCACTTTCTCCTTCAAACTGACACATGGGGAGCCTGCAGATAAAAGCAGTTTTAGGCAAAGTATTCAGAAATAACGATCCAATGGATATGTGCCCCACCTCCAAACAGCAATGTTTAGCAAAAAGCACTGAAGAGCCAAGAAAAGGGAATCTGGACCAGCACTACAGCTGTCTGTGATTTACACAGTGTTACTGTATGATCAGCCTCCTTACTGTAGTCCCTTTTACCAGCTAAGGAGGAAGGAAGGAAGTGAAAAGACAGAAAATTAGATATGGCACTTTACCATAGTTTTCTAGTGTCGATGTACTTTTACCTGGAAGAAGCTACAGGAAGCCAGTTAAGTGTAGTCACGCGGCTGAGCTCAGAGCAACAGAATGTGAACAGAAGTGAAGAGCACAGCTTCAGAGCCTGGCTCATAAAAGTCCTGGGTTTTGATTCTCCATGCCCTGTGCCTCTGGCTGGTTCAGATGGGCGTGGTACCCTTGGGAACCCCGTGGTACAGATGGCGAAGCCACAAGTTGGAAGGTGCCTGGCTCCCTGAGTTACCTCCTGCAGGGGGGCTGCCTGCTGAGCCGAGGCACCATCTTCACTTTGTATGATTAGGAAAGAGAAACTTTTGTGTTTGATTCACTATGTATTTTTGGTTTGTGAGGGCAGCTAGCATTACTTTAACTATCACAGCAGATTAGAACCTAATAAAAGATGCTAATCATTATATTAGCATGGGGAAGTACAATGAAAAGTAGACCTAGAGAAGGCGTATCTCACCCGACTGCCCCGAGAGGGATGGGAGATGTCCAGGGAATGCTTACTGGAGGGAAGAGCCCGATGCTTCACTTGCCACCTTTGCTAGAAAAATGAGATTTTGAATAAAGCTTGCTTCTTTGTGTTGCTCACTTCTGAGCCCCTCGCATATGCAGCTGGTTAGTGGATCCTGGCTTACATGCCTGTCTTAGCTGCAAGGGAGGCTGGGAAGTTTGTTTTCTGGCTTCCACTTTGAGGAGGTAGGATTTGTAAGGTGAGATCCTTCCTAAATGTAGGAAGAGTATTCAGAAGGCCTGGGCAGCCAGCAAACAAGACAAAGGTCTACACACAGGCACTGTGCTGGGTACTGGGGACATAGCAGTGCACACAGAGAACTGCACTCCCTGTCTGTGGAGCTTTCATTCTGCTGGGTCTTTAATACATGACTTTTAAATATATAAAAAGGGATTCATTAAAATTACAATTTTTACTATGAAAAGGGAACATAAACAGATTACTCTACAATTTACTTGCATATAATTACGTAGAGCAAACTACAAATTATGTAAGTGGGTTCTGACATGAATTTTCCACCTCCCTGTACGGGGTACTGGTGAATTTCATCAATGTCATTAGAAAAACTGTCTTTTTCTGCAGCCACGCCAGATGGTTTTCCTCTGCTGCTCATGTTCTGCTGATCTTCTTCAGTCAGTCTGACCTAACGCTCTTTTCGTCCAGTGCTGTATGGCTGGGCGACATGTCTTTGTGTCAAAGCAGACAATTTTGTTACTATGTTTGCAATTGCCCGAAGTTTATTTTAATAGTAAAAGCTATCCGTTGGACTGCAAGGGAGGTTTTGCTTTCCTTCAACATGGACTCCAAAATGCCTGCTCTGCCTCCTCCCGCTCCTCTGAATGCTCTCTGTCTAACCAGCTGCCTCACGCTTTCTGTCCCGGCCCTGGCAATGTGTGCCAGGAAGACTGGCTGAGCTCGGAGCTGAAAACAGGCTGAATCACTGATGGCCTTACAGCTCATACATCAGACATCTAAGCGTACGGTAGGGCCCTGGCCTTTCATGTTTCACCGCAGTATCACCCGTACCTTGCACAGAGCCTGTGACATTTCAGGCATTTAACATACATTTACTGAATGGATTCCTGGATTATTTACAGTGGTAGTAGGCCAGGGTTTTACTTCCTAAATGGGAAAAGCAACATGGAGATTAATTTTAAAAATCAAAATAAATTTTACACTTAGACTTTTTCTTTATGCAACTCAAGAGATTCATTTTCAAATAATGAAACATATTTCTGGGATAAGACAGCCCAAGGAAGCTTCATTTGAATTTATTATGCTGTATTAACAGTCCCAAACCCAGTTTCTGGCAGAGTCATATAATCAGGTTAGCCAAGCTCCATGTTAATCAGCAAGATCAAAAGGCCCTCACACTATCACCGTAACAATTTTTGCTCAAGTGATGCTGAGAACTCAGATCCTCTGCTAAGGAGCCCAGGCAATCATATTAGCATCCACTTTAATGGACCAGAAAAAGGGAAGTACATTTTCAAAAAATGCAGTAGACTATTCCCATTACCCTCTTTTAATCTGTCTTCAAATTAGATATTTCTGGATAAAACCCAATATTCCTGAGGCAAAATTAGTCATTTAATTGGGAAGAACTCACTGAAGAACTTCAAAATGCAGGTCTTCCTTTCGCCCTTTGAAGCATGATGGTACCTGATGTCTCTAGGCTCACTGTCATGCCAGTCTCTCTTCACTCCCTTGCTAAGCTCAAAGGAGCCTGTTGACCATGGGCAGATGGCTGTGTTTTCTTATCCTTAGCATGACACCATTACATCTATACTGTCCCCCAGGCTCTCTAGGCTATCTGGTATCTCTTTTATAAGGGCACGAATTCCATCATGAGGGCCCCATCATCATGACCTCATCTAACTCTGCTCACCTCCTGAAGGCCCATCTCCAACTACTATCACATGAGGGGACAGGGCTTCAACATATGAATTATCGGGGGAAACAAATATTCAGTCCATAACAACCACTGAGCAGCTGCTCTCCAGGCCCACAGGGAAAGTAACTGTATGGCATTGCTTTAAATACCCAAGACCAAAGCACTCCCTGGGCCTAGAGGTCTCTGCGCACACAGAACCAAAGGAGGCCACAATATCTGCCACCATAATCCTACAGGGTGCTTGCTCTGAAGTAAGAGGTAAGATATATTCTTTTTTTTAAACTAAATATTTAATGTTTAAAGGTGGTCGAACACAGATTCCAACTGTTTCTCTTATCAGAAAAGCACAGGAAACAAGTGGCAATTTGACATGTTTATAAAATACATTACTGGGAAAACCCTGCTTTCAGAGAGCATGCTGGAACAGAAAATCTGCCAAGCCCTGAGATCCTTGCCCTGCTGGGTTCTTGGCAGCTACATGCTAGGATTTTAATCCCATTTTCAAAGTGCCACCCAGGTTTGGTTCCAAAGCTTGCAATTACTGTGCTTATTTACCAAAGGCACCATGCCACCTTCCCATGGGCCAAGCCTCCTGTGAGAATAAAGCAAACCAACATGGAACTCCTGAAATTCACCTTACAGATACTCAAAACAATCATGACAACTAACATCTATTCAAAGCCACTAAGGACCAGGTACTGTTCTAAGAATCTTGCATGTATTACCTTATTTAGATCTACCCACAGTCTATGAATAAATAATCCATTTTTCCATTTTTAGAAAAAGACATTTTCCCTCTTTCAGCTTCATTTTGTAGACTTACTTGTTTGCACAGAATAGTGGTTAAGAGCTGGGGTTCTGTAGTTAGATTTCTTGAAGTCAAATAAAGAGCCACCATGACCAGCTATGTGACCTTCAAGCAAATTACTTAACCCAAGCCTCAGCTGTCTCATCTTTAAAATGGAGAAAGCAATATGTATTTCATAGAGGTGTCTGAGAATTAAATAAGATTATAATATGTGGAACATATTAGACAATCCTTGATATATGATAAACTGGCCAACAAAATGTTAGCAATTATTTGGTCATACTTCACAATTGTAGTTATTTGGAATTCATTTTACACAAGTTAACAGGGAACAAATATGTGACAGAAATGTATACCCTCCTAGGTTCTGAGAGGTACCTGTTTAAAAAGACTAATTCTTAAAAACAAACCTTTGGCACCTATCCAGTGGCTAAAATTTCATCAGTAGTTTTGTGCTTAACATCTAGTATTAGAGACAATGAAAATAGCCAGTTAGGTCAGGGCCAAAGTTATGTCTCTCTGAGTAAGGAATGTTCCACTAATGAGTCAAAGTCTTCGGGGTATGATAGACTTTGCTTCCCCATTCTACTGGCCAGCTCTTACTTGCGCAGACCATCTGGCCTCCCCACAAAGCCTGTGCCCGGTGCAGTGAGGAAGTCTGCCCGGTCCGGCAGCAGCAGCATCAGGGGCAGCAGCGGCTCCGAGGCAGGGAAGGCACAACTTATTTATTCATATCAGATCTGTGCTCTGGCCACCCTAGCCACCCCTCTGTTTTCTACCTCCAGTTCATCCTTTTCCAACCTTCATTTAAATGCCTGGGGGTCTCTCATCACATCACAGGCAGATGGTAATGCAGAATGTTTAGGGGATCCTGAAACCTGTATTAACACTATCTTATTGTTACTTGAAAACAGGGTTCATCTCTTGGTGGGTGAACCTCAGGAGAAGGAAGGATTTATTATTACTTGCAGCAAGTAAGGAGAACACTGGGGATCTTTCCCAAAGCAGTGTCTCCCCAACAGTAAACCTGGGGAAGTTTTGAGCTAAGGGTATATGCACATTCATGAATATGAAGACCTTCAGCCAGTCCAGAGTGCAGCCAACTGACAAACTGGGCTACTGCCAATCCACAGTGCCCAAGTGCTTTGCCCTCCTAACGCTGAACCCAGACAGTCCGTGGTCTACTCTCCCCCAACCTCAACCTGGGGAGTCTCCTGGACTCCATGCTTGATTGGGTTGCCCACTTGGCAGTAAAACCTTCCCACTCAGCAACCAATCTTTGCTCTCTAATGGCCTTTATTACTTTTCTTTTTTAACGATTATTTGTGCCTTCTCTTTTTTCACTTTAGCATTCTTGCCAGGAAGATATCGATTTTCTAAGTCTTTTAATAAACTATTTTCAGTCTATATTGTGCCTCTATATTGTGTGCTTGTTTTCTATGTCCTTGATTTTGGTTCTTATCTTTATTATATCCTTTCTTCTTTTTTATTTGTGTTTATTTTGCTGTTCTCTTTCTAGACTCTGGGAATGGATGCTCAACTCAGCCTTTTTTCTTTTATCTTCTAATACATGCATAGACAGCTATAAAATTTCCTCTAACTGCTCCATTTCAATTGATATTTTCATAATCTTTCAGTTCAAATTATTTTTGAATGTTCATAATTTTGTCTTAGATCCATGAACTGTTTCAGAGTATGTTTCCTAATTTCCTATTATATGGGGTTTTGGTAGTGTTTTGATTTATATGTTCACTGCACTGTATTCAGAACACATGGCCTATATTATATCAATCCTTTTAAAGCTGTTGAGATCTGTTTTATGGCCTGTATGTGAACACATTTTACAAATGTTCCACGTACACTCGAAAAAAAGGTGTATCTTATAGTTGTTGGAATGGAGTGGGCCTTATGTGACCATTATGTCAAGCTTATTAATCGGGCTGATCAAATCTTATGAAGCTTTATTGATTTGGGGTTTTGGTTTTTTTTTTTTTTTTGGTCTGCTTATTCCAGTAATTAATGATAAGAATTCTAGTATCTTTCATAACGACTGTAAATTGGTATATTTCTCTTGCAGGTGTCAATTTTTGTGTGTTTTGAGCCTTTTTGGGGGGTATATACAAATTTTAAATCATTCCATCTTTCTGGTGAATTTAATCCTTCACCATTTTGAAATAAGCCTACTTCAAATAATGCTTTTGTGGTATAGTAAAAACTATATATTGGTTTTTGCTACCTTTTCCTGGCTCAGAGCTCCTAAAAGTCTCAGAATTTCCTGAGTGATGTACATCTCATTTGTACACTAATGAGATGACTCAAAGGGAGGGGAGAAATGGGGTTCTAGAGGCAAGAGAATGACGTCAACTGTCAGCAGCCAGTGATTTAATCAACACGCCTACAAAATGAAACCTCAGTAAAGTGCCCTTAACAACAGGATTCAGGAGCGTCTAAGTCATCGAACACATCCACGTGCTGGGAAGGTGGTGCAAGCCAAATCCAAGGGGACAGGGGCTCCTGTGCTTGGGATCTTTCTGGGTCTTACCCTATATACCTCTTTATCTGGCTGTTAACTTATCGTACCTTTATAATAAACTGTAATAATAAATACAGCACTTTTCTTGAGTTCTGTGTCATTGTGGAAATTATCAAACCTGAGGGAGGTGTCATGGAAACCCCTGAATTTGTAGCTGGTGGGAAGAAGTACGGGGAGCCACGGGACCCCCTCCCATGGCTGGTAACGGAAGTGGGAGCAGGGTTGTGGGACTGACACTTTAACTTGTAGGGTCTGTGCTAACCCGACGTAGTTCTTGTCAGGGTTGAGCTGAATTGTTGGACACCTGACTGGTGTCAAAGAATCAGAGACTTGGTATTGGAATGATATATTTGGTGTCGGGGAAAAAAAACCACATCCTACTCTTTCACTTAAAGACAGTTTTGTTTTGTATTCTTGTAGCTGCTCCAGATTTCTTTTGTTGAGGAAGGCTTAAATACACTTTTCCATTGTTTTACTTTCAAACTTTCCATTGTTTTTTGATTTATCCCTTGTAAACAGCCCATGAGCAGATATTTACAATCCAGTTTTACCATGTATGTCTTTAATGGTAGAATTTAATCTATTTACATTTAATTTAAATACTAATACAAAGATTAATCTTTCATCTTGTTTTGTTCTTCCTATATGTCTTCTTATTCTATATTTCTGTTTTCTTGCCTTTTGAAACACTTTCTCGTTCCATATTTTACATCTGTAGGTTTGAGAGTTAAATGCTTTCTATTTTACTGATTATGATAGAAATTACAACATACATCCTTAAATTATCAGAATCTATAGTTTATCAATATCTTTACCTATCTCTGGACAATATAAGAACTTTAGAAAACTTGAAATCCCACTCCCAACCTATGTGTTTCTATTGTATATTTATTTCTCTTAAAACTCTAAGAGAAGTATTATTGTTTTATATTGCTTATTTAATTTAAGTTTATCCACATAGTTACCACTTTCTTTTTCCTTCTTTCTCCCTTCCAACTCAGAACTTCCATCCGGAACCACTTTCATTTTGTTTTAAATATATCCTTTAGAATATCTCTTAATGACGATCTTCTGCAGCTTTATGTCTGTCTTTAAATATCTTTTTTTTAAACTTTTTTTTTTACTAAGTTATAGTCATTTTACAATGTTGTGTCAATGTCTTTAAATATCTTAATTTCACCCTGGTTCTTGAAAGATGCTTTTGCTGGGTATGATGTGTTAACTTGTCAACTATCTTTTCTCAGCACATAGGGAACAGAGGAATGCCTACTGCCTTCCATCATTCTTGGGAGTCTGTTCTCAGCCTATATGTTGCTCCTTTGAAAGTAATCTGACTTTCAAAAAGTACTTTTGTAGACTTTCTCTTTATCTTTGGTGTTCTACAGGCTCACTAAAGTGTATCTAATTATCTACTTATGTAACTTGATACTTGTATTTCTTGTCATAGTTCCTGCTTAGGACTCATTGGGATTCTGGAATCTACTGGTTAATATATTTTATTATCAATTTTCAAAAATTCTGAGCCATTCAAATGCTACTTCTGTTTTGTTCTTTTTTGAGGGGGGAGGTAATTAGGTTTATTTATTTATTTATTTTTTAATGGAGGTCCTGTCGTGCATGCTAAGCACACACTCTACCACTGAGCTATACCCTCCCCCTTAAATGCTACTTCTGCTTCATTCTTTCTTTCCTCTCTTTCTGAGAATCCAATTTTACTTTGTTAAAATTTCCTGGCTCTCAGTCTCTCTTTCATATTTTACATTTTACATGTGTTTCTTCTTCTGTGCTTTATAATGCCATGTAATCTTGCTTCTATTCACTAATTCTCTCTTCATCTCTAACTAATTTGTTGTTAATTTTAATCGAGTTTTATATCAGTTTTAACACTTCTGATTCTGAGATGTCCATTTGGTTCTTTTTCAAATCTGCTTGGTTTTTTGGTTTTCTTTTTCCACCTTAGATTTTCTTTCTGAACACAGTAAACATAATTACTTTATATTCTGAGTCTGGTAATTCCAATAAATGAAATCTTGGTGGCTTTGTTTTTTATGTTAGTTCTTGCTCATGGTATGTAGTCTTACATACGTAGTACTTTGAGATACTGAGTTGCTTATAGTCCCTGGAAAATTATTTGCGGAGATACTTTTAGAACTGCTTTTTACTCATCTCTAAGGCATCTCCCTGTAGAATAGTCCGATGGTAGTATATGGGGTGATATAGTTCTGGCTCAAACTTACACAGAGGCTACAGCCCTCCAGTATTCCAGTGTTTGAAAAAAAGATATATTTTATAAAATTTCCTACCTGAGCAGTCTTTGGAATTTGGCTTCTGTTTCCAGGACCCACAAGGCAATTCAAAATTCAATTTTACCAGGTTCAGACAATAATCTCAAGGTAAAAGTGGCTTGATGCTCCAAGTTCCCTCACTGACCTAGATTTTAGACTCATAAATTTTACAATTTTGCTAGATATTCAATGTGTTACAGGAGGGCTTTAAAAGTATAGTTATTTCAGATTTATGAATTATGTCAGATAGAATATACATCCTGATATCCCATCATGTTACTTGATATGGAAATCAGTATTTGTTCTTTAAAATATGTCTTTGAATTATGATGATAAAAACTATATGTTCATAAATGGGCCATGCCTACTTTTCTTTCCTTGAACAATTTTTTGTTTTCCCCAAAATTAAAACATTTTTGGTATTTTTGTTTGTTTAGTTTCTACATATCATGAATTCAGCCTCAGATTCTTAGCTAATTATCTAAATCTCCTGTTAATAATTTAAGATGCATAGATATTCCATCAAATCTGGTCAGAAAAATTTCTCCTGGAGTTTATGACCTGCTCTAATCTAGACCGATTCTGAGGACCATTTTGCTTCACTTCTAACTTGTCTTCACTCTTCATTTCACGGTTCCAAGTATTTCTCTTCCTAGGCTAACTCCTTTTTTTGGAGGTCTAGTAGAAATTTATCTTTTTTTCCGTTTTTAGTGTTAAGAAAGTTCACAATACGTCTTCATGTGTTGTGGCAGGTGATACTTGGTAGGTCCTCTCTATCAGGAAATTCACATCCTTCGGTTTGGATGACAATTCATGGACCATTTTGCTGACGATTTCTTCCCCTCTATCTTCTTTTCTCTTTTGGTTGGTAGACCTCCTGTACCAGCTCTCGAATTTTTCTTATCTTTTCTCTCCTACCTTACATTCCTTTGTTTCTCTGTTTCTCTTTCTGGAAGATATTCTTTTATTTATTTGTCATTCTTTTTGTTGAACTTTTAATTTATGTTGTATTTTTTCCATAGTAGGTTTTTTTTAATGTTTCTTTTTATCCTGTTCTTTTTTTGTGGATACAACATTTTCCCCTGTATTTCACAGGACATTAAAGAGGGACTATTTTGAAGATTCTCCTTGCACAGTCTCTGTTCCCTTTAAGTTCTTCTACTTGTTTTGGTCTCTATCTTTCATTTTATTTTGTTGTTGTTATTGTTGGGGGGTAATTAGGTTTATTAATGCATTTATTTATTTATTTATTTTTTAATGGAAGTCCTGGGGATTAAGCCCAGGACTTTGTGCAGGCTGAACACACACCCTACCACTGAACTATACCCTCCGCCCTCCAGCTTTCCTTTTAGAGGAATTCCTCAGTTGTCTTGGTGCTCCTTGGTTGTTTGCTCCTTTCAGCCACATGACCTATTCCAACTCTGAGACCTAAGATCACCATTCCTAAAAGTATGGCAGCATACTGAGCCCCGCTTAGGAAACACTGATCTATGCTATTACTGGATGAATGGGAACTTACCAGACCAGACGTAGGCAGAAGTTAAAAAGACAAAATGTTTTTCCTAAGCCCTACCTCCTTTATTCCTCAGGTTTCTTACACAGCATTCATTCTCCCCCATCCACGTCTGTCCTTCAGGATTTCTCCCTTAGATTTCCCTCATCAGAGCCAGTTCAAGTAAAAAGTCTGATCATTTTTTTAATACACAGTATGAATGACTTATAAGGCTAACTATGTTCTCTGGTATTTTAAAAAAATGACAACAAAAGCATTTCTTGGTGATAAACCAAAGGAACGGACTCTAACGGTATAACTTAATCAACAGCAAAGCAAATCAGCAGGAAGCTGGAAGAAGATAGAAAACTCTCTCAATAAAAACAAACCTCTTCCCTTACAAGGCTGGCAATGGGGGTAGAATCTCCACAACAGACGATGTAACAGAACCTGGTAATCACACCCATTATCCTCTGTGGTCACCTTCCCCTTCAAGGTTTCCCTCTAATTATCCTGCAACCATTCCCAGGCCATGAAGAGGCAGAGCTGTTGCCCCTTTGACATTGTGGCCCAATAACGGACAATTGTTCTTCCTTAATACCCCAAATGAAGCAAAGTGGCAGCACTCATGAAAGATTTTATAAACAACTAAAGAGAAATTAACATACAAATAGCACCAAACTAGGAAATCAGGCATATCAGAGATTTACTTTTTGGGGTACCATCCCTGTCCCACCCTGTTTCCCAGTCCAGCCCTATATTAGAGTATTGCCCCAGTTCCCAGTGTTTAAGAGCAGAAGACTAGATAGTCCAATTCCTCTTATCCCAAAAGCGAGGGATGAAGGCTCAGAAACAAACCACTTCCTACTCTGTTGATGTAAGGCTTTCTTCTGACAGAAGCTGCAGACTGGTGGGTTATGAACTGTATCTGGTCCTCAGTATATTTTGTTGATTCTGCTCTAGTTAAAAAACATTTTAAAAAAATGTAGTCATCAGTATTGAAAATTTGGAGAGATCCTATTTTTAAAAAACAAAAGCATTTTCTGGCACTGAACAAACACACACAAGGTCGGGAAATGTGGTTCCCACTCCCACGTCTGGCTGGAGTTGAGCGTCGGCTGCCTCTCTGCAAATGTGCACTGGTTTGCTGGGGCCTCCATCTGGTCCACGTCACTCATGTATGTTGTCTGCCTGCTCTTAGTAAACATTTGCAACCCTTTCTTTTGAGCTGCAGTTCTGCATCTGGGAACCTACTCTTTCCCAGGTGATGGACTGCAGACCTAAGTATTTATCATATACTGTGGTCTCAATAGTCATACAAGAGGTGTACACTTGCAATGGGTTCTTTTTTTATATGAGTTTTTGCCCAAGAGCCAGTACCATCCACTGGCAAGTTTGGAGATGGATGACTTCTAAGTGCTATGTTGACATACACCCGGTAAGGTGGAAATGTTACTGTATACATCCCTCAGATTCTAGGCCTAGTTACTGTTATCTAAAAAAGATACAGTAAGTGAAAATCCTTTGAAGAATAATATAACCCAAGTAAAAAGAAAAGGGCAGGGGGGAGGGTATAGCTCAAGTGGTAGAGCGCATGCTTAGCAGGCACAAGGTCCTGTGTTCAATCCCCAGTGCCCCCATTAAAAATAAATTAACCTAATTACTTTCCCCTGAAAGCAACAAAAACTAAAAAATAAACAAATAAAGCAGCACTTTGATAGTCTGTATATACTAGCCTGGTCTGTTAATAACTGTGGAGCCTTAAACATAATGTGCTATTAAAAAATCTCCACATTCAAAAAAAAAAAAAAGGAAAAGAAAAGGGCAAAATGTGAAGTGCTATAAAAATATAAGCATTTTTGGCATGAAAGCAACTGGGACAGGTGAGATTGGTGACTAAATTTACTCCTTGGGATTTCAGGGAGCTCAGAGTCCTAAATCTCTACACAGAAATTCCTAATGGAAAAACAAACAATCTTAGAGGCTGGAATTCTGAGTTTTTGTTAATATAGCAAGAGAAAAAGAAGGAGGAACACAGCAGGGTGAATTAGTAGAAAAACAAACCAGGAGCCAGGAGAGTTGCAGTCTAGTCCCAGCCATGCCACCAACTAACTCTGTGACCTGAGAATTATTATTTAACCCTCCACGTCTCCATTTCCTCATCTATATACACTACATAGAGGGTGAAACTAGATGATATTTAACAGAGTCTCTGGGCTGTCATCTTATAATTCAAGGGAAAATTTTTATCAAAGTACTCTAAATGTTAAGTCAGATAAGTCAAAGAAAACACTATAAATACCAAAAGAAAAATCTGACAAGGTAATTTTTTGCATTAAAGTTTACCTAGAACTGACTGATATGCACTCATAAAATGAGAGCTAAATAAATACACCAGGTACTGGATTAAATTCTCCTTCAACTAGATTTTCTTGTAGATAGCAAACTTAAATGGATCAACTGGAAACCATACAAAATTCTTCCAAAACAACCATAAAAATTTAATTGATTTAAACAGTCATTTATTAATGCCCTTTCATTTATGTTGTCCAGTGAACTTGCAGTAGTCTCACAAGAGATAAAACAGGAAGCAAAATAAGCCTTCCTGAACCTTTTGCAATTATAACGTTGAGTGACAATTTCTCTAGAATGAACAATGGACAATAAAATAGTCCAGCCAAACTAAACACTTTCTGTGAACAGACTGAGCTCTTATCTCAGCCAAGTAATCATTTTTATTCCATAAAAAGTATCTAAAATCATGCCAAGTTGTACCACTGCCACTGAAGTTGGAATGGCTTCAGCATCCCATAAAAACAGTGACACAATGAACTGCCTCAGTTAAATCATGCTGGAGAGAAAACAGATGAACAATTTTATTATGTTCTGTGTGGTTCAAAAGATACAATCAACATAGGTAATCACCGGCACCCTTCATGCCAGGGTTACCACCTGAGATAAGCACACCTGCATTTCCATGAACTCTTTGTTTCATACTGACTAAAATGAAGTGATTAATGCCTCTGGGAAGCAGTCTAAAATAATATATTTACAAAGAGCAGCACTAAATAGCTTGAAATGCCAGTAAAGGACAAAATCGGGGGTGGGAAGGGATAAATTGGAAGCTTGAGATTTGCAGATACTAACTACTATATATAAGATAGATAAACAACAAGTTTATACTGTATAGCACAAGAAACTATATTCAGTATCTTGTAGTAACTTATGGTTAAAAAGAATATGAAAACGAATATATGCATGTTCCTGTATGACTGAAGTATTGTGCTGTACACCAGAAATTGACACATTGTCAACTGACTATACTTCAATAAAAGTATATTTTTAAAAAATTGGTGCTCAAAAAATTTTTTTAAAAGACAAAATTGGGAAGTAAGACAGGAGTTTGCACTACTTGAGACATCATTTTACAAGAATTTAGACCACCACAGAAGCACGTATTTTATTACAGAAGGTACTAATCTACAAAAGAAATCTAAAATACTTAATATCTCAAGAAATACCTGAGAATCCAGTGATCTTATACATGCTTGCTTAAAAGTTAAAAAACATATATACCGTATTTTCTCTCTTCCTTCTTTCTGCAGTGACTGCAGAATGGAGACATGAAAGCCAGTGTACCATAAATAGAATTTGACATCTTAAGTGGAAGAATTTAAAGTTTACATGCACACATACACATATACACAAAGAATTGAAGTTCAAATATACCCAATAGAGAAATAGTTTCATCCTGATTGAGAAATAACATGCCAGTGACTCTTTATCATTCTCACTGTCTCAGATGATGTCAAAAACATCTGTTGTCTTTGGTTTTGTTAGCTGTTTTGTACTCACATTGAATATGTGTGTTCAGTTATCTGAGAACATACAACACCTTAAATAACCAGTGAGGCTATAATTTGGTGGTGTTGGGAATGAGGGAGAATGATTCACAATGTCCTCTCCCACTGTCTTATTCAGAAGATCTCTTAGTCGCCTCATGGCAAGTGACATGACTTCTCAGACTAAACCCAAACAGATTTCCTCTATTTTAGTGTTTCATGTTTTCCCTGGCTTAGGGGAAAGGGGAATGTTTTGTTTTAATGGATGATGCTGGTTTTCAGGTTACTAAATTTGTGAGCAATATTAAGGACACTATTATGTTATATCCTTAATTATGCTCATAATTTGAAAGCAAGGTTTGCCACATATAAGCTGCTTCTGGGTAATCAAGATTTTCCTGCAGGATTGCTTCCGTGTACATGCTGAGTTGGACCTTCTATACTTTCTCTTTCTTTCTCTTCCTTTCTTTCTTTTCTTCCCTCCCTCTCTCCCTCTTTTTCTTTTTCTTTCTTTCTCTCCCTTTCTCTTTTTCTCCCTCTTTCTCTCTCTCTCCCTCTCACCTTTTCTTTTCTTTTCTTTCTTATCAAAGCCATTGCAATAGCCACTCCAGAAAATGCCTTTGCTGATGATCTAAACAGTGTTTGGGCAGCCTTAGGTCTTCTTTACTCATTGCCCCTGATGGGCTCTGCCTGGTACCAGAGCAACTATCAACTCAAATGTCAAGAACCTGAAACAGCCCAAGAAAACAAACTCGAAGAGAAAGAAGCTCCAGGGTTTATACACTTTTAAAGGGATCCTTTAATACAGTGTTTCTCAGTCTTTTCCATGAAAGTACTCCAAAGACAGGAGAGTCAAAGAAGTCTGGGGGATAGACTGAATTACCTCCAAGTCAGAGATTTCCTTGAGGTCTCATGTTTTACCTTGAAAATTCATTTGAATTTTGAATTCTACTCTACATCTATCAGCATTTATTTTAATACAATTTGAAAAAAATACCAAGTTACACAACTTTAGCTCCAAACAATCAATTAAATTGATGGCTTAAGAAGATGTACCACATTGTTTCGGGGGCTTTTAGTCCTCCTCCAACCCCCAACCACTTCCCTGTGCTCCCCAAACATTCACATAATGAGTCTGAGGGACATTTAATTCAATTGCAGGTCACTTACTTTCTAATGAACTCTTCTCTAGCTCATCACCACCCAGGTGTGTTTTCTTATTTCTGCATCCTTCTAATTCTTTCCAGTTCCGTAAGACCAGCTTGGGCTTTACTTTTTATCAGGAGTCTTTTCTCGTCTCCCTGACCAACAATGCTTTTCCTTTCTCATCTCCTTTGGCACATCTTGTTTACCTCACATATTTTTCACTCCATCATATATAATCTTTCAGTAGTTCTATTCATGTATTTTGTTTTTCTAGCTTTATTATTATTGATGTATAACATATGTAAGTTTAAGGTGTGTAAAGTGATGATTCGATACACATACACACTGCAAAACGATCACCACAGCAAGTTTAAACTCGTTTAATCCCTGAACTATGTTAGTTTTAGGGATTCAGTATTTTTGTAGATTATATTCCATTATAGGTTATTACAAGATAATGGGTGTAATTCCCTGTGCTACACAGTAGGACCTTGTTGCTTATCTATTTTATACATAGTAGTGTGTATATGTTAATCCCACACCCCTAATTTGTCCCTCCCCACTTTCCTCTTTGGTAAGTTTGTTTTCTATGTCTGTGAGTCCGTTTCCATTTTGTATATACATTCATTTGTATTATTTTTTAGATTCCACATATAAGTGATATCATATAGTATTTGTCTTTGTCTGACTAATTTCACTAAGCATATTTTCTAGGTCCATATGGACCTAGAGATACATGTGGACACACTGTTGCAAACGACAGTATTTCATTCTTTTATTATGGCTGAGTAATATTCATATATACATATAAATATAAATATATATATAAATGTTTGTGTTTATATATGTATCTCACATCTCTTCTTAATCAACAGACTACTGGGCTGACATTTGGGTTGCTTCCATATCTTGACTATTGTAAATAGTCCTGCTGTGAACAACTTTATTGGGTTATATGTTTTTTTCTTTTTTTTTAAGTTAGTCTTTTCTTTTTTTCCGGATATACACCCGAGGTGGACTTGCTGGATCATTTGGTAGTCCTAATTTTAGTTTTCTGAGGAACCTCCATACTGTTTTTCACAGTGGCTTTTTTTCATATCAATAGTGTACTAGGGTTCCCTTTTCTACACACCTTCTCCAGCATTCCTTGCCTGGCTGCTCTGGCTAGGACTTCCAAAACTATGTTATATAGAAGTGGTAATTAAGATGGGCATCCTTGCCTTGTTTCTGAATTTAGTGGGAAGGCTTTCAGCTTTTCACCACTGAGTATTATGTAGCCACGGATTTGTCACAAACGGCCTTTATTATGCTGAGATATGTTCTGTCTATACCCATTTTGATGAAAGATTTTTTATCATGTATAACACAGGAGACAGACATATAAATGAATAATTATAACAATGCTAGATGTAGGCATAGGATATAATAGAAGCAGATTTAAAAAACAGAATTCATTAAAAATTTTTACAAATTGGTTGTGTGACAAGACACATATGAATCTCCTAGTTGCTAAATATATATGTGTACATGTCAGTTTCATGCAGCATTGTTAAAGCCTTTTGAAAACTGTAAGAGTACATATTCAAAAAAAAGAAAGGAGACAAGACTTACATAGAGAAGGGCCATGTGGTGGACATCTGCATTTTCTGCCTGCTCAGCATCCATTCCCTCTTCCTATGGTGACAGCACCTTGATTCCCCGCCTCCTTTCCTCAACGCTCAGTCCATATTATGTGAACAGAAACAACTCCACTCCTATCCTACAGGTTAAGTATGTGGTCCAGGCCTGGCTGATCAGACCACTGCACTTTTCTGGCCAGAGGGACCTGTCCAGGGAGAGGTATATGGACCAGGAAAACCTAGGAGGCCAATTTCTGGGATTTTTGTGGAGCTGCTGTGAAGAGAAAAATCCCTCTTTTCTCTTGTGGTTGCTCGAAAGAACGGGAGTAATCCCAGGACTGCTGTCGGCCACAACAAGGAGCCTGAGAATAAAGCCATTTTTAAGGAAAGGGCTGAGGCATGGACAGAAGAAGATTGATGACCTCTGAGTCCCTTGAACTATTTGTGCTACATCTAACTGCCTAGACTTCTCCCATATACTCATGCTTCCCTCCCTCCCCCTCCTTCTTCCCTTCCCCTTCAAAATATTAGTGTTGTGTTTGTCACCTGTCACCAGAAAGCTCTAACTAATATCGTACAGAAGGAACCAAACTCAAAAAGCAGGTTTGAGGAGAAAGTATCAACAAGAAGGCCAGCAACACTGAAGCTAAGCATCCATCTGAAAAAGAATAAAATACTGCCATTTGCAGCAACATGGATGGACTTGGAGATCATCATTCTAAGTGAGGTAAGCCAGAAAGATAAAGAAAAATACCATATGATATCACTCATATATGGAATCTAAAAAAAAAATAAAAAGGAAAAGAAAAAGAAAAAAGAGGACACTAATGAACTCACCTACAAAACAGAAACAGATGCGCAGACACAGTAAATAATTTTATGGTTACTGGGGGGAATGGGTGGGAAGGGATAAATCTGGGAGTCTGAGATTTGCAAAGGTTAACCACTATATATAAAAGTAGATAAAAACAAATTTTTCTGCATAGCACAGGGAACTATCTTCAATATCTTATAATAACCTTTAATGAAAAAGAATATGAAAACAAATATATGTATGTATATGCATGACTCGGACATTGTGCTGTACACCAGAAATTGACACATTGTAACTGACTGTACTTCAATTAAAAAAAAAAGTGATGGGGAAGAAGACGAGATAAGGTAGGAGCAGCCCACTGGATGGTAAGCAGTCTCGACACCTCAGTTCAGAGTCTATTAAGCAGAGAAAGGAGAATCAGTGCATTTTTACCATGAGTACATATTTAAATATTAGGAAGTCATAGTAGCATCAACTGGAATCAGGCAAAAAGAACAGTTAGGAGGAAACTGCAGTAATTCAGAAGATGGGGGGAGGACGCAGATCTGGACCAGGGCAGCGACAACCTGAGAAGTATGAACAGACGAGCCAGTGGGGATGAGGGACTGCGCAAGGACAGGAAGGACAAAGATTAATGAAAAGGGATACAAGTGGACTAAGTTAATCAAGAACTAAGTCTACCCACACTAAATCTAAAAACAGTCGGTCTATAGACAGTTGCTGGCAGTACCCTCAGAATGCAACAGAAGAACGTAACATGGTACCTATTACTTAAAGACTTTAGAAGCCTATTCTAACTCCCAATTTAGAAGTAGAATAAATAAACATATTGTTTACCCTATGACATGGGGCTTAGAGTATGTAAAAGCTATCAGTACCACCAACAAAAAAGCAAACTTCCTGAAACCTTCAATTGGGCTAAAAACTACTGTAACTTTAGTCTGGTTTCATGCTAGCTGGGCAGTATTTTTAACAATGAATCACTCTCATGAATGATTTTATTTAAAAGACTCTGTGTTGATTATTAATTTCTCATCCAGGGTGCATAAAGGAGTTAAACCTTTTGTCTTAATTTACCAGCCAGAACTCCACATACTAGTGTCAATTTAATTGGATTTAAAAGTGTTGAATTCTTGTCTTACTTAATTTAACCGGTTTTAAGAGTTTAGAAAAATATTTATACACAGAAAAAATGCAACAATATTTAAGAGTAACAGTCATTCTGAAAAAAAATTGGGATGTGTCAGGACTAGACAGGTTTGGAGTATATTAACTAATTGTGGTTTTTAATTTTTTAAAAGCCAGATGCTAAACCAAAATTCTGGGGTCTGCTTATTTGTCTCTTTAAATCTGCTGAGGAATCAGAATATCTCTTTACATTTCCTTCCTCAGGCTTGTGGGGTGTGGAGTCTTTCCAGTCTGAGCTACATATTCTTTGATCTAACTTTTTACTTTGAGTTCCTATTAAGGACAATTCTTGCTATTAGTTTCTCCAAGAAACG
The DNA here is from genome assembly GCF_009834535.1 of Camelus ferus. Taxonomy (NCBI): domain Eukaryota; kingdom Metazoa; phylum Chordata; class Mammalia; order Artiodactyla; family Camelidae; genus Camelus; species Camelus ferus. Next base: position 76,562,827 of record NC_045698.1, on the reverse strand, counting down.
TCAGTACTTTGTATGTTCCTCCTGGACCACAGGGCCACCGTCAGAGCAGTAACGAAGGCTGACACCTCAGGTGGAAATATATTTCAAGGAAAGGCCAATAAAGCATCTTTGAAGATACAGGTTATTGGAAATTGTGCCCGTTGTTCTAATCTTAGCATAAATTAAATTTAGTTGCATTAATTAGCAGGTTTTAATGTCTACTGTATTAAACAATGTTTTAAAACCATGGGGATTTGACTCAAATCAGTTCTTGGGCTCTCTGAGACCTGACCAAAAGAAGAAAAACAAGTACCCCCAAAGATCTGGAAAGCACAGACGTGTAACAGCCTCATCACACAAGCTTGCAGGCTTATATCAGCTCTCTTCAGGCAGTTCAGCACTTTTTTTCAGTGGTCATCACCCTGAAGCACTACCTCTTCCACATAATTCACACATTGGACAGGAATGTGGAAATCACCTGTAAAGTTTACAGCTTGGTTGAAGTAAAAAACTTTATTTAAAAGGGGATGTTTGAATAAAGGCTCTGTTGCAACTGCTAACATATATAAATGCCTAATGCTAGCAATTTTTTTAAACTCCAGAGTCTTTTCTCATCACAAAGAAAACTGAAAAGAACTTTAAATCACAATTTTTATATGTGATTTAAATTTAAATCTTTTTAATTTTAAAATGAAAAATTACAAATCACAAAACTTGTAAATGAAAATTATGAATAATTATAACGAATCTAGATTATTTATTTTGGGAAATAAATTTACACTGGGAAACTAGGCAGCACACACACAACCACATAAATAATGTATGCTGTCACTTTGTTGCCAAAGAGATGGGCTTCTCTCACAGGCATTGTCCTCAGATCCCTCCTCAAGACCGTGGGGACCGTGTGTCTGCAATTGCTGGGAGTGGCCTCTGGATGACAGTGTTCTCTTAAATTTGCATCTTGGTCCTCAAGACAGTTTCTAAGCAAAAATTAGACTTTGGGGGACTCAAAGAATTATCTCTTTCAATAAGTAATGTCTTAGCGTTCTCAACTCCTTAGTAGCTCTGTGGCTTACAGCAAGTTAGTTAACTTCTCTGAGTCTCAGTGTCCTTTTCCTTACAAGGAGGATTCTATTATTAAACTTGGAAAGGAGTCACGAGGATTAGAGATGAAAATGATGATTAAGCAATACTATTATTTATGGAAAACCTAATGTGAATAGACACTGTAGGGGAACTTGACAAGTGACATCTCACTAGTCCTTCCAAATACCCTATAATGTAGGTATTAGTACTCTCTCTTTAGAGACAAGAAAAGTAAAGCTCAGAATAATCAGAACAGAGCCTGAGTCCCACAGCAAGTCAGCGGTAAAACTGGGATTTTTCTTTTTAGCATATAATACAAGTAAATTCCTAGAAAATTGCTTTGCACATTGTAAATATTGGTGATTTTTAAACTTCATTTATTACTCTTAATGCTGTAACTATTAAATTTTATATAGCTGGTACCTGAAAGGCATAACATTTTAAAGTACTATTTCTAAGATGACTTAAAATAGATACAAAAATCTATTATGATCTAGTTGATCAGATACCTTAATTTTTCCCCAAAGTGTATTTGAGAAAGGCCAAAGAGAAGATCTGTAAATAAAAGTTTATGGTCAATTAAATGTGGAAAATGCTATATAGTTCATTCTTCTCCTGGAGATTCACAAGAAACGTTAGCACATCAAAGGCTCTGAGATGTCTCCCAGTAAAGAAAACTGTTCATCTAATTTAACCCAAAGTTTTCAAATGCATTTCTCGAAGAAATTCTTTCTCCACACAATATTTGTGACCACCTCTTGAAATCAGTGTGCTGAGGAAAACATTTGGGAAAAAAATGAATCTATTGAAATTCCTCTTCCCAATTGAGCATGTCATGTTTTGACAGGTCTTCTTTTTCTGCCAACTCAACTCCCTGCTGTGGATGTGCTGTGAAGTGACAGGGCTGACAATAAAATTTTTCTGATACTTAACTGGTAAACCTAAGTTTCTCTCAGGCTCTTCTTGCTACAGCACAGCATTGTTTCTACTTCCCTTCACGATGCAGTCACAGGTAAAATTTCAACCCTTTCCTAGAACTCCTGCTTGTAGCATTTCTCAGATTTCCTTATAGACCTTATCTTCCCCACCATTCAATGGCCTCTAAAGTTTCACTGACTCTAACTTAGACCTTATTGAGATCTGATTTGTCATGTGTTTATGACTCCACAATTAAATTATAAGTTACTTAGTGTCTGGAGGTATGCACTGCACCTCTGTGAATCCCTACAAGAGCGTGAACACAGAGCACTGCTCATTCACTCATTCATTCCTTCAACAAATATGCATGGAGCACGTCCCATGCGCAGGTACTGTTCTCAGGGCTGGGGCATAGCAGTGCCCCAGCAAGGCTATCATTTTTACTCTGCTGGAGCTGTCATTGCACTAGGGGAGACAGATAAATAAGTGTTTGAGTAAGCACTTAATACAATGTCAGATAAGAATTAGGGGTGTGAAGCAATAAGGGATGTGAAAGAAGAAATGAGGAGAGGTTACATCAGCTTGGAAAGACCTCTCCAAAGAGGGGCTATTTAAGTTGAAATCTGAATAACAGGAAAGAGTCAGCCTTGCAAAGAGAAGGTCAAAAAGAAGAGTGTTCTAGATGAGAGGGAACAAACAGGGCGATGGCTGGAGGCTGGGTGAATTTGCTAGGTCAGCGAAACAGCAGTAAGGCCAATGAGGCTGAAGCCTATGTCATGGTAAGTCAGGGGAATCGTTAGGAGATCAGCTTCGAGTGGTGGGTATGGGCTAGACTGCGGTAAGGAACTGGACTTTATTTTAGGTGATACGGAAGCTATGGAGCGTTGCAGGCATGGGGATGACCTAAGTATGTTTTCACAATGTTAAAAGACCACTCTGACTGCAGGGTAACGAATGAAATGTTGGGAGTCAAGGGAGCAATCAGGAGGCCAGGTGCAGGTTCTTTTAGTAGCCGAGGCAAGTCATGATGGTGATTTAGAAAAGGGTGGTGGCAGGAGAGCCAAGGAAGTGGACAAGTTCTGTATGTACTTTGGTGACAGAGAGAGCAGGATTTGCTGCCTTGAGCAAACTAGAGGATGTGATATTTCCTTGATGGGGAGAGATGGGGGTGGGATTCCTCCCAGGGAGAGGAATGACCCTGGGAGGAAGGGTGGGGACAGGAACCAAAAATCCTTTCTGAGCATGTTAAGGCAGGTTGAGTCTGTAGGACATCCAGGGATATGTGTCGGTTTTACCTGATTCTGAAGCTCAAAGGAAAGGGCAGGTCTAGATACACACATTTGGGAGTCACTGACACAAAAATAGTATTTAAAGTCATGAGACCACATGAGATCATCTAGGGAGAAAATGTGATCCCAAAGCCCCTCAAAATTTGGGAGTAGTCCAGGAGAAGAGGAGTGAACAAGAGAGAAGGAGAGGAAGAGAGAGAAAGGGAAGTCAAAACAGTAGACAGAAACCCAGCAGAAGGTGGTGTTGAGAAGTCCGAGAAAATAAAGCACAGCTGGAGGGAAGGAGTAGTCAGCTGAGCGAATGCCAAAGATCTACATGAAGACAGGGGAGGAGCCGCTGGGTTGGTCAACATGGAGGCAGTCAGAGCAGGGGCAGGGGAGGGCTGATGCCTGGAGCTGGGAAGAGTGGGTTGAAGGAAGAATGAGAGGCGAGGACTGATAAACATTCAACGTTGGTAGACTAACTCTTCAAGAAGTTTTGCTGTGAAGAGGAGCAGAGAAGTGAGGTAGCAGTTAGAAGGTGCATTGCTTTCAAGAAAGGGCTTCTTCCCCCAACCCCAAGATGGGGGATCCTAGAGTTTAGCTCTACAGAATCCAAAGGAAAGAGGAAGGATGTAGAAAAGAGAAGGACTAACTGAACACACAAATATTTGTATACTTATTACAGATTTTTTAAATGCATTTGATTCACATTAGACTGAACAGGAAGTTGTTTTCCAGCCTATGAGTTGTAATTGTGACAATCTTCAGGAAATAAAACTGAGTGGTAATAATAATAACAATATTAACTTAGTTTGTGTCTAGGGCTTATTATGTGCCAGGTATTGTTTTATGTGCCTCTTAGCTTCTTTATTCCTCCAAATTACAATAATTATTCTCACATTACACTTAATGAGGAAACTGAGCTACAGAGAGAGTAAGTAAATTGTCTAGTGTGGTATAGGCAGAAAGTGATGGAACCAGGATTCACACTCAAATAATATGACTCTGAAGCCTTAACGACCAGGATCAAGTGGTAAAAGGTTTTACATGTGCTGGCATTTCCTCAGTTCATGACATGTTTTATGATTCACCTCCTTTCAGTTACCTCTTCTTTAAGGGTATGTGGTTATAGAAAAGAATGAAAGGGAATTATTTTTCAACAAGTTGGGGCAATCTTAGGAGATGGTCAAGCTAATAGATGAGGGCAGCAATTCCATCACAATTGTTCCTTTCGGAATATTTTATAAACACTTACTACACATTAAAATACAATATATTTTCTAAAGTTAGTATAATTTTTTCCATCCAAGTATTCCTTCTATAAACACATTTGATGTGCATTTATATATTTCTTTAATGGCTATATGATATTCAATTATTGAGATGTACCACAGTTTATTTAACCCATCAAATATATATGCATATGTGTGCTTATGTATTTATATCAGAAGTCCAAGTTCTTGGCAGAGAAATTAGAAAACGCAGCTTAGCAAAAAGAACTCCACTCATTCTTTCATTTAATAAATATTACCAAGTGTCCATTTTATGTCACACAACCATTATAAATCATGCTTTCTAATACTATTTAAAAGCATGAGGAAATGCAAAGGAAAAACTGCAGGATATAAAACTAGATGGAAAGTATGTGAAAACAAGTAAAAAAAAAAAATAATTAAATCACACATACACACACATGAGAAGTGGGGGGTGAAAATGTAAGCAGTAGTTATTATTTCTGGGTGGTGAGATATTAAGGATGATTTTTACTTTCTTTTGCTTGTCTCTTCCCCATTATTTTTCTATAATGAACATATATTACTTTAACACTCAGAAAAATGTTATTTCAAAAATTAAATATTTCCACATATTACTCTGAGAGCACATGCATTACCAGACATCTGATTTGAAGCTAAAATGGAATCCATTAAGATTAGTAAGGCACAGGGGATATGAGGACATTTTTATTATTTCAATTACTCAATAATAATGCTCCAAATTACTCCACTGCCAGGAATACAGTTCAGGGTGTGTGTGTGTGTGTGTGTGTGTGTGGGTGTGTGTGTGTGGTGGGGCAGTACAGAATTATGCAAGCTAATTAGTATATATTTAACAAATGATGGACAATTAACATGCAGCTTCTTGCCATTAGATCTTCCTAGCAGAGGAAGAAACAAAGAGAGATCCTGGAGACATTTCCAAGGGAAAAAGTTCCCTGAAGCACAGGTAGAAAATTCAGACCCTCTGCTGCATCCCTTTGTTCAGGTTATACCTTTAAGATGCATCTTTTCTTTTAAACTTTCTATTGCAGAAAGTTATGAACTTTATATATATCTGAGTGCTTAAAAAGATGACTAATAAACCCCATATCCCCATCACTCAGCTTCAATAATTATCAACATTTCAAAGATTTTCCTTAAATTACTTATCTTTCATTAGGAGGAAACAATAATACTTATGGACAGGAAAACTATGTTTGTAAAAGCATTTTTAAACACTAAATTAAAAAGAAATGGTTAAAAATCTCACTGTGCAGATCTGAACCAAACTTTGAGTAAGTCCCCAAATTGTTTCTGAGGCCTGCTGATGCGATGACCACCCTTCCCACTCAGTCTGCCCTGCCTCTCTCATGGCTGTCTGCGTGCATTATCACACGTGGGAAATGGAAGGACTAAAACAAAGAAAGCAGTAAACCAGGAACCGTGAGGCCACAGGACAGAACTAGGGGATTAGTGAGCGCTCACCCAGGGCAAGTGTGGACCAGAAGTCAGCCTGGGCACAAGGCAGCAGGGCTGGGCAGCCCCTTTCAGGGAGGTCATGAAGCAGGGTGCATGGTGCACTATCCAAGTGTCACCCGGTTGTACCTACCCAGACTGTTGTCGCTGCTTGTGGGCCAGGAGGCAATTCTGTCCCTCAGCTTCTTCTTTTTACAGCAGTTGTCTGACTTCTCAGAAAGGCCTACTTCCTCCTTCCTAATTTCTCTGACGAGCTGCATGCGGCGCCTTGTAAAATCCTGAAAGGAAATCTTTCCGTTTTCATCTGCGCCCAGTTGGTTCATGATCTCAGCTACAGACTCTTCCATATTCAGCTGGCGACAGACCATCAACAAGTCATTTCTACAGAAGGGGTTGAAGAGAAGAAAAACTTGTTAGGAGAGACATTTGAGCTGGAGAAAATGGTTAATGGGAAGAAAAAAAAGGAGTATTTCTTGAATATATCCACACGTAGGAAAACTACTTCACCATTCTCATTGCTCCTGGAAAAGTGGTAAGTGTGCAAAAAGATCTGTTTCACTTGGATTATTCTAGACAAGAACTTTATTATTATTTGGAAGAGTGAGGCAACTTTAAATCCTTTGTTCTCTTTTTCTTCCTGTGTCCACACCCTTCCCTCCTTTTTTCTTTTGAAATTGATGAATTACCTGTATAGCACTGTAACCTCACCGCAAGATAAAGTTTCAGAACATAGAAAAGATACTGTTTCTACTCTTGGCAGAGTTTAAAATCTAGTCAAATTGTAGAAGAACAACAAAGGTTTTAACAAGCTTGGTTTTCAGCTTTCTGGACCAACCAGCTAATTTTAGTGCTTCTTTAAAATGTTATTTAATCTCGACTTTCATGACTCTGTGCTCACCTCCCTCTGGTTTTTCCTGATTTTCTTTGAGTATTTTCTACCTTCCCATCAGCAATTAGTAACCCCTAAGCCTTAGAGCAGGGATCAAATTCCCAAATGTCTTCCAGGTCTAGGACATAATGTAAATGTGTGACGTGGGTGGATCTAAGACAAGAGGGGTAGGTGGAGTCTGTGGATGGATTAGAGAAGAATATTCAGCATATAGGTTCTCAAACTAAAGAAACAGAAAGAAGAATAAAAGGAATAAAAACAACAACGCTATGCTGGCCAAGAACGTTTATGGAGGACGTACCATTTGACTCTGGACATATACGTCTTGTTCTTTTCTCTCTTTCTAAACTCCTTGGGGAAATAGTTTGTTCATATTGCTCCAGCTGTAAGTCTCAATAAAGGTCAAAGGATTATAAATTTAAGAGCTGGAAGAGACATTAGGCTATGACAACAAAGAAAGTTAATTAGTGCTCCTGTGTCACCATGCCACCAAATCCAATCATCTGGAGAACACAATTTGATGTTTGCTGATACTTGAAGCCTAACCATGGAAAGACCAACTCTTCTCCTCCAGTCGCTCTTCACAAATTCCTTCTGGTCAACACTAGCGTGATTCCCCAAGTTCCCTAGGCTCACAGAATTGTAGACATTTTTAATATCGTCTCATTCACTCTGTTTTAACCCTAATTTCCCCATCCTGGTTCCCAGTGTTCAATTTATCACCAAATTTCTGTTGGTCCTGTCCCTGAAATGCTTTTTATTTTTTATTGAAGTATAGGTGATTTACAATGTTGTGTTAGCTTCTGGTGTACAGCATAGTGATTCAGCTATATATATATATATAATATATATAATATATATATATAATATATATATATAATATATATATATATATTCTTTTTCATTATAGATTATTACAAGCTATTGAATGTAGTTCCCTGTGCTATACAGTCTGATCTTGTTTATCTATTCTGTATATAGTAGTTTGGGTCTGCTAATCTCAAACTCCTAATTCATCCCTCCCCTCCTATTTGAAATGCTTTTCTATTTACTCTTAACTATGTTTTCCAATATGCAGAACACTCTCCAAGACCTTCTTCTCAGTTTACACCAGGTCTGTTACATTAGCACATTTAGCTGTTCCCCTTGCTTCCACATGCCATCCTATCTTCATGTTTCATAAAGATTTTGACACAGAGCTATATGTGTTATTTTATCTTGTTTGTGTGTCTGTGTATATATGTATATTATATAGTGTTTATGTGTGTATATGTATGTTTTTATTTATAAGATAGATAATGGGTAGATGGATAAATGTATAAACATGGAAGGAGGTATGGTAGATTAAACTATTAGTCCTAATTTTTCACTTCCCTGCAGAACTGTTGTACATCCATACACTTGCCTTGGCCTTGGGGCCCTTCTCCACCCTTTTAACCTCAGACTTGACATCTAACTTAGCCTCTGGGATATATGTGTCCAGTTTATCCCAAATTGGGCTTGTCCATTTTTGCTCCTGCCATCATTATGAGAATAACAAACCATGGTAGCTATTAACCCTCTAGCCTGGGCCCCAAAATGAGTCACCTCAGCTGATCTGCAGACCTGTAGCCTAAGAAGAACCACTTCAGCTGAACCAAAGATGTGTGATCAAGAGTAAATTCTTATTGTTTATGCCAGTGAGATTTTGTGGTCGTTCCCCAGCAATAGCTAACTGATACAATGGAATGATTTTTTTTATGCATTCATATGCTTATTTTTTTTGCCCTTCCCTGACATTCGACTGGACTTGTCAAAGATAGGGGTGATTATGATTGGTAAAGCAGGAATGCAAACAAAAAGAAAGGGTCAATGTTCAAGTCCTACATTCTAAAATAAGAATTTCTTTTTTATGGTTTTAGATAATAGTCTTAAAAATTAGGCTTGCTGGGAGACAAGAAGTTTCTTAATTTTCATAAGTTCACATAATAAGATGTTAATATTTTCTGATTTTAGTATATGTGCTGCCAAAGCGAGCACAATATTTTCTGAATAGTAGGAATATGATGCTTTCATTTTCTTATTTTTGCCCATCTGTATTTGTAACTTTCTACAACATACTACACTACTTTCATAAATTCCTATGTCATTTTTTTAGGTTTTAAAAATAAGGATAATAGTAAGTTAGAGAAAGATCAATATCATATGACACAAATGAACTTATTTACAAACCAGAAATAGTCTCACAGACATGGAAAACAAACTATGGTTACCAAAGGGGAACAGGGTGGGGAGGGATAAATTAGGAGTTGCAATTAACATACACACACCACTATATATAAAACAGATAAAGAACAAAGACCTACTGTACAGCACAGGGAACTATATACACTATCTTGTAATAACCTATAACAGAAAAGTATCTGAAAAGGAATGTATAAAATATATATATATATACGACTGGATCATTTGCTATACACCTGAAACTAACACAACACTGTAAATCAACTATACTTCAATTAAACAAACGTTAAAAAAAAAATAAGGATAATAATAGCACCTGCCTCTTAGGGTAGTTCTGAGGGTAAATGCATGTAAAGCACATAGTTCCTGGCACAGAGTAAGTACTGAATAATAGTAGCCATTATTAAGATTATTTTGTAATTATTGATCATAAACCTTTCACAATGCCCCAGTTTCATGACTAAGTCTTTAGCAATTAAGCCCAAATTGCTCGGGGGGGAAATAACGCTTACTGAGTTGAACTGACTCCCTTGCTAAGGGGAACCATCCTTCTGCAGAGGCTCGCTGGTCTCCCTGCCTGGGGCCCACTTACACTTTCCAACAATGGGCACCCTGCTGAGAAACTCAAGTCTGTCCAAGCTTGAGATGCTCCATTCTACAAAAAGCAGCTCAAAAAAGAATCTGTGTGCTAGAAATGCCAACTCAGAGGAGAATGTGTAATAACAGCACTTCTATTTAAAAAAATGTGGGCCACTGAGAGGCTGACGTAAAATATGAAAAACAAAATATAGGGGATTCTACTAAATTAAGTCAGGTTATAATCTTTAAACAGAAGTGCTAATTTTCTAAAAACTAAATCAAAGCTAAATTCTTTCAGTATAGAGATAGAGAACTAGCAATAACAACGAACAAACTTGCAGGGAAAATGCAATTATCCTCAGGTTAAACATAAAGATACAAAGGCTGAAAGAGTCCCAGAGCCCAGACGTGGCAGAGCCAGGAATCCAAACCCAAGCAGTCTGATCCCAAAGCCCTTGCCCTTTCCATGGACCAAACACTTCCTTGGATGTCCACAATACTTACATTTTGTGCTCAGAACACAAAAAACGACAGCAGTAATATGAGCAGCTTGATAATCAACAATCATTAATTAATAATACTTTTATATTAAACTAGAAAGACTACATACATCTATATAAGTGCTACCTGCCTATGTTAAATGTGAATAGGAATAATGTTACATTTTGTTATCCACATAAGAAAACAGTTGTTAAGAGAGAAAAATACGTAAAAGATAACAACACAATTGAAAAATAGGCAAACGATGTGAACAAAATATTAACAAAAAAGAAAACCTGAATGGCTGATAAAGATGTGGGAAGATTCTCAGCCTCGATAAACATAGTGAAATGCAAATTAAAACAAACAATGGGATACCATTCGAATACGTATAGGCTTGGCAAAACTGTTAGTCTGTCAATACCAAAATGTTGACAAAGAAGCAGAAACTTTCATGTGGTGTTGGTGGAAGAAAAACTGGCACGACTTCTTTAGAAAGAATTTTGGCCACACCAAAAAAAATGCACACCCTTCAACCAGAAATTTAACTTTTAGTTACATATGTTAAAGAAACTTAAGCAGGGACACAAGGAGACATGCACAGTATTTGTAACAGCAAAGATTTGGGAAAGGCTTAATGATAATATTAATAATCATGCTAGTAAGAATAACTAATATGCACTGGATGCTTTCTGTGTGCTGGGGCTTGAGTTAGCAGATATGCAAACTAAGGTATCGTTAGCTAATGAAATACTACAGAACAGAGTTTTCAGAAGAAATACATTTACGACACATCATAATTAATAAATCTCAAAAACAGCAGTGAGTAAAAAACTCAAGTTGAAGAATAACATGAATGATAGGAAAGCACTCATCTAATGTTTAAAAATATACAAAAATCACTATCAATTATATATGAATTTACACATAGGCAAACAATAAAAACGAAGTCAGGAGGCATAAGCATCAGCTGTAAAGTGGTGAGTGAAGGAGAGGGGGAACAGGATTAGGGAAGGGTATAAAGGGGTTTAAATGCATATATAATGTTATATTAAAAATCACAGGCAAATATGACACAATGTTAACATCTTTTCAGTGTGGGTAGTGGATACATGTGTCTTTACTACACAATTTGTAATTTTCACTATTTAAAAGTCTGTCTTGATAAAAAAAAAATTCTAATGTATGAAAAGCCAACTTAAAACAAATCTGGTCTGAGGCCACGGCTGGAGGGTATAAAACTTGTAAAATGAACGATGTCATTTTTATCAGTAAGCACTAACAGGAATTGTGTCTCGGAGTCAATCAAATTAGAGGATCCAAAATGACACTGTTCATCCTTTCAGGCTATAGAGCATCAGGTTATTGTCCTGGTATGATTTTTTTGAAAGGAGAGTTACTCATCGTTAAATGGTCTAATCTCTCAATACCATTTTTCAAACATCCCTTGAGAAACATCTACTACCTGTTAGCCCCACCAGCCGTGTCTGAGCTGCCCCCACTTCAGCTCCTTTTCTGGAAAGCAGAACCTCATCCCCCACCTCTGTGGTCTCACCTTCTTTTCTGCAAAGGCATTCATACTGCACAGTCCCAGAGACACATGGCTTTCCTTCTCTTCAGGGCTCAGTACTGACGGGTGCCTTTTCCTCGAAACTCCTTCCTTCAGCCTGTGCAACAGCCTTGTCTTCTAGCTTCCCCATCTACACAGCTGCTCCTTCAGAGGTCTTGTCCTTACATATGTTAGCCAAGGTCATGTCCTTTCTCTCTGTTTTTTCACTTTACAGACTGCCTACAGCTGATCCAGTCTAAATGTATGGCCTTATGTGTTACTAAGAACACTGACTTCCAAATCTCCCTCTCCAGTTAGGGAGCAATCCATTCTGACCATGTAGCTACACTTAAGTGTCACACATTCATCTTATACTCAAAATCCTAAACTGAATTAATCAGCTTATACCCTTTTATTAGTTTACTCCTCTTATCTACTTACATTACACCATTGGTCACCCACAGCAGGAGTCTAGATACTTTCTAAGTTGCTTCCTTCTCGTATATCCCCCCCACCCCCATGCCATCAGTCACCAAAACTAGAGATTCTGTTGTTCTAAATGGTTCTCACATCCATCCCATCCTGATCACCCTTATCACCCTCATCACTTTCCATTTGAATTACTACAACATTCTCTCCCTTTCCAAATGGCAGACGACAAATTACTTTTCCCTGCTTAAAATCCTTTACTTGTCCCCCCCCAACCCCGCTCCCCCGGCTTGCAGCGTCTTAGCGGTGTTTCTCACATCATAGCCAAAGCCCGGAAGAACCTGGCTGGGGCCTCTCTCTCTCCAGCCTCACTCTCCTGCTGAAGCAGCCACCCTGCACTCCAGCCCACTGAATTTCTGTCAGTTTCCATAAGAGGCACTGTTGTTTTACATGCCCATACCTTGCACATATTTGTCCCTCTGCTTGGAAAATCCTTCCTTTACCTTTCTCCAAATGCCAGCCCATGCTTCACAATTCACTTGAATAGCATCTCCTTCAGAAATCTTTCCCAAATATCTCAGGGAGCCTGTGCTCTAATTCAACGCCCCTTCACTGTGTTATGAGGCGCCCTGTGCGTGCTTTGATCACTTACCCCACTCTACCTCAATAATTGAGTTATTTTCCTCTCTTCTACTAGACTAGAGGTTGGGAACCAAAACCTACACCCAATTCCAGACCATGGCCTGTTTTGTAAATCAAGTTGATTGGAACCGGGCATACCCATTTGTCTGTGTGCTATCCATGGCTACTTTCTCACGACAACAGCTGAGTTAAATAGTTGTGACAGAGATTCTATGGCCCATAAAACCAAAAATCTTCATGGCCTTTTATTTATTAAAAAAGTTTGCAAACTTCTGCGCTAGATTGTAAGTTCTTGGAGGACAGGGCTCACTTTTTGTTCATCTTTGAATCCCTAACACCTGGCATATAATAGCTGCTCAATAAATGAATAAGTGGGTAAATAAAATGTTAGACTTTAGGTAAAATGGGGGGAAAGAGAAGTTAATGAGAACCTTCAAGATCATTTTTCCTTTGCTTTTTGCACACCCCAATTTGCAATCACAAATTAAAACAAAACAAGTTGATATCATTAGGTTTCAAAATATCTTTTAGTACGTATGATGGGCTCTGTACCTGTGAAGACAGCAATCTAAACTTTCTACGCTAGTGGTACTCGACTCTGGCAGCATATCATGATCACCTGGGGTGATTAAAACATGCTGCTGCTCATGCCACATGGCGGGCACACTAAATCAGGATGGGGAGGCTGGGGAGGGGGCGGCAGCAACAATGTTTGATAGAAAGCTTCCCACATGGTTCAGAGGAGAACTTCTACACCAACAGTCTGAAGGGATGAGAGCTCTGAAGCAACATCAAAAATCTTAATGGAAAATCAACCAACCAAAGAAACACACTAGATTTTGATAAGTTATGTACTTGTAAGATGAAAAGAAATAGATATTTTAGAAAAGTTTGAAACCAAAAGGATTTAAACTCCATGAGGATGGAGCATTTTGTCTATTTTGTTCACTATTTTATTCCCAGCACCAGAAACAGTACCTGTCTGATGTTGTTATCAGCATCAGTACTGGTAACAGGTGATCAGTAAACAACTGATGAATGTATGAGTAAGTTTTTCATTTGCTTTCAATCAGCCAGAAGCTCCTGATTTGAAATATTCCAGTTAATTGAAATTTTAAACACAAAGAAGGCAAACTGGCAAATAGAGTCTTCAGTTAATGAACACACAACATTTTTTAGGGGCATAAATATTACATTCTACAATTTAAAACAGTGTTTTGATTTTTAAAAAGGGAAATCAAAAAGTCCCAGCTATGGATAAATGCAGCCTAGCCCCTTTGAAAAATGTACTTTTAAAAAGGTTAGCTGTAGGCTGTAAACTCATGGGATGAGAACATGAAAAGTCATGAAGGAAAGAAAAAAGTAATTGGTGACATTACCTGAACAAACAAAATGCCATATGATCTGCATTCTAAAGAATTAACAGAAATCATAGTGGCCCCTCCCGCTATGATCTTAAAGCCCTCACCACACCAGCCCAGGAATAACCTCTGAGACTGGCTGAAGGTTGAGTCCATGCATTGATGATCTCTGTCTTCCTGGTTCCTCTCTTTTTCTCATAAAACATACGACTAGCAATGATAAAGCTGTTTGCCTAGTTTTTATATCTGAAAAGGTGCTTTTAGTTGAGGTTACCAACTTGAAAAATATACAGAAAAATGGAATGACAAAAGTCAAGATTGAAAGAAGAAACACTCTGTCATCTAATTTATATGATATTTTCTCTTTGAAATTTCACACCTAATATAATATTTGAGATATAAGCTCTTTGCAAAACCACTTTCCACCAATTTCCCACTACCAACTTTCTTAATACTGTCTACATTGAAATCTCTTTTTACTCTTGTGAATTACTATTTATAATCTGGAGTTGCACTGTTCAGTACTACACACAGGTGGCTATTTAAGTTTTTGTTGAAATTAAAATTAAATACAATTAAAAATTCATTTCCTCAGTTGTGCTAGCTCCATAGCCACATGTGGCTAGTGGCTACCACACTGCACAGGACAAAGAACACTTCCACCATCACAGAGAGTCCTATTGGATAGCACTGGGAAAATAAAATAAAGGACAATATCCTCAAAGAGCTTCAGGCAACAGTGTCAGTCAAGCATGGAAATTGTTACAAATGTCAGTTATTATTTCTAGGCAAAGAAGGCATCACAAGACTGGGTATAGAAAAAGCCTGAATATAGAAAAGCCATAATGTCATAAATCTGTTAGTTTTCTTTGCAGCTGATTTTCAAGTTCTGGATTCACTCTTATTCATAAGACACACACAAAAATGCCCCCTTTTTGATTAAGGAAATCTGATCAGATTCAAATTCATGTCCAATACCCCACCCACTGACTGATGGAAAAAACTCTGGTTGAAAGATTTACCAGACGTTAGGGGGCAGGTGGAGGGATATGTATGTTCCCCAGAGGAGGCACTAGCTTTGTCTTCTTGGGTTTGAGTTACTGCGATATTAATTCTTTCCGATGCTTAGCCTGCACTTTCCGAGAGTTCACTGAAGTAACGAATAGCCAGGATTAGTCACTGACACGGTAGCTTCCCCTTTTCCAGATGAAAAGTCAAGGGTGACGAAAAGCCAGTGTTCAAGAAGAAAGCATCTGCAAGCAAGTAAAATCCTACTTTCCCAATATTTTTAAAAAGCTCTTCTTATTCTGTAATTCTTTTACATGTGATTCCTAATATTCTTACTCCTCTTTCTTTTGCCAGCCTCTCAATTTGGCTTTTCCTATGGATATTCCAGTGGGAGAAAATATTTTAATGTGTTTGCCCCTTGGATTACTTTTTTAATCAGTAAATTAACATTCTTTATTAAGCAAGATTCCACCTCTCTTCACAGTGATTTCTAAAAACTTCTGAAAAGCAGCCTCTGCCATTTCTGGGGAAAAACACTCATTCAGAGCACCCGTTTCAGGGGCTGTGCTAAGTGTTCTGGAAATACTATTTCATTTAAGCCTCATAATAACTTTAAGAATTCTTATCGCTATTATATGGACTATTGGTTCCTTGTAAAAGGGATCCCATCCCAAGTTCCTGGCCCCATACTTGGGTCCATCACAGGTACTTCAGCAAGTGGTGGATGAGTGAATGAACGGAGGGCACCTCTTTTGTAACCTCAGTGACAGACACAGAACCTTGCAGTAAGCACTCAGTAAATCCTTACTAATTGAATATAATAACAATAATGTTATCAATGGTTAAGAAATTCTTAGTATGTACATGTTCCTGAAAAAAACCCACTAAGGCTAAGATCCAAAAACTACATAGGGCAGTCAAGCCTGAAAGATACAGAAAGAGAGGATACACAGAAAAGGCTAATGGATATACATTTGGTGGCAATAAGAGAATTTGGGAAGTGTGCCACTTTTTAAAACTGTGTTTCTAAGTGTATTTTAACATTTCGAGAATAGTCATCCTTTCAGTTCATTTAAGATCACACTTCCATGGGAAAATTACAGCACACACATAACATGGTTATTATACAGAGACAACTGCACCCCAATTTTTTCATCAAGGCAAAAAGATTCCTATTACAACACGTACTTAACATATAAAAGACTCACAACCTGCAGTGAATGAAAAACTTATAATTATATTGATTTTTCCATTGTAGAAGAGGAGTACTTAAATGAGGTAATGGGAGATGAAGCAAAAGTTGTCATCTAATGCTCTTAAATTGAATTACCAAGGGTAACACATTTTGAGGCTAAGCTAGGCTCCAAACATGCCCTTGACCCCTGGCCTTTCAAATGGAAATGACCCACCCATAGAGCCTGCCACCAGGAGCCTGAGGCACAGCCACCCCGAGGCCTCCCACCAACCCCTATCCTTTCCAGTCTGCTGTCCCTTGGTCTCATTCTCTACCTCATCTCACACCCCTCTCGGCCCTTCTTGCTTCCCCAGTCACTGGGCCCTGGATTTCTGGCCTCCTGCCCTCCATCACCCTGCTCACACCCAGGAAAGTGTGAGCTTGCAGCATCCACACCCAGAACAGGACATGTTTTCAGTATTTATTCTGCCTCTGTGAGTCTTATTTTGACCCAGATAGAAATCCAAACCTCCTTCTGAGGCTGACATTGTGATGCTTGCAAATTTCTCCAAATTTTATATTTCTATATTCTCCAACAGCACTTAAATACATTCAGTACAAGAGAACTTTCTCTCAGTGTAAAGACATTATGTTAAAATTCTCCTAAATATCTTCCAAAGTACTTTACTTTTGGAAAATGGCACTGAAGGAAAAATAATATGTGAGGAAATGCTCTTTATGTTTTTTCTTTGAAGGGTGAAAAAAAATTGCAAGGTTCTTTTCACAAATAACTTTCTTATTCCACTCACTCTCTCAGATTCTAATTAAAATATCATAACATGAAAAGCTGACAAGGCCTTGTGGTCTGATCACAGGAAGGAGGAGGGAAAGACTTAATCCCCGTATATGCAGCAGCCTGAGGCAAGAAACTGTGTCATTATGCCTCGTTTCCTCAGGTACTACGTGGGGCTATCACACTTGTCACACTAAGAAAACAAGCCAAGGCAATGACTTTGAGAGCACTGCTTCTGCTTTACAAGCTAGAGAGCCAATAAAATGTGAAAATTTTTCTAGATTATTTTAGAAAATCTAATCTGACATAGATTGATATTTTGAAGAAGAAAATAAAATGAGTTTTCAGGAAAAAAAGATTTGCAAAGGATATCCAAAAATACTAGCTCAATTTTTAAAATTAGGGTCAGCTCTGTCAAGTCGGTTTAAAAGTTTCTGAACACATAGTTCCAGTTCCTGTGCTTACCTTGCCGCCATCAGATAAGGAAAGCACCAATCTGTGGGCCACTCTTGGAGCAGTTCTGTTCTCGAGATCATGAATGTGGCTAAAGCAATTCCTGACTCCACAGATGAGAGACCAACGTGGGATGAATGGTACCAAGGGCAGCAATGGGCTACCCTTTGCAGCTCACCATCTTTGTTTCCCTGGACATATCATTCCCAGGAAAGTAAGTACAAAGTGTGGTAACATTTAAGTCTGTGTTCAGTCTTAATGAATACCAGACTGGGGAAATAACCCATAGAAATGCCATCATAGTTTTATAGTTTATAAATATATTTAAATTAAAAAATAGAAATATATAATGTGTAAATATAAACTATATTTCTATAAATAGATAACTACATTTATAAATATAAACATATTTTAAATTAAGATAAATTTGAAGCTAAATTCTTAAAAAAAAAATCTCTCAACTAACCACAACAGCATCTATTGAAGTGAGCACTGTGAGCTGAGTGCTTTCCATAATTGAACAGAAAGAGTACTTTATATTTTAGAAGTTTGGAATACAAACTGTAGCACAGATTATAAAGTAGGAAGCACAGGGAGAAAGATCTTAGATGTAAAAATCAAAGGGAGCTCGCTCTGGTTTGTGCCTGAACCTGTCATGTTATGAAGCAGCTTAGGGAAAGCTGGTAAAGTTCCAACAGGGGCCATAAAAAGCTGTTTGGATAAGAAAGAGAAGAGGAAATGAAGGTGAGGAACAAGAGTAGGGAAGGGAGCAGCAGAGGGAGAGGGCTTCGGCTCCCCGCCAGCAGCCCTCAGCTCCCCCTCCCCCTGCCACCCCCAGGAGAGCTGGCGGGGAGCCAGACCCGGGAGTGAGTGTGACCTGGGGTTAGCAGAGTGTGGCCCAGTGGTGAAGTGATAACCATAAGACATCACCAACACTCTAGCTTTAAGGGTCAAAACTTGTTTTGTTTCCCTATTTGAGGGAGGGAAGATTCCTTCCTATGTTGATATTCAAATGAAGAAAAATAGACTAACCCATCTAATGCTTCTTCATTGCCTGAACTCTGAAAGGCTCGGAAACATCAGCACCTCCCTTAACTCCCTCGCCTATGGGGAAACTCACACAAAAGTAAGCCTATTTCCTATTGAGGCTTAAGCAACGACCTCAAGTGGCTGGAAAAGAATACAGCTTACAGCTTCCAGTGTTGAAAAGTGAGTCCTGATCACAGACAGAATGGCACCAATGTAACACAAGTGAACCCAGAGGCTAAGGGCTGTGACTCGGTTCAGAAAAAAAATACCCTTCAGTGACAAAGGCCAGACCTAGGATTTACAAGCACACACCACTCTCATACTCTGCTGGGTGCTGGGAGGAGTATAACTTGTACAACATCTACTGTACTTAGGCAGTATTTGTCAAAATAAAAAAAATGCACACACTGTGTGATCCAGCAGTTCCATTTCTAGGAATGTATCCCACAGGTACGCTGATGTGTGCAAAATGATGGATGTCCAGCTATTCAATGCAGTCCTGTTTGCAGTATTAGCAAAAGATTGGAAATCATCTAAATATCCAACAGTGAGGAACTGGTAAATAAATTATGGTTCACCCATACAATGCAATAAAAGCTCAACAACCCTTAAGAAGAATGAGGCATAATGATGGCACAATTTCCAAAACAGGCGAAGTTCAAAAAAGGCAGGTGCAGAGCAGTGTTTAAGTTATATGACCATATGCACAAAAGCAGAAGTTGAATGTGTCATTACGCACTTGATGTACACAGATTATCTCTGGAACGATACCTAAGGAACTCTTACCAGGGACTGCCGCTGGAGAGAGGGGACTTCATCTGGAGGACAGGGATAGGAAAGAAATTTACTTTGCCTTCCACAATTTGGGCATGTTGTGAATTTTGATTCATGTGTACATATAAGGTATTTTTTAAAAAGCTACATACTGGGTCTACAGAATCCTGGTATCTAAAGAGCAGTGGCAGAGAAAAGTGAGCCAGGAGCTTAGCTTTGTCATCCGGTATCTCGCCAAGAGGAAAACCAGATGCCTCCAAACCGTGTAACAGTTTACAGGTTATTCTGGTTATTATCCTGTCAAGATTTCTTAGTAGCTTGCAGTTCACACTTGGCCTTGACAATAGTTCACTTCTATTATCCAAAACTCATTAGTTAATCTTTAGTAGGTGACATATAATAAAGACATCACTATGTAAGATGTTGAAACAGTATTTAATTACCCAGTAGTTGGAGAGAACTTGAATTCATTTCACTCTCCAAACTTTATAAAGATAGAAAAGTGTTCAGAATCTACCAGGCAAGTTGATTTGGGGGGAAAAGAGTCATACAATATATACCAGTGGTTTTTGCAAAACAAAAAAAAATTAATAGACAATATTATTTCAAGTATCTAGCATATGTCTGCATGAATATATTTTCCTTTTGAGCATTACTGTAGGATTTTCAGTGAAGGGTATCATTTTTCTTCTGAAGACTTAGAAAGTCAAGATGCTTTCCATGGTCCATCCCACTTCTAAAGAATTATGTTTCAAAAGCTAGACAACTCAAGGGCAACTTACTCCAAACCCAAGTGAACTTTTCATTTATACAGGTTCATCTTTAAAATCGCAACCAAGAAAAAAACATTTACGCTTGTTCAAAGCCTTACTTCTTGCCTGCCCTATCTAATGTACAATTTGTTCGTCCTGAAAAATCATAGTGACGTTAAACACAATTACTTTCTAGGTTAATTACAGACACATTGTGTTCCCTGAAATTCACATCTTAGAATCTAGCTCTATGCTGTTTTATTTCCTTCCAGCTGAAGGAAAGGATTTGCCAGCTAAAACTGTCTTGTGTGTGGATATTTGCTTTTAGCCAAAAAAATCAAGGCAGTCACAAATTCATTTAAAACATGGAGTAACAATTCTAGTCTCACTGGAGAATCTTCTAAAATTACCCAAATCAGACACATTCTGTTGGGAAAAAAACTCTTACCTATGTAAATGTAATGTGGATTCTCCTCAAGCTGAAACTCTGTTGTGTTCCTCTGCCCTCTCCTCTGAACCAGCAATAAAAAGAATTCTCTACAATCTCGTTTGTAGTCTACATCTGTGGCCACTAGTGAAAGCATAATTAAACCACATCTTTTTCAAGTCAGCCTAAATACAGCTGGTTATTCATTCAGAACAGTTTGAAAATTAATTTTCACTTACAGAAAAACAAATAAGAAACACATTAAGAGGTAAAGATTACTTTTAAGTTTAAGGCCAGCATTTTACATAGAGACCCAAGTGTCACTGCTCTCCCACCAGCAGGTACCAGCAGGTTCCAGCAGGTGGCCTGCAGGCAGAGAACCTCAGTGAGGTCTGTGTGGGTCCAACAGAAGAGCTTCCAAAGATGGGGGCAAGTTCCATCATCAGGTCTGCCCTAAAGGTTCCACACCTGAGCCTTGCTCGTCTGGTGAAGGGGAGGAAAGAACCAGTGTGTCTTAACGGATGATGTGCCTGGTGAAGTGTTAGAAGTTTTACAGCTATTGCTTGTCTTCATTAATTCTCAGAACAGCACTGCAAAATTAAGTATTATTATTACCAGAAAATTCAAGCAACCAATCCAAAACCAAATAGCCGCAGAATTAGTTTTTAATCCAGATATGTCTGGCTCTTTAAATCTATGTTCATTCCACTGTAGTACAACAAGCAACGGCACCTGAACATCAGTCTGAGTAGCAAAGATGAGTAAACACCATTTATACACTTAGTGAAAACAGATGCAGCCCCTACATATAAATACGGACATCCTGGGCAACAGAAGAAATACTTAAAATAATAAGTTATCCAAGAGAAAAAAGCAGAATACAAAATTGTATCTACAATGATCATAATTCCAGAATAAGTTAATATAATTAGTGTGTACTGAGCACACACTTTGTGCTCAGCACTTGACATAATCCTCATAATAAACATGCAAAGAGGAAGCTACTATCTTCTTTCTGAAACTCAGGAGATGAGTAAGGATCACGCAGGCTGAGTAACTTGTTAGCTGTAAAGCAGCCGAGCTGTCCAAAAACCACCTGATCTCAAAGGACCCACAGGACATGTTCAAAAATAAAAAAGTTTAAGGAGAAGCTGGGTGGTAATATGGCAGTGGGCAGAGTGGAAAGCATTCTTCAGGCTCAGAGATAGGCTGAAATCCCACCTTGGCTATTTTCTAAGTACATGACTTAGTCACTGAACCTCTATCAGCCCCTAAGGCCTCATCTGCAAAAACGGGGGCCGTTTCCTACCTGGGATAATGTCTGAGAAAGTGGGGAGCCCAGTGTCTCCCCTACAACAGGGTCCTTCCATCAATCTGTTCTTTTACTCACTTGGCCAAGCACAGCCTGCAGGCTAAAGAACACGAAAGTTGCTGTCTCTGTGTTCCTCTGGCTAGAAGGCCTCAGTTTACAGACTAGGAATCTGAGGCCGGGAGGCTAAATTAGCGGCCAGCTCGTGGCAGAGCTGGGACTAGAACGTAGGTCTCTGAGAGTGAAGCAAATGTTCCGTACAACGTCCACAGGCCTGAGGGTCTCAAACTGTGGTCCCCAAGCCGGCAGTGTCAGTACCACCCAGGGACTGGTTAGATACGTGAATTATCAGACCCAAAACCAGATCTACAAAATTAGAAGCTGTTGGGGTGCTTCACCAAGTTCCCCAGGGGATTCTGATGAGAGCTAAAGTCTGAGAACCACTCATCTAGGCAAACTGTGAAGGTGGTTTATCATGAATGTCGGTTATTTGGGGGGTGCTCTGAGGGGTAGAGCCTTTCAAACTGCTCCTCAGACCTGAAGGCAGCACAGGAGACAGATGGGAGTGTGCCTCCCCGTCCCCAGCCTGCGCGTCTGTTTTATATATGAGCCTACAGATGAAGACTCTTTTTGAATGAACGTTTTCACAGCTTGAAGAAAAATTCGAAGCTCAGTGTTAAGGAGCTTCCAGACTTGAAGGAGTTCAGGATCTGGATCAATCTGAGTGTCTGCTACGGAGTAATCAAACCAATTCATCAGCCAGGGAGTCCTTTGACGGCTTCAGGCAGGAGGACAGAGAGGTCCCAGCATGAAACGCGGACTGGGATCCCACTGCACAACCCTTCTGCACTTGGGAATTAAAAACGTGTATTTGTGCTTGTCTGGAATGTGGCCAACTAGAAAAGACATTTCTACATGTGCGCTCTCACCTTCATTTCCAAACCTTCTTAAGATAAACTGAAATCTTGTCATAAAGGCCTCATTCTTGGGAACAATGAAAATGCAACTTCCAGATTCTATCAATAACACTTAAATATTTGAGTATTCCATCTTAATCATTAGGATAATTCTTACCAATGGAAATTTAGTAAGTTTAAAGAAATATAAGAATCCTGTGCTCCTCCCTCACTCCTTCCCCACTCCAATCCTCACAACAATGCATACATTAGATGGTGAGAACAGAGACATTGAGGAGGTCTCAGTCCCCTCCCGCACACGGAGACCAGAGGTTCACACGTGGCAGACCCTTAATAAATGTCACCTGAAGAAATGACTTTAACGTAGTCAACAGTTTTACTTGGTGCTATGGATTCCACATGAAATTTTCTTTCCATTTTATTATTTTGTGATAATAAATAAAGCATATGCTGATGATAAAATTTGTTTTGATATAGGAAATAATAAAAGCAAAGAAAATTTACCTGTATATTTGGTAGTACATAATGATTATATGTCCTATTATAAATGTGTACATCCTTACAGATACTGCTCCAGGTACAACTATGCATAGATAGACATATAGAGCAGGATTTATTTGTTTGAATCTGTCTACGTAATGGTATTTAGTTCTCAAATTATGTATCTCTGTATCTGACTCTCCATATCGTTCCCCTAAATGGGATCATGCTGAACATGCTGTAACCCGTGTATTCATATAGCAAAAAAAAATCATAAACATCTTTCTATAAGTCAGGCTCTGCATATTTTTAATACTAACAAGGTATCTATTGTATAGATAAGCATAATATGTTTTAAAAGTCTATTTAATTGGTTGTTTCCACCATTTTTCTCTTTTAAAAGGCTGTGATAAACATCTCTGAGCACTTGTCTGATTAATCCCTTAGGTTAAAGGTGAAATTGCTAGAGGTGGAAATCCTGGATCCAAAAAAACATGCTTAGCGAGGACTTTCACTCACATGCAACAGCCCTACAGAAAGGTTAAATCAATCTTACTTTTACCAACATGTAAGTCTTCCTTTTTTTTCACACCTATACCAACACTGGGTATTCTCCTGTTTAAAAATACTTTCCAAAACAACAGGAAAAAACAGTATCTTGGTTTTTCATCCATTACAGTTGACAAAGATCAAATTTTTTACACCACTTTTGGTATACACTCTTAGTGTAAGTGTAAATTGCTACAATCTCCAAGGAGAAAGTTTGGCAATATCTATAAAATTGAATATACATATACTCCTGACCTAGCAATTCCACTCTTAGGGAATTACTATACTGATACATTCTCATATATGTCAAATGACTTACATACAAGAATTTCATTGCAGCATTATTTTATAAAGGCAAATGATGGGAAATAATTGAAATAAATGTCAATAGAGGACTAGCAAAATGAACTGTGGCACATCTACATAATGAAGTACTACGCAACTGCTAAAAAGAATAAGGTCCCAACTTTTCTGTATGCTTGAAAATTTTGACTTAAAAAATATTAAGGGGATAAAGAACAGGGCAGTTACACATGTATCTGCGTGGAAGAATCTGCAAGAATAAACATGTGAAAAAAGCAAGGTATATAACATTGCGTGTAATATTATCTATGTATGTATTTTATATATATACACACATATCCACGTATGTGTGTATATGTATACACATACCGATGTTCATGGCTACCCATTAAAGGAGTCCACAGAAAACTGGTAATGGTAGTTGCCTTTGAGGAGGAGCATGGAGTGGCCAGAGAAGAGCATGGGAGGGGAGAAATATCCTTTTCATTGTATATAATTCTGTATTTTAGAATCTTGTACCATGTGCACATGTCACCTATTCAATAATAAATAGAGAAAATTTTTATTTTAGTTTACATTTTTTGACAACTAGAGGTTGAAGAGATTCTTATTTACCTATTGGTTATTTGTATTTCTTATCCTGTGAATTGCCTTTTCATGCTCTTACCTAAGACATATCTTTCTAAAAACTCCTATAATAGTTCTAAAATCCATAAGCATTTTGGGCAAACCTCTTCAGGAAGCAGAGCTGCTGGTTACTGTGCTGCCAGTGGCCACACTTTCATTCAGGAAATGCTGCTACAGCTTACACCATAGTTGCCTAAGCAAATCACCGACTTCCCTTGGCACCAGTGCAGCAGGGTAGGTCCACTGAGGCACAAAACAGTTTCTGCATTTGAAGAGCCATAGCCAAGGTGAATCTTGGAGGGAAAGAATTTTCATCTTGGGGATCTAAAAGTCAAAAATCATTAGCACATATATTTCTGTTTATGATGTCTATGTGTAAGGCAGAAAATGTCATAGTAAAGTGGTAACTAAAGTGAAACATCATACTAAAGTGAAAATAAGACATGATCTTCCTAGTGCCATTTACAAAGGATAGTAGACTTAAATATCTTGAAGAACTGAGAAAGCAATTGCAACAATGCTTTTGTGGTCATACTTCCCCTTGTGTAATTTTTCAGGTACAGAATTTGAAACTACATGGTGGTTTTGCCTAAGGATTTCTTCTTTTTTTCTATTTGATACAGGTGTAGGTATGATCTCGGTTTTCAAACACAGTAGGACAAACTAGAATCAAAAAACCATATTTGAGTAGACATGGGTGAAACTTTCCAAGGAGTTGGAGCCCCCACGGAGCTGCGCCTTCCTAATATTTGGTCAGCCTCCTGCTGTGTGAAATGTCTTCCCTGATTTAACCTTGGCCTGGCCAGGTGGAAAAGGAATTTAAGATATCCACCTCAGAAGCATACTGTAAGGATTAAATAAAACAACGTATGTCAAGCTGTGAGCACAGTGCCTCCCACAAGGAAAGCAGCTAAGAAGCTGTGACGTCACCGTCATTGTCATCCAGAAGATGAACACAGAATGTGGCCATTTATCAGAACCACGAATGAGTCTACATCCAGCAGTTCTAGAAATATGAGGGTCTTCAAATAAACATTTTCTGATAAGCTGCAGACAAACAAAACAAAACTCAGTGGTTTGCGTGCTACCTCGAGCAGCTCCTCATCTCTAGGTGGGGCGTACTGCTTCCCCTCCACTTCTCTCACAGAACATCACAACTGGTGCCATCAACCAGAGAGAGAACCGAATGGCAAAGGACATTAGGGTGAGAGACCAGCAGACACGAATTCATTGGAAAACAGTTGGGTGGCTCCCCAAAAAATTAAACACAAAATTACCATACAACCCAGCAATTCCACTCTGGGTAGATATCCAAGAGAACTTTGTGGGGGTGATGGAAACAGTCCTGATAATAGACAGCGGTGATGGTTGCAACAACATAGTGACTATATTAAAACCCACACACTTGTACAACTTAAAATGGCAAATTGTATGTTACGTAAATTGTATCTCAATTGAAAACAGAATTCATTGTGCCAAAGATTATCCATATTTAAGAATACTGTGATTCGGAAGAATGACTTTATGCTGTCCACAGAAGAAAAAAGCAGATGCAACAACAACAGGACCAAAAGTAAGTGAGACACAGACTGGGAACAGTTCAAATAAAGAAAAGGAACAAAGAAACCTGATAGGACTACTCGCCAAATCTCTGTTATGTGAAGATTATATCAAACAGTGCAGGAAAAACATTTTTGCCTTATCCTTTGAGCAACTTTATTAAGTCTATCAGTGTACTTCAAGGACTAACACTTCAAGCAAGGATGATCTTTGTGAAGCAAATTTTAATATATAAACCTGACAGCAATTCTATTTCCCTCAAAGACATTACACTAAAGGGTCCCCAAACCAGTGTTTGGGAGAAAAACTAAGAATCAGTATGACAGCAGGCCCAGGGGCACACCCTCCCCTACATACCAACATGCTTGTGACCATGAAGAGAAATTATTCTGTTATTTTTAATCTCCAGTCTGTTAAGTATAGAAGCTTAGTTTTTCTAAGCTCACATATCCAAGACCATTTAGCTTAGTTGGGTCAGATTCTGTAATAAACACATTGCAAGGAAGGCCCAGATTCTTCTTCAGCAACTTTGTCTACCAGTCTTGACTTCATTTTCTTCTTTATTTCTGCTTAATAAACATCCAAGTAGCTGACGTCTATCTTTGGATCTACCTATTGACTCTTTCCCATTGCCTTTGTCAGTTAACTTTTATTTTTACTCAATTTGACAGAATTTTTTAGGCTACAGGGGTATGTTGGTGAATGTTTAGCTATGGGCTCTCTGGGGTGGGGAAAGGCCAGATTTGGAGCGTCTGCTGATTTCCATGGTATAAATACTTTGGCCACTGCTGATTTTCAACGATCACTGTCATGTCACAGACTGTGAATTGGGAGAAATGTGCAGTAGGACACCACGATACAGTTTTTCCATCAGAGAGATCCAAGAGACATAAATAACCTCCAGAATATAGAGAATAGTAAATAATTAGGAAGCGATGAGTTTTGAGTATTTATTACCGCTGTTGTTAATACAATTTATTTAATTGTAAACTTATGTGATTTCATTTTTAACAGTGGCCTCATAAAATTCCTGAAAAATCAGCAATTGGCTTTGGTTAGCCAGTCTGAGCCAGATCCAGCACACCACTGGTTATAGGATACACGAAAACCTATACATTACCACCAGTATGTAGTGAGAAGGTCAGGCACAGCCCAGCTTGTTGCAGAGGACCTGGACCACCTGAGGAGTGTTGGGGTCTGCACCTGGATGAGCACAGTGGAGATGCGTGAGGATGGAAAAGGCAGACAGGACCTACAAAAGTCTGACCTGTCATGGTGGACAAGTAGCATCAGTGGGTCCTATACAAAATAACTAAGGTGAACAACAGAGACTTCCAGTTGAATGTGGTGGATTTAATATGCTTATTTATCTTACTTGTTTCCCTTCAGTCCTTCCTGATGCCACTCTAAAGAGATAAAGGAATAAAAAAGCATCAGACTACGATCAATCTTCATTATTTGCAGGCTCTGTATTTGTGACCTTGCCTACTCTCTAAAACTTGTTTCTGAACCCAAAAGCTATACTCAAGGTGCTTTCCGGTCACTTGTGGACATGCTCAAAGAGGTGAAAACTCTAAGTCTCCTGATGCTTATGTTTTCACCTGAGATTGAACAAGGAAACCCTCTGCCTTCTTATTTCAGCTCTCACACTGTAAACAAGTGTCCTTTTCATTGTCTATTTAGTGACGCTTATTTTTTTTAAGTTTCAATCTTCTTGTTGGTGATTTTGCTGCTTAAAAGGACCCTCAAGCATACCACTGACGTGCTGTCTAGTGTCCCTAAGCACAAGAAGGCTGTGATGTACCCAAGGAGAAAATGGGTGTGCTGGGTAAGCTTCATGCAGGCATGAGTTATCATGCCATTGGCCATAAGTTCAATGTTAAGTCATCAAAAATATATATTAAATAAGATGTCTGTAAACAGAAATATACATAACACGAAGTTATGATTGATTAGTTGATAAGTTTTGCAGGTACCTAACCCTGTATTTCCCTGTGGAGCAATGGTTCAGTATTTACTAATTCTGCTTTGGGAGTGACTTTTATAGAATATAATTATCACAAATAATGAGAATTGATTGTATAATGACAAAAGATTAGAATTTAACTCCAAAAGTTACAAGACAGATAGGAGAGTGGATTTAGCCTACAAGAGAAAGCCAGGGTGAGCCAACACCTCGGACAGGCTCAGAAACAAGAGAGCCAGAGAGTAAGGAAAGCTCCAAACAGGCGGCTTCACTGAAGGTGTGGGCAAGAAGCTGTGAGATCTCTATTTCCCATCCCCAGTGCAGCACAACTGAGTCCTTCCAACCCACACAGAAAACTAGAGGTTCATTTTCTACAGAAGTTGATCCCAAATTGATTATAGAGTCAGTGCCACCACTCAGAGGATAAGGATGCTGTCCTGAAATTGGGGACTTAAGTGGAAGTCCACATTTTGAACGAGAAGACCCTTGGCTCCTTTTCCCCTACTCAGCTCTGAGAATCCTTGCTATTAGCTTGATACTGTCCAGGCAGGAGACTGAAGAATATACCTCGGGGGATACTGCCTGGGCCAAAAGTAAGTATCTGTATATAACAGGCAGGGGAGGGAGGGATCATCCAATGAAACAATCCTCTACCATTAGTTTATCCTATGGTGAAGCTCAGAGACCATAAAGTCCTCCTTTTCTAAATACACACACACACACACACACACACGCACACACAAAACTTCAAATTAACTTTGTTGTGCTTTACTCTTAAATGTGAGGACACAGCCAACAACAACTCGATATTTGAAGAGAGTACCTAACATAAAAGAGAGGGGGACAAAAACAAACAAATAAAAAAGAAAAAACTCAGAAGAAACAGACAAATAATGCTGGAACATAAGAAAAATTTCCCCCAAACTATTATGAGGCTCTGTATAGAGTTAATGTTGATACAATATTCAAGGGGCAAGGATAGTAAGATTTAAAAATGAATGTCCAGAGAATAGCAACATAAAAAACTCTTGGAAATTAAAGGCAGAAATTAAAATTTTTAATAAAAGAAATGAAAGGTAATTTTGAGAAAATTGTCCAGAGAATAGAACAGCAACACTAAGAACAAAAACCAAAGAACTGGAAATATGAGATACAGTAAAATTATTAGATAATTTTAGAGTATTTAATATCCAAGTTATAGGAGTCCCAGAAAGAATGACAGAGAGGATAGAGAGGAAGAAACTACCAAACTACCATAGATATAATTTTTAAAAATTTCCCAGTACTGAAGGATATCAGTTTCTATAAGAGAGACTCCTTCATAAGACCAGGATAATGGACTGAAAAAAAAAGACCTAACCCATATTGAGACACATCAAAACGAAATTCTGGAACATTGGGCAAAGAGAATTCTAAAAGTTTTCAGAAGAGAAAAAGAGAAACAACACCAGGTCTCATACAAAGGACTGGGAATCATAATGGAATCTACTCAAAAAATTTTTTTGTTGAAGTGTAGTTGATTTACAATGTTAGTTTCAGGTGTACAACAATGTGATTCAGTTATACATATAAATACATATATATTTTCTTTTCAGATTCTTTTCCATTATATGTTACTACAAGAAATTGAATATAGTTCCTTTGCTATACAGTAGGTCCTTTTTGTTCATCTGTTTTATATATAGTAATGTGTGCTGTGTGTCTGTTAATTCCCAACCCCTAATTAATCCCTCCCCGCCATTTCCCCTTTGGTAACCATAGTTTGTTTTCTATGTCCATGAGTCAGTTTTTGGTTTGTAAATATAATGTGTATCATTTCTTTTTTTTAGATTCCACTTATAAGTGATATCATGTAATATTTGTCTTCTCTTTCTGACTTCTACTCAATATGATAATCTCTAGGTCCATCCATGTTGCTGCAAATGGCATTATTTCATTCTTTTTTATGCCTAATGTTCTATTACACACACACACACACACACACCCCCACATATTCTTTATCCGGTCATCTGTTGATGGACATTTAGGTTGTTTCCATGTCTTAGCTATTGTAAACAGTGCTACTATGAACACTGGGATGCATGTGTCTTTTTGAATTACAGTTTTCTCTGGATATATGCCCAGGAGTGGGATTGCTGGATCATATGGTAAATCTATTTTTAGTTTTTTAAGGAATCTCCACACTGTTCTCCATAGTGGCTGCACCAATTTACATTCCCACCAACAGTGTAGGAGGGGAACCTGCTTTTTTTTAATAACAAATCTGGGTGCTAGAAGATACTTGAACAGTCACTTCAAAATTCCTGGAAAAAATAATTTCCAACGTCAAATTCTATGCCCAAACTACAAACTACCAATCAAATGAAACAGCAGAATTAAGACACTTACCAAAACATTTAGCTGTCATGCATGCTTTCTCAGGAATCTACTAGAGGAGGGGACCACCAAAAAGGAGCATTCAAAAGAAAGACAGAAACACGGTATATGGACTGCATATAATTAGTGATCAAGTAAAAGTGGTATTAGCAAGAAAGTTGATTTTTTTCTCTTATGTGACAAAAAATCTGAATAAAGATCTAACCAAAAATTATAATTAGGAGAATGGGTAAAGGAGAAGAAGGTGAGTGTTTGGGGAGGGACACTAAATCCACATGTTCCTTTGTAGAAAATCAATACATAATATTTACACTTGAAGTAAAATGGAAGAAATAGCAATATAACTGAATTATAAGTTATGGAGGCAGATGAGAAGAAATAGGTAATGGTACTATAAGTGTTATATGGAAAAGAATTAGAAGTAGGGAGGGGTGGACAGAACGGTGCTGTTTTTCATTATGAATCTCGAATATGTATCTGATATTTTAAACCATGTATCTCTGATCAAATGTGCGTGTGCGTGTGGTGGTGGGCTGGCAGGGGGAGGCCAGGCCAGGCATCTGGTGTCATGGGAGCTGGCAAGGCTCTGAAGCCCACGGCATCATTAAGTCTGTCAGCAGAGGGTGCAAACCCAGCCATTAGGCAGAAGCTCAAAGCTAGAATTTCCCTCCCTCGAGGGACTGAAGGCTGGTAGGTTTCCAAGGCAGGGAGTCTGGCTCAGGAAACATCGTAACATAGGAACTTGGGATCAGAACTGGGACACCATGCTGGAGCCCTGTATGGCAGTCACCATGAGCAGACACTGGGGCCCATGGCGCTTGGGGCTCACTCTACCTCCATGTTGCCTGAGTTAAGCCCCAGGATCAGGCTGAGCTAGGAAGATGAGGGCAACAAGGGAAGCAAAACTAGAAACCTGGGTGGCCTAACAAACACGAAGTCAACACCGGCTCCTAGATCTGAGAGCTGCAGGTTGTTCTCCTCCTTCAAAATGTCTTCTAGTCTCTGGCTGGATGCCATGTGTAGCCCAACAAAAATCCACCCCAAAGACTAGTTAAATTGTTAAAGCTACATCCATACAGTGCAATAATATGCAGCCAATGGAACAAACATTGAAGGTTCCTAGGAAAGCTTTCTCTCTAGATGTAGATGCCACAATCTCCTACTTCCTCTTTCCATCTCCTTCATGCCGGGAACATGGTATCTGGAAACGCAGCAACACCTGCATGAGCAGAGCATCTTGCAACCCTGCAGCAGCAGGTATTCTAAGGATAGCAGAACATAAAGATGAAAAAAAGGACAAGAAAAAGATTCACTGAAGGCATTGTTGAGCCACTGACCCCAGAATTCTTGATGCTTAATGTAACTAAGCACATGCTTAACGGATGTGCCTTCCCAGTAAGATGGGGACAGATTTGACTGGAAACTACAACTTCTAGCCTTTTAAAAAAAAATTTCAGAATCTCAAAATTCACCTTTCTACAACCCCCTGAGAGTGGAAAATGAGTTAAATATTCTCCCCTAGGATTCCTGTTTGGAGTAATTATCTCTCCACAAACAAAATCCACAAAACTCATCATCAAATAAAATTGCCTTGAGGACTCTGGGGAGCTCAAAGTGTACGTACTTAATCATATATTGCCTTATCATATCCTAGTTGGCATTTTTTTCTCCCTCTGTTGTGCAGATGTGAAAATCGAGGGACGTGCCTTCCCCGAGTCCAAACAATTCATTAGGATAATGAATTACAAAGCACTTTATCATCCTGAAAAGTCTGCTAAATATAATTTTGAGTATATCACATAAAGGGCATTTAATACCAGTTTAAAACTTCTTAGCCAATTAAAATGAACTGCTCACTTTGGAAAAGCTTTAATAAGAAGTTTGTGTCATTTTACTAAAATGCAATTAAAGCAATTAAAAACATTTCCCAAATGCTTATGTAGACCACTGCTGATACAAGCTGCTGCTGTTCAGGGGTGACTGGAGAGCTCCCACTGATTTCTCTACATGGGAGAAACATATTGTTGACATCTTGTAAGAAAATCAAGTTATTCAATTTAATGGATCAGTACAGAAAACAAAACTCCGTTTGCCAAGCAGAATATTTTGCTGTGTTTGTGTTTCCTCGGATCTAAATGCTGCTTTTAAACTAACACACACACATGGCATTTGATATGGCCTGCTTTATTTATTAAAACAAAGTGAAAATCATTATGGAATCACTTTGAAAGGGAGTTTGGGCTTTCTTATTTAATTAATCCATTACACTTAACCTTACACTATTTTATTCTCTAAAAGTCCTCTGGCCATTATAATACTCGACAAATTTGTTTTGCATTACTAAATTTAAGAACTTAGTGCCCAATATAATTCTCAGTAGGAATAATGTTATTAAATGAGTTCATTAAACCGAACCACTCTAATTAGCAGTCAAGTGTTGAGGTACACCTATACAGCAGTAGACCATCTTCCATATTCATAATGTCTCTGCTAATTCTAGTAAAAGAACATAAACCTTCTCAGGGAAAAAAAAGTCCAGGAAGGTTACAGAAACTACATGTACCTCTGTGGAAATCAGTTCCTCCATAATAAATGTCCAGGCTTGCCTGAAACTGGCTCCTCATCACATCATTTGTCAGCAACTTTCAACTGCGTGTACAACTGCTTCTAGCTCCTCCTTCCCTTATGCCTGTAATGACCTGATTGGAAATGCTGTGCATTTTAGATTTACGATTAATGCTAGTCTTAGCTGGTCTCAACCCAGCATTTTCACAGGGCTCTGACATGCAAAATCTTCAGCCTTTAGAACAAGGGCGAACTCTTAGCACAAGAAAACAAATGTAGAGGCATGTCAACAGATTTTAATGTATCACTAAAAGCTCCTTGGCTCTAGACCTCATCCTGTGTAACAGCTGCGGCTGCAGTAATGTGGCGCCAGAACCGCCTTAGGGACTGAAGCTGTGAGGAACGTTACCTGCTGAAGATGCATGGCTGAGTCCCTCTCTGGGAATTTCCCTCTAGGTAAGCGAGCCACCTTGTCCCAAAGTTATGCCCCTTCCCCAGAGGCAACCAATATCTAATAACTGGCTGACAAAGGCCAGGCTCTCTTTCCTCAACTCTTAGATATGCTGAGGGCCATCTTACTTCCAGGGCATCCCATAAGATCAGCTGAGACATCTCTTGTAAATGCATCACAGTTCCACATCTCCACCTACCTAATCCTGCTCTCTCACAGGTGTTGACCCCGAAGGTGCTCTCCACCAACCCTTCTGCACCCAAAACTCTATCTAAGTCTGTTTCCTGGGGAACCTGACCCAACACATCCCCATTTGAAGAACCCAAACTCAAGAAAGGGATTTAAGGGGAACCCCATCTACATAGTTTAGCTTTCTGTAAGGAAGTAAATTAACTCGAACCAAACACAGTGAACGTTCTAGATTAAGGGTCCAAGTCTTCATGGTCCATAAGACATTAAATGAAATTTAGACCTCCCATTAGAATAACTGTCTTATCTTAAAATAACAAGATGGTATCAGGCTGAATTGCTTCCCAGTCTAGCTAATAACCTAGACCTATTAGGTAGTTATGTTGGGTCAGAACTTACTATATCTCTGCTCACACTGTTGCTAAGTATCCCACTATCCGTCAGCTCTCTTTCACTTATGCAATGGGGAAAAAAACTTAATGTATACTTTTTTTGTGAGGGGGGTGCTGTGGACTGAATTGTGTCCCCCACAAAATTCATATGCTGAAGGCCCAATCCCCAAAGTCGATGAAAATGGGGACTTTAGGAGGTAATTATGGTTAAATAATGTCATAAGGTGGGGCCCTAATCCTATAGGACTGTGACCTTCTAAGAGGAGGAAGAGAGGGACACCTCTCTAGGCCATGTGAAAGCACGACAAGAGGGCGGCCATCTGTAACCAGGAAAAGCACTCTTGCCAGAAACCAAATTGGCTGACACCTTGATCGCGGACTTCCTAGCCTCCAGAAGTGTGAGAAAGAGAGAAGCAGGTGCAGAGGTCAGCTGACTTGCTCTCATAGAGTGCAGCCGGGATGGAAGATTCAACAGCTGGAATTCAGGGTTCAGTGGCTGTAAATGAGGGGGCGTGGGCTCTGGAGAGAAGCTTGGGCTACAGGAATCGGCATCAGAGATCATGGTGCATAGTTGATAATTGAAATTATGGAGACGAAAGTGAACACTCAAAGGCGCGGAGAGAGAAAAGAGGAAGAGGGACAGAGCCCGTGGAAAGCTCAAAAAAGCATAAGTCTGAGGAGGAAGAGGCAGAGGTGACAGGAGGAGGATGAGGGGAGGTGAGTGGTCTCATGAGGTGGCCAGGCTTCTGCAGAGTAGGAAGTGTGAACCTCTGCTGAGGGAGGGAGGAAGGGGGGACGCCTGAGATGGTGAATGGGTTGGGGAAAGCAATCCCAGGATTATGATGGAACCAAGAGGAGAGGAGGGGAAGCCTCACCGAGCAGTGGCGAGGGCTGAACCAAGTGAGCTGCACGGAGGGTGTTTGCTGGGGCTGCCATAACCAAGTACCACTCACTGAACAGTTTAAACACCAGAAATGTATTGTCTCTCAGTTCTGGAGGCTGGAGACCCAGATCAGGCCTGGGCCATGCTTCTTCTGAAGGCAGTAGGGAAAGATCTGTTCCCTGTTGGCTTCTGGTAGTTCACTGGCTTGTGGCAGCACAACTCCCATCTTCACACAGCAGTCTCCCTGTGTGCCTGCCTGCATCCAAATTTCCCCTTTCCATAAGGACACCAGTCCCATTGAATTAGGTGTTCACCTGGCTCCAGTATGATCTCATCTTAAATCATTATATCTGTAACGACCCTATTTCCAAGTAAGGTCACATTCTGAGGTATTGGAGTTTGGTATTTCAAAATATAAACTTGGGGCATACAATTCAACTCAAAACAGAGGATGAAAGGCTTTCTGAGGCACTAGGAAAAAGAAGGTGGAGGTGCTGATGAAGGACACCTGGGCACTGACTCTGACCCCTTCCCACCCACACCTGCAACAAGCCACGAGGATGTGGGCCTTAAAGCGGTGCACCTTGAAGCAACAGCTTAGTAGTTAAGAGCTTGGGCTCTGGAGTTGGAGTGCCTGGGTTTTAAGCTCAATTTGGTTACTTGTTTATCATGTGACCAGAAGGAGGCAAATTACCCAAACTGACTTTCCCTCAATTTCCTAGTTATAAAATGGGAACAATAAGATCTATTCCATGGAATTATAAGAACTAAACATTAATAAACAGCATACCTAATGAGGTTGGTACTATTATTTTTCTCACCTTATAGATAAAGAAACCAATGTTCATATGGGTTAGCTAACTTGCCCAAGATGTTCATCAGGTAAAAGAGCCTACAGAAATCAAAAATTCATGCTCATAATGATTATGTTTTATTGCTTCCAGTATTAGCTGATGCATTTGCCCATTAATGTGATATTAACATTTAAATAAAAAGTTATATGACTAGAAAAGACAAATAAAACCTTTTCCTGAGTCTATCAAGTTTTCTCCTGGGGAGAGTGATAGAGAGTAATTAGCTATAATATCAATTATAAGGAAAGCATCAAGAATACAGAAGAGTTGGAAGTAGAAATAAAATTTCCACCTGCTCATTTTCAAATACAGAACATTTACCAATGCAGAATCTGAACAAGAGAGAGTAATGAGATAAGAAAATCAAAATTGGACACACTCGAGGTTAATTCAGCTTCTATTTTTTCTTGTCTTTCCTCCCATTTTCTCCAGTATCTATACTACTCCCGAGAATCTAAGATAACATTGAAAGAAGCACATATGGGTTAAAAGATTCCCAGCAATTCTATCAATTTAATGCTTTAAAAATATTTTTCAAGTCTTCCTCAAAAGTTTATCTTTATTGCTGTCTACAATGACAAACATCCAGTGTTACCTTTACGCTTAGGAATAAAGCAGCTAAAACAATTTTATTTTGGCCCCAGTGCTGTTATCTTATAGAGGAAATAGGGGAAGACAAGCAAAGGCAAACACAAGAGAGAGTCAAGGAAGATGGCTTCTTGCAAAGAGGGCTGTCCCATCTGTGTCCCCTGGCTGCCCTCTGCACAGAGCCTCACACACAGTCACGCACTGAATAAACACTGGCTGACTTAACTGACTACGGCACAGAAGGGGAGGGGAAAAAAAACAACATTTTCCTTTATTACTCCTTTATCCTTCTCATGTTCTGTGTAGTCCAAAGATAAAGGCGGTGAGGTATGAGGTATTCACTCTGAATGACACATGATTACCTTGGGATTATGTAGAAACATCACACCTAAAATTCTAAGTTGATGGGGTCATTGAATATTTGCATTACACGAAGATCTGGGCAACAGATGATACACACACACTCATACATAGACATACATACAAAACACTTGGAGATAAATCAGAAATACTGCAGCATGCATAATGATATCTGTTTTTGCTCAAAATTCCCTGAGCCATACTTCAGAAATCGGCTCCCCCACCCTTTTTGTCCTCCTTTGATTTTTCAGATGCTTTTAGTACAAAGGGCTGCTGATCTACTGTCCAGGTAACAGAGCTACTCTAGAGCTCTGACAAAGGCATTTTATTACTGAGTAGATTGCTCTTTGGGTATAGACTGAGTGGATACATTGTATTCTGTGAAGTTTGGTCAGGGGGGTAGGAGTAGGAAGACTCCCAACTTTTGCTGCTCTACATTGCATGTCTGTTTCCTTTGGGGACTCTCTAATAATCATCCCATAGGTTGATGAAGGCATCCTAAAATCAATGCTGAAGTTGTTAACGTCTCTACTCTATAAGACCTAGTGACAGAGCAAACAGAACTTTGAGGACCTGGGAGTTTTTATATGCAGAATGCCTAAAAGGAGACCCATTCCTGGTCCTAGGGCTCTGACAATTCATTTTATGACTTTAACCAAGTGATTTGTGCCTCCCACTCCTTAGGTTTCTTATTTGCAGAGAAAAAAAAGCATTTTCACTAAAAATTCTTAAGTTAATTCATTAATTCTTAAATTAATTCTTAATTCTTTCCACATACAACATTTTGTGATTCTATATCTGAGGAGGTGTGTTGTCAAGGCTCCATCTGCCACTGGGGAGGCACAAGAGCTGAGGGAGGGTCAGAACACCAGATAACCAGCAGACACATCTGGTTTTAAATCTCAATGGCCCCATCTCATTGGTAGTGGGACTTTTGGAAAGTAACTTGCATTCTTCTCTGATTATCACCTGTGAGATGGGGATGCATTTATTGTAATGATTAAATATGGTTACCCTAGGACTGCATTATGTCATAATAATCTAAGGCAGAGCCATTATACTCTGTTGGGCCCAAGTTGTGTACAAAATCATATCAGTCTAATGTAGATGTACCTTAGAACACTCTAGAAGAAATCTTGTAAACAAATAAGCTTCAAGTATCTATTGAACCCTTTTCTCAATACTATCAGGCGCTGTGAGGAAGCTAAAAAATTATGATATGACCCATCTTTCAAGAAATTTTTATACTTAGTTGGGGAAATCCCTAGCATATATGTGAATGTTATAATATTAAAGTATTAAACTTGAGTAGTGGCTGGGAAATGACCCATGGCAGGGTGTGGGGGCAGCATTTTCTAAGACTACAATTCTTGAAACCAAAGAACATATACCAGGAACACAATCTTTAGGGGCCAAGGATCACTCTGAGTAGATGTTCTACAATGCAGGGCCAAGCTCTGAGCTAAGGACACCATGAAAAAACCAGGCTAAAATAAAACCCAAGGGATCAGATGGAAAAATGGCAACCAAAGTTCAATTTGTAAAGGCATAAAGAT
Organism: Camelus ferus; assembly: GCF_009834535.1. Lineage (NCBI taxonomy): Eukaryota > Metazoa > Chordata > Mammalia > Artiodactyla > Camelidae > Camelus > Camelus ferus. The sequence goes on along the minus strand of NC_045698.1, from coordinate 76,524,354 downwards.
CCCCCCATTACTGATCAGTTAGGCAAGCCAAAGCTACAGGGAGCAAGACTAGTGGTGAGTAATAGACTCAAAGTAAGTTTCAAATCTGACCAAGGAAGTGAAAGATTTATACATGGAGAGCTACAAAACATTGACTAAGGAAATTAAAGATGACTTAAAGAAATGGAAAGATATCTCATGTTCTTGGATTGGAAGAATTAATATTGTTAAAATGGCCATACTACCCAAAGCAATCCTACAGATTTAACGCCATCCCTATCAAATTACCCAGGTCATTTTTCACAGAACTAGAACAAATAATCCTAAAATTTATATAGAATCATGAAAGACCTGTAATTTCCAAAGCAATACTGAAGAAAAAGAATGAAGCTGGACGAATAACCCTCCTAGACTTCAGACAATACTACAGAGCTACAGTAATCAAAACAGCATGGTATCAGTACAAAAACAGACATACAGATCAATGGAACAGAACAGAGAACCCAGAAATAAACCCACAAATTTCTGGTCAATTAATTTTTGACAAAAGAGGCAAGAACATACAATGGAGTAAAGACAGTCTCTTCAGCAAACGACTCTTCAGCAAATAACTGGGAATAACTGGACAGCTGCATGTAAATCAATGAAGCTAGAATACTCCCTCACACCATACACAAAAAATAAACTCAAAATGGCTTAAGACTTAAACATAAGACAAGACATGATAAACCTCTTAGAAGAAAACATAGGCAAAACATTATCCAACATAAATCTCAGTAATGTTCTCCTAGGGCAGACTACCCAGGCAATAGAAATAAAAGCAAAAATAAACAAATGGGACAGAATTAAACTTATAAGCTTTTGCACAGTAAAGGAAACCATAAGCAAAACAAAAAGATAACCTATGGAATGGGAGAAAATATTTGCAAAAGATGAGACTGACAAGGGCTTAATTTCCAGAATATATAAACAGCTCATACAACTTAATACGAAAAAAACAAACAACCCAATCCAAAAATGGGCAGAAGATCCAAACAAGCAGTTCTCCAGTGAAAACATACAAATGGCCAATAGGCACATTAAAAAATGCTCAATATTGCTAATTATCAGAGAAATGCAAATCAAAACTACAATGAGGTATTACCCCTCACACCAGAGTGGCCATCATTCAAAAGTCCACAAACAATAAATGCTGGAGAGGCTGTGGAGAAAAGGGAACCCTCCTACACTGTTGGTGGGAATGCAGTTTAGTACAGCCATTATGGAAAACAGTATGGAGATTCCTCAAAAGACTAAAAGTAGACTTATCATATAATCCAGCAATCCCACTCCTGGGCATATATCCAGAAGGAACCTTAATTCAAAAAGATACATGCACCCCAATGTTCACAGCAGCACTATTTACAATAGCCAAGACATGGAAACAACCTAAATGTCTAAACAGATGACTGGATAAAGAAGCTGTGCTATATTTATACAATGGAATACTACTCAGCCATAAAAATTAATAAAATAATGCCATTTGCAGCAACATAGATGGACCTGGAGATTGTCATTCTAAGTGAAGTAAGCCAGAAAGAGAATGAAAAGTACCATATGATATCACTAATATGTGGAATCAAAAAAAAAAAAAAAAAAGACAAACCAACTTATTTACAAAACAGAAACATATTCACAGACATAGAAAACAAACTTATGGTTATCAGGGGGAAAAGGGCTGGGAAGGGATAAATTGGGAGTTTGAGATTTGCAGATACTAAATAATATATATAAAATAGATAAACAAGTTCATACTGTATAGCACAGGGAACTATATTCAGTATCTTATAGTAACTATGGTGAAAAAGAATATGAAAATGAATATATATATGTTCACGTATGACTGAAGCATTATGCTGTACACCAGAAATTGACAAAACATTTCAATAAAAGTTCTTATATACAAAAAGTAAGTTTCAGTCAAGTCCAAGACCTGATTGCAAAGGCAGACTGAGTGCACGTCGGTGGCTAACAAGGGATGGACGAGAGCTGCATGGAGGTGATGAGACATGTGGGGCCTTGAAACAAGGAAGGAGTTACACAGGCAGATGTAGCTAGGTTCGTAGGGAAGGGAAACACATCTGAATAAAACAAAGAGATAAATGATTGTAGCAAAAAAACAAGCCTTTAATATGTGAAAAATGCCACGGAGGAGACAGGGATGAATAAGATATGGCAGGTGCCCTTAGAAGGTCTCTCAGTGCACTGGGCTACCTCACAACTGGCAGGACCAGGAAGCAAAATCCAATGGTGACTGGTCTCAACTAGAAACCATGCCACTGAAGACAGAGGTATGTTCCTAAGACTCTCTAGACCCGTTTTAGGACTCCAAGAGACAAAGAAGGCTGCCTTTCTGGGAAGTGGGGATGGAAAGGGACCGTACTCCAAGGTGGAGAGAGTTAAGGTGCCTGTACTGTCTCTGAGACACTTGTGACCATTCAGGGAGAATGAGCTAAGGCTACAACTCTGCTCTTCACTAGCCTTGACCTTGCATAAGTTACTTAAATGCTTTGAACCTCAGTTTCCTCATTTACAGCTGTACTTCCCTTCTAGGGTTACTGTGGGGATAAGTTATATAAAACTGTAAGACTTTCACATTATTATTGTTGTTGTTATTGCCATTGGGTCATTAGCCTCAAAACCAACTCAAGGCCTCCAGTACAGAGAACTATAATAGTAAATGAGCCACTAAACCTAAAGACCTGTAATAATCGATGAATAAAATAAGGTTTTTCTATTAGCATAAGTAAAAGAGGCAGGAATCAGTAAGAACAATAAGGAAACAGATGTGCTTTGAGCTCCAGTAATGAGACCAGGGATTGGGTTGAGTGCCACACACCACACAGATGGTCCCCCATCCCATCCTTCCTATGATTGTCCTCAAGGTTGTATGGTCTAGATGTGGACTATACAGTTGTTACCCAAATAAATTTGGGATCCACCTGACCCAGTCTTGCTTCCTTCTTTCTTCCTTCAAAGTGTTACTGTACTGAGTTGATATAATTTGTAGTAACTGGTCCAGACCTCCCTTCACCCTCCTTTCTTCAGCTTTGATTAAACCTCTCTCCCTGAGGGTTTGCAGGTATCTGTGTGCATTATGATCCCACTTTGATTTTTCTACAGCTGAATTTAGAGCTAGAAGAGGTCTTAGAAATATCTAGTCCAACCACTGCCTTTGACAGATGAGGAAGACCACATGTTCGAAATGAATACATTCTGACATTCTCTTAGAGTTGGCTCATTCCCCAAGGATTTTTTTTTAAAAGATACATCTTTAAAAAAAAAACTTGAGATACTATTAAATTGGCTAGAATTCAAATACACACATCCTCCCCACATTCTCTCTCTCCACATCTGCTCTCTCAGAGATGGAAGATGCTACCTCTGAGACAGTTCAGCACATGGGGCCTCTGTGCTCAGGCCAAATGTCCCACAGTGTCTGGAAGTGCCACGGGGCAGCCCACCGAGGGCCGGCATTCAGAGACATAGGGCCCGCCGCCTCGCTCTGGGGCAAGTGCTGGAGGAGGGCCAGCAAACAGTCACGGCTTTGTTGTTGTTGACCTTCTTCAGGAGTGCTATGGGGCTGGAATCTGGCTGCTATCTGGGGAGAGATGGAGAGGGGCAGGAAAAGGGGAATAGGAAGGGGAAGGAAGGAAAAGGAAAACTACCCTGAAAATAACAGAACTGAAATGAGGAACATCTATGACATCTCCCAACAGGATGTTTCTGTCATTTGCCTGCTCTCAGCTTCCAAAAGTTTTTAATTATGCTGAGGCTTAGGGCCCTTTTTTGAGGGATGGAAGTGTCCCTGGGGCGGGCGAGTGGCGTCACACTATTAGGAGGGTAGTGGGTCTGCCTCTCCTTTCTTATACTTTCTAGTGCATAACCTCTGAAGGAAGAACATGTGTGGAAGAGCTGTGAGTCTGGTAAGGACACATAACTCGTGAAAATATCATGGTTCCAGACACAGTTGGCTTCACATCAGAAAAATCTTTCCAGGGTAAACATTTTGTTTAAATATTAAACTTAAGTAAAGCCAGACACAAGAATACAGTCTCAATAACAAAGAAAGGCAATGATGTCCTCAAGTGAAAGGGAATTCACAAGTGCCTCTCCAGAGTATCAGACCCCACTGCCACAGAATGGCAGCTGTAGGTTCAATGACCCTGACGTCTTTTATTTTTCAGATTCGAGATACTACCTTCGGCTGTGATGCATGCAGACCCCAGATTTTTAAAAAATTAGCCTCTATATTGATAGTAGGAATAAACACTCTGTTTTGCATACTAAAGATTTCCTCTTTAACAGTTTTTTTCCTGGCATTACAAAATTGTCACCTTAAAAAATAATTACTGTAAAGTCCTTAGATTTCAACACTAGCAGGAAAGGAGAGAAAAACAAGAAGGGATGATGGTTCAAGAAATCCCCAAAGCAGCTACACAAATGAAGGCATAACATTTGATTCTGAACCTCTCAATCTTGTATTTGATTTATTCCTCTCTAATAAAAAGGGCTTGCAATATGGATTCAAGTTTTAACCCATTTTGGGTCACATATATTGCATGTAACAGGTAAAAGTTAACCCTGTTTGTCTGGTGCCCTGATTTACTGTTAAAGACCAACCACTCATCAGTGCCTGCTCAGTCTCTAACAGTTACCAGGAAAACCCTCAGGGGGCCAGTGCGCCTGGTTATGGGAATAAAATAGCACAAACGGCTGATGAACGAATCAATTGTATAATTACTTTCAGGTCAGGACAGATCCTTTACTGGAAGCCAGTCTGATATCCTCAGCAGCAGGGATTTCAGTGAGAGAAAAACTGCTGATTATAAAAGCTAAGGAACAGGACCAATGAGGACAGTGAAAAGAAATAAACTGCTTAACCTGGAAAAGACAAGACTGAAGAATGTTCTACTAAATGTTCCTGTATATATGAAAAGCAGAAAGGATGACTCGGGCAAGGAAGCAAGAACAAGAACAAGAGACCAATATAGTGATGTCAGGGATTCAGCAGTGTAATTGGGAGCAGGAAAGGGTCCCCTCTTTCCTTCCTTCCTCCCTTGCTTCAACAGTTATGCCCTAAGTTTGTACCCTCAGCAGGACACTGGCTGGGTACGGCCTCAGCAGAGGCCAGTCACTCACTTTCCTGTGATGATTTCGGTGACAAAGGGATAAACTGGGATTTAGCTTATTTAAGATTCTTCTCTTCTTTTTTGAAGGAAGCAGAACAGGGTAAAGAGAAATAGGCAAAAAGCAGTATTCAAACTTGGAGCAGTCACTGAGCAGGTTCCGAGATGAAGATGCCAGTGAGTTACAGCTGTTAAGCCCCAGGGCGGTCTGCATGGTGGTCTGGGAGATGGAGGGAGACAAAGTCCACGAGGCATGGATTTATCTTTCTGGTCACATTACTTAATCTGATCCTAGCAATATCTTCAAATGATAATTTTAAAAGTATATATATTGCTGGATGAGAAACTTTATTTATAGTCCTCCATGGGACAAAGGAAAAAATACCTTTGTTTGGACCAGGAGGCCTGAGTGGTCTCACATGTTGGTGAAGTATATGGCAGCACTTGGAGTTCGACTTTTTTTATTTGAAAAAGTTTACTTTTTCCATTATAAAAGGGACGCAGCTCATTATGCACAATTTGCAGAAGATGTCACTATTTTAGTGAATTTTTTAAAGATATGATTCTATGGGATATTGGAAGGGTTTATCCCTGCATGCACCCTGCCGCACGGCCCTACGAATGAAGTTTCTTCATTAAACTCTTTCCTTGAGTTAGAGTAGACGTTCACAGTTAAAATCAAATATTGGGTTGAGGAGAAATAACATTAAATGCTGTCTTGTTATTAATATCTTATCTTGAATTCATTTATTAATTTGAGCCTAGAGAACTGCCTTTAGGAAGCTGGGAGGCCAGCAAGGGGTGCAGGCTGCGGAGGGGCTTCTGGGAGGAGGCGAAGGTGAACTCCACGGCTGCGGTGGGTGAGCTGCAGGCCTGGCTCTGTGGGGACCTGGCAGATTGTGATCATTCTTTTTGCAAATACAACTGTCTTTGACTGATATGGTGCTCCCAAACTTGGCTGCATTGTGAACACAAATGTGTGCGAACCCCGAGAGAGAGAGCATTTTGGCTGGGACCATGTGCTTACCATGACCCGTATGCGACCCGGTACACTTTTGAAATCACTGAACAGATGTTCTCACAGCATATGCTACATTAAGAAATGCATGTAAGGTAGTGCAGAATTTCCACATCACTCTCTAAAGCTGATTTTGTATTTCTTTTCATAAACATTTTCAAACATATTCCTGTTAAATAGCCTCTCCCACAGTACACGTGTACATACATGCCTGAGGAAGTGTGGGTCTGGAGAGGGAGCACTTCTGTAATGCACCATCAGCACCTTTGGTAAAGACTGCAGATGCAAATTCCTGAAATACGTTTACAGAGATGTACCTTCCTCTTCTGAAAGAGGCTGGTTAGTCTCATTGTATTAACAGAAAGGCCTTCTAGGTTGAAATTCGCTCTTTCTGAGGACAGCCACTATCTATCTTTTCTTGGCTTTTTTCTCCTTGATTTTCTCTCTGACCCACATCCTTTCTGCTTCTTTTATTCTCTGTGTCTTTCCTTTTCCACAATTGTATGTTTTTCTTTCCTATCTATGATGTAGGCCAGCACAGGCCACCACACAGTCCAGCCTCCTTAAGTGGAATCCAGGAAGGAAAATAAGACTTCCTCCGTAGTGGCGTACTCTTAACCATACCTGATGGGATGCTTCACCCCTGCACCCATTCACCCGTTCTTCAGACCCCTGAGATGAAGCCAAATGTCTGTGGAAGGTTGTGGGGGGGAAGTGTTGGGTGGTGGACAGATTACAGAAAGGTGCTATGCCTTTATTAGTATAATAATAGCTAACATTTATTAAGCCCTTAGTATGTTCCAGATGTTTTATTTGCTTTACACTTATGTAGAGTTCCATACTTAATATTTTTTCAGCTTCATACTTAGAAGCAGAAAAGAGAATATGTTTCATGCCCAAATCCTTTTATTTATATGACCTGAAAGAAATGATTGAGAGCTTCTTCTCAACTAAACATTGAAATGTTCCTGTATTAGTAAATGAATAAACATACACATACATATATACATTATCAAACTGTCAAGAGGAAAAGGGCTAAATGTAGAGAAAAAAATTACACCAAGAAAAAAAATTTAAATACCCTGACTGAGGTGGAATTTCTTTGCACGTATATCTTCCACAGGGGTCTGCCTTTTCTCTGTACTGTAACAAAAGGCCCTAAGGTAAAAATAAGTGATTCTTCAGGAGGGGATGAAAAAGGAATAACAATTCAACAACAAGCATTTTAAATTCAATTAACAGTTTATCCGGAACATTTACCTATGTTGCTAGTCGCCATGACAAACCTGTGAGGCAAGTATCATTGATATAATCCCCATTTTACAGATTAAGAAAACTGAGGTTTAGAATAGTCAAATTGTTTGTCCAAGTCACACACAAGCGTTTCAGTTATCTATTGCTGTGTAACAAACAATCCCAAAATTTAAGGGCTCAGAAAAATCAACTTATAATAACTCATGATTCTGTGGGTTGGCTGGGCAGTTCTTCTGCCTCACAAAGTATCCACTGGGAGCTTGGCTGGGTCTAGAGTAATCAAGAGGGCCTCAATCTCATGTTTGGTTATAGGTGCTGGCCACTGGTAGGGATATCATAGTTCTCATCCCCCAAGACCTTTCTTCTCATGGTCTCTCCTGTAGGACAGCCCAGACTTCTTTACGTGGCAGGACTTCCAGAGGGCAAAAATGGAAACTGCCAGGTCTCCGAAAGCCTAAGCCTGGAAATCACACAGTATCACTTCTACCACATTCTACTGGTCAAAGCAAGACACAGCCAACCAGATTCAGTGGAAGGAAACAGATTTAATCTATTGGTGTTGAAGCCACACACGAGTAGAGGAATGGGAAGAATTCTGGGCAGCTAAATTTGCAGACAATCTGCGCCACAAAGAGGAGCATAGTTGGAACTCAGGAAGATGGGTGAGAATGTCACTATGCTGCTAATTCTTTAACGTTCAAGTCTAGGGTTAGGTTGCAGTATAGACCCATACACAGGTGCAGGAAAATAATCCCCTACTTGCTCTCAGGTGATGCTGGCACAACTGGCCTCTGCCTTTATGTGTCATTTATTTGGAAGGCAGAGATTAACCTAGGCCTATATATCATTGTTTGTTAATTTCACTTACTAATCTGCTAAATGCTTATGTTCTCAATAAGGACTTTAAGAGCAAGGTATGAGGCGACAAACAATTGGCTGCACAATGAGGCTTGCTGATTAATGTGAATGGCAAAGAGCCACTTGGCAGCAGAAGTCATGGGAAGAAGGTTGTTTATGTGACTGACTCACAGTTTTACTGAATTTTTCAGCTTAAAGGCATATTTAGCGGTCACCCAATTAAACCCTCTCCATAGACAGATACATGGTTACAGCTGAGATTCTTTTAGGCATAGAATTCCTCCACCCCTAACTCACCTAATAACCCACTTGTCCAGGTCCCCAGCTCATGTGCATGCACACACACACACACACACACAGACATACACCCTCCCACCACTAAAATGTGTTGGAGAACAGCTATTTTAAATAAGCGAAAATTAAAGTTGACACTTTTTTTTCACATTTTCACAAATCTCCTGAAGTAACTGGAGCCCCCGTGGAGTGTCACAGTCTAAGCTGTCATCACTCGTGCTTCACAGGCACTCAGCAGGCAGCAGGGGCTGTGACTCTTACACTGTGCTCAGCCAAGGGCAGGTATGTGATTCCCTTTCTGGTACTGTAACAATCAGGAGAGGTGTTTCTCGCCTGTGAAAGCAAACTAGGCTTACAAGGGACTTTACAGCTGCCTTCCAGTTGTTTTCTGTGTCATTACAGTTAAAACAGATGAAATAACAAGAAGAGAGTCACAGAAGAGAAGATCCCTGTGTCGAGGATATGGGGACTAATTTTTAAATGATTAAAGTAATAAATATAATAATAAAGACAATTTTTTTAAAAATCCCCTAAAAATTGTTCGTATTCCTCCCTGTTAAAAATGGATTGCTTTATTTTTGTTTTTGAGGGGTCTGTAACGACTAACATAATTTATATGATAGGCACTTGCAATAGATTACCCACGTTTAATCCTCACAGCAGTCCTCTGAGGCGGAAAGTATAGGTCCAAAAACCCTTTTACAAATCTCTTGGAGTTATATACGGTGTGAGTTTCAGAAAGGCAATGTTACATTAAAGAGTATATGTAATACTTTCAGAGGGATTTGGGGCATCTCTGATAATCATACACACATAAGCACATATAATCAGCCACATATATGAATAATTACATTCAGTCAATTCAGGTCAAGTTTGAGTTTTGAGCAACCTTATGAAAAAAGCTGTCAGTTTTGGAGCTTTTTGGATTTCATAAATACAAATAAATAAGTATGGGCTTGAACAATTATCCCTATATATTTTAGAAATGAAGAAAATGGGGCACATAGCTTGCCCCAAATCATTCAGCAAAGAACTAGAATTCAACGCTTGACTCCTGAGCTCAAAATTTTAAGGAGGTTAAATGATATAGTATTTGATACACACAAAATAACATATGTGACATTTATGAAAATTAATGCATAATAATTAAAATAATAAATTAAAAATTAACCTGCCACTCAATTTACAGAGATGAATATTGATCTTAACCCCTGGGTACAGCACCCAGGGCAGGCTAAGGCTAAGTTACTACCGTTGTGTTACAGTGGCTTCTAAGGGTTGTATGACACAAGCTGGGTTTTAAAGACTTCTGATGCCAGCTTATTGGGTAGGGCCCAGGAGATCACATCAGGGGAAATTAAGTCCTTTTGTACTATCAAGGGACCGATAAAAAGAGCAGGGGACAAAGTCATGTTGCTTCCAAGTCATAAAAATGATGCAATTTGAGGTATAAATGAGTGAGGGCTCTTTTACAAGGTACATGGGTAAAAATGTAATGGTGTGTGAGACCAGAACAGACTGGAGTGCGCTGCTTGTGTAGGCCAGCATAAAAAGACAGTGGGCTGTTTGCTGACCTGAGCTGCTGGGCCAAGTAGAGATGATTAGAAAGGAGGGCTTGAGGGGTTACATACATACCTCAGGCCCCAACCAGCAGGTGCCTGGTGTGGTTGTCCGCAGATAAGGACAAAACCCAAAGTGGCCTGGCTAGTTTAATAAGATCTCACTTTTAGCATTTCAGTTCACCAGAGGAAACTTCAACTCACCTAGATCAAAGGTTCAGAGGATGAAAGGGTTTTCACCTCAGCAGAGTGGAACTTTCTGGGAGAGTTAGCCTGAGAACAAACACCCAAGTGGTGCCAGATACCAGCCTCTCACAGACAGCTTACTCAAGAAGATCTGGGCAAGCTGAGAGGTCCATCCAAGACCAGGGCTGAGACTGTGTACATGTGTGTAGAATATGAATGAAGATCTTGGAAAAATAGATCTTTTGAAAAAAATCAGAATTCTGTGTTCACAGAATCCTACTTGAATTATAAACACCTCTTATTCCCTGACTGGTGAAGGAAGAGGAACAATCCTGATTTAAGGCATCTTTGGGAACAGAAGTAGTCAGTAATCATATGCAACCTCAGAAACCAGTGTTGCTACTAAACTGGTCTACCTTTAGCTACTCCAAGGTGGTCAATGATTTGAAAGTCAAAGGGCAGACAAATGCTTCAGAGGAATCTAGATGACTCAGATACCAATTCCAAAAAAAAAAAAAATCCCAGAATCATTATGGAAAACATGCATACACACTTGAGTGCACACACACACCTTAGTTGTATTCTGTGAATACATACATCTAAAGAAAGGGAAACTATATATCCTTGCAAAGGGAACTAAGCTGTAAACTTTCACAATATTCACATGATATTCATGGAAAGCTGAGAGAAAAGGAAAGTACTAAAACAATAGAGAGTAAGTAGGTTGCCTAAGAGAGTCCTCTGAATGAAAACAGATAGTGTTTATGACTACATCATAAATAAAAGTTCAAAGAGGGCAGAGACCAAGATGATGGCATAGAAGGACATGGAGCTCACCTCTTCCCACAAATACATCAAAAATACATCTACATGTGGAATAATTCTCACAAAATACCTAATGAATTCTGGCAGAAGATCTCACACAACCAAAACTGCAAGATCACCATGTAACCAGATAGAGCAGTGCCAACAACAGTGCACTCTGTGAGCCTGCACACCTGGTGGCAGGTAACATCACAGAGCACATGTCCTGGTGGACAACTCCTGTGGAGGCATACACAGCAGCTCCTTTCCTGCAAGAGCATTCCAGTCCTGCCCATCTCACATCACAATTTAGAAACAGATCTGGGGGCTCCTACTCCAATAACAGGGGACCAGACCCTATCCCCACAGGGCTTTCACAACCACAGAGCAAAGAGGAGGCCCCACTCAACATCCAGTGCAGGCTCTGGTCACCACAACATCAATCACACCCCCATCAAGGGGATAGTGACCAGCGCTCACTGAGGAAAGATGTGGCAGGCATTCCATACCAAAAATAGCCCTCATACCAAAAATATTGGACTCACACGGCCTATACAGGGATCCCTCCCACATAAAAACAGCCCCTCAAGACCATAGGAGATAACTGTTTCTCTTGATTTCATAAGGTCAGAGAAGTATAAGTAAAATGAAAAAGCAGAGGAACCACTTCCAACAAAAAGAACAAGAGAAATCCCCTGAAAGAACAATGAAACAGAACTCTCCAGTCTACCAGACCCTGAGTTCAAAAATGAGGTAATAAAAATTCTAAAAGAGTTAAGACAAGCTGGCAATATAAATGCAGATCACTGTAACAAGGAACTAGAAACTATAAAGAGGATCCAATTAAAATTAGAAAACTCATGTGATGAGACAAAAGCCAAAGACAATAAATAGCAAACTAAATAATGAAGAAGAGTGAATAAATGATCTGGCGCATAGAATAATGGAAATCACCCAATTAGAACACCAAACAGCAAGACCAAAAAAAAAAAAAAAAAAAAGCAAGATAGAATCCTATGGGATAATGTAAAGCATGCCAATTTATGCATAATAGGGGTTCAAGAAGGACAAAAAAGAGAAAAGGGGACCAAAAATGTATTTGAAGAAATTATAGCTGAAAACTTCTCAAACCTAAAGAAGGAAACAGATATCCAGGCACAGGAAGCACAGAGGGTCTCGAACAAGATGAACCCAAACAGTCCTACACCAAGACATATCATAATCAAAATGGCAGAAGTTAAAGAGAAGATTCTAAAGGCAATAAGAGAAAAACAAAGAATTACAAGGGAATCCCATAAGACTATCAGCTGATTTCTCTACAGAAACATTGCAGGCCAGAAGAGAGTAGCAAGGTGTATTCAAAGTCCTGAAAGGGAAGAACGTGCAACGTAGGATACTCTACCCAGCAATATTATCATTTAGAATAGGAGAGAAAAAGAACTTCTCAAACAAGCAAAAACCAAAATACAGCAATATTAAAACTATCCTAAAAGAAATATTGAAAGGTCTTCTCTAAATAGAAAATAAGCAAGAATCTATCTACAGGAAAGGGAAAATCACAATAGGAAAAGCAAATATAAAAAGGATTGTAGATGGCCTAAATAAGCAAGCACATAGATTTTTTTTAAAAATCAAGGAAATTTTGTGAAAGTGATTATAACTACAATGAACAGCAAAAGGATAAACATGAAGATGTAAAAGAGGACATTAAAAACATAAAATATGGGGAGGGGAATAAAAAGATGTAGATGGCCAATAAGCACATGAAAAGATGCTCAGCATCTCTAATTATTAGAGAAACGCAAATCAAAACTACAATGAAGCATCACTGATCAGAATGGCCACGATCAAAAAGTTTACAGATAATAAATGCTGGAGAGAATATGGAGAAAAGGGAACTCTCCCACATTGCTGGTGAGAATGTAAATTGGTGCAGCCACTATGGAGAACAGTATGGAGCTTCCTTAAAAAACTAAAAATAAAGCTACCATATGATCCAGCAATCCCACTCCTGGGCATATAACTGGAAAAGATGAAAACCCCAGTTTGAACCCCAATATTCATAGCAGCACTATTTACAACAGCTAAGACACAAAAGTAACCTGTGTCCATCAGCAGATGAATGGATAAAGAAGATGTGATATATACATACATATACACACACACACACACACACACACACACACACACATATATACACACACACATATATACACAGATATATATATATAAAGTGAAATACTACTCAGCCATAAAAAAGAATGAAATAATGCCATTTGCAGCAACATGGATGGACCTAAAGATTACCATACTAAGTGAAGTAAATCAGAAAGAGAAAGAAAAATATCATATGATATTACTCACATGTTTAATCTTAAAAAATGATACAAACGACCTTATTTACAAAACAGAAATAGACTCATAGATATAGAAAACAAACTTATGGTTACCAAAGGATAAGAGGGGAGGGAGACAAATTAGGAGTTTGGGATTAACAGATACACACTACTGTATACAAAATGGATAAACAACAAGGACCTACTGTATAGCACAGGGAACTATATTCAATATCTGGTAATAACCTCTAATGGAAAAGAATATGAAAAAGGATATACGTGTGTGTGTGTGTGTGCATGTGTGTGTGTGTGTGTGTGTATAGTGAATCATTTTGCTATACACCTGAAACTAACACAACATTGTAAATCAACTATATTTCAATTAATAAAATGGGAAAAAAAAGAACAACCTCCCAAGTGTTTGTAGCTGAAATTATTTCTAGCTTTTCATTACTGCCATAAGTGGATTTTGGGAATATCTGACATAAAGGGAACCCTTTTTCCATCGGAAATCCCAACCATCTGTGAAGCCAGGAAAGAGGGCCAAGCCTCCGAGGCATTTGACACATCCTCTAAGGAATCCTGTCAGTGAGGATCCCTCAACGGAAGAGGCACAGGAACTCTTTACTGGATGCACCTATTTGTTCTTTTACTCAACTAATGTTTGGATTAATCTTTTTTTCCTGTGAATTTTTCATCAGCCTTCCCTCTTCCTTCTCTCTCCTGCCAGATACACAAAATACATACTGCGTCCGTTGCTCACCCCCACTGATCAGAGAACTAACTTCCGGCAACAAGGATAATGGCTTCTCTCCACTGAAAGCTGTGGGGGACCGTGTGAGCCTGCAGACTGCTCGAGGCTCCCCTAAGTGCCCTGCGCTGCACACTGTGCCCACTGTGCCTACAGAGCTGCAGGAGAGAGGAGTATTTTTAAGCCACAGCTTCTTACAGATGCAGCTTGTGACATCTGAGCAGAATTTTGGAGACAGACGTAGCTTGCTGCCATGTATTTGGCTGCTGGTTCTCCAAGTGTGGTCTGTGGACCTGCAGCGGCTACAACACCTGGGAGTTTCTTAGAAATGCAGAATCTCAGGTCCCACACCAGAACTGCAGGCTCAGAATATGCAATTTAACAAAATCCCCAAATGATTCCTATGAACACTGAAATTTGAGAAGTACTGATTGATGGAAGTTTATCACGTTTATTCTATTTAAGAAACATTCTTAATAGTTATTACTATTAGTAATAGTATTTACTGTAAGCCAAGTACTCTTAAAAACACATTTTTTTCCCAATAGCAACTCATTTACTCCTCAGAAAAACCTCATTTATAATAGTATAGTAGACCATTACATCCGCCTTTCATAGATGAGGAAATAAACATATGAAAATATTAAGTACTTGCCTAAGGTCACACAGCTAGTAGGTAATGGAGTCAGGATTAGAATGCCCAAATGTATTCTGTATGTCACAACTCTATACTGCCTGCCTCTTGGAGACTTACAACATATAATTAGAACTGATATTAAAGGATGGACACTTTGCATCATTAAAAAAAATCCACAGGTGTTTTACAGTTTTGGAAGCTACAGATCACACTAGAATGTCCAGAGGGACCCTCTGCTCGAAAAGGATTGTTAATTCAGGAAGAGCAACAAGAAGTGGAAACTTCCTCCCATCAGATCATCAGGCATCCAAGATAAGCAGGAGGGCCAACTTACTAAATAGAGGATATCCTACTAAATAAACAAAAATTATCATATTTTAGTGACACACTTAAAAACATTTTTAGAAAAGAAGGTCAGTTTGAATGGTAAAGTAAAAAGGTTTAACCCACATGCTCGGGAACCTTACTCAGTTAATGCCCAAACAATGTAGTAGAAACCAAGGGAAATAAATAAGATTTAAGTGTTCGTACTTTTCTTGCTTGGCTTGTCAAAGTCAAATCAAAATACTTCAAAACTAGTTGCAGACCACCCACAGAGCTGGGCCTCTGGGTTTCTGGAACTGTCTATGTGGTGACGTGACTTGGGCAGACCCAGCCACTCACCCACTTTCTACGTACTCTCTTCTCTGGGTCTTGCATCCTTTTGAAACACCACCTTTTGAAACACATCCTTTTGAAGCAGCTCTGATCTCCAGTTTGCCCATGGACTTGGGTTTCCTGGTGGACTGTTTCCTAGTCCCCAGAGCAGTGTTCAACAGAAACACCAGGAAATAGCACCTTAGCTGCAATATTTTCTCTGAAACCTCCAGAAAGTGGATTTCACCCCAGTCAAAACAACACCTTTAACACATCTGGAAAAGTCATTAACAGTGTTGGATAGCTATCGTGTTAGAATCTGTGTGTTCACTCAGTCCTGAGTCCAGGGGCACACACAAAGAACAGAGGAGTTGGGTCTTGATAAAGTAAGAAAAATTCCAACAACAATTTCTTCTCTAGCAACTCCAGAAGAACTCAGAAACCTCTCAAAAAGGGTCCTTTTTATGTTTATAGAAAATCAATTGCCTATGCAAATAAAAATAAATGGACTAGTGTGCCAGTTATGCAAAAGTGCAACTTTTGGTTTAATTCTGAGAAGCAAAAAGGACTTCATTGATTCTCTCCACAAATATTTCCTGAGTGCCTCCATGTGCCAGGTTTCTGTGCTAGGCCTGAGGATTTATTGGTGAACAAAAACAGGCAGAGTCCCTGTTCTCATGAACTCATGGTTGAGTGGGCCAGAAAGACATTCATCAAGAAATTCCCACAAATGTACATATTGTTACAACCTGAAATAAGTGTTCTGAAGGCAAGAAATAGGGGAGGGCTGAAGAAGGCTGAAAAAGGGACACTGAAGCTGAGCTCAGGAGTTTGAGAACAGCTGGACGTCATGAGCTGCTTGGGAACTGGATGGGAAATGACAGCAGAACACAGGGGAGAAACTGAAACTCCAGGACTAGAGAGGCTGGTAGAGGGAGAGCCAGGAGGAGAGAGAACACGATGAGGCAAGGGAGGAAAGAGGCAGTGGAACCATGCAGGGCCTATTTTGGGTAAGTTAAGAATTCTGACTCACCCGAAGGGTTTTAAGCTGGAGTAACATGAGCAGACTGGCACTTCAAAAAGATCTCTTCTGACCACAGTGTGGAAGACTGGGAGGGACAAGGGCCAAGAGAGACCCAAGAAAGTCAGTTAGGAGTATCTGCAGTACTCTAAGGGAGAGAATTAAGGGTGGGAACAGAGATGGAAAGAAATGGACAGATCTGAGAGAGATTTAGAAGGTAAAATAATAGGACTTGGTGATGAAACCAACATGGGCATTGATGGAAAAGGGGGCATCAAGGATGCGCCAAGATTCTTCTGGCTTGTGGACGTGGGTGCACAGCAGTCACAGTCACTGAGAGGGCAAGACTCAGGCAGAGATCAGGAATCCAACACTGGACTTGTATGGTTCAACATATTTTAGAAATATCTGGTGGGAGATGATTTATAGGCAATTGAGTTAATTGGTTCTGCAGGTCTGAGGCTCAGAAGAGAAGCCTGAGCTGGACATTTACTTTGGGAGTCATTGGCTTCTTCAGAAGATAACTGAAGCTGAAACATAAATAAGAGAGATGAAACATAAACATTGAGACAGAATGGATGGGGTTAAATGAAGAAGGAGCAAAAGTTGACACCTTGTGAAATTGTGACCCCTAATAGGTAGAAAAGGTGAACCTGAAAATGAGACAGAAAGTAGGAGTCAGACAGATGGGAGAAAAGCAAGAAGACTATGCCAGAAAGAGGGGGGCTGCAAGCGTCGGGCACTGGTCCACATAGTCGAATGCTGAGAGGTAACACACAGTGAGGACTGAGAGTGTCCATTTTATTTACTGACGAGAAGGTCACCAGTGACCTTAGCACTGTTTCCATGGAGTGAAAGTGTGGATGGATGAGAGGGACAGATGCCAGAACTGAGGGGTTGAGGACCCTATGGGGAGAAGAAAATGGAGAAAGGAGGTATAGACAATCCTGCAGAATCAAGCAGGAAACTCTTACTCAGACTAAAAGCCAGTCTCAACAATAACGGACAAGGCCATAGAACCTACCCGCTCCTCACTTCTTCCACTTTCCTTCCCTTTCTCTCCCAGCCACACTCACCTCCTTATTCTTTGGATACACCAGCTTCCGCCTCATGGCTTTTGCATTTGCTGTCCCTTCAATTAGGAACCTTATTCCTCCATGTAAATAAAGGGCTGCTCCCTAACTCTTCAGGTTTTTGCTCAAAGATTATTTTCTCATTTGACAGATCATATTTTGGTTTTGGGTTTATTATTTATCTCAACCTTCACCTTCCAAGAATGTATGTTTCTTGAGGGCAGAGAATTTTGTCCATTTTGATAACTGCCGTAGTCTCAATGATTAAACCAGTATCTACTACTCAATAAAAATGTAACCTCTCAATAAATATGTGTTAAAAAATAAAATATTTGAACAAATAAAATAAATAGCTTTAATATATACTGTGAAATATCAACTAGAGAAACAAAGAGGTTTAAAAAAAACTTCATTCATGATAGCAACAAAATTTGAAGGAAAAGATAGAGAAACAAAACAAAACAAAAAACAAAATATGCAAACATGAGGAAAACCACTGAGTGACATTAAAAAGACCGAGTAAAAGGGGAGGCATATAATCCCTCTTATGAAAAAACTGGCTTGAAGAGATATCAATTCTTCCTATGTTAATTAGGAAATGTATCACAAGTCCAATTAAAATTCAATGAATTTCTACATCAAACTAAAAAGCTTTTGTACAGCAAAGGAAAGGATCAACAAAACAAAAAGGCTGCCTACTGAATGAGAGAACATAGTTGCAAATGATACAGCTGATAAGCAGTTAATATTCAAAATATACGAAGAACTCATGCAACTCAACATCAAAAAATAAACAACTCAATTTAAAAATGGGCAGAGGATGTGAATAGACATTCTTCCAAAGAAGACCTACAGATGGCCAAAACACACATGAAATCACTCAATATCACTAATCACCAGGGATCAAATAAAATCAAAACCACGAGTTATCACCTCACACCTGGCAGAGTGACTATCATCAAAAAGATAATAAATAACAAGTATTGATGAGAATGTGGAGAAAAGGGAACCCTTCTGCACATGCACTATTGGTGGGAATGTAAACTGGTGCAGCTACTATGGAAGACAACATGGAGGTTCCTTAAAAAATTAAAAATAGAACTACCATATGATCCAGCAATTCCACTCCTGGGTATTTATCTGAAGAAAACAAAAATACTAATTCAAAAAGATATATGTACCCCTATGTTCATCGTAGTATTATTTATAATAATCAAGAAATGGAAGCAACCTACGTGCCCACTGATAGATGAATAGATAAACAACATATATATATATATAATGGAATGTTACTCAGCTATAAAAAGTGAAATCTTGCTATTTATGACAACATGTGTGGATCTAGAAGGTATTAAGTAAAATAAGTCAGACAAAGACAAACACCATATGATTTTACTCATATGTGGAATATAAAAAAAAAAACAAATAAACAAACATAACAAGACAGAAACAGAGTCAAAGATACAGAGAGGGAAGGGAGGTTGAGGGATGAGAGAAATAAGTGAGGGAGATTAAGAGATGCAAACTTCCAGTTACAAAATAAATGAGTCACGGGTATAAAATGTACACCATGGGAAATATAGTCAATAATAATGGAATCTCTTTGTATGGTGACAGATGGTAACTAGGCATATTGTGGTGATCATTTTGTAGTGTATAGAAATATTGAATCACTATGCATGCTCCAGCAACTCACATAGTGTTGGAGGTCAATTAAACTTCAAAAACAAACAAACTCATAGAAAAAGAGATCAAATTTCTGGTTACCAGAGTTAGGGGACAGTGGGAGGGGAAACTAGATAAAGACTATCAAAAGGTACAGACTTCCAGTCTTAAGATAAATAAGTACTAGGGATGTCATGTACAACATGATAAGTGTAATTGACACTGCTGTGTTACAAATGAAAGCTGATAAGAGAGAAAATCCTTGGAGCTCTCATCACAAGGAAAAAATGTTTTCCTTTTTCTTTTATTTTCTATCTGTATGAGACGACAGATGTTCACTAAACTTGTGGTAATCATTTCATGATGTATGTAAGTCAAATCATTGCACTGTATCCCTTAAACTTATTCAGCGCTGTGTGACCATTATATCTTAACAAAACTAGAAAGAAAAAATTCAACGGAACTTCTAAAGTTCTTTTAGAAGAGAAAAATGCCCAGAAATAGCCAAGATGATTTTGGGGGGGGGGGGATAAGGAGAGAGAATGAGGGAAGCCAATCCATGTGGAATATATAACCATAATCTGAAGAAACAATACATACATCAATACACCAATAGATAGGTCAATAAAAGAAAATGTAGACTCTATAATCAGATGGAAATATACATACTTTTAAAGTTAGTATATAATAAAGTAAACTTTCAGATCAGTATGGAAAGGATGGATTTATTAAATGAAATTAGGACAACTGAGTAATCATTTAGGGGAAAAATGATGTTTCTATCATGCAACTCATGTACACACAAATTCCAGGAGAATTAGATATTTACAAAATGAACCCATAAGATAGCTGTAAGAAAATAATGTCAATATTTATCCATTAAGTTCAAAGACAGAGCCTTAACACGTGCAAAAGTAAAGGAAGAAAGTGACAGATCTGGCTACATAAAAATTTAAAACTTATATTTTGCAAAAGATATCACAAACAAATTTTAAAAGAAAGCAAAAATTTGAGGAAAACATTTGCAACCTGACAAAAAAATTAATGTCCTTAATATATAAAGACTTCTCATAAATCAAAAGGAAAAACACAACTTCTCTAACAAAAAAAAATGAACATTGAGAAAATTCACAAATTTGAAATGCAGATAGTCAATAAATAAATGAAAAAGACGTCCAAATTTACTAGGTTTCAAAGAATTGTAAAATTAAATAATCTAATACCATTATTCAGATGTCAGATTGATTAAAGCTAAAAAATGTAATGACGTTTAATGTTACTGAACATGTGAGAAAATAGGCACTTTTATAGACTGCGATGGCAAAGTAAAGTCTGGAAGGCAATACAGCAATATATTAACCCAGATATCACCAGGGGGGTTTATTAGTTTCCTAGTGCTGCCATCAACAAAGCACCACAGACTAGATGGCTTAAGCAACAGAAGTTTATTTTCTCTCCATTCTGGAGGCTAGAAGTCCAAGAGCAAGGTGTTCAAGGTATTGATTTCATTCTGAGGCCTCTCTCTCCTTGGCTTGGAGATGGCTGTCTTTCCCCTTTGTCTTTACATGGACTTCCATCTGTGCAACTCTGTGTCCTGATCTCCTCTAATAAGGACATCAGTCGTACTGCATTAGGGCCCACCCCCAAAAGGTGCATTTAACCTTAGTTATCTCTTAAAGACCCTATCTCCCAATATAGTCACATTCTGAAGTACTGGGGATTAGGCCTTCAAGATACGAATTTGGGGTACACAACTCAGCCCATGACAGAAGGGGTTTTCAAAGATGCAAGTATATTTGCCACAGCATTGCTTATAAAAGTCAGAAAGTGTGGTAGGTAGCATTCTAAGGTAGCTCCTGATGATCCCTGCCTTCTGGGAGTCACACCTTTCTGTAACCCACGCTCTCCTTTGAATGTCAGCTGAACCTGGGAACTTACTTCTACACAGCAGAATACAGCAAAAGTGAGGAATGTCACTTTTGAAATCACAGTACAGAAGACTGTGGCTTCTGTCTGGCTGGCTCTTCTTGTGTGTTTGCTCTGTTGAAGAGGAACGCCGAGTAAGGAACGGAGGGTAGCATTTGGTCTACAGTTAGTAAGGAACTAAAGCCTCTGTCCAACAGCCCTCCAGGAACTGAAGGCTGTCAACAGCCATGGAGGAAACTGGGATCTACCCAACTGAACCTTGAGATGACACTGGCTCTGGCGGATACTGTGACTGCAGCCTCGTAAGAGACCCTTAAATAGAGGACTCAGCCAAGTTGTGCTTGGATTCAAGACCTATGAAGCTGTGAGATGATAAATATGTGTTGTTTAAAGCCACTGAGTTTTGGGGTAAGCAACAAATAAGACAGAAAGTAAAATAAAATTTCTTTAGAGAGACATCTAGTATAATATATTGGGTTATACACACATATATCATGGAATACTTAATTTAAAATGGTGATATAAGGTCCATATTTACACAGAAAATTTACACGAAATAGTCTGCTAAAAAAAAAGCAGACTGAATCACAGCCTGCCTATTAGAATCCCATCTATATAAATACATGAGTGTTCCAGGATGCTTTGGTCCATAAGTAAAGAAGATACAACTCAAGCAATCTTAAATAATAAAGAAATGTATTGGCTTGTACAGGAGGAAGGCTAGAGGCAGGGTGGCTCAATCAGCATTATCATGGCTCCAGCCTTTTCCATGCCGTTACTCTCCCTTAAAAGTGTGGACTTCTTCATGGAAGCAACCTAAATGTCCATCGACAGGTGACTGAGTAAAGAAGTGCTGGCATATATATATATATATACACACATATACATACACACACACACTCAGCCATAAGAAAGAATAAAATACTACTCAGCCATAAAAAAAGAATAAAATAATGCCATTTGCAGCAACATGGATGGACTGGAGATTGTCATACTAAGTGAAGTAAGCCAGAAAGAGAAAGAAAAATACCATATCACTTACATGTGGTATCTGAAAAAAAAAATGACACAAAATAACTTATTTACAAAATAGAAACAGACTCACAGACATAGAAAACAAACTTATGGTTACCAGAGGGGAAAGAGGAGGGTGGAGGCATAAAATGGGAGTTTGGGATTTGCAGATACTAACTACTGCATATAAAATAGATAAACAATAAGGTTCTACTGTACAGCACAGGGAACTATATTCAATATCTTGTAGTAAAATATAATGAAAAAGAATATGAAAAGGAATATATATGTATAACTGAATCACTATGCTATACACCAGAAATTAACACAACATTGTAAACCAACTATACTTCAATTAAAAAAAGTAAAAAATAGAAAACAAAACAAAACCCCACAATGAGATGTCACCTCACACCTGTCAGAATGGCTATCATCAGAAAGTCTACAAATAACAAATGCTGGAGAGGGTGTGGAGAAAAGGGAACCCTCCTACACTGTGAGTGGGAATGTAATTTGGTGCAGCCACTATGGAAAATAGTATGGAGGTTCCTTAAAAAACTAAAAATAGAGTTACCATATGATCCAGCAATTCCATTTCCTGGGCATATATCTAGAAAAGACAAAAGCTCTAATATGAAATGACACATGTACCCCAATGTTCATAGCAGCATTATTTACAATAGCCAAGATATGGATGCAACCTAACTGTCCATCAACAGATGGATGGATAAAGAAGCGGTAGTATATATATACTATGGAATATTACACAGCCATTAAAAAGAATGAAATTCTGCCATTTGCAGCAACGTGTATGGACCTAGACAATATTATGCTTAGTGAAATAAGGCAGTCAGAGATAATACTGTATGATATCACTCATATGTGGAATCTAAAAAATAATACAAATGAATGCATATGTAAAACAGAAACAGACTCACAGGTATAAAAAATAAGTTTGTGTTTATCAAAGCAGAGAGGGAAGGGAAAAGGAACTAATTAGCAGTATGGGATTAACAGATACAAACTACTATGTATAAAATAGATAAGCAACAGGATATATCTATCGTATAGCACAGGAAATTATAGCCATTACCCTGTAATAATGTATAATGTAGCGTAATCTGTAAAAATACTGAATCACTATGCTGTACGCTTGAAACTAACATAATACTGTAAGTCAACTGTACTTCAATTCAAAAAAAAGTTAACAGCCAAAAAAAAAAAAGGTGTGGTCTTCTTCCTAATATTAATTTTCCTTTGGGTCTGTAGTGGTCGCTATTGGCAATCAAGGGTCCATGCATCTACTTCATGCTCAGATCCCATTTAGGAGGGAAAGAGAAGGAGTTGCTTCCAGTAACTGTACTAGAAGAATGTGAAAAACTTTTCCAGCAATCTCCAGCAAACTTTTTCTAGAGATTCATTAGTGCAAGTCTCATCACATGCCCATTCCTAACTCAAATGTTGTTAAGAGGCTGGGATTAATCTTGGATCCCACTTCTCTTTATATTTGGAAGTGGGACCCTGCCTCACATGGGTTTCTTGTAGGAGGACTGATGGCTCGCACTTTTCTTAGGGGCTCTTTGGGAAGAAGAGAAGTCAGGATAGATGGTGTGTGGGCAACTATAACGTGTACTATGTCATATTTGTGTGTGTGTGTGTCTGTGTATTTACTATCTCTAGGTAGATAAGATTAAGAGTGATCTCATTTTCTTTGCATTTTTCCTTACAGAATGAATTTTTTTTTTCAATAAGGTTCAGGGCCTACGAAGCGTAATATTTAAATATTAGATATTTAAACAATAATCCCTGTTTTGTGAGCTATCTCTGTGGGTTCTGTCTTAAGCGCACATGCTTGTACCTGATTGGGGGTATAAGCAAGGAGCAAGAGTGCAGGGAAGAGCTGAGTGAGGAAACAAAGCGGAAGGACTAATGTAAGGGGTGCGTACCCAAACTGGCTACAGTTTCGCAGCACATGGAGCTGGCTCTCTGCTCTTACAGAATGTCTCCAGAGAGGGCATCGGAAACAACTGCATTCAGGAGTTCCTCAAGGGGAAGGAAGGAGGAGCAGCTTAGCAGCTGGTTCCTTCGTTTCCTGTCTCTCACTGGTTGCAGCCTCACAGGGTGTGACCTCCACAGCATCTCAGGGTTGTGCACTTGAGTTTTCCAGGCAGCTGCTGAGGAAGCCAGAGCCTCTGGAGGGCGGTCTCTCTTTGTCATCAGTGCTGCCCTGGGCTCCTCTGAGGGAGGGAGCAGGGCAGCAGGAAAGCTGTTGATAGCGCTACTCTGGCTGAAGTGAAGAAACAGTGATCCTGGGTGGGAGGTGAAGCTAAGTGACCATTCTGGGCCAGTTACATATTCCTTGCAACAAATTTACTAGAACAATATCCTCTTATAAAGCCCAGTTGTTCTCCTCCTTTCCCTGAACCTTCCTAAAAGCTTTGCACTTTTCCTTGCTTCTGGTCCTTACCATGTAAGACCAAATATGACTTAAGGGCAGAAGCTATAACACACCCATCTCTGTATTCCTCTGTGCACAGAGTGGGCATTCAACAAACATTTAAAAAAAATTAATATTCTCAAATTTGCACAGGTATGACAGTCATCAGATGCTCTAAGCACTGAAGATTCAGGAGGAATCTATAAAGTAACAAACCACAGTGAATAGTAAATTATTCCTTTAAGGGAACCTGTATTTTATATTACCAAAACAGAGGGCTCCAACAAACTAACTCACACAGCAAAATTCTTTGCGTTTTCCTCATTCCATGTTATCTGACTGATGGTAATTCTGGAAGCATGTATGCATACAGTTAAGAGACAGGTTAACATTGGCACAGGAATTTTTCTCTATTTTAGGAATGAGAGAAAAATCAAAATCCTATCTCGCAAGTGTAGAAGCAGCAATATGATTTTCTCTTAAGACAGTATTAAGACAGTATTAAGACAGTTCCTTCATTTAACATTGATTCAACACTTACATCCATAGCATCTATGTACAAGGAATGGTACTGGATGGTGTGAGAGATACAAAGGCAGAGTTGTTGCACTCATGAAGCTTCTTATCTTGGAGGTGAAAGAATTTAAATAGAAATTACTATAATACAAGTTAGGATTGAGTAAATTCTCTTATTTTTATTTTATTATTAGTTTAAAATGTTTGTTTACTGTGAATATCCAGTAACCACGGAGCAATAGCCTAAGAAAAGTGGACTATAAGTATTAATTTGAAACATATTTTTAAATATTTAGTATCCTGAAAGACTCAGGATAGAACTGTGTGGGCAACTTTCCTTCAGCTTTTTAATAACAAGTAGAATACAGAATTAAGAGTAGTTTTTTAAAAAAATTTTACTTCGTCTCATAACCTTTACTCAGGAATCGAAAAAAACCTAACCAAGAGTTCAACAGTATTTTGAAAATACTGCTGTCTAGACAGTATTGAAGCCTACTGGATGATAACAGTTACCAGTATAGAGAAACTATGGATTCACCAGGGTTAGTTCATAAACAAACATAAACAGTTGCCCAGTGGAGACTAATTTAAGCAGCATGCCTTTCTTAGAGAATGTGCTACCAACAAAATCCTAAGTTAGTACCTACAGCCCATAAAAATCAAAACATTTCAGTCCTGAAAAAGATGCTAAAATCATTTTACTGAAGAAGACAGATTAGAGAGGTTTGTGTGACTTGCCTAAAGTTATATGACCAGTTAGTTGAAAGGGAATAGAACTTCCATCACAGTAGTAATTTTAGATTAGGTAAAATGTACCCAATGCATGTTTGCAAATATAAATCCTCAGCTTCTTCTAAGTTGGACAAAACCTGATAAACCTAAATATTCTAAAATGTTTGAAATCACCATTACACAAGGACAATTTTATTTATTTGATCAATATTTAGTCAGTTTCTATAATGTGTTGGGCACCAAGTTTATGAAGACAAAAGACAAGAAAAGTACAGTATCTGCCTTGAGTGTGGGGAGCAAGGAAAAGAAACCGTGAGAGTATCAGACATGAGCCGAGCAGTGCACGGGAGCTTCTGCAGCACGCGAGAGTCTCCAGAGAGCAAGAGCTGCGTGAGAACTGAGCCCAGAAAAGATGAGCCTAAAGAAAACGAGAAGATGCTCACCAGGCAGACAAGGGGGAAGGAAGGGCACTTCCAGCAGGAGCTGCACCTGCAAAGCCACGCTGGAGGAGGGAATGTGAGGGAGAAAGCTGGAGGGGAGATAGTCCCGGGGCCAGGTGGCCGGGCGCGTCCACTCAAACGGCCCTAAGAGGAGTCTGAGCTTAACTACAAGGAACAGGCAACTGTTGCAGGACTTCAAGAAGAGCTGCCTGCTCAGTTTTGTGTCAGAAAAATGACCCCAGTGTCCGTGTAGAGTGGGCTGGAGGAGCCAAGCCTGCAGGGTAGGACACTAGAACAGTAATTCTGGTTAGAGATGAAGGAGCTTCGGAAACCAAGAAGGGGGAGGAGGGTAAACAGCACTGATTTCACCTTTTGCTTATAATAATATAAAACTACCAACATATTTTTAGAAGAGTAAATACTACCCCAACTATATTCTCATGATTTCCATCCTGTTTATTGCGAAGTGCACTCAGCTTAAGACTACAGTACAAAAATTGCCAGAGCAAAACCCTTGCCTAAAAGCATTAACCTCTAAGGTATTCTGTTAAGCTTGTTATTTTTCAGAAAGCAGTTCTGATTTTTGGTAAATAAGTGCAAAATTCCTTGAAATAGGAAATGTAGTCACATTTTTACAGTAATGCCCTCTTCACCCTGAATATGTTTTTACTTCCTTCATCTGTATCACAAATATGTGCATGCTGAACTTTCAAATAGACAATAGGTGTTTTAATCTATTGAATTAATCTGTTGAATTCAACTACTTGCCATAAGGTTGAATAGATGCCTAGTTAACACCAACATCACGTCTAAGATGAGTTTTCAAGTATCTTCTACATTGTGATGCGAATGTTTAAAAAATTAAACAAAGAGCTCATCTATCTAGAATTTTCCAAGCAGAAGTTTCACAGCTAAAAATTCAACTGAGGGCTACACTTAAACTCAGCTAACAAATGTCACATCAGATAAACACACTTAATGCTTATTGGTCAACCTAGCAATTTGTTCCATTTCCATTTTCATTTTGTTAAGGGATAGCGATCTAAACGTTTGAATAGTGAACAGGTCCAAAGAGTCCTTCTGCCTACCCAAGTCTGTTTTTCCCATCAGTTAGAGTCATCAATAATCAATTGCATGAATTTAGTAATTACTCATTTACATATTTAAACTGACATTTTGAAACGACAATGAGAAGCTAACAATTAACTGTTCTCTAAGGAAATGCCCTTTCTCTCCATATGGTTTCTACTCTGGGACTAACACTTAAAGAGATTTTCAATTTACCAAACAACAGAGAGTTTCCCCAGCTGAGACCCCCATGGAAATTCATTTAGAACGCAAATGCCTCACCTTCTGTACCAAGAATTTAAATGCCATTCCCACTGATGCTAAGAAGCCAGTTTTAAAATAAAAATTCATCTCCACCATAGACCTTGTGTAAATTAAACAGAAAAGAAGTTTAAGGCTTTAGAGGTTCTAATAGGTTTTCTCATGTTAGCTGTGCAGCATGCATGGGAGAAAAGGCCCTCAAGGAAGGGCCACAGCTGCTTCTTTTTATTCAGAGGCTATGTTATCTTGGCTCTTTGTCTTAAAACAGAGATATTAATTCCTGTTGTAAGAATGAAATGAGATAATGTACGGACTAACTGATTGTAAACTATAAAAGCTTCTATAAACATTTGCTATTATTACTTGAGATGTTCACTAACCTCCTGAGTCCAAATTAAAAGATTAAAATAAAGGGCTGGAGGAAAAAACAAAACTATCCTTAAAAATACAGCTACTAAAAATGCACGTGAACAAACTGATTTATAGATACAACACAGTCCAATCAAGTATCCCAGCTACCCGTTTTGAAGAAATTGACAAGATGATCCTAAAATGTGAATGGGAACTCAGAGGACTAAGCATAGTTGATCTTAAAAACAACAGAACAAAATTGGAGGGTCACAATACTCAGTTTCAAAGCTTACAGCAAAGCAATGGTAATCAAAATAGTGTGGTACTGGTATAAGGATAAGTGTACGCATCAACAGAAAAGAACTGAGAGTTCAGAAATAGACTCTACATTTATGGTTAATTGATTGTTGATAAGAGTGTCAAGAAATGGGAAAGCACAGCCTTTTCAACAAATGGTTCTGGAACAACTTGACATCTACATGCAAAAAAAATGAACTTGGACCCCTTCTTCACACCACACACAAAAATAAACTCAAAATGGATTATAGACATAAATGTAAGAACTAAATCTATAAAACTCTTAGAAGAAAATATAGTGACCTTGGGTTAGGCAAAAACTTCTTGGACATAATACCAAAACACAAGCAACCAAAGGTCACATAATGTATAATTCCATTTTTATGAAATGTCCATAATAGGCAAATCTATAGAGACAAGAGGTAGATTAACAGTTGCTTAGGGATAGGGAGGTTGGAGTGAAATGGGGGATGACTACTAAAAGGGTACAGAGCTTCTTTCTGAAGTGATGAAATGCCCTAAAATTGGTTATAATTATAGTTGCACAACTCTGTGAATATACTAAAAACACTGAATTATACAGTTTAGATGGGTGAATTGTACCGTATGCAGTATTATTATATCTTAATAAATCTGTTTAAAACTAACCTAAAGATATGAATGTTAACAGCAGCATAGTAGTCAAGACCTTCATATCATGGTTTGGTTGGTACCTAAAATAATGATGTGTCTCAATCTATATGGCATCTTAGATTTCATGACATTCCAAAGCAAATAATTGGAAACAACCTAAATGTCAAACAATAGGAGAATAATCAAATAAATAAATAATGGAAAATTATAATCACAAATCACATTTTCCAATCTTTTTTGGGGGGAGGGGTGACACTTTTATCGAGATATAATCCACATACCATAAAATTCACTAATGGTAGTATACAGTTCAATGGTTTTTGTATATTCCTAGAGTTGTGCTACGGTCAATTTTAGAAGATTTTTCATCATCTCAAAAAGAAATCCCATACTCTTTAGCCATCATCATCCTTCAATCTTCCCCATTACCCTCAGCTCTAAGCAACCACTAATCTACTTTCTGTCTCTATAAATGTGTATGTTCCGAACATTTCATATAAGTGGAAACATATAATGTATGGTGTTTTGTGACTGGCTTCTTTCATAGCATAATGCTTTCAAGATTTATCCGTGCTGTAGCCTGTTTCATTACTTCATTTCTTTTATGACTGAATAATATTCCATTGCATGGATATACCACATGTTGTTTATTTATTCACCAGCAGATAGAAATTTGGGTTGTTCACATCTCTCAACTATTAGGAGTAATGTTGTTATAAACGTCCATGTACAAGTTTGTGTGCGTATGTATGTTCTCAGTTCTCCTGTATATATATTCAGGAGTAGAACTGTGGATCATATGGTAATTCTGTGTTTACTTTTACAAGGGACTGCTACTATTTTCCAAAGTGGCTCCAACATTTCACATTCCTACCAGCAGTGTTCGAGGATTCTGATTTCTCTACATCCTGCCAATACTTGTTATTATCTGAATTTTTATTATAGCCATCCTATTAGGTTTAAAGTGGGGTCTTATTGTAGTTTTGATCTGCATTTCCCTAGTGGCTAATGATGCTGAACATCTTTTTGTGTGCTTATTGCTATTTGTACATCTTCTTTGGAGAAAATTCTATTCACATCCTTTATCCATTTTTAATGGGTTATTTATCTTTTTGTTACTGGGTTGCAAGAGGTTGTTTTTTTTTAATAGAACTGAGATACAAATTCCTTATCAAATATATGATTTGCAAATATTTCCTCTCATTCTTCAATTTGTATTTCACTCTTTCAGATAGGCTTATTTGAAGCACAAGTTTTAAAACCTTGATGAAGCCCAATTTGTCTAGTTTTCTTTTGTAGCCTAGGCTTTTGGTGTCGTATATAAGAATACACTGTCAAATCCAAGATGACAAAGATTTTATTCTATGTTTTCTTCTAATAGTTTAATAGATTTTGCTTTTACATTTAAATTTTTGATCTGTTTTGAATTAATTTTTGTACATGAGAAATGTGAGGACTACATACATTTTGTACATGAGAAATATATACATTTTTATATGTGAGGCAAGTATCCAACTGCATTCTTTTATACGGGGCTATCCAATTGTCCCAGCACCATTTGTTGAAAAGGCTACTCTTCATTTCACCCTTGATTTTGGTATCCTTGGCACTCTTGTTGAAAACCAATTCACCACATACTTTTGGGTTTGTTTCTGGACTCTCAGTTCTATTTCATTGATCTATATGTCTGTCCTTTTGGCAGTATCACACTGTCTTGATTACTATTGCTTTGAAGTAAGTTTTGAAATTAGAAAGTGTGAATTATCCAAATTTGTTCCTCTTTTTCATGTTTTGACTATTCTGGGTCCCTTGACTTTCCATATGAATTTTAGAATCAGATTGTCAGTTTCTACAAAAAACAAAAAACAAAAGCAAAACAGCACCTGTGATTCTGAGAAAGATTGCATTGAATCTGTAGATCAATTTGGGGGTGCACTGCCATGATAACAATATTAAATCTTCCTATCCATGAACATGAGATGTCTTTCCTTTTATCTAATTATTTTTGATGTTCTAGAGGAATGGTATGATGTAGGTATGTCACTAGGAAAATAAAAATGATATTCCTTAGTTATGGGATAACAAATGATTTTGATTTTATTTTTATACGTTTCCATATCTTCTAAATTTTCAGCAACAAGAATATCTTTGATATAACCAGAGAAAATGTATTTTCAAAGGAAAATATTATATTATAAAGTATACTTATATTTAAAGTATTCATAAACATGGAATATTCTTGGAAATGAAAATGCTTGAAAGATTTTTCAATATACATGAACATACCACTGTTTATTCTTGGTCACTTATTCATCAGAATTTACTGACTGAATGCTATATGGCAAATATTGTGCTAGATCCTGAGTGTCCTGTTTTCACAAAACAGACATGATTCCTGTCCCCGTGAAGCCTATAACTAGTGGGAGAATGACAAAGGAAAAAAAAAGGCAAACAAAATAATAAATAGAAATGCAATTATAAGTTGTAAAGAGTGCTTTGGAAGAAAGCCATGATGGAGAATAATGCTGGAGCAGAGCTACCCTACTTTGATACAATGGTCATGGAAGCTCTCTCTAAGGCAACAATGTTTGAGTTGAGGCTTGGGGACTAGATATAAATGTAAGTGTTGGTTTTAGATATTTGTCAAAATGTTCAACATAAATAGTTTCTTAAATTGAAGGGTAAATATAAGAAGCTCTAAAATTTCAAGGGAAATTAATTTCAGCAAGTAGAGTAAAACCACCATCTCCTGTAACATGATAATCAGGACCCCAAAAAATTCAATACCATGAAGTGTGGGATTAAGCCACTGTAAGGTTAACGAATGCACCAGAAGAGCCTGCTGTCATCACACTGTGCGGTCTGAGTCCTGCCCTGTCCAAGCTGCCGCTTGGCTCCACCTGACAGTAGTTGTCTGCTCCAGCTTAACCAGCCACATAGGGATGATTCTGGGTCCCTCTGGCAGGCTGGGAGCTCCTGGGCAGGAGCAGCAATTCCAGAAACCTCCAGCTAGCTCATGCCGTTTTTGTCAGCCTGATGGGGAAGATTGGGCCAAGAGAATATTCAAGACACAAAGCCCTAACTTTCAGCTCCCTGCCTCCTGCAATGGTGTACCCTGACATTCCCCCTCATGGCCTCGGTGTCTCTTCCACTTATCCTTCCTCCAAACATAGGACCTCCAGCTTACTCCTGTTTGAGAATGAGGGCTAGGTAAAGGACTGGAGACAATATAGTTGAATTTGGGTTAACACGGAGGAGTTTTATCATGTGTATTGGTTGCTATTTGCCTACCTAATACCCAATTTCTGCTCTTAACTAGAGAACTCAGCTTTTGTTTAGGGAGGCAACTCTCCTGTAAGTAGGCACGGTAGGGTGATGTAGTCTGACAAAAATGACATCAATTAAGGGATCTGGAAAAGCTGTGCTTGGTTTGATGACACAGGCATCATTCATTTCAGCTTCCTTTTACACCTTCCTCCCTAGAACTTGGAGATAAAGTTGTAGATAGAGCAATCATTTTAGGAGATTAGATAACCATAAGGATGAAAGCTCTATGTGAAGAATGATGATGCAGAAAGATAGAAGGGAACTAGGCATTGGTACCCTTATGGAGCTGCTGCTTTAGCCTGGTTGGCCCACCTCCAGACTTCTGGGTGTGAAAGCCAACCCTTATTTGACTGTGATTAGGCTTTTATTATAAATATATAGCCAAATGGAAATCCTAACGGATACAGCTATTTTACCATTAGCAAAAATTTGACGTCTTTTGAAGAATTCAAAGTCTTTAAGGTTTTAAAATAGAAAGCCCAACTCTCATGTTTAATAAAAGAGAAAACTCACAGCATTCCACATCTTACCATGCACTGCAGAGTGGTCAGTAAAGTCATTAAACAGGGACAGCACAACGGAGTGGCATGGGAGAGGGAGTAGTTATTTTCATCAACCCCATTCCCCAAGCCATACCAAATAAACATATATTCCAGTAAAACTGTGCTTGCTCCATAAACACACTTCTAGACAAGTTCTTCAGTGCCTCCTTTCAATAAGATTGCCATCCCTGAACTCCTCCTATTTGGAAAATCTGTCACAGCCTAAAAATAACTTCCAAGGCAACTCTGCCCACAGTTAAAAGTTCTGGCTTTGGGTCTACTACTGCACATATCTTCCACCTTTCAAGCAGATATATTAAAGTGATGTGACACAAGGAACAAGTTTTTCCCACTTTTGCCCCAGTGGTTTTCTACCTTCATCTAAAATTCCTTCTTTACCATCACCTCCTTACAATGCTTCACCCTCCAAAATAAAGTTCTCAAATTATGCTTAAAGAATTCATTATCCTTCAGTGTCCATTCAGCCCCCATTCAAAATAATATGAGCATTTATATAGAAAGTGCAGTTCGGATACTACCAATAGGATTAGAGGAAGGGAAGGAGAGAATTCTGCTAGCTTTCTATATGCTCTCTTGCCCATGTGCAATTAAATTCTTTTTGCATCTAACATAAAGAACGTAGATAGTTTCATTTTTGCAAATAAGATAATGGCTTTTCAAGCAGGAAAACAACAACAAAAAATCTAAATTATTCGATGAACCCAGAACCAAAACAGGGAAAGATTTCCAGATAAAAATCTAAGTGATGTCAACTAGAGTTACATATTTTTTTCATTTCAGAACATAATTACTCCAGAACATAGAATTTTCTGATATCTTTCTAATGTTTCCCAGTGAAACTTTAGAAAAGTAGTAAAATGCAGGTAAGAATCATCGTAACTGAGTAGTCCCAAATAAATGATTATTTTTTAATTGCCAAATTCTTTTACATGTCAAATCACCTGTTTCAGAGATCTTTTTTTAATGGGGGAGGGGGGATTCCCCCACTCTTTTTTTCTAGGTAGGCAAGGACAATCAGCAGGACGTATCCTGGGATTTTCAGAACTACCAAGACAAAGGCTAAAGAAACATGCAATATATAATTTAGGCTGCCTATTCCCTTGAAGGCAATTCAAATTTTGGTGCGTACGGTCTTCAGCGCCCAGTGTGGATCTTTCACACCGTGAAACATTACAATTGCCTTCTTCACCATCAGTGTCTGATAAGTGATAAAAATTTGGGCAGAAGTAATTATTTTGCCAAGCCCTGCCGCTCAACGATGCAACACCGCCCCTGTAGGGGAGCTGAAAGCTAGCACAGCAAGGGTTATGAGTGCTCGCGAAGAGGTGCCTCGAGACCCCTCCAGAGGCTCACCTGGTGAGAGCGCGGAGCTGGGTAGAGTGTAGGGTCTGTATTCTAGACTCACCTCTAAAGCCCAAGTTTGCGCCTCAGTGCTTCGTTCTCCTCCGCCTAATAGGTTTAAATCAGCACTGAGCGGCAAACCGTGCCTATTCTTTGGGCTCTTAAGTTTGGAACGCAGGGGCTCGGTGCCACACCAAAGTTCGGCACAGCTTGTATTCATATTCAACTCTGTCACTGAGAGAGCATCCTTATCCTGGTCCGGCCCGGGTCCGTCCACTGAGCAACCCGTGGCCACAGCATCTTGACACCCTGAAGCCCGAGGCTGCGGGGCAGCCTCTTCCACCTGGGACAAGTGGCCTAAACTCGTTTTCCCAGAGGCAGGAGTCCTTAGAGTCCCGGGGGGCCGGAGGGTGGGTATTCGCATACTAAAGAGGTGCCTCCCAATGCCCAGACAAAGACGGCGCTAGGAAAAGTTGGGCCAACTGGCATCTCCAGAAGACGAAAAGAGCAGCCCCTCGGCCTCAGTGGCCGAGCTGGCGACGCACTCTCAGAGTCACAACCAACTTTTCCCGTAAGCTTCTGAGCAACTTGCGGGAAGTTGGGGCGAGGGGGCGGAGGAGGGGTCAAGGAGAGCGCCTAGAGGCTCGTCGCGCCCCAGCCCGTTTCGTGGACCTCCCCGAGTACCTGCTAATGTATCCGTCGCCGTCGCCGTCGCACGTCTGGAAGAGGCGCCGCATCCTCTCCTCCTCGCCGGTGCTGGACGTGTCGCTGCTGCTGCTGCCGCCGCCGCCGCAGCCGCTGCTGCCGCCGCTGGCGCTCCCCGCCGCCGCCGCCGCCGCCATCATGCGCCCGCTCGCTGCTCGGGGGGCGGAGGACGTGCGGCCGCAGGAGGGATCCGTGAGTCGCACCAGCTGCTCGCGGCCCCGAACCTGCCTGACGACGGAGCATGCCCAGTGGCCGCCGGGGCGCTCCGGGCGAGGGATTCCACTTCTCCGGGTTTTGTCCGGGCTGGGAAGATGGGCGCTCTGTGTTCGCGGGAGTAGGCACCTTAGGGGAGAGGGAGGAGGCGAAGGTGGCTCTTAGAGTCGAGGAGCTGAGGGTGGGGACGGGGACGCGAGGGGAGGCAGAGTACCCAGCAGGCCCCCGGGAATGGTGTCGGCTCTGTGCCTCCGGCTAGACGCGGGCCCCTGACACCTAGGGAAATTTAGGGCAGAAGGCGGGTGTTCTCCCTGCAGAACTCTTTTGACTTGTGGGAGTCGTAGATTTCTTCCTCAGGAAAAAGATAAATATTCCTTTCTGCAAAACTCAGAGCGGTGCTCGCGGTCCCAATCTGCTGGACTGAGCTGGATTTTGGACCCGTAGCCCCAAATGAGACCTGGAGTGGCAGGTCTTTTTATGCATGTTTAACACCTGTCAGGAAATTTGATCCTCCTTAGAGCTTCCGCACTAGAGTAGGAATAACCTGTGCTCCTTCCTATGTGCCACTGTGCACGTTTCGTCCATTTCTGGAAATGGCTTACTCTCCTTACCTGGCATCACTAGAATTTGCCCCATCAAGTTTCATCATAATATCAAGAGAGAACGTAATCGTCTCATTAGATCCACACCACAGACCAGAAAGATGTCTCCATTATTGTCAACCCTATAATTTAGGAGGAATGTAACTAACTTACAGAGTTATTTTGGTTATGGAATAAAAGATAGTATATAATGCACTTATGACAATGCCTGGTACCTACTAAGTGCTCAGTAAATGTTAGCTCTCATTATCTGCAACTTACAAACAGGAAAAACTGAGGCACTGGAACTTGCTTAAGGTTCCAGGCTTAGTAAGTGTCAGGGCAGAGGCAAGCCCAGGCAGGCAGTCAAACTCCAGAGCTGGAGCCCTTAAGCATGGCAGTGATCTTCTACCACAGCAGAAAAGGAACCACAATGAACCAATTTGTGGTTTAGTGAATGACTCATTATTCTGTCCCAGACTTTCTGCCAGAGGTCTGTGAAGTCCTGTGGTAGTTTTAAAACACATCTGCAGATTCTTTGGCTCATCTCTCATCAAGAGGTAGAGACTGTCACCTCCCCTCCAACCGGAGTGGGCCTTTGTGACTTCTGAGGCTAGATTAGAAAAGATGATACAGATTCCATTTGGCTCTCTCACTTGGGACAGGGGTCTTTGAAACTGAAGCCTTGAATGACCATGAAAAATGTTTGGTCATGCTGCAGCTCCCATGCTAGAGAAACCATGTAGAGAGACCAGATAGAAAGAGATGCTCAAGGAGCCTCAGGTGTCTGAGGTTTCCCAGCCCAAGTACTATACATGAGTGAGTGAGCCTTTGAAGGATGCCAGCCCTACACACGGCAACTGCATGAGAGCCCCTGAGCAGAAGTTGTCTAAGTGAGCCCAGCCAACCCCCAGAGATATTAAAAGGATTGTTGCTTTAAGTCAGTAAGTCTTGAAGTGATTTGTCCCATAGCAATAGATAACTGGAATATATCTATATGCCTTGAGACTATCTGCCAGATC
The DNA here is from genome assembly GCF_009834535.1 of Camelus ferus. NCBI lineage: Eukaryota > Metazoa > Chordata > Mammalia > Artiodactyla > Camelidae > Camelus > Camelus ferus. Next base: position 76,487,688 of record NC_045698.1, on the reverse strand, counting down.
AGAAGGGTGTCTTCTGCCCTCTTCTCTCCTGTCTCTACCCCATCCAACCATTCCTACTTTAGTTCTTTTTAATTTTGTAAGTTCTCAGTCTTTCAGAGCACTTATAATCTTACGATGAATAGTATGCCATCTTAGAAAAGTCTTGTCAATATAACCAATAATATTTGCTTAAGAGATGCTGTTAGTAGTACAGATGTTCCTACCCACAATACAACAAGGATCAATGCCCAAGTTTCAAGAAATAAATGAATAAGCAAATAAATAGATGTTTAAAATATTTTTCTGGTTTTTCATAGAATAAAACTTTTATTATTGTCTGACAATAAACAGCCAGAGAGGAGTTGTTACTCTCAAGTTCTTCTAGAGAATTGATAAGGGCGGGGGGTGGGAAGCATTCTTACAAATATTCATGGAGGGTCTGGAAACCCAAAGGGTTTTCCAGGATTTGAGTAGATCTCTTCATAACCACACTCCAGTTATACAGAAAGTGGAGTGTAAACCTCAACAAATTGTATCTCAAAGCAAAGAATATATTTCTCCTCAGAGAATATGTGTATGACAGCTCTAGAGGTTTAAATTTAAACCTCATTCTTGAATTAAATCTGAACACATAAAAAGTCGATCTTGACATAATTTCAAAACATTTCTTCAAGCTTGGGTAACTCAGAAATGGCTGAACAGATAGGTTCAACCTTCCAGAAGAGAATTTGCTTCTGAGCTGATATGAAGCATATGAAATTTCAGCTGAAAAGGTTACTAGGAGAGGGAAAAATTGGTAAGACATTGAAAATAGAGATGCCATATGAATAGAAAGATGATAAATGCAAAGTGGAATGAGAGCAATACCCATTGCCACAAATCTAACAGCACTGGTTATGTCATAATTTCAAAGGTTTTATGTATTTATCTGTAATGAGTACATAGCTCAGCATTGTTGTCCTTATCCAGTTTACTTTTCTTCTCAGATTCCTCTTGGCTATAATAACACTTCATATTTATGTAGCACATATCAAAAAAACACTGCATACGTTACAAGATGTACTGTCTTATATGTCTAATGTTGCCAGTTAAAACAACTAAAACAACTGCAGCACTGTGCAAACTTGATTTTCTGGTACTTGCCTTTCCAAATTCTGTTTACCTGAACTGGGGCTACACACTAAAGTTGGACTGAGGACACCTATGGTGCCCTCTCCCTACCTTTCTCTCTCTCTCAGGTGTTTTTATCAGCCCAGCTAAGTTCCCATACCCTTCCAGAAGCCTTCCTTCACCTCCCCGGGTTACACTGATCTCCCAGAGCTCTACTGGCTTGAAGCACAAATTTTGATAGCAGGATCATATAGTTTAATGGTCATCTGCCTCCCCCACTCACGGAATCAATTATAGCAGTGAGGGAGAGTTGCAGGACCTCGACTACCCTTCACTGAGCCCTTAGCACAGATCAGTAATTGTGTTGAAATACTCTACCTTACGTATCTCTATCTAGTGCGGGAAAGTATTTACCATTCCTATTTTTGGGGTGGGGGTGCGGGGGGGTGGCAAGTGAGGGAAACTACACCCAAAAAGTTTAAGGAATGTGGCCAAATAAAGGTGCTGGAATAGGATGTGTATTTTCCTGTCAAGCACACGTTCTTCACATTCATTCCACGTCCCCTTAGTATCAGGCCAGTGCAATTCATGTTAGGCATTATACTTTTTGTGTGAAACTGATAACAACGTTAACATTTTACACTTACATATTTGTTATTCATATATTTGTAATCACAGGAAGTTATCGTCAGCTTTGGCAATCTGTCCCAGGTTGGGTTTTGTGGGAAGCAGACTCCGAGACAGAGTTGCCTGAGCAGATGCTGACTTGGGAGCGCCTAAGTGCCCCGCCACATGTGGAAAGGAGGTGGGGGAGGCAGGATGGAACAGAGGGAGAAGTCATGCTATGATGCAGGCCCCAGAGCAGGCTTATCTGGCCTCATGGAAAGCTCTGGAGCTGAAACGGCCCATATTGGCTCCCTATCACTGTTGCAACAAATTATCACAAACTCTGACTTAAGACAGCACTACTTTATTATCTTACAGTACTGAAGGTCAGAAATTCGAAATAGGACTCACTGAGCTAAAATCGAAGTGTCAGCAGGGCCATATTCCTTCTGGAGGCCCCAGCACAGAGCCCATTTGTTCCCCTTTTCTAGCTGATTCTCTTTCTCCACAACTGCCTCCTCTTATGTCCATCCTTTCCCCAGTCTCCCAAGCCAGAAACCCTACAGTCCTTGGCTCCTTCTGCCCCTCATTTCCTACCTCCTATGAGCCACCATGTCTTGGTGAGTCTGCCTCCTTAGTATCTCCTCATATTGATCTCTTTTCTCCATCCCTATGACCACAGCTTTTATAGAGGCGCCTATCATTTCTTTTAAATGATCTGGCCTTCCAACCCGTTCTCAATGCTATAGCACAACACAGCCTTACCATAAAATGAAAACAGGATCAGGTCCTGGCTTAACTTGTGCCTCATTGGCTCACCCTCTCCCTCAGGATTAAAGCCAGCCTCTCAGCAGAACCTTACAGGCCTTCCATGATCTGACCGCTCCTCTCTCTTCTTGCTTCTTCTCTTGCACCTGTGCTCCAGTGTGAGCATATTAACCTACTTTTAGTTTTCCGACATATGCTATCCTCCCTAATGCTTAGACACCACTGTGGGAGTCTCATACTCTCAGACCAGAAGTGAATGAAAGAGGCAGGGAATTCACATCCCCGACTCCAGCCGACTGGAAGAGACAGTCTTCTGGGTAGTGGTGGTTACCAAGAGGGGAGGGAAGCAGGCTGGAGCCTAGAGATCTGTGATTAATAAGAAAGTAAGAGTGGGGCTTAGAAGTTGGAACACCTTTGTGGGTTTCTCCAAGAAGAGGAAAACCAAGGGAAATGTCTGGGGAAGAAAGAAGAAATGTCACTACTGACAGAGCTAATGAGTCCCTGGGACTTCCTGGCCCCACAGTTGTCCAGTAGGCAATGGACAATGACACCTGACCTAACTTCTTAGGCCCTTTCCTCTCTAATTAGTAACAAAATTAATAATGGCTGGTGTTTACCAAGAATATGCACCAATCATTTTTCTTAAGTGCTTTAAATAATGCCTTACTTAATTCTTACATCAACCTTAAGAGGCAGGTTGTTTTATTCCCATTTTACAGGTTAAGGCACTGATGAACATAGGTCAAATGGTATGAAAAAACTTTCTACAGTAGCACAGATAGAAAGAGGAATAATTTTCTTATATATCTGCCTAGAATCAGATTTAGAGAAAATTGACATCTCTTAGTCAGCCTATCTCTTTTATTTGTGAGCTTTATTTTTATGGTAGATCTTTAAATTCTGAGACAATTATTTTATGATTGATGCTAAATGTATTAAATTTCATCTCCTTTATTTAATGATTGCCATGTGCACACAATGAACTTTCTCCTTGAAAAAAACTGGAATGTGATGGCTATCTTTGTTAGATTATTCTATTCCCCTTTACAGCAGATACAGAGCGAAAAATGGTTAACTGTGGCAGTCTGAGCTTTCTTAACTGAATTGAATTTAATGCAGTTAATTCAATCAGTTGATTCAGTGCCCTTGTAGAGGCATGACCTTTTTCACGAGAGAACTAAAGATACAATTTATTAATGATATCATTCCAAACCTCTATGCATATAAACAAAAATCTTAAATGTGAAGGACACCCAAAGATATGAAACATCAGGAACCAGACTTAGTAGAATGTATTAGTGTGAATGCTTTACTGGCATTGGAGCCCAAAGTCATATCAAATTAATAAGATGTCAGCTGCATAAAAACAGAGGGTATTTTAGCATCTAAATGCATACCCTTCCTTCTTCCCACTATACCAAAGATATTTAGGAGGAAATATTTTAAAAACCGATATAACTAACAAGCCTCTAATGAACATGACACCAGAGTCTCAGGCTTAAAAGTGTTGAAAAAACACCATACATATTCTTCCCCTGAGAGTCCATCTTCTCTTATGTATTTCTTATGCAACTGTTTTTACTTTCTTCTATGCACCTGTTTTTAAATCTAGCATGTATATTGTATCAATCTTCATGTGAGTAAATCAGATAACTATATTAAAAATACACTGCAATGGAGAGACATGAGGCAGTGGAGGAATGGAAGGATGTGAGGGTGAGATATTTGAAAACAGCAGTCCCTATTATATGAACTTTGGTTTATTTCAAAAGACCTCATTCCCTCTGTACTTAGGAAACAATCCTTACGTTTTAGCCAGAGCAAAATTAATTTGGATCATTAGACTTGTATGTGATGTTATTTCCCTGTCATCTGGAGGTCTAGACATAACTGACTTTCTGAGGATTAGCAACTAATAATTTTTAGAAACACATGAACTCCTTCGTGTGAACAGAATCCACATTATAACCCACTGGCACTGTGTCAAAGGCTACCCTAGCGGCCAGCAGGAGCTGCTGGCCCACAGTGGTCCAAATCAAGTCTCAGGAGTAGTATGATGCCTTTGCCTGATGTAAGAACAACACAACCATATAGCACTTCACAGTTTTGTGTGTGTGGGCTGAGTCTGGCAGGCAGCGCAGTGGGAGGAGGGTGGTGGAGCGGCATTTCTAGCCACCTGCAGGGCTTAGTAGTACTACTCCTCACAGCTGACCACAAGTTGTCTGGTGGATTTAATCCAAATAGACCCTATTTATGGAACATTCAGACCAAAGAACGATGTTTCCTCTTTCTGGAAAGTCTTGAAGAGGGAGTTTGAGATCAATGTGAACCACAACGCGTCCCTCATTGTGTGAAGGTGAAGTCTTGGCCTACATAGACTCACTGATGGGACTATGTGAGGGGCTGTGTTTTAGCTGATGGGCAATTAGGAGCCATTTTGATACTCAAATTCGTTTTCCAAAAGTAACCATCATAGCACCCATGAAGGTTCTTTTTTGGTGTTACCATCCATGGATGTTGCTAATAGAGAAAGTGGAAAACTTAATAGCAAAACTGAGAGTTTGGCAAAAAGTTATGTTGTCTTTGAACTGAGCTCAAACTGGGTGGCAGTATGTCTGTTAGAATTCTGGTCACTTGACCTAAAGACACATGCAAACTACTCAAATTAACAAAAAACAAAACAAAACAAAACAAAAATACAAGTCTTCATGTGGTGAATGTGTGAGGGAAAGGGAAGTGCATTGGTTGATGCAATCAGACAGTTGATGGAAAGATCAGTCAATGAAAACAGTCAGAATAGCCTGTGTGAGGTAAGACTCAGTTCATTTTAGCGAATATTTATTCTGTGTTTCGAACCATGTGATCATCATTGTACTAACTGATGGAATAAGACATTGTCCCTGCTTCAAACACATGAATTAATACTTGCAGTTCAGTCCCATATACTGGTGATGGATACATGAACAAGAATCAGAATTTCTATAGATTTTGGAGCAGATGGAGGATGATTGTAAGAAAGAAAATCAGGAAATGTGTCACATTTTTAGTGACAGAAAGTGGAATTTAAAAATAAGTGACCAAGATGGCCTTAAGGTTAACCTCAGCTTGACTAACCTTTAGAAAGACATGCTTCTGACTCTAGGCCCCTGACCTCCCTCTTCTTGGAGCAACTGCTTTAGATAACTTGCAGTGGTAAATTTTTCTTTGCCCTTTGAAATGTAAACCTTCTTAAAAGCCCCTTGCCAGTTTTGCAGCCCAAGACTGTCTTTCTCAAGGACCTGGGAGCCATCCCTTTGAAATGAAATCATCAAGGAATAGGGCACCCACCCCCACCCCCACTGTATCCAGTCTCTGTAAAAGGGAGGAGCCTAACTTCCATGGAGCCATTCTGCAAACATGTGGCCTAGTCACAGAGAAAACCATTTACAAACTCAGGGATAACTCAGTGTGCCAGACACATAACATGATCAACCTCCCCCTAATGTCCCCCAGTACTCTTCCATTAGCTCATCTTGCTTTTAAAAACACTCCTGCCCTTTCAAGGAGTTCCTAGATGCCAAGATGACAGAGATGTTTTTGCCCTTGCTTCAGCAATTAAAGAGATGTGTGTAGCTATTCAGAAAGAACGCACTACCCTGTGGTGTGCACTGCGATGACCTTGCCAAAAGCAGCCAGTACAACTGGCCAAACAGATGTGGAAAAGGCTTACAAGATAGAGGAAACTGTGAAGACAAAGCCCATGAAAGCCTAAATAGTAGCAATTCAATGAACCAGAGAGGTGAGGCAAACAAACATTAAGGAAACTCCAGAAGAAAGAAGAATAAAAAGCTGATAAGTAAATGTATCAAGACATGCTGAAAATTTTTAATGAACTTCTTAAAAAAAAAATGCTCTTGCCCTTTGATTCAGTGGAGTTGCATTCAGATTTATTCTGGATCCCCTCCCCTACTGCAATAGCTTTGAATTAAGTCTTCCTTGCCTGTTTAACTTTGGTGCAATTTTGTTTGGACAATAGACAGTCAACAAGTAGACAAGAAAGGAGGACCTCTCCAGGCAGGGAGCCCAGCATTGGTCAAGGCCTGGAAGCAACATAATTCTGCTATGCATTGGGGGAGATCTACCCATAGTTGCTACATATGTAAGGCTATTGTCCTCTCTGCCTACATCTCACCTTGTGTGCACTTGTGTCTGAGAATTTCTGCCCCATCAGCAGCGCTAGGACACTGTCAGTGCACTTCCTAGGATCCCACGCATTATCTTCTCTCTCCCTCCCAGCCTGGAGGAAGTTTATCCAAGACCTACATTTCATTCCTCTCCTATTACTATTTCCCTCTGCTCCCTCCATACAATCTCCTAGGTGAGTAGGTTTTAATACAAATCACCCTGCCTTTGTCCTGTCCTGGGGCAAGGAGGTAGTTTGGCTAACTGTCTGAATAGGGCATAAAGAAGATGAAACTTTCAGGCAGAAAACACAAATTAACATCTCAACAAAATTTAGCAGACCAAATCCAACCTCCTTTGTAAAGCAGTTCCTGAGTCCCAAACTGACTTAGAAGCCTCACTTCTGTAGTCCCAAAGCCCCACTCATCCAGCTAATGGGGTCTCAGCCCTGGGGAACTCTCACATTGAGTCCAAAAGGCACAGAATTCTCTTCATGTCTGTTTCATCTTCAGATCTGCAACTAGAACTCTCCAGACTCCACTCAGTCTTTTTCATCTTCTTAATGAAACAGTCCTAAGAGGTTTTCTAGCATAGGCCTGCCATTTCATACAAGGAAACTAAGGCCCAGAGAACTGTGAGCACAGACCTCCGTGCATAAAGCTGGTCAATTACACAGTCTGCATGAGCACCCAGAACTCCTAGCTGTCTGCTTAGGGTTTTCCCCGGCTACTGTGCCCTGAGCACCTGTAGGCAACTTGCTAGACTCTTCTAGTTTTCAGACTCCTTACCTGCAAAATGGGGTAACAATAACTATAGGGATATTATGAAGAGAAATGAAATGCATAGGCACTTGGTGCAGTCTGATAGTTTGTGTTCCACGAACAGTAGCTAGTCGCCTTTTTCCTCTCTCTGGCACAGCATTTATCACACTGTGCCAGTATCATTTGTTTACGTCTCCATCTCAGTTCACTGCAAGCCCCTTGCTGCAAATTCCTTCAGATATTTATTTGACTTCACCCAGTACGGTTGCCTAGTAAATATTTGTTCAACAAATGAAAAAAGTCCTTAAAAAAAGTTGTAAACACAGCCACAGGTTTTGTGGGCACCAAAACTTTTTTAAGTAACCCCCGGAGGAGGTAATGGGAAGTTTTTGTCCACTGTGTACAGATTTTCTGTTTGGGATGATGAAAAATTTCTGGAAATGGGCAGTGGTGATGGTCACACAATTTGCTAATGTACTTAATGCCACTGAGTTGTGCACTTAAAAAATGGTTAAAACGGTAACTTTATGTCTTGTATGTTTTACCACAATAATAATAAGAAAGTAATTCTCTGCCACGTGGCATCCACAGAGAAGATTCGTACTATTGTAGAAGAATGGAGTCCATGTTTAGACCAGTTGAAGACCCGACCTCCCTCTGGGAGCTACTCCTCCCTGCCCTCCACCCTCAACAAAAGGAGACTGGAATGTGGTTCTCTCTGAGCTCCACTCCTGTGGCAGGAGGAGCAGCAGCCAGAGCCACACAGACATTCCTCCTGTAAGTGCAGAGAGGCGCTATTCATTGGCAAGAAATGACTGGTGGCAGCCATCTCGGGGAGAATATATTCAAGAACTTTAAATACAGTGGACAACACTGTATTTTAAATCTGCGTGTTTAGGACCTGCAGAGGCAAAGAGAATTGTGTATTTGCATATTATTAGAGCACAGACCCCTAGGAACTGAGGCCTTCCCTTGAACTTGCACAGGCTGCTCAGAGGAGTCGCTGATAACCTCCCAGCATTAAACCTCATTTCCACTTCCATCTTCCTGCTGGATGCCTGTACCCTATCTTGTCAGACAATGGCACTGTTGTCACCTGTGGAATGGTTAGCCAGAGGGGAGCTAGAGGTAAAGAAGCCTTCCCTATTGTTAGGCAGCAATGGAGTGGAAAAATCCAGATTCCCCATGTCCAGAATGCACAGGTCAGGCACAATCTTGGCCAGGCGTCTGGTCAGGGTGTGCAGCCAAGCTGGGGAGGTCCCCCAAATGCTGACTGACTCCTCTGACCAAGCCCCCCAGTCTCAAAGAAGAGTTCTGTCTCCTGGTTCCGCTTCTCTCCTTCCTCACTATTTGAGGAGGGAGAAATTAGAAATTATGCAAGTCAGCATGAAATATGGAACATTTTTTAAACTATGAACATTTCTCCTAGTTGAGCTAGTTGAGCTAGGAGAAATCATAGCTAGTGTTTTATTGCCACCTCGTGGCCAAAACTGGGCTTTGCAATTGGACATTTAAGTTTCAATCAGCTCTAAACTCTACCTTTGTTTGCTGACTAAATATTGCTTAGAGACAGAGAACATAGGAGAAATATTAGATTAATTAAGGAGACTAAATATTGAGAGTCAAATATAGGGGTGATTTCAGAATTCTCTCTAAGCCCTTAAATTCTGAGTTTACCAAAAGGATGCATATGACTGAGACTTGGTTCTGAGGCTGTGATGATAATAATAAAAATCACTGTAATAATATAGCTGACAGCTTCTGAGTGCTTACTGTGTTCCAGACAATATTGTAACAGTTTTTGGTATTGCTCATTTATACCACAATAACTCTATGAGGTAAGTTCATGTAAATATTTTTTAAAAGAGAAAATTGAGATAAAGAGAAGTTAATAATTTCCCCCAAGATCTATTAACAGGTAAAGCCGAGATTTAAAACCCAACAGTCTAGCCCCAGAATCTTAAGTCTCCTTAGGAGAAGATAAGCATGTACATTAGGACTGTGGAATTGAAGAATCTCTCCCCTAATCTAATGCTTGCTCACCCTTTAACCAGAACGTGGTTAGGTTTCAAACGTATGGGAAAGGCAGAAGTGCCACAGGAATTCAGACATGGAACTTGACAAAAGTACTTCTCAGAGGAATTTCAGAGACAGCAGGAACCTGAATCTAAACTTTGGTGTGAAGTAGAAAGGTAAGAGAAGGAAGCCAGGCCCCAGTAAGAAGGAAGAGCAGGGTCAAGGGCGGCAAGGCAGCGGAGGAATTTACAGAATTTGTACATACTGCTAGGTGGCTTGTTTCATGCTTTTCTTTACATTTATATAATGTGCAAATTTTTTTTCCAGATCAATAATGTTTTCTATAATATATCCTTAATGACTGCATAATATTTTACTGATACACTAAATTGTATTTAATAATCCTCTATTGTTGGACATCTTGGCTCTTTCTAATTTGGGACAAATTTCCACAATGCTTTAATAAATCATATTGTGGATCATTCATTTGTGGAAAAATACTGACCTCATAAATCCAGTGATTGAGGAGAATTAGTCAGAAACTAGAGTGGATGATAGATTTGGGCTGAGAAGGACTGAAAGTAGGGAACTGTGTTCCATACCATTAAGATTCTAATGTAATACTATAAACATGAGGCTGTGGTGGTGACAGGAATGGAGATGTCAGAACGGGTAGAAGAAATATTAAAACAAAAGACTCTATCACACATAGTGACTGATGTGGGAATTAAACTTAATCTCTATCTTTAAAGCAGTGGCATTTTTAGATAAAATTGTGTCTTCACATTTATCTTTAAGATATCTATTTTCTTAGCATTTGTGCTCACTTGTCAAGCAGTAATGTTTTCTAATTACTCAATAAGAGTTTCTTCATAGATGATAGAAGGAAGCCAGGGGAAATATTCCAAAAGTAATTATATCTGAGGAGGAACAGGATTCATGTAACTATTATTTTATAAGGAATTACTTTATAAGGAATTTTTAGTCTCAAAATGGTTTGCCCTTTCGAATTATATCCTTTCCATATAAAGAAATAGCAAATTTGCGAGCTATCTCTGATCTTATTATACTTTTATTTGTTATCTTGCAATGTGTAAAAGCAAAACCTCTTTGGTCACTTGACTAGCAAAGGAGAACTCACCGTGTCTTCCTGTCAGTGAAGTCCCCGGGAGGACACAGCCCACCCAGGTCACTGCAGTGCCCTGGGAATGCCCGGAGCAGGGCAGCAGCTTCCTGGGCTTGTTCAGCATGCAGAGAAGGCCCGTGTCAGCCTTCCAGTCACATCTTTCTTTACTCACTTCCTTTCCTTTGAACTTCTCTTTCCTACCACTCTCACATTATGATTTTTGAACCCTGAGATCTATGAAATGTTCATTATTATGTGCATTTGCACAACTGATCTCTTATCTTTGTAGGTTATTTAGCCCTTTGCTCAAATTCTAAAAATAAAGTCTGTCATTTCATTTCAAGGTTTCTTCTGAGCACTTACCTAAAAGCCTTTCCTTGTCCAGGTCGTCACAGTCACAGAGAGGTAAAGAATTGATGCCTGGCTTCCTTGTTCTCAGGAGGCTTGATCAAAAGACTGGGTCCAGCTCATCAGATGAAGCACCATATTTCCTCATAAACCCCCTAGAAAAAAAGGAAGTACACAATCAGTTTCTTTATTGCTAATTTAATGTCAAAAAGCAATACTCTGGTAATCTAAACGTGCCTCAGGAAAGCCCAGTTTCCATTCACTCTGTGGTCTTCAGGAACACCTTCTAGTGGGTTAGATGTATAACTACCTCAACCACAAACTCAGTTCACAGGAGTCAAAAACCATCAACTTTAAATTGATCAATTTACGAATTATTTCCCTCATTCCATAAGTGTGTAATTTTGCACTTGCATCTGCAACTTGGATGGTCTTGAGCTGTTTAAATCCCTTTTATGTCATGTGCATGTAATAATATCGGTAATGACCACTCACTCAAATCCTACCTAAAGCTTTAGAACACTATGAGCTTCCCCACTACTGTCTCAACATTCATTAATTAAATCTCTGAAGCGAACACCTTGAAAGCATTTATATCATGCAATGTAAATTTCTGGTTAGTGTAACGCTGGCAGCCCAAAACTCGTCTGATAAAGTGTAACAGTTTTTCTGGGGAAGAATAGGTATCATTCTATTTTCACTCCTTTTATTAAACACTTACTGACTTGGTACCTTGGGAAAGTTACTTAAATTCTGTAAACAGTGGTGTGTCAGAACTGGAACCAGCTTCTAAGAGTCAACTGTTAAACTTTCAGGAGTTTTGCTTACAAGTTCTTAAAACTTTGGCGTCTTGAAATTTGCCATGGTAGGAGTATTTACCACTACAAATGAGGGCACTTTCTCCCCATAGAGAGCTGATTTACTGGCTCAATACTGTCTCCAAGCTTTCATTTCTTCATTCATAAAATGAGAAAAATAATTCCAACCTGGACTGGACACATTCAGTTGCACTAAATAGAATCTCTCTACTAGTTTAAATAGAAAAGTAATTTGCTAGAGAGTCTTATGCCCTATAAAAATGTATGGAATACTGATTTTTAAAAAAAGGTTACAGTTTGAGCTCTCAAAAACAAATCTGAGAGTCATGCCATAAAACGGGGCCACCAAGGGACCTACTGCCTCTTCTGTGTTCAGGAAGCCATCTGTCCATTTGGGAAATTGTTGCTATGGTTACCAATTCTAAAATTGCTTTTCCTCTCCATGACCAGGAAAGCCTCCCTGATCACGAAGCCATTGCAGATAAACCAGAGACCTCAACATTGCTTCTCCTGGCTCATGCCTTCTGAATATTTCAAGAGAGAATCTGATTGGCAGAAACTAACTCATAACCACAGTCGTAGCTGCATGGGAGGCTTGAAAATATAGTCTTTATTTGGAGTGGACTCATGTCCAGATGAAAAATTGGAGGTTCTATTGCCACAGATTAGAAGAAAGGGGAAGAAGAGCTATTGGAGGACATCTAGTAGTCTGCCATAGCCCACCGCTTCCATCCTGGAGAGCGGTGAGCACCTTTTTTCTTACATAGAGAACAATTCATACCTTACTCCAAAGTCCCATCCAGAGACTAAATCCAGATCAAAGGCACTAAGTTCTCTCCATCAGGTCCAGCTGTGGCTGCCTGTGGACAAACGATCCAGGAAGAGACAGGTAAGTTATTCCCCTATGCCTACCCCTTCCTGCCCCTCCGCCAATTCAATGGCAGAGGAGGAACAGGATAACTATAATAAAAAGTTCCTTTCAGAAAAAAATGTATTGTAATAGGCAGGAATTTCAGAGACCTCTGCTGTGGCAATAGACTACTATAATTTTCTAGGTTAGCCCAACCAAAAGCCTCTGGTTCCTCTGTCAGCTCCATGGCTTTGTTTGCTTGGAGGTCCTTCTTTGTTCATTAGCCTCCTTGACCACATCTTCACTGAGCATTGGAGAGTCTGCCTTTCTTAGGGCTGCAAAACTTGCACATCCTGCTTTTTGCTGGTGTAGGTTTGGGCATTTAGGTTTGTAATGTACTCAGTCAGGCTTTGCCAAGTTCACGGTTTTTCTGGTAAAGAACTTTTTTGTAACTTAATAGGCATCCAGTCTTTCTTCTGGTCTGTTCCAGTGTAAGAATTGTACCCTAAGAAATCACCTAGACATTTTATGTATATATATAATCAATCAAATATATAATATGTCTGCAGATCTGGCTTTAATTATTACCTGCTATGATCTACACAGCCTCTTTTCAACCTAATTGTGGTATTTATGGGTTGACTTGTGTCCCCCCCCCCCAAAAAAGAAGTTTGATTCTTAACCCCCAGTACCTCAGAATGTGATCTTGTTTGGAAACAAGATCTCCCCAGGAGTAATCAAGTTGAAATGAGGTCATTAGGGTGAGCCCTAATCCAATATGACTGGTGTCCTTATAAAAAGGGGTAACTTTGTACACAGACAGGCACACCAAGAGATTGCCATGTGAAGATAAAGGCAGAGCTCAAGGTGGTGCAGCCACAAGCCAAGGAATCCCAGAGGTGGCCAGTAAACCACCAGAGGCCAGGGGAGAGCCATGGGACAGATTTTCCCTCGCAGCTCTCAAAAGAAACCGCCCTGTCAAAACCTTGTTATCAAACTACTAGCCTGTAGAACTGTAAGGCAATACATTTCTGTTTGTGGAACTTAAGCTACCCAGTTTGTGGCACTTTTTTACAGCAGTCCTAGCAAGCTAATACAGGTGGCTTCCAAAATGCCCTAAAACAAAGGTCTTGACTGGGAGGGCAACCCTCTTAATCTGATCCTTGCTGCTGGGCTGATTTTTCTTGTCTAGTCCAGAATGCTTCAGAGAGGTGCTTCTAAATACTTGGGGTCACCCTACTCCTTCAGAGCAAATTCTTATTATCACTTCAGTGCGGCAGTACAGACACAGTGGGCTTTTTCAACACTGTGAGACATCAAATTATTAGGCTCACAAATAGTTTAGATTCTGTGGCACAGGTTGAGATTCTTTGCTATAGCTTCAGGTTCTCTGTCCTTTCCTCAGTGGGGATACAGTCAGCCCTCAGTGTCCTCAGGTTCTGCTGTTGGTTGAATTAGTGGATGCAGAACATGTGGATAAGGAAGGCCAACTGCTACCTGTCCCCACCATCTGCTTCTTGGACTGCTAAGCCAAAAAATGTACATTAATATCCTTTGGGCCATCATCCCCTTTCTAAATCCCAATTTTGTTTAGGTCAGAGTTTGCTTGCAAAGAACAGAATCCATTGTAACTAGTTTAATCAGAAGAGGTTTTGTATAGATTTTGTTATGGCTTAGAGAACCAGTGAAGGAATCCTCTGAGAACAGCACAAGAGTGGGGCCACCAGTGCAGATGTTCCTATCTCTACTGGGAAACCACCAGGATCAGAAAGCAACCTTGAACTGCGGCAGGGCATCAGGAGACAGAAACCTGTGGCAGAGCTGCAGAAACAGCAGAAGCATGACTTGACATTGCAGACCTCTCACCACTACATCTGATTAGCAGGAGCCAAGTCGAGTCAGAGCTCACGCTACCAGAATGCCTAGGAACTGTCTGTTGTTCTGGGCTATGATGTGCTCAGCTAAAAATTAAGGGCTCTAATTTTTAGAAATTAGAAAAGGAGGAAGGAGGTATGAAGAAGTAGATTGTGAATGTAAATATTTTTAGTATTATTTCTTACACAGAGCAAGCCCTTAATAGTTGACAAATTTATGAAATTTATGACAAATTTCCCTCTTTAAGAGAGAAAGTGTGGAATCAGAAATAGGAGATCAGGTTTGTAAAAGGCAAACTGTCACAATCACTTTGCACTTTTGCTTATTCAAGTGCAATACAATGTTCTCTGAGCTGGAATATTTACAAATGTACCCTTTCAGTGAACAAAGTTCATGTTCTGGAGGAGTAATTGACCTTACAACTCAAAGGTCCTGGTCTGACTGAATTCTCTTACACTTTGTTCCTTCTCAAGTGGCTTCACCTTCCCCATGTACTTGGATCCATGATCCAAGGAAATAAGGACTCTCAGATGTGTATTAAGCAGGAATTTACCTGTTTAAAATCTTAAATCCTTTTTAAGCCTTCTTAAAAATATTGAAGTATAGTTGATTTACAATGTGTTAATTTCTGGTGTACAGCATAATGATTCATTTATATATATATTTATAAAATATGTATACATCCCTTTTCACATTTTCATTATAGGCCATTATGAAGTATTGAATATAGTTCCCTGTGCTATACAGTAGGACCTCATTGTTTATTTTATATATAGTAGTTAGTATCTGCAAATCTCAAACTCCCAATTTAATCCTTTACCACCCCTCCTTCCCCCACTGGAAACTGTAAGTTTGTTTTCTGTATCTGTGAGTCTGTTTCTGTTTGTAAACAAGTTCATTTGTGTCATTTTTTTAAGATTCCACATATAAGTGACATCATGTGGTATTTTCTTTCTGTTTCTGGCTTACTTCACTTGGTGTGATTATCTCCAGATCCATTCATGTTGCTGCAAATGGCATTATTTTTAATGGCTGAGTAGTATTCCATTGTGTGTATGTGTATATATATATATATATATATATATATATATATATATATATATATATATATATATACACACACCACATTTTCTTTATCCAGTTGTCTATTCATGGATATTTAGGTTGTTTCCATGTCTTGGCTACTGTAAATAGTGCTGCTATGAACATTGGGGTGCATGTGTCTATTTGAATTAGAGTTCCCTCTGGATATATGCCCAGGAGTAGGACTGCTGGATCAGAGGGTAAACCTATTTTCAGGTTGTTTTTTGTTTTTGTTTTTGCGTGTAGCAAAAGATTTTAAAAGATTTATTTGAAAGAAAAGGAAAAGTACAGTACGAAGAATGGGAGGCAAGCTGATCCAAGGAAGGAAAAGTGGCGTTTTCCTCTCCCCCTTCTCTTATGCGCTCACTTAGAGGTGGTCTCTTGACTGATTGACGGCTCTTGTCCCTGGAATGCTTGGTCATGTTTGGGCCCTTCTGCGCATGTCCTTAACCATGGTGTACACAGAAAAACCCATGCTGGGTGGGGCTGGGGTGGGTGGGTGGGGCTAAACTGCAATGTTAATTATAATACAATGAACACTGGGTCCTGTCCCATTAAGTCCTTTCTGCTATTGTGTAGTTGTGGCTGTTGGGTTTAACCAGTTTTTTGTTTTGTTTTGTTTTTTGTTTTTTTTATTTGTTTGTTTTTGCTAGCACTCATTTAGAAGAAGTAAAGTCCCTTTATGCTGGAGGCGGGCATAACACCATCTTCTGGACAATCCTCCCTTTCCTATCAAGGACTCTCCATACTGTTTTCCATAATGGCTGCACCAAACTACATTCCCACCAGCAGGGTTGGAGAGTTCTCTTTTCTCCACACCCTCTTCAGCATTTATCGTTTGTGTAATTTTGAATGATGGCTATTCTGACCTGTTTGAGGATACCTCATTGTAGTTTTGATTTGCATTTCTCTGATAATTAGCAATATTGAGCATTTTTTTCACATGCCTATTGCCATTTGAATGTCTTCACTGGAGAAATGTTTATTTAGGTCTTCTGCCCTTTTTTTAAAAAATTTTATTTTATTGAGTTTTAGTCAGTTTACAATGTTGTGTCTTCTGCCCATTTTTTGATTGGGCTGTTTGTGTTTTTTGTTATTCAGTTGTATGAGTTGCTTGTATATTCTGGAACTTAAGCTCTTGTCAGTCTCATCATTTGCAAATATTTTCTTCCATTCCATAGGTTGTTTAAAAATTTAAATCTTAAACATAGATTTGTGAAATATGTTTTAGTATAGAGATCAGTAAAGTTTTACTACAAAGGGCCAGACAGTAATATTTACAGCTTTGCTGGCCACACAGTGTCTTTCACAGTTTCTCAATCATGATATTGCAGTGTGAGAACAGTACACAGATTAATGAGTGTGCCTATGTTCCAACAAAACTTTATTTATGAAAAAGGTGGGGGACCTAACTTGGCACATGGGTTGTCATTTGCTGATCCTTGTTTCAAATAATTGCCTGAAATAAATTAAAAAAAATAATTCCACCAGAGTTACCTAGCTTATCACGTAAGGCATGGACCTATAGTTGGTCATTTCTCTTCTCTGTGTCTGTGTTGAGTCCTTTCTTTCACAGAAACACTCATCCTAACTTCTGGTGTTTGAGATCGGCAGTTCCCTCTGCTTGGTTTCACTTTACAGTCACTTATCAGTGTTGTTCTGACCATTTGTGAACCTAAACACAACAGGAGATTTCTTTAACTTCAGTAACCATGTTCATAATGGAGACAGCAAGTTGCTACCAACTCTGCTCAGCCACACCTGAAGCAACCAGTGTGTTTTTCTGTTGGCATCAACTGTTGCTTGGATTCACCTACAGGTTCCCGATCCTCACATACCATAGTACCTGTGAGCTAGCATGGCCTCCCCAACCTAGATGGAAATTCTTTTGCTGTCCCTGACATGGCATCAGCTTTTACTCATTAGCTATGTGATTTTAGGATAATTACCGAAACTTCTGTTCTTCAGTTTCTTAATAAGCAAGATGGAAATCATAATAATACCTACCTAGAGCCGGGCGTGGACTATATTAAACATTCCATAGATGCTATCTATAATGGAGAATTTGGTATCAGCTATTTACATAATTTATAATATTGTTAGTTGTCCTTCATTTTCATCTGAGTATTTTGATACATGAACAACAAGTAAAATTTGAATTTTGTTTGCTTGTTTATTCTGTTTGTTTTAATTGTGGTCTAAAATGAATATTTTCTGTATACTGGTAGAGCATGTTTTACTATTCAGTTGTTCATTTTCTTAGAAGTGTGATTTAAAAAAAAAATGAACATAATCTTTAAACAACAGAGCAGATAGCACAAAAGAGTAAAGCATAAAAAGTGAGTAACAGAAATAGTTACCATGGACAACTCAGTATTTTACCCCACTGAATCTTAACAGTTGCCTGTACCTCTGGTACACTCTCTTCTCACACAGACCTTGTTTCCTCTTCTTTTCTGGTAGTTCTTAAACATGAGCCAGACTGGTCTTACATTAGCTAATGGACATCATCCAGAAGTCACATTCCTAGACCCTCATTCCCAAAGATTCTGATATAGTAGTCCCAGGATAGGGCTTGAAGTCTGCATTTTTAAATGCTTTCCATCCACGATGTGGATGTATGGGAGATTTGGGGACCTATGCTCCACACTCTCACTTGTGTTCTCACCCAAGGGTTCTTCCCCAATCCCTGCTACCATTTATTTCTGTATGCCCATCAGTGCCAAAATCTGTGCCAGCCTCTGCAGCCACTGTCTCAAACACTCATAGCAATCCTGCAAAGAAGATATTCTTATCTCACATTACACGTAGGAAAACTAAGGCTCAGTTATGTTTAATAATTTGTGCAAAGTCTTCTGCCTCCTTCCTTGACAAGAATGTGTAGTTAGTACTAGCTTATTTGTTTAAGCATGTAAAAAAATTTCCTCAAGGGGATAGGAATGTACTCCTGTGAGAGTCAGGGACTGATTACAAGGAGCAGAAACCCACTCAAAAGATGTGAAGAAGGTTTATCAAAAGGATGTAGAAGAATATATAAGCAGCTCATATAACTTAACAAACAACCCAATCCAAAAATGGAAGAAGACCTAAACAAGTAATTCTACAATGAAGACATACAAATAGGCACATGAAAAATTGTTCAATAGCACTAATTATCAGAGAAATGCAAATCAAAACTACAATGAGGTATCACCTCACACCCACCAGTCAGAATGGCCATCATTCAAAAGTCCACGAACGATAAATGCTGGAGAGGGTGTGGAGAAAAGGGAACCCTCCTGCACTGTTGGTGGGAATGTAGTTTGGTGCAGCCATTATGGAAAACAGTGTGGAAATTCCTGAAAAAACTAAAAATAAAGTTACCATATGATCCAGCAATCCCGATCTTGGGTACATATCTGGAAGGAACTTTAATTCAAAAAAATACATGCACCCCAGTGTTGCTAGGAGCACTATTTACAACAGCCAAGACATGGAAACAACC
The DNA here is from genome assembly GCF_009834535.1 of Camelus ferus. NCBI lineage: Eukaryota > Metazoa > Chordata > Mammalia > Artiodactyla > Camelidae > Camelus > Camelus ferus. The sequence continues at coordinate 76,468,703 of NC_045698.1, read as the reverse complement.
TAAATGTCCATCAACAGATGACTGGATAAAGAAGTTGTATATTTATACAACGGAGTACTACTCAGCCATAAAAAAATACTGCCATTTGCAGCAACATGGATGGACCTGAAGATTGTCATTCTAAGTGAAGTAAACCAGAAAGAGAAAGAAAAATACCATATGATATCACTCATATGTGGAATCTAAAAAAAAAAAAGAAAAAAAGGACACTATGAACTCATCTACAAAACAGAAACAGACCTGCAGACGTAGTAAACAATCTTATGGTTATCAGGGAAAGGGGGTGGGAAGGGATAAATTTGGGAGTTTGAGATTTGCTAATGTTAGCCAATATATATAATATATAAATAGCTTAAAAAAACCCAAATTTCTTCTGTAAAGCACAGGGAACTATATTTAATATCTTGTAATAACCTTTAATGAAAAAGAATATGAAAATGAATATATGTATGTATACACACGACTGGGACATTGTGCTGTATACCAGAAATTAACACATTTTAACTGACTATACTTTGTTTAAAAAAAAAGGATATAGGATAATTTCATGGAATCTGAATATAGAAAACACAGCCTTGGGTTTTTGAGATACGGCAACAAAAGAAATAGATGGTTCTCATATATGTCTTCTCCCCACGTATGTATAAATGGCCTACGCCAAAAGCTGCTCCGGCCAGGCGCAGGAGCTGCCCAAGAATGCAGAACTATCCTTGTCTCCCCATTACCTGGATGAAAACATTCATGTCCTCCTTCCTTCATAGCCTCACCTGGGATGTCCCCTCCCAACACCTACCTCTTCCCTGTTTTCATCTGACTCCAGGCCATTGCTGGGCAAAACAAAGGAAGAAAGTGTTACAAGAGAAAAGGGGTCCTCTATTCCCTAAAAGCTCTTTCATCCTAAATGAGAGAAAGTCAATGCAAACTGACTTTTACAAAAATTACTGGATTATGTAAGTAAAATGTTCAGGATTAAATCCAGCTCTGGAATTTGCTGGGGGTCACTTTATAAACTGCCCCATCAACAGGCTTCCTACAGCAGGGATTTAATAAGTGTTTGTTGACTTGAATAAAGGCTATGAACTTCCCTGAGTCAAATTTTCTCAGTATAGAATTGCTCGTATTCTCTAGTTTCGATATGTAAGGGTTTTATTTTTATTAATGTTGATATTTATTAATATTAACATTTAAAACATTTAATTAATATTCTTCAGTATGTAACATTTGATTTTCTTCTTGATTAAACAGAGTTTGGGGGACAGAATTTTTTTTTTTTAATCTTCAAGTAGTTGGGGATATTTGTACCTGCTTTTATTTTGTTTTTTATTTCTAGATGTATTACTTCCTGGCTGTAATAGTGGATATATTATTTCCGTGTTTTGGAATTTTTTTCGGTTTTTCTTCTTGAAAATTCCTTTTTAATGTATTCAGTCTGACTGCAGTCAGGGCTTGGCAGAGAAGCTGTTTTTCCTCTTTAGGGTGAATTTCTATAGCTGGTCAAATACATTATATGTCTCTTTTATGCTTGAAGTCTAGCTGGAAAGCTAATTTCCATATATTCCAAACTATTTGGAGAGGGGACCTGTCTGCTGCCCTATATACTACGGTTTCCTTGTGAGTACAATCATAATAGAGCATACATTATCAGATTGTTATCAGGATTAAATGAGCTAATACATGAAAAATGATTAGCCTTGTGGCTTGTCCATAGTAATAATCCCTCAGTAATAACTTCAGATGATATTTTCTTTTTTCTGAACCTGCAGTTCAGAAAAACCTGCAGTTTTGCTCTTTGTAGTATTTCACTTTGACAGACATAGAGTGGTTTTGAATTAGCCCAACTTCTTCCTAACCAAGAAAAACATGGCAACAGATGAAGAGCAAAGGGCAAAGAAATAAAAACCTCTCTACAGATATATGGCCTTTTATAGCAACCCCTCTCCAAAAAAAAAAAGTCAAGTTGATTTTGTTTTAAACATATTGTACCAGATTCTGTGAGACAATATGCAGAGCTACTGAGCAATGTACCCACAGCTCAATTCTAATAATGAGAGATACTAATTTTCGACTTTTTTGAAATGGTTAATGGGGACTTGTCCCTCTCTACCATTCAACTGTGTAAACCTTTCAGGCAGGGATTAGGCCTTTAATTTCTGGCCCTCACGTCTGTGCACAGGTAGGTGCCTGACAGAGAGCTGTGAAACACATTATGAGTTTCAGGGGGGTTAAGAGTTCCAGTTTTAGAGTCCAGCAGACCTGGACCACATTCCAGTTCAGCTGCTCAGAAATTAAGTAATCTGCCTTAAGATCTATGCAAATTATTGTGGTTTTTGTTTGCATATCTATATCTATGTCTATATCTATATATATCTTGAGATAGTTTGGAATAGTGCTTTGGTTAAAGTTTTACATAAATCTCACTGAATCCACTTAGCCTTCCAAGGTAGGTGTGTTTTACAGATGAGCACATTTAAAGTAAACACCAAACAAATTATTATTTCTTTTATAATTAAACAATGAGGTAAGATTTCAAAAATCTGCCAGTAATGACTAGCAAGTGGTGTTTGGTGATTCTTTTAGTGACGCTAATTTAAAACTTTACAAAGTATTATTTATTCTCAGCGCAAGCCTATCAAAAATGACTAATGGTGTAGTCTTGCAGTCCTTCCTACTCTTGGTTCTCAAACATACCCTAGTAAGTGTAATTTACATATACCTGATTTTTAGTTTTCAGGTTTGTCAAACATCCTATCATCCTATGGGTGACTTCACAGTCATTGGAAGAAATGTTACTCACCTTCAAATAGAAGAAAACCAGAACTCTTAGTAAGGCTGCTAAAGCCACCTGCACACCTCTCCTCTATTTTCAAGGTTGTCGTCTGAACTCCCCTTATCTGAGGACAAACATTTGGTCAAAGACCAATTCACACTGTGGCAGTGACTTTGTTTATATGCTTTTTCATACAAGGCTCTCAATCTGTGTCAAGGGAGGCCTCAGGAGAACAAAGAGCCCGTCATCCGCGCATGGGCGCATTTTCTCTTTCATTTGACTTTTGGCCCTGGGAGGTGTACTGCAGCTGCGGGATGCTAGACCTTCGCAGCAGAGAATTTAAGCCAGCCTTATCCCTGACCGTCGTCATTAGCTCCTTTTTTGTGTTCGTATTTTCCCAGCTGTATTTACTGCCACGAAGAATTCTGCCACAATTAATTGGCCACGGGCCACCCTGTCTGAGGCAAACCCACACACGCAGGTGGCCAGGTTTCAGCCCGCCCACACTCCACGCGGAATCAGTCCATCTTCCGGCAACCAATCAGCACTCCGCACGCTGCCGCGCCAGCCAATCCAAGAGAACACACGTTGCTCCTGCCAACTTCTGCCCCTAGCCCCGCAGAGCACCGAGTTCGAGCCGGTGACTTGGCTGGGGGTTCGGCCCGCTTTCCCCGGAAGAGCTTGAGGCCTTCCAATTGGCTGAGGCTGGCAACTGCTTGGCACCCATTGGCTGCTGCCGCCCGCGGCCGCGAAGGGCGGGGAAGCCGACAGCGCTCTAGTGATGAGCTGGAAAGCAGTGAGTATTGTGGGTCTGTCTCGCGTGCGCCTGATCCCGTACCTCTGCTCGCTTCACCTCAGGTAACAGTGAGTAGTGGCTTGGAGGTGAGACGGCCTGGCGGGAGGACATCAGGGGCGTCTTCCCCGAGCCGTTCCGGGCTGCGGGTGAGGGAGACAGGGTGGAGGTCCGGGATGGCTGAGCCGGCTGCGGGCGGGTGTGGACCTCACAGGTGAGAGGGAAGTCGCCGGGGAAGGGTCGCGCTGGAGAATCCCAGGGCTTGCACCTCGCCTCTCTAGCCAGCTCACCAGTGTTAGGACGCCGGTTAGGCCTCTGTTACTCCATCTATTAAATGGGGGAAGGCGGGTAATAACCTCGCCTCGGCGGCCTCGGTGAAGATTCATAGAGATCACGTTCTGTGACGGGCACGGTGCTTCTGGTTCTTAGTGGATGCACAGACAACAGAAGGTCCATCCCCTCATACCAGGCCCTGACGGAGTTGTTGATGACAAGGGCAGTGTTTTCCAGGTGCTTACTGTCTTCCAAGTTCAGTACTAAATGTATTAACTCTTGTGATTCCTCAGTAAGTTAGTGTTGCTCTAATTTACAGTTAAGAAAGATTACCTGAGATTCTGTAGGTTCAGGAGCCAGGACAAAATGCCACAAACTCAATATGATATCAGGTTTTTAATGTAAAGTCTCTTCCAGTCTGCGATCGGCTTCCAGTGTTTTGCCCAGTAGACCTTTGGTCTCTGAAGGCAGAGGTCCTGGATTGGAATTCTCTCTCCATCACTTATTAGCTGTGATCTTGGACAAGTGACAATCTCCTCGTTCATACTTTCAATTTCTGTAAAGTATAGATAGTAGAATTGGCTCTTTAGGTTGTTTATGAGGGTTAAATGAAATAATACAATTTAAAGTGGCCAGAAAGACTGATCACTTAGTAAACGATCAATAAATGTTAGCTATTATTTTTAATAAAAGATTAGAGCATTAGAAGCTTGAACATTAGCTTAGACTTAAACTTAAAGCTGTGACATTATTAAAATTTAACATTGTCTTAATGGTTGTAAAATGTCTCAGTGGTGTTGTAAAGCCTGTCCTAAAATAAGTGGAAGTGAGCCCTGAATCAGGACCATTAGTCCCACTGCAGAAGTAGGCTTCCCTGTTACATTTCTGCTACAGCCGTTGTTAAACCTTGACTGAATTGGAAAGGCTAAATGACCAATTCAAGATTGATTGAAAAATAAGCATATTATGCAAAATTTTTATGTTAGGTAGAAAATATAATTTAATTTACAAGGCCTTGGTTTGCACATCTTGGGGAACATCTGAGGCATGTTACATTGAAGCTATTCACATAAATGAAACCCATATCAATCAGATAATGGAAGGTTAAACAGTTCTGATGTGAGCTTCTTTAGTAAGTGAATTCTGACTTAATCATGCTACATAACTACAGGTTTTTATTGCATTCACTTTTTATTAGAGGTTAAAACATTTATTATGTTAAATACTTAAATAGAACATATGGTCATTTCACTGACATTTAACAAAAAATGGAACTTTATTGGTCAAAGACTGTGGTGCTGACAGAGGATCTCGAGAAAAAATTTTAATTTGTGAAAGCTGTCCACTCTATGATGGCAGCCACTGTCTACATGAGTGATCACTTTAAAAACAAGCATAGAAAAACATGAACAAAAAGGTTAGTTTAAGGAAAAAATAAAGCTAACATTACTCAGCACTTGGCTGTAGAGTTGTCAAGAGTGTATAACCTTTTATAAAGAGCTATTAGATTCTGATATAGTTAAGTGGTACCTGTTCTCTCTGATGTGTAAGTTGGAGTTGAAGAGTTTCCTAATAGAAGGTCAAGAAGGAGAATCAAAGAAATAGAGAGATAAAGGTATTTAAAACATTTCCTGATGTTCTCCACAGATGGAGATCACAGTAGGGCATATTTTGTGCTTTCTTTTCAACTAATGTGACTGCCCTGTTACATTAGGAGAGCACCAAGACCTGCCCCTAACCCCTGCCTTGGTTCTGGAATATATTTTGAGAAATGCTCTGTCTTGCCTGCCCACACACAGATTTCAGTTTAGACAGTAACTGTTATTCCTTTTTGGATTTAATCCTGATGAAAAAAATCCATGCAAGAATTAACTGCCTGCCATTATGGAAAACAGTACGGAGATTCCTTAAAAAACTAAAAATAGACCTAACCCTATGATCCAGCAATCCCACTCCTGGGCATATATCCAGAGGGAACTTTAATTTGAAAAGATACATGCACCCCAGTGTTCACAGCAGCACTATTTACAATAGCCAAGATATGTAAACAACCTAAATGTCCATTGACAGATGACTAAAGAAACTGTGGTATATTTCTACAATGGAATACTACTCAGCCATTAAAAAATAAAATAATGCCATTGCAGCAACATGGATGGACTTAGAAATTGTCATTCTCAGTAAAGTAAGCCAGAAAGAGAAAGAAAAATACCATATGAGATCACTCATATGTGGAATCTAAAAAAAAAGACAAATGAACTCATTTACAAAACAGAAACAGACTCACAGACACAGGAAACAAACTTACGGTTACCAGGGCGGGAAGGCGAGAGGAAGGGATAAATTAGGAGGTGGAGATTTGCAGATACTAACTACTATATTTAAAACAGACAATTTCTTCTGTATAGCACAGGGAACTATATTCAGTATCTTGTAGTAACCTATAATGAAAAAATATGAAAATGAGTATCTGTATGTATATGTATGACTGAACTATTATGCTGTACACCAGAAATTGACACAACATTGTATTTAAAAAAAAAAAGAGAATTAACTGCCTGGTTAAATACTTTATTGAGCTAAAAGAGAGCTTTCCAAGATTATACTTTGCTCCTTTTCCTACCTCCTACTCTACCACCTCTAAAGAGGCTCATTAATAGGAATTTTTAATGTTTTTGTTATTGTTATTGAATTCAAAATTTATTTAAAGGGTAGAATAAGTCAACTTTGAGACCAGAGGCTGGATTACATCCATTTCTATAGTTCTCGGACCTGGTATATAGTAGATGCTTGGTAAATAAAATAGTAGACCTCCTTGAGAAATTGTTGTGTTTCATTATGGTAAGGGAAATTTTGGTCATTCAGAAGCTCAAGGATGATTGGGGTAAACAGGCCCACCTTAGATATCTTGAGATCTTCCATTAAGTGAGACCAGTAGCTTACTGTCTACCAATTTTCTTTATTCACTGGGTTCCTACTTCATCATAGACATAAGGAGTGTAAAATTGAACAAGTCACATTTCCTGCCCTCAAAGTTTTTACAGTTAAATGGGAGAAGTTGACAAGTGAAAATTATAGAGTTGCCAAGAGAAAACACTGGAGTGGGAGCTAACATAACCTTTATGGGAGTCCAGGAGAAGACGAGTAGAAATTGGGCAATAAGCTCTGCCAAAATGTAAAAGGTCCATAAGCCCTATTAAGGAGTTTGGACTTTATACTAACCTGTAGGAGTGAATGATAACTAAGCTAAACACCTTAAAGATTTAGATTCTCATCTTTACAGGTAGTTTTTTATTGCTTACTTTTTGTGTGCTAGATTTGCATAAAGATAATGTTATCTATGCTAACAGTAGCTTTCCATCTTATCTTTGATTTCTGTCAAAGAGTTTTGAAAAAATACTCTTCCTCCCAGCCACAGGAACCTGGCAGGCGACCTTTGCATTTAAAGAATGTTGTTTAATCATAATGATCCCAGTAATTTCTTTTGCAATTCCTAAGAACTCGTGCTTGTTTATAACATACCCTTAAATAAGGTCATTGTATGGTTGTCTTTTCAGTGGAATGGGGAGATGTTCCTGACAGGCAGACTTTTTGAATGAGCTCATCCACTTTTAGTCTATAGGTAGGATCTATACTTACTGAACATTTTGCATCACTTATATAGATCCTAAATTCTATATTATTGAATTTTCTTTCCATATATACTGTCCCAAGTTTCTGAAGGGATTTGCCACCCCAAAACATGCTATTTTGGGATAAAGATTACTTTGAGCTGAAGGCAATTAAGCAGCAGCAAACGCAGAAAGCACTGTTTTCACTTCCACAATCTGCCTGAAAGTAGGATATCAATTTCCTTTTGTGAAGGTCTTCCTTTTACCCTCTCTTATACCAGGAGAATAACAGCTATCACTAGAGACAGAAGGGTGGCACTGAGATGGTCTGCACAAACTTTACTAAAATAGCCTTTCTCTTCTATTAGTTTCTTCCCATATATTTGTCTTCCCATAATTTACCAACCCTAGAAGCTTAAACTCCTTTCCCCTTGTCTTGTCATTTCTCCACCATTTTATCACCCTTTTTTAAAATGGTGTATAAGCTCGTGGAAATAATTGCTTCTTTGGGTCTCCAGTTCTTTTCTCTGAAGGCCTCATTGCATATAAAAATTAAAATATAGCATCAAATAAACTTTGTCTTCTTCTGTTAATCTATCTTTTGTCAATTTAATTTGCAGGTCCCAGAGAGAGAACTAAGAGAATAGAGGAAAGGTTTTTTTCCTTCCCTGCACTTTTATATCATTTTAATGTTTATCATGTTTAATGCCTTATATGCTCTGCTTTGTGCTATTTAAATATTGTCTATAGCACTGATTTATTTTTGTCACCTTAGTTTTTAGATCAGTGGTTCTCACTCCTGGCTGTATAACAGAATGATCAGTGAGGCATTTTAAAGGACCTAGATTTCTGGGACCTACTCCAGAACAGACCCACTGAATCAGACTATCTGGCTGCGGGCCCTGAAATCTAATATCCAAAACAGAGTCAAAGAAAACTAGAGGCAGGCGGATGTTAAAGTGGTAAAGGTAAGTCTTATTCAAGAACTATTGTTAGAGAGGAAAGAAACATTGGTATTGCATTGGGCTCCATTCTGAATACAACAAGGGCAACCAGGATTTTATAGCAAAGGAGCAAAGTGGTGTCAATGAATGGAAAATTACAGTGAGGAGACATTAGGATAAGAGAGATTTCACCCTAGACCTACCTGACAGGATTGTTGCTGAAGGTAGGCCAGGGTGGTAAGACTGGGGATGAGGTAAGGAAATTTGAGGATAGGGGATTTTCACTAAACTGACTCAACAGGATTCTTGATTAAAGTGGACTAAGGGGTCCAAGGACAGGCCCAAGAGCTAGGCCTAGTCCAAAGGGAGACTTAGAGGAGCCTGACCAAGGAGGGAGTCTTTGTCATCATTAGCAACTGCTACAAGTGCTAACAAAGGTGGTTCTGCTATATGCACCTGTAGCTGAGAATTGCATTCTCATTCCCATAGAGGCTTGAGCCTTGATATATCATTTGGATCTTTTCTTGATCTTCTCTTTAGTAGTAACTTGATGATTCTGTAAATGGACAACCTCCTTTAGCCTTTTACTGGAGAGTACCATGGCACCAAAAGGAGACAAAATTAAGACCAAATAATTCATGTTTTGAAGCAAACACACTTCAACAAATATTAAGGGCCAACTGTGTTCCAGGCAGTGTTATAGTTAGTTGGTGGGGATATAGTAGTGAAAAAGGCAGACAAGGGGCAATGTCTCTATTAGTTGGGGACGTGGTGGTCAAAGAGTAGAGTATAGTACAGCAATATATAAACAAGTTAATTTCACATAGTGATACACTAAGAAGAAAATAAAAGAAAGGTATAATAGTGATTTGGGGAAGGCTGTAGTAAGGACAGGAAGTTTAAACTGAAGTTGTCATTACAAGTTGTTACTGTTCATGCTAAGATTTGGGATCTAGTAATTCAGGCAGAGAAATAATAGCAAGATCAAAGGCCCAAAGTCAGTGACAGCCTTGGCCTATTTAAGGTGCGGAAAGAAAACCAGTAGAACATTGTAGACAATGGTATGTGATGACAGTGAGAAGTGGAATCTCCTAATTGCTATTAAGGTTGATTCCAAGGCTTTTGATTTTGAGCAACTGGCTCAGTTACCATTTTAATAGTAAAATTATTAAGATGAGGAAGACTGAGGCAAATTGAAGGAAGCCTGGGGAAGCAAGAGATGCCCATTAGGCATGAAGTTCTAAATAGGCTTCTTGATCTGGGACTTGGATCTGTGTGTGTGTGTCTGTCTGTCTCTGTCCCTTTCCCTCCCCCTTTTTTCTTCCCTTCCTCTTCTTTCCACCTGGGTTTTTCCATACATCAGCCTCAGGAAAACCATATTTCTTGTATGCCTACACTTTGATCAAAGGCTCCCAGAGCGATTATTCTAAGAGAAACCTACAGAGAATGCACATACTTTTCTAACTTAACTGTGGAAGTCATGCAGCATCACAGACTCCACCTCTTGATGGGAAGTGTGTCAAAGAATTTGCAGCAGTGTTTTAAAACCATCATATTATAGACTCTCTCTTTATGTTAATCTTTCCAGGTTAGTAACCATTTCCCTTTAAAAGTATTGTTGAACAGTAGCTTGTATTTGGAATTATTAATGATATAGTACTTTCCTCTTTATAGTTAAAATTATAAACTACTTATTTATGCTGTGCTGGTGGTTCGGGAATCTTCATCTGAATTCCTTCCTTACATGAAATCATGTAACACTTCATCAAATGAAATAAAATACTGAAGACAGTGGAGTTCTCTAAACTTCTGAAATTGTTCAGAGTTCTGCAGCGCTATCCTTAAAGGATATGAGAAGAGGTTTCCATTTGTGCTTGTCATTTGTTTGCTAGAATGAGTCCTATATCTACTAGACAGTAAAATGAAAATTTTCAATGACTGACTCTCTGAGGACTTTTAAAAGAGTTTATGCCTTGTGTATTATTTTTGTATTTTGGAAAGACATATATTTTTTAAGTTATCTGGAATTTTATAATTTATTCCTTTTGGTTAGATTTTTATTAGAAAGAGAAATAAGATGGTATTTTATTTCTTATATGAGTTAATTTAAAACTCAAGATATGTGATTCTTGTCCCTATATGTTCCACACCTTAGAAACTTCTATTAAAATAAATCTATGCCCAGGTTCTACCCTCAGAGATTCTGACTGGTTGATTTGGGGTGGGGTCCAGGTATAGGTGATTCTATTATGAAGACAGATTTGAGACCCACTGATGTACTGAATCAAACTGTGGTATTTGCAGTTGCTAATCTTAGTTTCTGTAACAGGAAATTCAAATGGAGAGCCTGCCTGATGCAGCTGTTTTGGCAACTAGACTGAAAAACACTCTCATACAGTACCATAGCATTGAAGATGATAAGTGGCGAGTTGCTAAGAAAATGGTAAGTTAGTTAAAGTACTCATATTTGGGGTATGTCTTCTGTCTAATGCGTTGGTGGATGACCTTCAAAACAGTATGGGAAAATATGGACCGTATTTTAGATGGATATGCAGGATAGATAACTGTGCTAATAAAATTGGTGGTTTAACAACTCACAAAGGCAGAAACATAGTAATCCTGTGTTCATTGGTTCTTCAGATACTGGACATGAGAATAGACTCACGGCAACAAGATCCTAAAGAGCTGCCTCTTAAATCAATAAATATATGTGTCAGTATTGATTTAAGGAAGTATAGCAATTGATAGTTTGAAATAGTTTCAGATATTTTAACAAGCCTGGGAGGATGGCCAGTTAGTATTCTTTTTTACCAATATGATTTTCCCAAACTATCACATAGCTGAGTGTTGACAGAGCCAACCCTAGGACCCAGGACTATACTAGTTAAGTGCTCTAGCTATTGTGATATTCAGAATTTCTTGGGAAATGATCTGGAAAAACATGTAGGGACTAATTCAGGGTAGCACCGTCATAATAGATGTGAATTGGCTAATTTAAAAAAGACATATGAGTAAGTTCAGAATGAAATAGTTCTATTATCTTAGTCTAAATGTGTCAGTAATGGTAAATAGACGAGATTGGAATGAGGCAAGTAATAATGGCTAATGAGACAGTGTCATCACTGAATCTTATCAGTGTTTGGGTATCATTAAGCTACTGAAGAATCTTTTATGGAGGTCTGTAATTTAAGTACTTTTGAATATAGAAGAAATTCAAATATGGATTATTTTGTGGTATAAATGACTTTTATGTATCTCTTTGAATGTTTACTTAAATTTTATTTTCATGCAAAAACTCTAGACTTTATGAAATTGTCAGTTTTATATCCAGATTTCCACCTATATAATAATCACCATACATTGGTTTTGTTTTTCTAGAAAGATGTAACAATTTGGAGGAAACCTTCAGAAGAATTTAATGGATATCTGTAAGCAAAGTTTTATGTAGCTCTTAAGACTTTGTTAAACTTCAAATATATAAACAAATACACACATGATCACTAAATGATCATTGCTAGTAAAATTTGGCTTCTGCTTTTAAGATTTTAAATTTTCTGAGAAGCAAATCATGTTATGAATCCAAAGCCTTTAAAATGTCCATATCTCTTGTGGACTGAATTGGTGGTGAGGGGATCATAAATAATGATATCAAATGGCTGATAAAATCTTAATTTCTTACCATGGTGTATAAGACCCTTCTAATATTCTTTCTATATTTACTCAGTGCTCTAGCATACTTTATTCTAAGAATTTATCTTGAAGAAATTATCAGAAAGATAATAGTTATTTAAGTACTTGTCTCTTCCATCACAGCATTACTTCCAACATTAAAAATTATAAACAACTTGAATAATCAAAGTTGGAGAATGATTGAATTATAAAACGTGATATTAGACAGTCTTTAAAAAACGCATTTTCAGATATTATTTAAAAACATAAGAAAATGCTCAAGAAATAATGTAAAGTGAGCAAAGCAGAATACTGAATTGTATGTAGCACAATCATAGGTTGAGTTTAAGTATATATTTTTATGTATTAAATGTTTTTATTTAACAAAATATATACCTCTAGATGGCAGTTTTATGTGTGATTTTTATTTGTTTTTTGTTTTTTGCATATGAATTGAGTTGCATATGAGTAGAATGTGAATTATGCCTTTAACCAGTAAAAAAATATTGTTTTGTAAAGCCAGTGGAGACGGTTGCCTGGTGAAATTGGAGTGGAATATTCACATCCTTGGGACTTGGCACTTTTAAAAATGACACTGTTGGCCCCACTTACTATATACAGAATGTTTTGAAGTATAATACCAAAGATACCATTTCCAGAAAGATAAATTATACAATATTTATGACAAGGACAGGGAAATGAGTCGGATTAAGCATTGTAAGCAAGGATGGAAGTTAATTCTTTTAGATCAGTAATTCCCGTGAGGGTTGAAGAAGTGTGAGAAGTGCCAAGGGAGCACTATGCTTGGTGACAGGGAAAAACTTCATAGAGGAGCTAATATTAGAGCTGAGTCCTGGAGGAAGAATAGATATTTCTTAGAGAATGGAGGAAAGGAAATATTCATAGTCTAGGCAGAGGGAATTGCACATACTACATGAACACAGATGGGAAACTTTTAGGTGTTTGTTTAGGGAAGATGAAGTTGTGTTTGTATAGCTGGAGCATAAAGTATGGGGTAGGGAGAGCATGTCTGAAGGATTTTTGAATTCTAAACTAAGGAATTCAGTTTTGCACTTATCATCTGCTCACCTGTCACCCCCTACCTCCCAAATCCTCAAAGGATTTTGCATTTACTCTAATAACATTGTGAAGGACAGAAATGAGCATGGAAATTATAGAGAAGTAATTTTATCCTGGAGTTCCACAGCTAGCTTCTTGAAGTGTTCCTAAGATTGTATGCAAAGTTTTGTGACACTGTGTATATTCCTTGGAAGTGAGCTGTGACTTTTTTTAAAGATTCTTAAAGAGATATGTGATCAAAAGAGCCAAAAACTGATGCAGTGTTGAGTTGGACACAAGAGTTCCCAAATTAAGGACCTAGCATGGGAGTTGAAAATGACAACTTAATGTGAATGAGATTTATGATAGTGATGGTGGTGATAATGATGTTGGTGATGATAACGAACACTTATTGAGAACCAGATATTGTTCTAAGCACTTTACATCTGGGAAATCATCCTGATAAAACACATGGTGACTTATTAGTTCTGACTGTTGGAATGGGTTAAAGGAAAAGAGTCAAAGCTGAATTCCACGTTTCTAACTTGGGTGCCTGAATTAGTTTGTATTCCACCCCCACAACATACCCCAAGTTAGAGAACACAGGCAGGAAGAGCAGATTTAGGATGGGGAAATAATAGAAGCTTGAGCTTTAGATATTCACAAAATGATTAAAAAAAGTTTCAGATGCTTTACGAAAAAGAAAAAAGGCCCCACAAAACATTACTGGTAGAGTCAAAGCCAATCTATCTCTTCTCTTCTTTCCTCCCCAGAGGTAACTACTGTCTTGAAGTTGTATATATTATTCCTGTTTCATGCTTTGACCATGTTTGTGTGTGTGTTTTCTTTAGTAATTTGCATTAATTTTTCAGTGTTATGTTTTCAAGATTTACCCATGTTGTTACATGTTGATCTGTTCTTTCACTTCTATTTGAGTACACCACAATGTGTTTATCTGTGTTTGCAGATTTGCCTACTGAAAAATGTTTAGACTGTTGTCAGTTCTTTCCTATAAGGTACAGTGGTATAGTAAACTTTTTGGTACATGTGTCCTGCATGCTTAGGGACATACATCATTCAACTTAACTAGACATTGCCAAATTGCTCTCTAAAATGGTGACAGCAGTTTGACAGCTCTCATTCCCCTCCAGTACTTGTTATTAAGTTTTTAATCTCTGCCAGTCTCAGGGATGTGAGGTGGTACCTTGTTGGTAATTACTTGATTATGAGTGAAGTTAAGCATCTCTTCTAAATTTATTGACATTTCAAGCTATCTTAACATATCCTTTGCCCATCTTTTCTTTGGATTTCCTTTTTCTCATTGATTTATATAAATTAATTTTATACCCTCTATAATAAGTATATGTCTTTTTATACATGTTATACTTCTTCCAGTCTGGCTAGTTTTTAAAGAAAAGAAATTACTTATTTTGTCATTTGTGGTATGCAGGTTTTTAATTTTAGCCATCTTGTATTATTTTTGTTTTTGTGTTTTTATATATTCAAGAAATCCCCCTGTACCCTGAGGTCACAAAGATGGTTACTTATATATTTTTCTCAAAGTTTAAAAATTTTACATTTTACATAGCAGTCTTTTTTCTATCTGGAATTAATTGTTTTGAATGGTGTAAAGTAAGAATTCAGGTTTATTAGGATGACTATTGAGTCCAAGCACCATTTTTGAAATAGCACGTCTTTTTCGCACTGATATGTAATGCCACCTTTGAAATATGTAATGTTCTGATATTATTCATAAGTCAACCCTGGGTGTTATATTCCTGGGTGACCTATTTTTTCTATTTCTAATAAAAAGGTGTTTTTTGGTGGGAGAGGGATAAATAAGGAGTTTAGAATTATCAGATATACACTACTATATATAAAATAAACAAGGACCTACTGTATAGCACAGGGAACTATATTCAATACCTTTTAATAACTGATACTGGAAAAGAATCTGAAAAAGAATATATATATAAATGTAACTATGTAACTGAATCACTTTGCTGTACACCAGAAATCAACTATACTTCACTTTAAAAAAGTATTTAAGTCTGTGTAAAAATATGCATATACCTAATGATTAGAGAAATGCAAATCAAAATCACAATGAAGTATCACCTTACACCAGTCAGAATGGCAATCATCAAAAAGTTTACAAATAATAAATGCTGGAGAGGGTGTAGAGAACAGGCAACTCTCTTCTGCTATTGGTGGGAATGTAAATTGGTGCAGCCACTATGGAGAACAGTCTGGAGGTTCCTTAAAAAACTAAAACTAGACTTACCATATGATCCAGCAATCCCTCTCCTGGGCATATATCCAGAGAAAACTCTTAATTCAAGAAGACACATGCACCCCAGTGTTCACAGCAGCACTATTTACAATAGCCAAGACTTGGAAGCAACCTAAATGTCCATCAGCAGATGAATGGATAAAGAAGATATGGTATGATATGTGTATGTGTGTATATATATATAATGTTGCAATATATATAACTCAGCCATAAAAAAGAATGAAATAATGCCATTTGCAGCAGCATGGAGGGACCTAGAGATTATCATACTAAGTAAGTTAGACAAAGAAAAGACAGATATTGTATGATATCACTTATATGTGGAATCTAAAAATCTAAAAAAACATTATACAATGAATTTATTTCCAAAAAAGAAACAGACTCACAGACATAGAAAACAAACTATGGTTACCAAAGGGGAAAGCAGGGGGAGGGGTAAATTAGGAGTTTGGGATTAGCAGATACTACTATATATAAAACAGATGAACAACAAGGACCTACTGTATAGCACAGGGGACTATATTTAATATCCTGTAATAAACTATAATAGAAAAGAATCTGAAAAATTATATATATATAAACTGAATCACTTTGCTGTACAACAGAAACTAACACAACTTTGTAAATCAGCTATAGTTCAATTAAAAAATGTGTATACTAATAACATGTTAGAGCATAACTGAGAAAAGAACAGCACACAAAATAAATGGAAGCATTACAGTGTTCTGTAAACTGTTCTTGGCTACACCATAACCTAAAGGTACTTTCTTCATGGTAAATGCATAAGAGAGTCTTCAGATCTCTTATTAGATTTGAAGATAAAGAGTACATTCTGATGAAATAATTGATAGAAACTAATTTATCAGAAAAGTTGTTGGGATTTACTATTTTTGAAAAATCTTCACTAACTTTTACTTTTTTTGAAGTTAGCTCTAAACTTTAAGAGTATGTTGAAAATTTTCATTCTAATAGCATTTGACTTTTAATATTTTTTCTCCAGCTTCAAAGCCCAAGGTGTTATAGATGATGTTGTCAACAATATAATAGACCATATACGCCCAGGTCCCTGTCGTTTGGATTGGGACAGTTTAATGACTTCATTGGATATTTTGGAGCATTTTGAAGAGGTATTTGTTTAGAAATATTACTTCAGATTGTGTGTGTGCACACGTGTGCGTCCATGTGTACACACTTGTATTCATTGCTTTGAGAATAAGTAGTCATCGCAAAGATTTCACAGGAGAATCCTTGCTGCCTTTTAAAAAGCCTGAGTTTTTCCTCATATTAACTAATGAATGTTAGTCAGAACTGAGTTTGTTTTCCCCAGTAGCTCTATCCTTGCTGCTTAAGAGAATCATCAGTGTCTTTAGTTGTAAAACCTTAAGTGGTGTTCTGAAATCTAAAATTCTGAAAATATCAGCATCATATTTGGGTTTCTAGGTAGTTGTATTTAGGCTTTCCATAAATAATATTAAGTAAATATCAAAGTCTAAAGATAAAAATGCTACCTTAGGCATTAGAGAATTATGTAACCAAAGTGGCTTTCTCTTTTTCTATTTTTATTAATTCATTTCTTGCCATGTTTGAATTCCTTTATTGAAACATTAGCTGTTTTAGTCAAAGTATTTGTGGATTTTATCTTCTATACCTGTAGTCTACACCACCTACTTCCACTTTTATCATATAGGATAAAAGGTGACCATATTGAAATAGAGATTTGGATACTGGATAACTTAGCTCTGTATTTTGATTATATATCTTCTTCATGTCTATACATTAGCAATGAGATTTAGAATAGCTAGCTAAACCTGTCAGAATCACTGTAAGAATTGTTATTCATAATAATTATATTTTAAGGGAGTATTAAGTTTTTTGCTAAAGATTAACTTGTGATATATGTCTATGTATGTGTTTCCTGTAGAACTAAAACCTGTTACCTGTTCTCTTCCAGAATTGCTGTGTGATGCGTTACACTACTGCTGGTCAGCTTTGGAATATAATTTCCCCAAGAGAGTTTGTTGACTTCTCCTACACTGTGGGATATAAAGAAGGGCTTTTATCCTGTGGTAATTATCTCAAAACCGTACACTTTCATTTTGTTTTAAACATTTGAGTTTTTAGGCTGGAAGTTCCTTTTCACCCATGTATTTTCAACCTTCATAGTTATTTCATAATCACTAAGATTTGTTTGCAAATGCTAAACCCTAGGAATTAAAATAACAGTATCATGAAAGATTTTGCAATCTTTCTGATAGGTTTTTGTTCCTAGTGACACAGCTAACAAATATGGATCATATGACTGCCTCCAAGAAAGGATCCAGTCAATGGATTTCCTTCTAAGTCACTCTCAGGACACACAGCTTCTTAGTCATATAGTTAGAAAAATAGGCTTGGTATGTGTTGGAATATTTTTCTTTCCTTGATCTGTGTAATATTTTTCTTTTCAAAATTAAAAATACTGCTATTAGAAGGCTCCTGCTTTCTAAAATATATCTATAGGTAAATTATTATTTTCTTACGTATAGTATGTATTTGAGTTGGCAGTTATGGGTAAATAACTACCTGTTTATTCTTAACCAGTTAGTACCAAAGTTCGATATGGCAGTGCCTGTGGAGAGCAGTGGTGGTACCATAGGTTTGATTATTGGCACCTTGAGGCTTGGCTGCCTCAGTGAAGAGTCATAGTTTCCAAGGAGCTACCAAGATGACATGATGCCATCTATCCTGAGGGGACTGGAATTTTCCCCATTACATATATACCACTATTAGAAGTCCACTTGTTAATTATCTTTTTTTTAAAAGAAATTGAAGCATAGTCACTTTACAGTGTTGTTTCAGGTATCTTTTTCATTCTTCCATGGTCACTCTTGGGGCTTAATTTTCATCTACATGGATAAGAAGAAAAATATTTAAACAAGAAATCTGGTAATATTTTTTAATGAGCATTTTAGACTAATGTCATTAATTACTATTAATAGTATTATTTTAAAATTCCTTGTAGGGATAAGTCTTGACTGGAGTGAAAAGAGGCCAGAATTTGTTCGTGGATATAACCATCCCTGTGGTTGGTTTTGTGTTCCTCTTAGAGACAATCCAAATCGGAGTCTTTTGACAGGCTATATTCAGACAGATCTGCGTGGGATGATTCCTCAGTCTGCAGTAGATACAGCCATGGCAAGCACTTTAATCAACTTCTATGGTGATTTACAAAAAGCCTTACAAAAGGCATAAAATGTTTGAACTGGTATTATGTCCCCTGAATCACCTCTCTCTTTCAGGTGCATGGCCTGTAAAAATAATCTTTTTCTCTCTTGTGCATAGTATGTAGAAAAATTTGAGATGTTTTTGGTTTATTTCATTCCTAAAATAAATAACAGTGGGCATTGCAGTTTTCCTTAACAGTCATTTGCACATTGTTTGGTATGGCCGTGTGTCTAGCAATGAAGAGCATGACAAATCCACCAAGAAGTAGATATAATTCTTTGACTCAAACTCTTAGGAAATTGAATATTAGTACGAATATTTTGGCTGCTTAGAAGTTAGAGAAAGCCATGCTTCATGCTGGTAGGTTAAAATCACCTATTTTAGAGCTTTATGAACATTCTGCAAAAGTTTTAAACTTTACTGGAAGCTAAATATTAATGCTTTACTTTTGGTTTGTGCTGAGTTTGACAATATCATGGACTAAAGAAAAAAAGCTCTTATCTGTATTTTATAAAGATGAACTTCATTGTCAATTGACTTGTACTACTTTCAGTATTGAAAAGATCAGAAATAGAAAAGAATAGATATCATAGTAAAATGCAATTCAGTTTTGATACACAGATGGCATTATTTTGTAGATATCTTTAAAAATATATTTGTATCTTTATGTGCATTTATTTTGGAAGTCTTAAAAGCATTTATGCATGAATAAGACAATTTAAAAAGCTGCCAGATATGTGCTGGGGCACCACATTGATTGGGCAGTAGTCTGGGTTGTGGGAAGTGGTTGGTGGTATCCAATAGTGACCAACAGAGAAGCATCGCTCTAGAAAGTTAAATTCAATGAATGTTCTGTACGTGTTGCAGTTTTAAATGTTTCAGTTTCAAGTGTGTCACTCAACTCATAATGTATTACTAACTATGTCACAGACATTCACAATTGTGATGTAACTTCAGTCTGGAACTATAACAAATGCATTCATAGATTTATCCAAATGCCTAGATGAGTCATAACCAGAATGAACTATATGACCCTTGGTTTTGTGGGTACCTTAAATGAATATTGCTAAATGATTTTAACATTCCACATGATCTTTGGCTTTGAACTAACCACCTGGTTTACTTCTAAAATGAGAACTTGAGGGAAACTCAGTTGTCTGTGCAAATTTTTGTCAGTATTTATATTTGTGTATATGCATTCATCTTGAAATCTATTTCAGTGTTCTATGAGTTATTTATGTGTTACTATTACTGTTTCTTTTTCATTCTTTCTTTCTTTCTTTTGGTTAATGTGGGGTAAAGTGAGTTCTGGAAATCTCTATTTGTTAGAAGGGCAGGAAAAGCACAAGAGCATATGGTGGTTCAATTGGATGAAGGATTGATCTGTGTTTTACTTTACTGTGTTTCCCCGAGTGTAAAGAAAGCACGAGTTGCAGTTTTTCAGACCCATTTTGATAAAGTGGAAAAGTAGAGCTGATTTTTGTTTTTATTTTTTGCTATTGGAGATGTTCAAAAAAACAAAAGGTGGCAGCACCACAATATCCATAGTGAATAACCTGTTTTTAGACTGAAAATACTTTGTTTCAAGACGTGACAGAAGCAATGCATAAATGATACTATATTCTTAATTTGAAATTTATTATTTACCAATGTTTTTCCAAATTGACTATAATTCTTGAGTTGCTGGATTTCTCTACTTTTTTTTCCCTTGCCATGGGGAAAAAACTGAGCTGTTTAGCTTTCAGTTTCCCTTGCAATGGGGAAAAAACTGAGCTGTTTAGCTTTCAGTTTCCCATGGCAATTGTTAAATGTTAATTTTGACTTAATCTGTTATCTTTTATTTGGTTTTATTAGTGTAGAGTAGGAGGTTTCTTATATCCTAGTATTCTTTCTAGGATTGCAAAATACCAGCAGATGTCCAATTATAAGCTGCCCCAGATTGGGTAAGATTGCAACAAGATGTACATTACTATAAGGGCTATTATTACCTGGGTTAGGTGCCCCCAAAGGCAAATAAACTGTTCACTCTCAGCGACTCTATGTTCTCTTTGTTTTTTTTTTTTTTAACTTATTCCTCCAACTAGTGATTACATCAATCCACTGTTGAATGAAGACCCACTTCAGGTAACAGGACCCTCATGGAAAAGTTTTCATTGCAATATTGAACCATATGATGGATTAAAGAACTATATTTGAATTACCTGAAATTTATATGCAGCTTCTAGATGGCACTTTAGATCTGCTGGATTCTAGCTGTGCACTTTAAAAAAAAAAGGGAAAAAAACAGGTTTATTGAGATATAATTCCCATGCTATATAATTTACCAGTTGTAAGTTTACAATTCAGTGATTTTTGAATATATTTATAGTTGTGTAGCCATCATGAGAGCCCAGTTTTAGAACATTTCTGTCACCCAAAAAGATCCCTTTTGCCTGTTTGCTGGCTCATATTTAACCAAAGTTTAGCACAGTTGTCAGTATAAAGAAGATTATTAAAATGATTAGACCAGACTTTGTTTAGTTTTGTTTTCAATTGTAGAGGTGTTTTTGATTCTAAGCTCAGGAACCTGATGATAATGTATTAAATATGTTTTCTCAAATGCCGTAATGATACAAAATTTAAAGATGTGGGTTAGGATTAATATTAACATATAATAGAGTTTGCTGTTTCTACAGCAGTGAATATATAATTTAAAATTTCCTGGCAGCTGCATTTAAAAAAATCAAAAGAAACAGCTGAAGGTAATTTTAATAATATAGTTCACTTAACTCAACATATTCAAAATATTATCATTTTAACATGTAACCAGTATAAAAATCTTTAAGATAGCTTATATTCTTATTTTGTACTAATTTTTTGAAATCTGGTGTGTATTTTACGAATTTGGGCTGGCCACATTTCAAGTGCTCATTATCCACATAAGGCCAGTGGCCTCTATTGAATAGCACAGTTCTGTATGTATCAATTTGTCTTTCTACAATAAGAAGTAGAGGTATTTCATGAAATTACTCTCTTAAATACAAAATATTTTCTAGTCTCTGAAGCCTTCAGTGCTTGCTAAATGGGATTTCTTAACATTAGAAATAAATCATTTAGTAATTTTCAATAGAATAAAAAGTATAGCCAAAATTTTTTCTTTTAAAGATAATTAACTTTTCATAGGGCAATTAATGAAATGAAAGAATGTAATCCGCCTTATAATTAATGTGGTTGATTATTTTCTCTAGCTTATAGCTAGTTTGTATTAGAAACATGTATGCAGGAAATACTTGGCATAGTACTATTTTCAGTACATGGTACCTATTTTTAAGGAAATTAGTTTCATATAAGAAAATATAATTTATCATAAGTGATCCTTTTGCATGAAATATTAGTTTGTATTGATAATTCTTGATTAATCTTGAAGTTTAACAAAATACTCAGAAAAAATAATTGTAAGAATTTAGTGTTCTGCAGCTAAGTATAATATAAACTGCTAGAGTATTAAAGATAGACTGTAAATATTAAAAATCTCTTCATTTCACTGTTCATTGAAGTTGGATGTATTTCAAATTGTAGATTTCTGTCTGTAAATTGTCTCCTAGTAAAAAAACCAAGTCCTTTCTTTACTCCCTCTTTCTTTCCTAGCTGAAGGACATTTAATCAACACTCAGGTTGAATTAAATTAGTATCTCAAGCTAAAAACACTGTAACTGAGGTTGCCTCTGGAGAAGATAGGAAATCGATGCACAATTTAAGCCCCTAATGTCTATTGAGCTCTTTGTATGAGTAATTCCTTTGATGTAGATAAAAGCTTTACCTGTTTACTTTAGAGCATACTAGCATCCTTAGAACCTGTTGTTAAAATCCAGTTTCTTTGAATTAAGTGGATACTGTATCTATCCCAACCTTATTCATAAATTAACAAAACACAGAGAAGCTAAGTTTTCATTTTACCCTGTGTTGTATAATTACTTGTCCAGTTTTTCTCGCATGCCTTTCTTATTCAGTTTCCAGCAGTAGGGGATGGTGGGATCTGAGCATAGAAGAAATACTGGATTAAACCCAGAGCATAAGAAATTGAAATTATTATTTGCTTCTTATTTTGTTGCTTTCAAATATTTTACATATATTGTTAAATAAAATTTAATCTCTTGCAATTCAAAAAAAGCTATATTATATATGGGCTTTATTTTTAAGAAGTTTATAATTCTTTTATGAATCAATATGTAAACCTGGAACCTTTATTAAACTAGTAAGAGCATGTATTAATATAAATAAAATGTATATTTATTTTTAAATTGTTAAAATATATCAGAATAAAATTTCTACACACTTTTATATTGACTGTTGATACTATCTGTGTAAGTTGCTTTAACCTTATCTGAATATAAAGTATGTAATTTAGTTTCCTGAACTCTTAAAAAAGAAAAATGTAAACTGGAAAACTAAGATTATTAATGTACATGCTAAACCCCTGCCAATGTCTCATATAATATTAGCCACAATCCTGCTGAATTTTGATTTGCTATTATAGAGCAAGGATGATGACATACTCTGTGTCCCCGGAGACACAAGGTAGATCCGTGTTACTTGTGTTATCAGCTGTACAGGTGATTCGTGGGGTGTAGTATTCTGCTGATAAAAATCATGGAGGAAGTACAATGTACAAGTACCAAAATGGGCTTTTTACTCATTATTTGGATAGTATCGTTTTTTTTTTTTTCAGGAGCTTTACCTTCCTACTTAGGTTTTGCTTTAGTGACATCGCTTTAGTACAAGGCAGCTGATTCTTTATTAAAGGAAATAGTCCAGAGATTGTGCAAAATCAAGTTGAAATAAAAAGATGTTTCATGTAGTCAGAAATGGACTTGCAGATGGGAGGGGTTTTTGTTCTTCTCTAGCCTTTCCCTCAGTTAAGAAGTTATTGTTTAGGATAAGTGTGTCTTAACACGGTGAGGATTTTTGGATGTAATGGTACTTAGTAGCAAGTTGCAGTTCTGAGAGTAAGCCTCACTGACCTATTATCCCATCTCCTGAATATTTCACACAAATGTTTGCTCATTGATCAAGTGGCCAGACTCAAGACTTTCAGATCTTTTTACAACTTGTGCTAAGAAAGAGCTTCTTAGGAGTGAACAGGCAATTTTTTTCCCTTCATTCTCAAGTCCTGTAGGTTTGAAAGCATCATCATGAAGGAACCACTGAATATCATTTGGTTCAACAATTCCACATTAGGATTATTTCTTTGGTTTGGATTTCACAAAACTCAGAAAAGACTTTATGTAGTGTTACTGGAAAAAGAAAAAGAATTGAGGCTGGATTATTATATAGCTATCATAAATGTTGGTAAACATTATTCTAATAATGTACTTTAGTGATAGACTGATAGAAAAAAGTTACAATATGATTAAAGTCTGTAAGAAAACTAATGCTAGATAAAGACAATGCTTGTCTTTGGAAGGCATTCTTACGGTAATTTTCTACTTTTCTGTACTTTGAAATTTTTATGAAAATCAGTTTTTATGTGAATTAAGTGAATCCAGTGAATTAAGTTTCTAGTAGTGAGAGCACTGGGGTAGGAGATGGTCAACCCAGATCTCTTCTCTTCTTAGCACTGTGAACTTAGATAAGTCATTACTTCTCTGGGTGTCATTTCTCTTTAATAAAATAAGCCTGTTGGATTGGCTGGTTACTAAGATCCCCTTTTACCTTTGTGGTTTTAAGACATCACTGTAGAATACTAAAAATGCTATGAAACTCAAAGTACAATTTCATCTGAGAGAATGAAAAAACACACAAGGAATGATTCAACTCCATATTTCAGATATAAGGAAAATGTCCATTGTGTTGCTCTTGAACTGTGGTAACATTTCAAATCACAGAATGCAAAGTTTTGGTGGGCTCTTAGATGATTTATTATCATACTGTACATGCAAATTGCTTTACAAATTTCCCAGCAGTAAGGTATATGCTTCTCTTGGCATGCTCTGACAAATCTGGGTGAACTTGCACAAAATAACATTGGCCCTCGTTACTGTCAATTTCAACACTCTACCAACATCCATTTTGCCTCGTCATATTCTTCCATTATGTTCCTGGGAAACACCAAAAAATTAGCATGTCTGTCACTTAACTAGGTTATTCCAATCTGAGTCCAAGAAGAAGGCACAGTTGTCTGTGGCTCTCATGTTGTCTGCCCCAGGCTTTGGGCAGCTGAGAGAGCCAATGACTGTTGTGTCCCATCTGCAGGAAGTTGGGACTCACTGTCAGTCACTGCCGTTGAAGAATATGGTAGCTCAAAGGCAAAGGGGCATGATTTTGATGAATTCTCTACAAACATTCTCTCTATTTACATTTATGGCCAGGTCGGACTTACATGTTTACCTAAAAAATACTGTAATATATCTTTGTATTAAGAGTCAATAGCACCATTTTGACAGGTTTTTAAAATGAAGTGTTGACAGCTCCTTTTTCTAGTACTTTTCAATCAGGAATTGGGAAAGTAGCCTACAATCTTGGCTGTGTCAACTGAAATACTAACACTTTTTCTTTGTCCTCCAAATCCTACATGCACTTGTTTTTGGCTAATGACTTGCAGTCTAAACTATTGGAGATGTAGGTTTCCTGTATGTAATAGTCCATTAATCTAATCTCCATGCTGCTGCTGAGCTGCTTATGTCCTTTTAGTCCAGAAAACTTTTGACAACCCAGCAATACAAAATTTTCCTCTAGGAAAAACTAGAAAAGACATACCAGATAATGTCACCAAAATCTGAAAACCCTAGTAGGAAGTATTAATTACTCAATGCCTGCTAACTTGTGTTTTCTTTATCTCCCTCCCACAGTATCTCTATGTCTTAGCTTCTCTTCTGTCAGATGATAGTCAACCTTTGTCCCTTTCTTCATTTGTCCTAGGGAATAATGCAGCCATTTACTAATCACAAACATTATCTAAAACAAGCAAAGTGGCAAGACAACTAAAAGTATATATACTGTAATCTGATTTTTAAAAAATTAGTTTCTTGAAGATGGATGTAAAATAATACCTGCAATGAGTGATATAAAAAGGAATGTATAGAAGGGGGTGTAAAGCAAAAGGGACGGATGTAGAAGACAGGACTTCACAGGATCAGCTTGATGTTTGGGAAAAGCAGCTGAGAATTTTAAATTTTGTTGTCTGAGGCTTAGCTTTCATGCACAGGTTATCTTTTGGAGTCTAAACTTTCAGATATAATTGTATCTCAAATCCTGTGGGAATTGCTCCTTCCAATCAGATAATTTGAAAGGTCAAAATAACTATGAAAGAAGAGACCTTGAGGTGGGCTTCCACTGGAAAAGCTTTAGCAAGTAGTTAGGTAATTTTCTAGAGCCACAGGGAATTATTCAGGTACTGGAGTTTTGCCAAACTTACTCAGATAATCACTATCATCTTTTACTCTCCTTTGTTAGTGGAGACCTAGCCAATGCAGTTTTTGCTTTTATTGACTGAGGCTTTGTTTCAACCGGTGACTTGCAAAATGTCTTTGATGATTTTCATTTTGCTTGAGGATGCACCAAATTAGCCATGGATGTAGGAGATCACAGAGGGCTAGATGCTCTGAGGAAATGCTGCACATGTGTCTACCAGTAAGAAAGGGGCGAGGAAGTCTAATTCAACTTCACACAAGATCTGAGACTTGAGCAGACTCAGCAACACTTCCCTGCAGACTTCAGCCTCTTACACCCAGCATTGTTCCTTCACCGCTGTGCCCTTCTCCGTGCTCTGTATATTTCCCAGCCAGATGCACTGCTTTCCTCCTCCCTCCCTGCGAAGGTCTTCCCCATTCTTCATATCGAGCTGGTGTTCCCACAGAGCTTCCTTTGATTGTGCCAGGCAAAGGCAGCTCTTCCTGCTTTCCCTCCCCGAAGGCTTACCGCCTGCCTAGATTTAGCACAGGCTATATATATACACACTTGTATTTTCTAACTACAAAGCTCACTCCTAGCGGGTAGCATGAGTTTAATTCATCTCTGACTCTCATTGTACGTAACTGTCTCTGAGTGAAAGTTTACTGAGAAAATGAGTTCTTGGCATGGGCTGCTCATGGAAATCTTCAAAATCAGCAAATCATTTCCTTAAAATTGTGCTTGTGATGTAGGCCGAATATCCCCTAAACTACACTGCTTATTGTTTTGGGAGGAAAATGAGCTATTGACTTTGGTTTATTCGTTTCTAAGGGAAGCAGGTGACCTAGATACTGAAAGAAATTTAGAAATTACAACTTAAGTCCATTAACAACTGCCTTCAAACTCAGCAATCAAGGAAAATGGGTAGGTGGGAATGTGGAACACTAATCTACATTTTACCTTTTCCCTCTTCCATTCCAGTAGTGTCTCCCTGCTACTCACATCAACGAGGAACTGGCAGACAATTCATCTTTTTTCTTTTCCTGAGTTCTACAGTGTGTCCAAGTGGCTACATCATATTGATTGCTGCAGTAGTTTAAAGAAAACAATTTATTATTTAATTAGAGTCATGATAACATTTTAGGTATTCCTAAAAATAAGCTGATTTTCTACTCAATACCTCATTTGTAACCTTTTGGCTACAGATGTTCAAAGTCAAACACAAAAGTCATGCATGCCGCATTCTCAGTATCTGGGTCACTTGCTTCCCTTAAGGCAGATATCGTGGAATGAATAATTTCTCTGTGACAGAAATAGACCAAGAGAAGGGCCCTTCCTGGGTTTCTAAATACGTAAGAAAAGGAAGTAAAGGGAAGCATTTACTCAAGGCCTTCTTTTTTTGAAGAAACAAAATAAATAACACTCAGAAAAATGGGGTTTGGAAAGTAGCTTTCTTATATAAAGGAGTTGGCTCTTTGCCTGTTCCCTGAGCTATTGATGAGCAAGTCACTGTCACAGAATGTCACATAATAAAGCACATTTCCTAAAAATTATTAAATGAAAATCCAGTTGGTATAAATTACTTGAAAATATTCTGAAGGATTCAGAACCAAAGTGCTCTCTCATTTATTAGCTTACTAGTAACAGCTGCAGATTAACTTAAATGTGAGCAATGTAAACTGTCATTTACATGATTTTAAATAAAAGGATCAAATTTCTAAAACATGCTCAAAGTGCTAGAAATGTTTTAAATTCCTCCCTCTTAACCAAGTCAATTCATACTCTAAACTTTTTTCAGGCATTATGCACTTCTGAATTTTTAGTTCTGTAGGGAAATTTTACTGTTTACTTGTATTTCCAGAAAAAATATTGTTGAGACCACCTGCACCGAAACAAACCTCTCCAAACTTCCTACGAAGCAAATGGGAATAAGAACCTTAAGCTAAGGGGAAGAAATTTGGAGTATTGTAATCTGTATACCTAGATATCACCAAAAAGGCAGGGTGAAAAAATAAAAAATAAGGTCATCAATTTTTTTCTGTAAAGGGCCAGATAAACATTTTAGGTTTTCTGGGCCATACAGTCTCTGTTGAAACTACTAAACTACTAAACTAAACTACTACAGTCTCTGTTGAAACTACTAAACTCTGTCCTAGTAGCATGAAAGCAGCCATAGCCAATGTATAAATAAGTCAGCATGGTTGTGTTCTAATAAAACTTTATAAAACAGGCCTCTGGTGGATTTGCTCCATGAACCATAGTTTGCCTGACTCCTGAAAACTGTTCTTTGGAGATTTAAATTTGTTTCCTTGGGTAATTATGTGGCTATTACTTAAAAACAAAACAAAACAAACAAACAAACAAAAAACACATGTAAGCTTTATATGTATATCACAAAGACCACAGATGAAAGAATGATTGGCATTCAAATAAGAAAGAGTATAAACATTAGCCTCTAACTTGTTTACTAATAATCCTTTTTGCTTGATACCTGTAGTTCATTGAGCATAAAGAATGACTTAAACATCTGTCACCCGTCTGCTGTTCCCACTCAGTGAACTCAAAGGACATCTTAGAATGTCAAGGGAAACACAGCAACATGTCAGAAATATAGTACTACTATTACATTGTTTGGACCTAACAATGAATGGGCATGTGAGTTAATTCTTTAGGCTTGGGGGACATGAAAATATTACTGACATTAAGTGTGCAAGAATAGAAACACTTTGAAAAAAGTAATAATCTCGGCAACAAAAATGTAAACAAAATCGTGGCTAATTAACGTTATTTGTATGCTACAGTATATTAGCTGCATGATAGGCTATAAAAATAGGTGAAGTTAAAAAGAGGCAGTTATGACAGTTGTCAATTTATAGTCATTCTTACTTATATCCTTTACAAACCAGATTAATTACCATATACATATCAAGAAAAGGACAAACCTAGTAAATTTTTATCATCCACAACTGATGGTCAGAGTTTGAGAGTGCTTAGGAAAAACAGCAGCTTTCAAAAATCCTAATATGAAGCCTATTGTATTTGAGTAGCCCAAAATAACCTCTTAAAAGAAAAATAAAGATTATCATATAATCTGACTGAAGATTAAGTATCTGTCATTTTTAACACAGTGAACCACAGCAAAGATTACACAGATATAAATATTCCCTAGCTATGGGTATTCCAGGTCAATTTTCAAAATGTGCTGAAAACAACTATTTAAGACGAACAGTATGATTTTGCAGTCTTAGCATTGCTGTTTATAGTTTCAAACTAAATTCTGGGCCACTGAAGGCTCCACATTTCTCCAACCAGGCTGGGATAATCTTTCCAGGATTTAAGAGTATTTCAAAGTCCTAGAGGGTGGCCTGACAGCCAGAGAGATGGAACAAAACATTGGTCTGGGACAAGTGGTAGCAAACCAAGTCATGGGAAGAGCAAATGATTAGTGGAATCCCATTTTCCATTACTGACTATACCAATATTCAAACAGTATCACTTTCAGTCAAAGCATGGAAGAGGTCTTCTCCCATTTGGCTCATTTGAGCCCGACCAATTCAGATGCCTGGAGTCTTCTCTAGAGCAATGTCTGATTCCTGCCAAAGACTCAGATGGTCCACTCTCATGGCAAGGCTTCCATCTTGTCCTAGGTGACCTCTGAGCCAGGTGACAGGAAAAAGGCTGTATCTTGAGGGATGTTAAAATCATACAATCAAACCTTCTAGAGTATATCATAGACAGTGTATGAACATTAGAATTTTAAACGAGCAAACATAAATTAGTCGTTTGTTATTGCTCTCCAAGATAGTATGTAAATGGTTGAGCTTTGTGAGCTAAGACATATTATCCGATCTCAAGTGACATTTGAAAGTAACAATGACAAAAACTGGCCCTTAATAGATCAGGATATAGAAAGAGGAAATGCTGAACTTGGTTACCATGGATGGATAGCTGTTATCTCTCCAGTGATTTGTCAAGGAGCCAGAAACTCACCCTGAGTTGTGCCAGGGGGAGAAAAGGACTTTGAACAAAAAGTTTTATAGAAAATTATTCGTTAAATTTCTGCTTATCATATGGTTATGAATAGTACAATACCAATATTAAGATTATATATGCATAAATGTTTAAAAAAACACTGAAGACACACACATAGTCTAACCAGTAAGCAGTATTTGACCAGTAAATGCTCAAAGTTAGCAACAACCCTGATCAGGAACATACCAGTGATGAACAATAAGGAAATTGGAATATGACCTAATAGGCAGTAATTACAAGGATATTACAAATACTATTACGTAGGTTAATGTCTGGAAATTTTGCACCAGCTAAAGTAGACCTTGATAACCAGACTGAACACTCTGCAATGACAAGTAAATTACATAATGGCATTGTAATTATGTAATTGACTCTGCTCTGTGTATTTATGTCAATTTATGTGGAGTCGACCTCATCAAGAAAAACCTAGCTCTGATTCACTTTGTTGACTTTTTTTTTTTTTTTTGCATTGCTTTGCAAGGACAATCCTAAAACAGAATAAATGGTTTACTAATTTTATCCTTTGCCTTTTCTGGCATTTACTTCTTTTCTTTTTCTGATTTGAAATTCAGCCAAATGCTTCTGTGAAACAACTGAATTATGAAACAAAATGGCTGTCTCTAAATCTTCAGTCTGCAGGAAACTCACTGGGAGTTACCTTGAATGTGAAACTGGAAATAGGGATTGCTAAACATTCTAAATTACAAAATATGTTTAAAATACTATGTAATTGAAGTCACAGTAAAAGGCAAACTGTTTCTTTTAAAGTTTGCCACTAAAAATGGCTATAGAATCTTGAGCATTATTGTGAAATAGCAATATGTAAGAAAATGTTAAAGTCTTTTGAATCCATGTGTAATGGCAGTGTTGATTAAACCTCTCTAAGGAAATCTAAAAAATGCCAGCCATGGCCATATTCACATTTTAGGGATAACTAGGATGACATCATCCTTATCATACAGTCTTTCTCATGCAAATTTGGTATGCTTCAAAAGGATTTTTAGAAAGAAATATTACCTGCAGCACAAGGATGGTGTCCAGCTTATTTCAGGCCTACAAAATTCCATTCAAGTTCAGTGCGCACTCTTTCCTGAATGAACACACATGGTTTGCCTACAGTAGATTTTGGTACGTGAGAACCAAAATCATGGCAGTACTCAGGAGACGTTAGCCTGCAGTCAAGATTCCAGGGCCCAGAGAGGGATGAGAGGAACTGTGGCCAAAAGACAACTTATCAATGCCCAGGCAAGTATTATTTTCTAAAAGTCAAGTCGGGAAATACTCTTCATTTGAAGCATATGAATAAGTAGAAGTGGCCAATAGAGTTTTTACTCATTTCAGTCTATGACATTTTTGAAACAGCTTTTTGGCCTTCTACTAACTCATTTGTGTGGAAAACTGAGGCAGCTCAAATCTAAGCACAGAAATTCATGTGTCATTTTGCTTAAAAAGTGATCTAGATCAGTGCTCTTCCAGTATAGTAGCCACTAGTCACATGTGGCTATTGAGCATTTGTACTAAAGGTGTAACATGCAACTCTTGCTTTTGAAAACTTAGTATAAAAATAAAAAATTTAAAAGATCTCTTTTTCATATTGATTATATATTGGAATAATAGTTTGGATATATTAGATTAAAATATATAGTTAACTTGCTTTTTTTTACTTTTTAAAATATGGCTAAGAGATAATTTAAAATTACATACATGGTTTATATCATATTTATATTAGCACTTGTTCTAGACAGTAACTTCTACAGCCATACTGTTCTAATTTCTACCTTATTTATGTATTCATGGGACAAATGAGCTCTTACGGTCTGAGAAAAACCACTGGGATTCCAACTAGACTTTTTAAATAGGGGAAATAATTCAAGATTGTCCTTCTTTATGGCAAAATAGTTTGTGTTATGTATCTGAACTTATCTGTAAACAAAAATTAATAATGTAACATAATAACTGTCAGCTCTAAAAAGCAAAATGTAATTGTTGTTCTTTGCTAAAATTCCCTTAATTATTTTGCTTTGTGACTATATTGTCCATTAAGGTAACATTATGAAATAGCCCATCAAGTTAAGTTTCTATCTGCATTAGTCTAACATTATTTAGCTAAATTATCTTTGAGATAGATAATATACCCCATTTTAACATGCAATATAAATGTTTACTGCTCTCTCAAAAATGTTAAAAATGTTAAACTGTATCCCTACAAAATCTTAGATTGAATCATCTGGCTAAAATGACCAATTCCTATGAAAGTTTGCCTTGTTTTCCACTGAAATGACTAAATCAGTCACTATTTACGCATTATCAGGACAATCTTTAACATACAAGTCAAAATTTAAAACTCCCACTGATTTGTAGAAAGTGCAATTTACAGGTTAAAAAAAGAGAAAATTACCCTCACACCCTCAAGTACTCACCAAGGAACAGGCATGTGTACTCATTTAAATGGGTAAATTCTTACACACACATTGGTCTTGGCGTTTGCAGTGCTCTTCACACTGCACAGTCCACAGGTCCAGCCAGTGCCGTCGGCCCTGAGTACTGGAATGATCCAATGACTGCCTTGGAACAATACGGAGGTGGGCTGGGAGGGACAAAGTGTTATCTTCCAACTAGTAATTGCCACTTTCCATTAAGATTCCTTTCCCTCTCTTCTTCCCCTTTCCAATATATGGGACATTTACCATATATACTGCTAAGTCTCTGTGGGAAAAGTATACCAGGAATTGGTCTTTTAAAATGGAAGTCTTAATGCTTGGGGAAGAAGGCATTTTTAAAGGTTAAAACTAGTAAGCCCCTTATAATAGGTAAAATCGGAATTCTGAGAGAGAATAAAGAAGAAACAATAAAGAAGATAAAGTACTATTAGTTCATAAAAATAAAATGAATCATAAAACAATCTCTCTCTGAGACCAGATGTGCCCTAAGGGCTTTTTCCTGCATGTCAGTGGTCTGTCAGGCCCCTATATAACGGAAGACGAGAAGTTCTATCTCATTTCCTTCTCTTGAGAACAGTAGTAAAGGAAGATTTACACTTGGAAAGCAGAATGTCTGCAAGGTCCAAAAGCCCTCAGAAACCAGAGATTTAATTTCATTTTCCCACTTAATAGTTTTGAGGAAGAGCCAAAAGAATTTAAGATCATTTTTTTATGAAGATTTTTATGTGACAGTCATTTTTATTGTTCGTCATCTTTGCCTGAAAATAATCCTTTTTTAAAATTAAGGAAACCTACTAAAAATGTGATGCATAATTAACTTGATGAAAATGTTCATTTCAGCTCAATCTTGAAATAAATCTGAGGTACCTGGAATTTAACTGTGATTTTTATAAGGGAGATGTGTTCACATGAAAACCGAAGAAAAATCTTTTGGGAAAAAAAAGGTAAAATATTAGGTCTAATGTTATAGCTTCTCAAGATTCTGATTTAAAATCTGTTTTTTCTTTATTTCTTTTTGTTTTTGTTTATTAAAGAAAGTAACAAGTTGCATTATCCTAAATTTCTTGACCTGGAAACTTTCAAAACTACAATGTAAATTATGGGTGCTTCCATTCCAAATATGAGAAAAAGATATACTAGCTTTTCAGAAATGTCTTTAGTTCATAAGCATTATATCTAAATAACCATCAACTGAAGGAAAAAAGGACTTTTATAAGCAAAAATATTTCCTTATGATAGTAAAGTCAATAAAGAATGATCTTATAGTGGGATATTCCCACTCTATTCAGATATTTTGGCACCAGCCCTTGGGGTAGATTTTTCTAAATATTTGAAATTTGGTAATTAGAGAGTTTATCCATAAAAATGTTCCTATTCTTAAAGCTGTACAAGCTCATGAATAAATTCAATTTTACCTGAAAAATGACAGGGAGTCAGTCTTTGTTACTGTAAGTTCCAGTCTTATCTCCTTTTCTTCCCTAAATTTCTTTATTCCACCCTAAGTGTTGTTCATCAGAAGGACTTCTTACTAGAGGACAAGTGAAGGAAAGAATACATTCCTCAGCATGAGTTTATAAAATACTTCTTCTAGGACTGTAAAATGGCAGGATTTTGTGATAGAACATTTTTGGTTATTAGTAATATGGTATATATAAATAAAGACAAGATAAAAAAAGCATTCTCCTTACAAGCTTTAGGGGCATACAGTTTCATAGCCCTTAAAGTATGCTTCAATTTCTTACCATTATATGTGGATTTTTTTTTTCACATACCATACAACTATAACCTAACCACTTTCTTGAAAACAGTTTGAACACATTATTGAAAATATTGTGAATGTCATGGGAACACATGCTCTAACTAGTATTAGCTGAGCAACAGTCCAAAGGAATTACTGCCTTGTGAAGAAATCAAAGGATATAGGATGGCTAGGCTTTCAAAGCAAAAACAATTTGTTGCTATTTACTTCAAATGTGTGCTACTGGTCCCTGAAAATGTATGTTTTTAAATGTTATGTTGTGTTTACTTACTTGCATTTTCAAATTTAATTCATCAGTATTAGGTATACATTACATACCATAGAAGACATTATTTTTTCATAAAGCAGTCACATGCATTGAAGTTAGGATTACCAACTGATATATATGTATTTTGTTTTGCACCCCCAAAACAGAATGACTATAGCGCACATCATGCTTCCACCCCTTCCCTGCTGAAGGACAAAATGCATAAAGTGCCAGGATTTGGCTCCCAGATTGGAAGGAAGCCAATTTAGTTCTCTGGCAGGATCACATCATTCTGCTGAACTCCAAATTCCAGAGCAGGGTTTTCTTGCTCTTCCTTAGAGGCTGCTGCTTCCTCAGTAGTCTTCAGCTTTTCCTCCACTAGGCCCTCTTCTATTTCCGGATCAGCCTCCTTTATCCCATCCTCCATTGCCTCGGACACCATCTTGGTGGCCTCAGCAGCATTTATATCAGCATCTTTAATCTCGTCTACGGCCTGCACCTTCAACAGCTCAGCCTCTGCCCCCTCAACTGCCATGCAGGCCCCATCTCCTTGAATTTTCTCTCCTTCTGTAATAACTTTAACATCCTCATTGCCATCTTGAGTTGGAGATGGCTCTCGGCTGGCCTTCTGGCTCTCCTGGATGCTGCAATGGCTGCTGCTGGCACTTCCCAGCCGGGAAGAGGCTACTACGGCCTTCACTGCTGCCTAATTGGAAACAGAAAAATGTCAGGTGTTACTTCCACTTAAAATCACAAATCAGAGCTCAATCTCAATTTTGCACTCAGGGAGTTTGTTATTATATGGTAGTGTTTAATCTCTGAAAGTATATTATTTCAAGATTGTCTAATGAAAACTTGTTTAGAGAATAAACAGCAAAAGCTTTTTAATCTCAAATTAGTGTATTTAATCATCTGGACAACTGAAAGCCTGAGTAAATGCATTTTCCAATGGACTACTAGGTTTCAAAAATTTTAGATTGTGTTTCCCAAAGTATGTGTTTCATGGAACACTAGTTCCATGGATATTAATAGGTAGTACGGAGAAAAGAGTTCCACCATCAAATTTGTTTGAGAAATCCTGGGTTAGGTCAGAGTTATTTAATCTAGAGTATTTAAAATTAATTTGACCATGGAACCCTTCAGGTTTATTTAGTATCGGCCTGTAAGGAATTGCTGAAGAGAAAACTATTTTTGACCACCAAATGTTCTCTGAGATCCCCTGTACATATAGCTAGTCCTAAACACCATTATGTAAGAGAAAAGCAGCTAATCTCTATTCCATATACATTCAACAAAAGAGATATATTTCGGTGGATAATATTCCCTATCACTTGAATTATTTTAATTTTTACCAAATATGATAATTATTTACCTATATTACAAAATAAAGGTATTAAAATTGTTTTCCAATTTTTGCATATTCAGAAAGAAGACAACTTTCTGAATAAATATCAGCTTCCTGAACAATTCAGTTCAAGCAGTTCAGCCTTACGTGGGAAGCAGTGATAATGTATTTGTTTGGTGAGTTAATCTCAACTTACAACATATTTCCCTTTATTAACAACAAATTCTTACGAGAGGATAACAGAACTGTGTGTGCTTTACACCAGCACTGTTGGGATTTCAAAGCAGGATTTTTCCTGGTACCACAGGAGACGAATAATAGTATTAGATAAATAATAGTGGACTTAATTATCTTTGATCGTCAAGATATGAGCGAAATCTTTTTTTAAATAAAATGAAATAAATGCCATCTTACCTTCAGCTTGCGCCGGGCATTGAATTCTTGGAGCTTCTTTTGAGCCGTATCCATGTGTACAAAATTGGCTGCTTTACCTGTGACCCAGGGGTGCTGGAGAGCTTGGAAGGTAGTCAGCCTTTTCTTAGGATCCAACACAATTAATTTTCTGACCTGAAAAATAATAAAGAACCACAGACTTCTTAGGGAGATTTTTATGTTGACCGGGGCTTGCCCCTCATCGTGTGAACTTCTAGGTCTTATTCTATTTCCTTGGCAGTACACTAAATATACATTAAAAAAAAATTAAGCCCCAAGAGGTCACTTCAGGTAGCATTAGCTGAGGGAGTCTGAGAAGATGGTGGTGTGCACTACCTGAGAACCCCAACTGGCAGACAGCTTGACCGCAGAGGTCAAAGAAACAAGTCCTGCCTTGCCTATGGACTGGAAGTTCTTTGAAGGAGAACCAGCATCTGAATAATTCCAGGCTGCACTTCACATCACTCAGAATTCAGAACTTAAAATACATCTCAATGGAGATGGAATCGTTCATGCATCCATCATTCTATGGGGACTGAATGGCAAACGAAAGGGGTAGTATCATAGCCATTATGATTATACTATGATTCTATCATGAACTTCATAGCTCTCTCTAATCTCTTGAGGGTACCTGAAGACATAAGCCAAGAGCTGGAGTAAAAGCCTATT
Organism: Camelus ferus; assembly: GCF_009834535.1. Taxonomy (NCBI): domain Eukaryota; kingdom Metazoa; phylum Chordata; class Mammalia; order Artiodactyla; family Camelidae; genus Camelus; species Camelus ferus. The sequence continues at coordinate 76,431,797 of NC_045698.1, read as the reverse complement.
TAAAATCAAAGCAAAGGTGTCAGTGGCTTTGGGGTATGATTTGTTTAAAGGACTGAATTCAAACCAGTGCAGTCCATTCTGGGAGGTTTACCTTCTTGTAAGGATGAGCAGACAGTAAATTGTCAGGAAGATCAACAAACAAAATAATCCCCAGCCCTGGTCTCAGGAGGGGTGACCCGGAGTGGGGGTAGAGAATATCTGGATCAGGAGGCATGTTCAAATATAACTTGGTCAAGGTCTCTAATTACTTCTGTGACCTTAGATAAAAACCCACATATGAAGTGGGTAATATGGACGCCCTCCTGGGTCCTTTTTTCACATGACCTCATTTCCACCCAAATTCCTTTCTATATGCATTCTTAAGTGCACATAACATTTTAAAAATTCATGTAATCCTTTCCATAACCTTATTAATTAGTAACTGTTAGCTCCAATTCATATATGAGCAATGGAAGGAAGCTCAGGAAGATTTAATGACTTGTCTAAGGTCAGACAACTGGTAACTGGTGGAGGCTATACTCAAACTCAGGTCGGTCTTACCTTAGAGCCTGTCTCATGCACTACACCATACTGCCTCCAAGGTAGTCAGCCTCTCTGGGTTTCAGTCTGCCAATGTGTAAAATGAGGGGCTTTGGATGATTTAAGGCATAAGGTCTTTTCTAACTCTAATAACCTAAGAACTGAACACAGGTTAACAAAATCAGGCAAGTCGAATGAAGAATAAATACTTGGCTTTCCTTTCACTTTCTTTCTGTAGCATTTGCAAAGAAATGTGTGTGGGGGGTAGAGACGCTGAATTTGAAAAGGGTAGAGACATAAGACTGCTTAGGCTTAAACTCAGACAGGAGGTGGAGGGAGACAAGAAAGACTAAGAGAAAGAATGCATGGTAGTAAATACAAATCTGATAGGAGTCATAGCTATCATCTGTTGAACACATATACTAATAATTTTATGTAAATGATACCTAATCCTTACAACATCCTTGACAAGTAGGTATTTCCCTCTCATTTTCCAATTATCCGTTTCCTCTTTCTCATCAATACCATCCTCCTCTGCATGAAAATACAAAGAATTTACTGAAAGCTAGTATGTACCAAAAATTTCTAGATGTCATTTATTAATTTCTTATCCGAAGATACTGATACACTGAATTATTGAGAAATTTGCTGAAGATCAGAGAGATCCAGTGAACTTGTCAAGTTTCAAACCCAAAGCCTTGCCATTATCCTATAGCTACGCTAATGAGGGACTGTAAGTCTGGCATGCTGGAAGGGAGAGTAAGGGAGAGTGATGTGAAACGTCACAAGAAAGGGTGACAGGCTCCAGATGAGCTAATGTTGTGTAGAGCTTGTTAAAGATTTTGGAGTTTATCCCCAGAGCCTGAAAGCAGGACAGTGACATGATGTGATTTACTTATAAGACCATTCCTTTGGACCCTGTGTGGAAAGGGTACTGGAGAAGGGCACAAGAAGAGGCCAGGAGACCAGACAGGAAGTTGTGGCTGTGGACCAGGAGAGGATGGGGCAAAGACTGGGACAGTTGTGGTGGAGGTGGAGAGAAGTGGACGGACCCAAGAGATGTTTAGAAGTGTGGGGCTTGACGTGAGGGAGGAGCTGGGATGACACATCCCCATATCACACCACTGCCTCTCTTCCCAGATACACTGGAAAAGCCTTGGCCTGTATGGAATCCATTTTCATGAAAGAACATGGATGGTAAGGAGGGAAAATGGTTAAGTGGTCTGGAAACCTGGATTCTTAGTTCTTAATAATGCCTTTTGCTGGGAAGCTGTGTGCACTTGGACAGTCATTTCTCTTCTCTGGGCTTTAGCACACTCTTCTTTAAAATGTGGGGAAGATTAGATGACTCCTAGACCCCTTGGAGATCTAACCTTCTGTGATTCAAAAGTCGTCTTTTAGTTATTTCTGCATGGTTTTTCTCTAGAGGATTGATGGTAAATAGTTCACGCACATACTAGTATTCTTATTTTAGAATAGGTGAATCAACTCCCCAGAGTGGGAGTGTTTCTTGAATGCAAACAAACTTCAAGTTTCCTGAATTGAGAAGCCAAATGAAACAAACAAAAAAACCCAAACAAAATGTACAATGTAACTGGTTTATAATGCCAATCATGCATGATGGGGCTAGTTTTATTACCAGGATATTTTAGTAAGTTTGTAGTATTTCAAGAAGCAATGTTGTTTTATTCAAAGTATAACTAATCTAGGTGATAACAAGCCATTTTAAAACAGAATTCTTCTGCATAAGTTATGTTTGGATTCACCCAGCATAGCTGTCTTCATAAGCAAGGCTCTACACTGACTAGGTGGTTAAAACTCATTAATTAATATGGCAGTAATTTATAATTTGTGATGATTCAGCTAGAGATAAATACATCTGTTTTTCATTATCTATAAGGAAAATGCACTAATGTGCATTGTTTTCATTAAAAGTATTTTGCAATTAAAAGGAAATAAGATAGTAAGAAGGGCAAATTTAAAAAATGGCACTGTCCATTAATTCTTTAAAAATGCATGTATGACTGAAGCATTGTGCTGTACACTAGAAACTGACATAACATTGTAAACTGACTATACCTCAATACAAAAAAAAAGAAAAAAATGAATGTAAGGATTTTATTTCATTTTGTTACATTTTATTTCCATCACACTTACCAAATCCTTGGCATTTAGAGATACTTCATCCCACCAGGGGGAGATAAAGTAATATTCACAATTAAGAATTCTCCTGAACATAAACTGATCACCTCTTTCATCATAGAATGGTTCAAATCCACAAAGTCTAGAGGGACAAAATACAGAGAATAAAATATTTTTAGAAGCCTAAGTACATTTCATCAATTTTCTGCAGAAATTCAAGACTGTCCTTTTTCACAGCTTCCTGTTATCAAGGTAAGTCTGCTCAGCACAAGTATGTAATGGTCCCGTTAACAGTTCACTTTTGATTGCATATACACACAATCATGTCTTCAGGAAGTAAGAACAGACACAAAGCCAATTTAAGATTTCTATAAAAAATTATAATCATATTAATAATTATGACACAAAACAACAACAATAATAGCTAACACTACTAGAGGTGCCATGCTATAGCGCTATTTCCATGGATTTTTTTTTTCACCAGGAATTAAGAAGACAGACAGATTGATTAGAGTTCCAATTTACTACAAAATGGAAAAGTTAGGATTCGAGAATAAAAAAGTGAAAAGGTGGAAAGAAAAGTTTTTAGTCATTTTTACTCAGACTTATTCACTGACTTCTTCCACAGAGGAAAATAAAATATTAGATTTCCATTCTATTCCAGTTTGAATTTGAGAATGAACAAAGATAGGCGCTGACACTATTGTCAGGGAATGGCCTCTTAGAACTTACCGCGGTGAGCACATGCAGCCAGCAGAGCTGAGCAGCCTAGCATTACCTCGACCTTGTGTATGACCCTCACTTTTGCACATCTCAAAGACATCTCACTATGTTCACCTTCATCTTTCACCACGGGTCTGCGTGAAAATGTATGAGAAAAGTGGGAGAAAAGAAACAGAGAGAACCACCTCTGGCATCCTAAAGAGAGAGGGGAAAAGCGAGTCACCAGTCTCTGACCACCAAACCTCCAAAGTTTATAGGTGGGTGGAGGTTCTGAAATCACTAGAGACCAAAAGGGAACTATAAAAATATCCCTGCTAGGGCATGTGCTGCATTTGAAAAAGAATGAAGGAAAAAGAATGAACAAATTACAGAACATTTTCCTAAATTCTTCCTTCAAACTGGCCAGGCTGGTGCAGAGCATGAAATGTTCCAGTACAGCCTAACGCAGTGGGTTTCTAGGAAGAAGCAATTTCTCATGTCCCTTTCTCTGCTCAGGAAACGTCCCATTGGGAGAGTCTCTGTATCTCTCAAATGTTCTGGAGTCAGGCAGGAAAAGGCAAGGCTTAGGGAGGGCTGAGTGTCCCCCCTCTCCCCGCACAGCCACACCACAGAGAATCCTGTTCCAGCCTAAGGTGAGATGGGAGCGTATGTCCACACCTTACCAAGGAGGCAGCTCAGTCTCACCTGGCCCTCCTCTGCCCTCACATCACTAGAAAATTACAGCCTATTGTTGGCTAGTCGTAGAGAAATCAGCCAACTCTCCAGGCTTAGTTTAGGGAACTCTTATGTTTCCCCTTTCAGAAATGTAGAGAGAAAAATGACAGTTCAGAAGGTACAGTACTCAAATGCCTTTCTTTCATCTAAATCATGTCAGCAAATCTGTGCACTGGTGACAGAGGTAAAAAGTTTACGTCATCAGTCTGAAATGCCAAAAATGGAAGAAAGGTGACACAGAGCAGCACACTTGTGTACACACACACAGAGAGTAAGAAAACCTTTCAGAAATGGAAATATTTGAATGCTGACAATGGCCGTTTAGGAGAATATTAGGATTAAAAAGGCCTGAAGTGTGATTGTACTACACAGGGTAGCTCCAAGCCATTGGGCAGAATCGTAGTGTTGAAAACTGAAGGAGAGAATTTGAATCTCTGACTTGACCTGATTATCATTCTGACCTGAGAACTGTAGTAGTTGCTTTTGTCTGTGGGGACAAAGGGTTTAGGGGTAAAAGAGAGAGGGACCAGAATTCCTGTGAGAAATAACAAAATGGCCTCCATTTCCAACAGAGATAGACTACTGTTATCCTTAGAAATAGCAAGGTCATAGCACAAAATAGCCTGGCAGAACTCTTAATAATAATGAAAGAGGTACATAAGCCCAACAGCACAATCCACTGGGGAAAATGTTCCAGTGAACCTCGACTAGTGGACTTCATCCATTATTAATGAACTACAGATTAAATAAAAAGTCCCCAGGTTTAGGGGCTGACAAAAGTTAGATCAGAACTAAATTAATGAAACCAAACCAAACCTCTGAATTGTGTTCTCCCAAAATTCATATATTGAAGCCCTAACCCCCAATCTGATGGTATTTGGAGATGGGCCTTTGGCAGGTAATTAGGGTTAGATGAGGTCATGAGATGGGATTAGTGCCCTTCTAAGAAGAGATATCAGAGAACTTGCTTCCTCTGTCTGCCATGTGGGGACACAGTGAAAAGGTGGCTGTCTGCAAGCCAGGAAGAGAGCTCTCACCATATCCTGACCTACTGGCACCCTGACCCTGAACTTTCAGCCTCCAGAACTACGTAAGGACGTTTCTGTTGTTTAAGCCACCCACTCTGTGGTATACTGTTATAGCAGCCTGAACGGACTGGTTCCCTTTCTTTCACACTCTTTAAATATCTTTATAGATTCAATATTCTAGATTCCAACAATTAAGTCTGCAGTACCCTCTAACTAGCAACCAAATCTACCTGCTTTGAATTAAACTTTGGAGCTCACTGATATCTTGCTTTCATAGCTGTTCAATAGCAATCTTCCTCCCCAGACACTCCATCATTCTTGCTTATTTCTCTCGTATTTGTCTGCAATTCCATCATCTCTTTAGCAAATTTCCTGAAACCCCTTGTTTATTAGTAGACAGGGGCTCAGGAATGGAGTTGGGGATATCAGAGAGTGAGAGATTTAGCTCATTTTTTTTCTACCAGAGAAAATGTTTCTCTGAGTTTAGGGCATTAAACTAAAGGTCCCTGACAAGTTAACAGAGATAGGAAACAAAAATGACAGGCAAAATTCATCTGAAACATTCCTGGTAAGAAATATACCTGTTTGAGATTGCTTCAGAGATCAAATAGGAATTTGTCCTCTAAAAAGGAATAATACTCATCATTTTGATGAGATGAAAATAAGTAAGTGCAAGTTTAATATGTGGACTTGAGTTTCATGCTCATTATCAAATAATTATTCCCCCAAATCTGCTATACAATGCATAGCAGAATGAGACACAGAAAAGCCCTAGACAATGTTCTGGATCCAAGAAAATTGCAGAATAAAAAGCAATGATCATTTTCACAAGATCCTATCACTAACTACATTTAGAATGTCATAGAAAATCACAAAAAGTCAAAAAGAAATCTTGCTTTTTATGAGAAGTATGAGTACCTTGAAAATATTACAGTAAAGGCAAACAGTATGCATAGAGATTGCTCTTCTTCACTTACAAGATGTAGGTGATTATTCCTACAGACCACATGTCCACCTCAGGTCCATAGGCACAGCCTCTAAGAATTTCAGGTGCTGCAGAATGAGAGAAAATTGTGTTAAATTAGAGTTTATATTCAATATTCACATTTTAATAATAGTTTCAAAACAGTTTTGTAACCAATCTTCTCTCCCCAAAACAAAATATGAGGCTACAAATTCTTACGTCTATTTTAGTGGGAGAGATTATAGTCTCTCTGTGTTTGGGTACATAAAAACAAAGTTATTAACTTTAATAGTCTGCATCAGAACATCATGATATTGCTCAAATCAGAGAGATAGAGCTATATCTCTGCTACAAAGGGAGCTTTGTACGTAGAAAAGAAAGAAATCAAAGTTTAGCATAGTAAGGGGAAAAGGGATAATTACGCTGCCTGAGGCACAGGGTGTCCATGAGTGTGTGTGTTCAACAGCAAGCAGGGGAGGGACCAGTGGAGAAGGGAGGGGGACTGGAAAGTCTCTAGTACTGGAAGGTTGGAATAGGGGCTTGAGGGGTGGGTGGGTGGTGCTGGCACATATCCTGGTACTGAGAACTACATGTAGGTCCCCAGAGAGCAGCTGACCCTAGTCAGTTTGGGATTACGCACTGAGAAAGGGCCTTCCCTATGTGCGATGAGGCTGCTCCTATTAGCCCTGCCACCACTGTGAAAATGGAAAGTCTTCTCAGCCATGAAACGACTTGGTAGCATAGAATAGTAAGATCTTCCATGTTTTTATTACCTTAGTGCTGTGAAAATAGAGAATTAACTGGGTATAACTGTCTGCACAGAGAATTGGAGATGTTGCTTGTTTGCCTAACTAACAAAGGAAGAGAAGGAGAAGTGGGAGCTCTAACCTCTATGCAGAAATAGGGCTCAGGTTTAGAGCCCGGAGTGGCCCTTTTCTACTTTGAACAATAGTACTGTAGGTGTCAGCGGGGTCTCTGAGGAAGGAGCTGACTGACAAATGCTGAGGGTTCCTTGAGGGAGGCCTTGGGGACAGGCGCACCACACTCCTCCTTCCCAAGGTGGGCAGAAAAGCAGGTGAACTGGATCCCTGTCCATGCAGCCTGGGAATGTCATACTCAGTATAGACTGTCAAAGTGAGCTCCGTAAGGAAGCTGTCCTCGTGGGACCTGGATTTAATTTACAGGAAGGAACACAATGGATTTTCCACTGAGGTCTTCCCTTACTATCCTCCATCCTTTCCCCATACTATCCTCCATCCTTTTTCAATCAGAATATTCTCTTCCCTGTAGAAACTGTTATATAAAATATAGGAGATAAAGAGCCTGTACAGTGAAATGAGAGTGAGCATTCTAAGCACTCTGAGCAGCAATTCAGCAAGACGCACCCTTTGAGGAAATGTATCTGGGGCCAAGAAGCATTTCTCATCTATAGGCAAATTATTCCTAGAAAAGGTTCCTTTTCAGATTTAATTAACATAATTAAGAAAAACGCATGCTCAAAGCCAACACCATTCTCTCTGTGAGGTTAGTTTTCATTTCCAGGGCCATCTGTTCTCCACAGACAGATCCTTTGGGCCTCAACAGCCTCTGCACTGAACTCCCCCTCACAAATGCTTTGCTCATCACAGTGCAAAGGGAACTCAGGTTAGGCTGCCACTTTCAGGAGAGCTGCTACGGTCAGGGAGCTGAATGCATGCGTTTTTGGCATGGACAGTTAGTACCGTGTGCTTTTGCCCACTCTAGGTCTCCACATCAGAGAAGTGCTATCAGGTCATTCACTCACATTTAAACATAAATACTGAAATACATTGGGGAGAATCTTATATTTTCTAGGTCTTGGTTTTCACCTCTAAAATCTAAGTGAATTGAACTAGCTAATTTCCAAGTTTACTTTGAGTTTTAACTCGCACGCTGCTGTGATATAAGTAAAGGGATGGTTACTGAGAGTTTGAGCAGGAAGAGAGGACACGCACTCTACCTGTAGAACCTGCTGCATTCCCATCCCTCCTATCTGAGCGCCTGCTGGGTCTGCTCCCTGTGGGGACCTATCCTGTGGGCTCCAGTGAAATCAAACCTCCCATCCTCTGCCGTCCAGAGGTCAGTGTGCTGTCTTGAAGGTCAGGTGCTTTCTGGCCATCCTCCATGGCTCCCAGGCTAAGGGTCCCAAATGAAGTGAATACCACAGTACAAAATCCTTTTGGAATCCACTTTAGAGGGCATTTGGGTTTCTTACCTGACATGGCAATATCTGATCTCCCTTCACAGCACTGTGTGCAACCTTACTCTTCAGAGGCAATTTATTTCCTTATAAGGCATTATGCTGTAACGTGAATAATACTGGTGGTGTGAAAAGCTAGACTTTCCACAGTGAGGCTAACTGAGACAAAAGGAATATAGAACATTTTTGCCCTCTGCAATGAATTTCTCTTAAAAAGAATTTTTTAAAATAAATTTATCATATTTACTAATCATAATACAAAATTTGGATGAAACAAGCTCTAAACATGCTATTAGATTCCCATTCACAGCACCCTTTGAATATTTCCAATCACTAGTTAATACGACCTTGACTTCAGAACTGGCAGAACACACTCTTATAATCTATCTGAATCTTCTCCAAGAGCCAAAAGCTTTTCTAGAATAAATTTCAGGCCCTGGCATGCTAGCACTTTAAGTCTCCTAGGTATCAAATGTCCTTGCAGGTAATTCTATGGATTCATGATTTTCTTAGAATGAGAAATAGTTGACTACTTCCAATTTAGGTCAAGAAAAAACATCAACTAGTCCATCTTTTAGTGCTTTAAGCACTCCTGGCTGTCCTTCATATCTTTTCACACCTCACTGCCAAAATGATCAAACAAAAAAACAAAATGGGGGAGGGGACAAAAACATTTCAAGGTGTAATATGATTTTTTAAAAATGTATTTTAAATGATTCAGAATCATCTTTTCTGAAATAGTCAATAACTATTTATTGACTTTACTGGCTGTCTTCTAAGTGGGTCCAGGTTTTCTGCCACTTCCTAAAGTTACATTATCATTCATGCTATTGCTCATTAAATACTAAATGCTACAGAGCTCCCAGTATACCTCACACTCCAGTATCCAATACAGAACAATTTTGGTAAATGGTCTTGGAACTGCCAAGATACTTACCTTTTTAAAAAGCAGTTTTAACTGAATATAAAAACTATATAAAAATTCAAACTTCAATTATGATATTTATTCATCAACATACCACTTAGACCTCAGAGTGCTGATTTTTAAATAAGATCATGGTACCATTAAAACATCTAGAGATTGAAGGTCCATATAAAGATTGAGATGAACACCATTTTATTGAATAAAATCACTGTAACTGGAAATGGTTCTAAAATAATTCTTATCAATTATGGCCTGTGACACCCTTATAGGGACCATTAGTGCTAGGTTTTCCCTCTTTTCCTAAAGCCCCAGGGGAAAAGCAGAGCGATAATTTTGGTCATGGATTGTACCTCCATTTCGTCAATGCCCTAGATGAGCTTCACAACCTCTTCCTACCTCGGCAGGTAAAACTACAGAGCAGCATTCATTGTTAGAAGACTTCTTTAAACTACTGTTAACTGTTTTGAGAAAGACAAACACAAGGGAGACTGAAGCAAATGAAATCAACAGGTTCATCCATTCACTCATTAAATAAATCATGAATTATTTGTTAAACACCTCCTGTACGACAGGCACTGTCAGGTAGTGGTGCGGGGAATAATAGGGAGTTACAGGAAACAAGTCTCCACCATCACAGTGTTTACAGTGTTTACAGTTTGGTGGGGGAGGTAGATCAAGAAAACCATGTGAAGAAATGTGCAAGTGGTAACTGGAAGCGCTTGGAGGAAGAGTCTCTCATAGAGGGTTGACCTGGTCAGAAAGATCAAGAAAGGTGGTCAGAGAAAGTAAAGTTCAAACAGATGTGAAAGATCTAGAGAAGTTAACCAGGCAAAGGGGGAGAGGTGGTGGTTGAGGAAAGAGAGAAGAGAGTTGTGAGTGGAGAAAGCACGTGAAGAGACTTGTGGCAGGAAGGAGTAAGGGGCACTTGGAACTAGACAAGTTGGTGTGGGTGGAGCACAGCTGGTGTGCAGTGAGGCCCGGGTGTGATCAGCGCCTGGGAGGCAGGTCCCGGCCAGACTGCAGATTCCATTAGGTCAGGGGTTTTGTCTGTATTCTCTCCTATAATTTCATTTTAACCATTCAAAACATACGGGAAATACAGCCAATATTTTATAACAACTACAAATGGAGTATAATCTATAAAAATTTTCATTTGTTATATTACACACCTGAAACTAATATAATATTGTCAATCTACCTCAATTTTCAAAAAATGGAAAAAAAATCTATTTTCATCTCAAAGTCTGAACCTGACTTTACAGAACTACTCCCCCTTTCACAGCTGAGGGAAAAACACTGGGGCTTTCACTGTAGAGGCTTATTTTGAATTCAGAGTTTTCTTGAGGCCACAAAAATCCATGGCATCTTTACCAAAGCATCTAGAAATCTCTCTAAATTTTGCTGCAGGGGAGTGAGCAGCATGGTAAGGATGAGGGAGAGGGATTTTCTGCCAGAAGTAGAAGAGCAGTGTTTGGAAATTCTCTGTCCCTTCTGGGTTCCTAACTTGTCCTGGGAGCACAAAGGAGAAGAATGCCTTCAGGGCAGCCTCCTGTAGGCGGCAGCAGTGCCCACAGCTGGGAAGACTCCAAGCTGGTGCTTAGCATCTGTATCATATGTGGTCCTTTGTTATGGTGTCACATACATTTGGCAAGTATGGGGCACAACCGTTTTAACTTTGTCGAGTGCAATTTCTGCTTTGAAAACAGAGAAGACAGGCAATGTCCCAGTGCAGCATGCTAAGTGTTATAACAAAGGTGTGGAATGGATCAGGCAGGGAAACAGCTGAGATGCTTCCGGAAGGGGTTGCCTCTAGCTAGGAGCAGCCTTGTCACTTACTACAATGGATCTCAGACACTGTTAATTCTATACCTTCCATGCTGTGGAAGGCTGGGAAGGACCAAAGAGGCATTTGAAGCCTCTGTCACTTTAGTTATTTATGACTTGTTAGGGTAGAGCAAGAAAAGAGTTTGAAGGATGTTTTGAGACACAGGTGATAGGCTGCTTCATGTTCTAACGCATCCTTTCTGTTTTCCTTTGTTCTTGATCTTTTACACTACAAATATCAGTCAATCCAACTCTCACTTAATGTTTTTCATTTTAGCTCTTGAAAAAGTCTTCCTTATCACATGAATTGTATGATATATCTCCTTGTACAAATCTTATAAATGGGTGAAGAAAGAGCCTGTTTATTATCCTCACTTCACTTTTTATTTTTTAAATGATACCCTGAAGAGAAAACCAAATATTTGAGAACACTTCATGCTTTTAGAAGAGGAAAAAAGAAACACGGCTTATTATTACCCTATGAAAGTTTCATTTCTATGAAATTCACTTTTCTATGATTCCATTGAGCCCTCCCATCTTGGAGGAATCACTATTTGTTCCAAATATTTAATTAGACTGTGTCTCCTGGTCACTTTAAAACTGTGAAGGATGCTGGCCCCGGGGACAGCAAAGGAGTATTAACTGTTGACAAGCTGCCTTCCTGTTTTTGTGGGAAAAGGTAGAGTATAAATAAATAAACCTAACTGATCCTAATATTCACATTTTATAAGAATTTCTTTTTGTATAAGGAGCAGCAGCTAAAAAGTAATGAACTTAGCATTCAAACTGTCTCATGTGTTAAGTACAGCAACACTGTTTTTTTCTAAAGGAGCTACACATCTTACTGGTAATTATCAGTAATAATTCTTTGAAACTTTTTATGTTTATTTTATGCATATACTTTCTGTAGCAAACATTATAAATGGAACATGTTGTGGGTGTTCAAGGCCCAAATAATACATTTTAAGCAAGTCTTCTACCCACTTGCCATCAATCACCTCTCCCTTTTGACCTCTTTTCCTCCCTTCATTCCACCCTCACATATGTAATAATAGAGCTGACTCCTTACAGAACTGTAAGTTCTCCAGCACAGTTGGTTCTCTTCTTGAAGTAGTCTCTTACAGTTACAAGGAAGTGGGCACAAAAAATGATTTTGTGATATGGAGACCCAGAAGTTGAAGATTACCAGTACATTAAAAGACTGTCTCTAAACCAAAGGGAGTATGAGAAATGAGGGGCTGATGTTGGTGACAATCTGTTTAGATACAATTTTATCAGTCATGTCAGGCCAAAATATACTTGATTAACTTTGATTTAACTAAAGTGGTTGACATCATCCTCAACTTAGTTTACATATATAGAACATACACACAGCTTTTGCGGTCGTATCATTTAATACATATGGTGATGCAGAAATTTGCAGGACTCTTCATCCCCTCCCCTCACTGATAGCCCTGAATCCCGAGAGATGAGTCAGTCAGGTTTTGTGACCATTTCCCAAGCCAGAGAGGCAGCCCCTTACACTGCTGACAGCTTTAGATGTTAGAATATTGTTTGGTGTATTGAGCCCTGAATCTGTGCCTTAAAACATCTACTCATAATTAATAATTCTGTCTTGTGGAGCTGCTTCTACTATTTGACGGTCTAAGAATGATAAGGTGGTTTCTCTCTTCTCTCTGGCCTCCTAATGGTGATGTTGCCCAGGGGTCAGTCTGGGTCTTTTTCTTTCTGCCTTGGTGATGCTGGATAGTCTCATGACTTTAAATAGCATCTATGTGCTGATAATGTCCGTATTTCTAACAACAGCCATGCCCTTGCTCCTGAACTTCAGATACACCCTTCTGCCCGTGTGTCACTTCCACCTGGATGGCTAACAGGCATCTCAAAATCAACAAGCTCTAAATCTGTTGCTTCAAAAGTCTTCCCCTCTCAGTGAGTATTAGCTATATCCTTCCAGCTGCAGCTCTGACCCCTGCTATCCTTACCTGCTATTTTCCCCTTTTGTCGCTGCGCTCCAACCAACCAGCCTCCTTGCTGGCCAGGCGTGTTCCTGCCTCAGGGTTGGTGTGCCCTGTCCCCTTTCCCAACTCTATATTCTTCCATAGAAATAATCACCTCTTTTTATATAATTAACACATTTATTTTATTTATTGTTTGTCTTCTCCCACTAAAATGTACCATCTTTAAAGAAGAAAAATTTTTCCACTGCTACATCTCTAGTACCTTGAGCAGTGCCTGGTGCATGATAGGAGTTTAATAAATATTCATTAAATGAAAATGGACTAAAGTAAGAATACCCTTTATTTAGGTCAGTACCAGACCAACAAAAAGACCCCAAGAGACTTATTTTCCTCTAGATTTAAAACTTCCAAGACAGTTTAAAATAAGCCTGCAGTCAACCTGCAGCGTCCTGCCCCCTGCAAGGTCAAGAACAAGTTGTGCTACACCTTTCCTCACCACTCCTCCATCTGTCCCCAGCCTCACTTTGCCCTTCTCCTGGCCCTTGTTCATTTGGATCAGGCACTGCAAGCCTGCCTGGGACAACCCTATGATGGCCTGGGGACACAGCCTGTTCAGGAAGAGGAGATGGATCTGGGCACCCTTCACCAACCTGCTTGGCATTCTCTGATTTCTTCTTTTTGCTTTCTCTGCTGCCTTCCTGTTGTCAACAAGCCCCAAGGGCTCATGTACACACCCCAGCCCACTGAGGAGAAAGTTATAGGCAGTGCAGATGACATTTTACTATATATTTATTTCATCCATTTTTTTTAAAGTTCATTGCAAGAAGAAAGTCATCCTTGTTTTAATTAGTTCTCAGGCAAGACCATCCCTACTTGATTAGATTACCAATGTAATCTGATAACGTTATTATTTCATCTTAGCTATTTAGTTCTCTAGAAATGAACAAAAACATAAAACTATTCTAAAACCTTGTATTTTAGACTATTAGATTTACTTATTTCATCTCATTTAAATTTTCCAACATTTTTCATAGTAATGTGTGTTCATGTAGACAGAAATCTCTTCTGACTGTAGACTGTGGAAAAATTATAATTTTACTATAGTGAATGTAGTAGGTTATTTCGTTAAAACACAGTAATGTGGGCAATAAGGCAGGATTATCCCTATAATGATGGGACCCTGGCAAATGTCGAGAGGAAATAAACTCTTGACAGCTTCTGGACCCTGAAAATGGAATTTGGATAAACAAACAGCTAAGAATATATAATATGAACACAGTTTAATTAAGCTTATGAATAAATTAGATAATTGGCTTTAGACAGAAAAATTCTTTTATCGTTGGAAGAATCGTCTTCCATACTGGCTTCTTTTCTGCTCTAACAGCTTGTACTTTTTTTCTGTGATTGGCATGGGTAGGTTTGAACCCACAGACTTCAAGCCTTAAATATCTGAACGAGTTAAGACATTCTGGAAGCAATACTGCATAGTTACATTGTAGCACATTTATCAGGAACCATGACCCAATCGATTTTTTTTCCTTGAGATCTATTTCTTTGTCCAATAAGATTATGAGAATTTCTTCAATGTTGAACACTCTTTGGACTATTTCAGAACACTAGACATTGATTCCACTTAACCAGATCACAAATTTTAGTTTTCTGGCCTGCAGTTTAGTTTCAATTGGGTACACTTCCAAGGAAATAATGAATATTTCCTTAAACACCTAGCATCTGTAATCTTTCTTTTGCGATTCACTTATAGGCGAATGCTCTGTTATTAACAGCCTGAGGCAAAGGTTCTATAAATGAGACTGAATGGGTAGCTTTCCTTTTTTTAATTTCCTGACAAATGACAGATGGTATAATATAAACACCTACTCCCTCAAGAGATGTAACTGAAAAATCCTTCTATTCAAGGTGGAAACTAGACCCAGTGTACACAAGGATAATTGTTCAGGATGTAATCGCCCTTACATCAAGCGAGCAAGCAGGCTCAGCCCTCTCCTCTGTCAATTATATGGCGGACACTGCTCCAAGTTCAGTCTCTGTGTAAAGTTATGCTTTCCATAACATGACAATGACTCCTACCAGTCCTGTAGTCCTACCATTTTCAACTCATTCCATAAATGGACAGTTCCCTCCCCACCTAATTATTCTCAGAAGGCTACATGGCAAAGTGATGACAGTACTTGTATGTGGTGAGGAAAGAAAGGGCTCGAACTGAGGGGCATCCTCAAAGGGGGCTTCAGCCTTTCCTATAAATGGTCTATTTGTTTATAAGACAGATGAACAGAAATATTATTATACTAAATTAAAAAAAATTAAAACCCTGCATCTTTCCTCTGTTCTAGATCACCCACTTCCGGTGCCCTGGTGTTACTGGGGCTTCTGTTTTTCCCTAACTCAGCTTTTCCAGTGCTTCTGTGTTACTGTACAAAGGGGTGCCTTAACATCCTGCCCCTTCCTCTGCTCCCACTTGGAGGTAATATTCCAGTGTATTTATTACCTTTGGACCAAGAGTATGCATGCATATATATGTCTGTTTATATATAATTTGAACCTTGCTCTTTAAACACATCAAACTTACTTATTTTTGATTTCCAAGCCTGATCAGCCCATATAATAGTAATTCCACACATAAGTTTAGCACTTCAGAGTTCACACAGCACTTTTATTTTCTCTCTCAGTCCCCACCCCTGCCCCAGCTTCCATGCTGCTTTCTCCTCATTTTCATATAATACAGCAAATTACTTCTTCCTAGTGAGCCTCTACCTATAGCAGAGGAGGATGGATTAACTTCATCCAGTCAATTCCCTTTTCCCCTATTACATAGCCTCAAGGGTTATGTGGTCATCTATAGGGGAAGAAATAGCAAATGGAAAACAAGCCTCCATTCTAAGATGGCATTATCTGTAAGATGGGCCCATCTTATAAGCTAGCAAAGACAAACATCTGAAATAGTATTTTTATAATAGTTTTATGTTTAAAAATGATTAGATTTAGGAGGAGATTGAATACATTATTCACTGAAGCTGTTAATGGAGTGACAGGAAAGAGCATTTACAATAGCTTTCTAATTTGTCTTCTTTTGATCTCCTTTCTCTCTCAAATCCATCTGTCAAAATGTCACTATCAAGATATTTATAAAATACAGATTTGATTTAAAAATATAACTGCCCTGACTAAGAACATTTGCTGGATCACTATTATTTACCAAAGCAAGTCTGAATTTCTTAGCCTAATGTACAGATTATTTTAAAATTTGATCCATCTACTTTGCCAAGCCCATCTGCATGCTCCCTACCAAAGACTATGTTCCAGTCACGCAAAGTGACAAAGTAACAAACAGTTCCTGAACTAGTCAGATGCTACTACTCATCTGACTTTTCTCTTCCTGTGCCTGCTGACAAAGAATGCCTTGTGGCCACCTCTTGATTTGCTGAACTCCTACTAATCCTTCAGTGTCCAACTTAAATGCCCCTCCTCTGTAAAGGCCTATCTAGGAAGTATTAATTGTTCCCTCTTCTCTTTATCCTTGAGCCTTTGGCTCAGATAAATATAGAACTTATCACACCAAACTTTGATTTAGTGTGTACAGATCTTTCTCCTTTTATACCCTATGAAATCCTTGAAGGATAAGACCATACTGCGTTCACTCTTATAATCTTGGTGCCTAACGTGGAGTCTATTAGTCATTCAAAGTTCTTTCTATCAATGAGTGAATCCCTCATTCACAGGATGGCCATTCTGTACTGCTGCAAGAAAGAACTGCTCTTGTCACTACTATTAAAACCCTTGAAAGGACTCTGAGAGATCACTGGTGTAATTTCTCCCTGATCTTCCCATTTCAGGCTGCTCAATTCTCAGAGAATTCCTCCAACCTAGCTACCTCCTTGGAATACTTAGTGTTTGGTACTAGATAATGATTACTAAACTGCCCCCCACCCCCAGCTTTCTTCTTAAATCCTTAATTTGTTGTGTCATTCTTTTCTCAGACCTCTTTCAAAGCTTCTATTAGTTGGTTAGCAATTAGAGATCACAAATGGGAACCCCATTTGGCACATAGGACTAAATTCAGGGTTCTTATTTTCCCCTGTATTCTTGGAGCTCTGGAGGCAGGAAAGAAATTCAGGATGACGACAAATAAGAACATTTGACTTAGAGAAAGGAAAAGTCCACATGGATCCATTAGAAGGGAAGGGTCATGGACAAGTTGTTAGCTAACAGTTCTAAGGAAAACATAAAATATAAAACATAAAATATTAAAACAAACAAGAGGATGCCTACAGGGGACATAGTGAAATGGTTTTCACATTTTTGCTAAGAAAATCCTACTCATAAGCCTGTGGTAGAGAGAGTGAGTTGTCTAATGCAATACTCATTCTTGGTAAGAGAACCCTGATTTCATTTGGGGCACGTCCAGTCAAGGGACACATTGCCAGTTTTCCCTGGCAGTGTGGAGGCTGTAACTAAGTACTGGCTAGTAAGATATAAGTGGACATTTGGAGCTTCTGCAAGTCTATTTAATAGTGAAAAGATGCACTCTTTTTCAATCTTTTTTCCTTTCTATTGTGTAGAATGCATATGGAATGACCGATTTCAAGCAGTCATTTTGGAATGTGAGGAAACATACTGAGGAATGGTAAAGCAAGACAGAAAATTCTGAATCCCTGGCACTGAGAGCCACCACATCTGAAGAGCCACAGCTGTGGAACCCACCAGGATTGCCTCCCTGTAGACTTCTAACATCAGAGAAATCAATTTCTGTCTTGTTTAAACTATATTTTGATTTTTCTCTATTTACTCCTAATTGATAAACTACTCCTGTCCTCAAGGAACTTAAGCTCCAGAACAAGAATATTTGGCATAATGTAAAGATTTAATAAAAAGATAGGTACACTTAATTCTGTGTAATCACTGGATTTATGAACAATTCAGCTCTAAGAAAGTAATCCAAAACATTATTACTTTAGACCAGGGAAACTAACTAGTTAAAATCAAAATTATAAAATGTTTATATGAACATGGAAATGTGGAGAATGGTGCAGAAGAATGCATGAGGTGTTAATATTGATTACATCTGTTTGGATTTTCACTTCTGACAATGACCTAGTAATACTTTTGAGGCATAAAAATTAAATTAGAGAAAATTATAAATTAAATGCAATGACTGATAAATATTTCTGTGAAGGAAAACCATACTGATTTATCTATGGTGATTTTTTTGTGTAGGGAATCCTATCATTGTGTTTTTAGGACCTTGCATACCTGGATTCTCATCCCTGATCCCCCAACAACTAGATGTGGACTCTTGGGAAAGTCATACTCTTGATCTCAGTAAAATGAGAATGTTAGTAAATGAATTTTAAAGTTTCTTCCAGCACTAAACTTCTGTGAATTAATCATACATTTGCTTTAGTGGATATCTTACTGCACTTTTTCAGTCTGATTTCTATGAATTCAAAAGTTGTTAAAATGAGTTAGTTATGTAGTTCTGACATGTCTATTTCTCAGATGAGGTGATTAACAAATATAAATGCCATAGAAGAACAAGACAGGAAACTCCAAATACCACCCTTCTCCTGTTTCCATAATGGCCTTCCTATGTGCAGTAACATGGTATTTCTTAAGGTGCTATACATTTTTGATTTACGTGACTGTTCCTCTATAGACTGTAAGCCCCTTGAGTGGGGATGGAGGCAAGAAAACGCATCTCCCAGGTGCTAAGCACTGGCTTGAATACACAGCAGGTGATTTTGCTGAAGAGACGAGTCAGTGAAGAAAGATTTACATAAAAAGATGATTATTCTAAGAGAAAATCATAGCTAAACTTATGACTGATAACATGAAATCTTGTCTCTTTTCTTTGTAATCCAGATTAGAGTTCTAATTAATTTGTCACATACTCATTAGCCACGAAAATTTTAGAAATTCTTGATAATTTTTGAAAGGTTTATTGGTTTTTAGGTTGTTGCCAGATTAATACAGCCATCAAGAAAAAAAGGATGAGTTTCATGCTGGTTTGGATCAAATGCTATTGTTCTGTCTCTGGATTGTGAACTGTACTCAAGGTGCCTTCAACCCATTCTGAGAGACTGGTCAAGAGGATCTGAGGACTGCCGCACAGCTCATCTCCAGAGACCGGGGGATTCTGGTGGGGAAACCCCACCTAAATATCTTATCTTAGTGAGGCTAGCCCAGTGCCACCAACAATAGCTAGGGACTACCCCACTCTTACTGTTGTCTTCCACACCATCTGCATTAATGACACATGCTCTCCTCACACACTCTCCCAAGTAAAAGCAAGTAAGGAAAGTGATACAGGATTCAAGGCTTTAATTCCAGTCATAAAACTGTTTCCCTGTCCTTTCCCCTGATGACTACTTTTCTACTCCTGAGTGGCCCCAAGAATAGCTACCACCTCAAAGGCAGGTACAGAGGACCCAGTCTGTCCTCCCTGTGGTCCCCTCACCCTCTGCTGTCTTAACAGGGTGCCCTCAAATCAACATCATTGAACCCCTTATGCAGAACAAGAGGTGGTCTGTCATTTACAAATGTCTTCCTCATGAAGACACTTCAAATTGTGTTTCACATAGAGACATTAGGAGTTAAAAAATAAGTTCATCAAATAAAAATAGATTTCAAACAACAATAGAAGTAAAATATCAGTATTAAAGAGCATACCGCAGTACCCTGGGGTTCCACATACTGTCTTCATGAGCACTTGATGTTCCACAATTTTAGAGAGTCCAAAATCAGCTAATAAGACAAGAAAAAAATTTAATGAAGCGAGTCTTTTCTCATCTTTTATAAGATGACAGAATACTTTTGTTATTCAAAATAGAACTAAATTCTTTGTTTGTTTTTGTATTTGATGACGGGGTAAATGTAGATAGGGGCCAGTCACCTGGGAGAGTAAACAAACAACCAAAAAATAATAATTCAAGTGTTGCTTTAAATTGAAAAAAAGAAAAAAATAACTACCAAAGACATTTTATGCTTTTCTCTATAATTACCAGATTTGAGTAAATAAGCTATTCCTTCTTGAAGTAATAGTTGCAGTACATATATTTTATCTAATATTAATTCTGAGATTTATGAAACTAAAGGACAGTAGTGATGTAATTCAGAACTTTTAATCCATTGGAAGAAATCAAATTTAAAAATTAGACTTTCATAAATGTCAAGAAAATGAACAGAAGTATCAAAGGTTTATTCTGCCTCAAAATAAATAATGTCATTCCATAGTGCATTTGATGGAAAAGAATTTACTCTCATCTAGGGAACATATACCTTTTCTGCGCAAAAATCCTTTTTATTTATTTCTCAGGATATTATCAGATAAAACATTATCAGAAGTTGCTACCATTACGGTCTATTCACTGGGCTACACCTCTCTCACTCAGGAAACATCAGGAAACAGTTCAAGGCCATTCTTCAAGAGAGGCAGGTGCAGAATTGATGCCATTTTAGGCTTCAAAGATAAACCCACGTTTCAATGGAGGTGCTGATCCTTATCAGAAAAAGCAGTAGGAAGTCCTTCAGGAAGAAGGGAGCTCCTGCCTAAATCAGTATCCGTCCAACCATTTAAAGAAATTTCTTTAAGGATAAAATCTTTGAAAGTGATGTCAAAGAAAATGGAAGCCTCCCTGCTGTCCACTACCTTTCAGGAGTGATTATGAGAACAAGCCAGCTGCCCAGCAGGACTCCAGGATTTTTTCTTTAGGTTCTTGGATTCATAAAGCACATTATGTTGTCTGAGCTCTTCCATGATATGTACAATTTAATTTTCAAAAGTGTTAACATTTATAAATGCAGTGAACTCATCAGATCAGCATTATAAAGGACAGCTCCAAAAGAGCAATGCCCTTCAGAGGATTTAGTACAGATTCTACTATGGAGATTTCATCTAAAATAAATTTTATAATTTTTTTTTTGCAAACAAAGATTTACTTTGTAAGGGACATGAAAAGTAACATTTAATATACATTTTTTTCTAAAATATTAATTTAATGATCTCTTTGAGTAGATCAGAACTTTCCAAAGTTCATCTTTATAGTTCTTCAAACTGCTTACTGAAGGAAAAAAAATCCCCAAGGTTTCCAGAGTCAAGTAAGAACTGGGAAAAGTCTCAAAGACACTAATTTAGATGTCAGGCTACACATTAGTATTTTTAACTTTCTTGAAAGTCCTGCAGAAATAAAAATGTTTAAATTGGCATTTCATAACTTATTTGACCAACCTTAGCACCTCCACAAACCATGGTCCCCCCAAAAGAATTATTCACCCTTGTTCACTCAACTGAGGACCTGTGTTCCATGGAGTGCACTTTGGGAAACACAGATCTCAGTTTATCTCTGTTCATATAAACAAATGACTCATAGCCCGAATTCACTGATAGGCACTAAGTATTTTACATCAAAGTTCTTCATTGCCTAAAACTAAGCTCCAACTAACTTGTGGAATAAAAGTTAATAACCAAAAAAAAAAACCAAAAAAAAACCAAAAAAAAAAAAAAGGAAAAAAGAAATGTTACATACTCTGCGATTTTCTTCTATATAAACTTATCTACAAAACACAGTCGTCTCCTGAAGTCCCCATCATTTCCAAGAGCTGTGATTCCTTTGTGTGTCCAGAAATGAAGTACCAACTTCCAGCCACTAATTCAGATTAACACTCCAGGAAAGAACACAGATTTCCGAAACAATTAATTATTCCTTTACAGACACCAATATTTGAGGAAATTTAATGGAGGCAAAACTGGATGGAGCAGTATTTATAAATTCCATGGAATAAATTTCTTCTGCTCTGGAAAAGGGATCATAAGACATCAGGAAATGTCCTCACCAATTTTGAGTGGTGCATCTGGGGCTGGAGTTGCATAGAGAAGATTCTCTGGTTTGAGATCACGGTGGACAATCCCATTTTCATGTAGGTACTAACAGGGAAAATAATGAAGTAATATTCATGTGTTATATTTATGGCTCCAACACTTTTATATTTAATCTTTCCAAAATTATAACAATCTTTATTAAGTTAAGTGATTCAAAAACACACATGTATTATGATTAAAAACAAATACCATAAAAGAAAATGTTTTAAATTATGTAACATTTGAGAATAGTTTATATACCGTTTCCTAAAAGTGAAATGCGATTTAAACTGTATAGAACCACTTGCCAGAAATAAAATATTTACTTCTCAGAGAATATTAGTTGGAGTTCTCATAGGCATGTTACCATATCAGCTCAAATTGTCTAATTAATATTATAGTAAAGTCAAGGTGCTCTATATTGAAATGTCTGGTTTATTAGCTGAAAAGCATTACATATGTGTCATCTTAGAAATTCACAACCATAGTAAAGACTTCATAATTACGGTTTGAACAGACACTGAGATGCGAGTAATTATTATAGAGAACTATCCTTAATATGACAAATATTGTTTAATGACAATGAATGCTCTCATAGGCTCTTCTGAGGATTAGTAAGTCCAGACATTAATACAGAGTGTTATATTTGAGGTGATCTTAAAGATCACCTCTAACAACTCTATTCATTTTATTGTATTTTAAATTATTTTGTAAATTATGTGTAATCACACATGTAATATACTTTGATTGTGAATGTTGAAGTTCTACCTGACCCTGCTTCCCCCAGTATCAGGATCCCTCTCCAAAAGTAATCATTCATCGGTTTGAAATGGTCCAAACTTTTTTCTATTCATATACAAAATGAGTATATGTATAGAAGGAAATATCCCTGATTTCTTTAGTTTTCTTATATAAATGTATCATTAATAAGAATTTTACATTGCTTTTTTTCACTTAACAATGTCTTTGAAATCTTTCCCATGTGTCACTACAACTTACTCTATTTAATCCTTGCATCCACTTTTTGTTGGATGTATCATTTAAAAAATTTTGCTATTTCCTTTTTAATGCACATTCAAATTTTTAGCAATTACAAATAATGCAGTAATAAACCTTCTAATATTTGAATATTGGAGTATTTTTGCTGGTGTTCCTTTAGGACAGATACCTGGAAGCAGGACTGGTGGGGTCGAAAGTTATATATATTTTCAATTTTAATATATACTGCAAAAGTACTTTCCTAGAAGACTCCATCAGTATTTACTCACATAAACAGTGTAAATGTAAATGCTTTCCTAATATTTTTATCTAATTTATATTCTTAACTTTTGCAGAGCGGGAGTATAAAGATTATACCTTATGTTTGGTTTAACTTATCTTTCTCTGTTTACTGGTATCGTCTACCTTCTCTTCATACCCTTAATGGTTTTCCTCTTCTATGAACTGTGTACTCAAATGCTTTGCCTATTTTTCCATTGGATTAAGAGAAAAAGTTGCCAAGGTGCTGTAGTTTTTTCCTTTCCCATCTCATAGGGGAAGGGAAGAGGTACTTTTTTTTTTTTCTACTCAAGCCAAGTAAGAGGGGATAAATACTTCAAGGTCACAATTTGTAGCACTTGACATGTGTCAGTTAGTGATTTGGGGAAACAGGAACTGATATCTGGCTCACTCATGAAAAACTGGAAAACGGTTGGAGCAGGTGATTGAGGAGAGATGGTCTCAGTGAGATTCAGTTGCCCTCAAGTAATAGCTGGGCAAAGAAGCACATTTCTCACAGGCCCAGTGTGGACTGTGCAGAAGAGAACCAGACACTAGTATCCCTCCAGAGATCCCTTTGCTGGCCTATTTTCTGCTGGGGTGATGCCATCTTATCTCAACATGACAGGAAACAGAACATGAGGGAGGTAGGTAGCTAAGGGGCCACTCAGAGAACCTGCAGTGATAGAACTATCCTGCAGTGAGTCTCTGTAGAGCCATCAATGTTGTCCCATAAACAAAGAACAACAGGCATTTGTAACCTGCCACACCTAGAGATTATGGGTGCCAGACCAGACATGTGCCAGTCTGGTAAGACCTTTCTTAACCATCCATCTCCTTTCCCACTCTTCATCATCGCTTTCACATTCCAACTCTGGAAGGACCACAATCAGCATCTGGCTGGTTGAAAAAAAGCAAGAAATAGAGAAGGAACTAACAAGAATCTCTACCCCCTATATTTATAAATTATAGATCTCTAAGGTCCAAGTTGGGGGAGGGAAGAAGTTTAAAATTGGATGAGTCTAAAATTTTGGTCTTTTCCTTACCCAAGAGGGACTGGAAAAGCTATGGGCATGGCCTGAAATTTTATTCATTGAGGAGAAGAATGGATTCACAGTGTTGATTTGCCAGCACAACAGTAAGAAAAAATAAAGTTGCTTCTGTTCATGTCTTACCAGCTCTAACTCATTCCTTACACTAGATAATTACCACATGTAGGTAATAATAATAATACCATTCATGTCCTAAGCACTTACTATATTTCAAGCACTATTATAAAAACTTTAGACCTAATAGCTTGTTTAATCTTCATGGCAGCTCTGTTAAGTAAAATTATATAGTTCTTGTTCCACAAATGAAAAAACTGAGGCATAAAGAGGCTAGGAGATCTGTACAGTGTCACAACTAGACACTGTGGTGTCGGGATTGAGACTTGGGCATCTGGCTGTAAAGTCCAGACTCTTGCCTGTTACATGATTCCCAACAGATGCTCAGGATATACCCATTACTTGATTTTGTAGGGTGGAAATGTGAGGAAAATAAAAACGAAGGACAAGAGGGTAGAACAATGAAGGATGGGGAGGGTAATAGAGAGGGACGAGAAATGACAGAATGACAGATGACCGTGCTCAGCTTTGAATGATACATCCTGGGAAAATCCACCATATCTCTGAGGATGAAGATACTATCTTTTGTATAAGCTGAGTTTGAAGGCAAAGATGAAGTATCTCATATAGTAGCTTTGGAATATACATAAGAATTGCATAGTTCTATTGATCCCAATCAATAGAAAATATTGATTTTCCTCCCTAATCTAACCCAATTTAAAAGCTCTATTGCTTTGGGAAGAAAATGATACTGGAAATAACAACACAATAACAAGAAAAAATGAGATGAACTGGCAAGTGTTGGTTAGCAAAGTACTAATTATATAAAGATTTTCATGAAATGTTGTTCTGGCCTTCTTGAACAGAAATGGTTGTTATGTGTTCTAAGTCCAAATTTAAAAAAGGAAGAGAAAACAAACAAAACCCAAAACACCATTTGGCACTCCATAAAGGAGAACTAGACCAGATAACAGAAGAAAAGTTTTAGAGAAAACAATAGATTTAGGAGTCATGCACTACCAGGGGGACAAACGCAAAAACAAAGCAATGAAATGCTAATAGTGATAATTCTTACTTTAAAAAGTATAGGCAGGGATCATTTGTTAGAAATTACTTGGTGTAGAAAGATTATTAAAAGTGATGATAAGATCATGGGGGGGAAGGCATTTAAGTGTATTTGATTGACAAAATGGTAGGAGTCATGATTTTATTTTTGCTTGGACCCACTGATTGCCTTTGACCAATAGTTAGTATTTTTAACTCCTACATTATCTCAAGTCAGGAAGCTAGGAAGAAGGAAAACATGAAATATGGTCCTCTGTCTTTCCCCCAAGGAGACACAATCATTAGAAGCAGCAACACTTTTAGAGCACCAGTTCTCAAACTTTTTGTTTTCAGGTCTCTTTTAGAGTTAAAAAAAAAAAAATTAGAACCTCAAAGAGCTTTTGTTTATGTGAATTATATCTAACATTAGTTACTGTGTAAGTAGTTAAAACTGATAAATAAAAAAATTACTTGTTAATTTATTTAAAAATAAAATAATAAACTCATTACATTAACATAAACATTTGAAAAATATAAATAACTATTTTCTAAGACAAAAAATTACTACTGTGTCACTGTTGTAAAATTTTACAAATTTCTAATTTCTGGTTTACTGGAAAACAGCTGGATTCTCTTATCTGCTTATGCATTCTCTATTGTAAAATCACACATCATGTAGACTCTGAAAAATTCCACTGTGCTTTGATAAGTAAGGAGAAATGCTTTCATATTATAATGAAATAGTTTTGACTTCACAGACTCTCTGAAAGTGGTCTCAGGGACCCTCCAGGAATCCCTACACTACACTTTGAAAACTTCTGTCTTACAGTATCTGAAGACATTAAAAAAAGCACTTTAAGATCTGAATAATAAGCACCCTTCCCCTTGTTTTCAAACTAGGTTTTCAGTAAAACACACACCACTAATCTCATCATATGGTAATCTCATCTTAACACATCAAGATCACTGCACATGGAGAATTGCGTTGGGGCAATATACCCCAAGTATACCGTTTATTACCTGTGTGACCTTAAACAATATGCCCGCTTTCTACATCTCAGTTTTCTCATTTGCAACATCCACTTGCAGGCTGTGGTGAGAATAGCAGACAGGCATGAAAGCTCCTAGTATGCAGTAGACATTCTACTCATAAACAGTAGTTACTAGGACTCTATCATTGCTGTTCCATGTTTCTTATAAAATAGATGACATTTAGAAATCCTTTGAGATTTGGAAAACTTTCTCTTTTCTGAAGTATTAAAGAATACTTTGATCAGAAAATAGTTGCTTTTTCTTTCATCACATTCTCTTTTGCTTTGTTTGGCAAAAAGTTCAGCGAAAAAGAGGTTTCATTTACAATAACTAGCCTAATTCAGAAATATTTACATCTCCTTCTCCCTACATAGAAAATTTTTTCCCACTTTAATAGCTTTATTTTGTATGTATTTTTATTTAATTTGCCACAACTCTTCTTCCCAAGAAGATGCAATGTAAGTTACAGAAAGTTAGGATATGTTATATACTAGTCATCTTCACCCTTGAAACAAGTCTAAGTAAAATATGGATGGAAATTGCTATATATGTGTTCATAATTTATGGTAAGAATGTTTAGAAGTTAGAAAAGGAACAAGGTTTGTGGCACTTAGGATTTGAAACATTCTTACTATAATATTTTTCCCAATTGTAAAATAAAGAATTTCTATGATAAATAGTATTTATCATTGATAAAGAGCTGCATTTCAAAGCCTGTTGTTTTGCTTATGGTCAATTCTTCTGAATCTTTGGTGGTTCTTCAAGAGCCACCCCTGGGTGCTGCCCTGGATCCTTTCCCGTGCCCTCCCCCACCTCCCCAGAGGCAATGCCCTACCAGTCCTGCCTTTTCTTCCACCTCTCTCCTGCTATTCCCTTTTTCACCACAGAAATATCTCCAGACCCACCACCCCTCCTCATCCTCAGGACTCAACTATAATGCCAATTCCTCAGGGAGGCTGTACCTGCCCTTCCAAATTAATAACTCTCTTACATGTGCACTCTTAAAAGTTCTCACTGATGCCTCCTATTTTTCTTTACAGCATGTCTGTTTCTTTGCAGCTTTATGTTAAGGATGTCTCCCTCACTAGACTGACAACTCCACAAAGACAGGAAAACTATTACCTGGTTCCCAGATATTTACTTTCCTGTACAGTGCCTACACTGAATATACACTCAATAAATACTTTTGAATGATTAATAAATCAACTTTCCTATAGACATGTATGTTATTCTACTTTTTAGTTATTAACTTGTAGATATTCAAAGGATGATGGTAATATGCACCTTTTATTCATTTGCCATTATTAATCTGTCAGAAGTTTAACTTTTTGGCCTTACATTGTAGCAATATATTTCCATAGCAACATCACTTCAATACATTCAGCTGAAGTAAGGCTCAGCACCTATGTGTTTATGAAACATATACTTATTGGATAATAATACTTAGTCAACTCAGAGATACTCAATGAGTATCAGATGAGTAAGATTTACAGCATCACTTTGAGAAAAGCTAAAACCCAGTAAGAACATTTAAGGTCAGGCAAAAGGGTTTCACCTTCAAAATGACATTTTGAATAATTGCATGATTATTTTTTTCTTCTGTAGTAATTATGTTGATAGTTACGGATGAATTAATTTCTTCACATTCTTTGAAGTTGATCTGAATATTCAATACAACATATGCCTCAGGGGACTTTGGGAAAAAACATTTCAAAATTCATTTGTTATTTTTCTCTTCAGTTTCCTTCATGTCTAAAACATTCATAAATTATACTGGCCATTGTAATAAAATGGAACTGAGTTGTCCAGCTATAATAACACATTAGTGCAGAGTGGGCAAGCCAAAAGGCCTCTGTTTATAACTGAAAGAGCCTTGCTGGACTCCAGTGGTGAGCTTGCAGAGGACTGGGCCTGCTGCTGTCTCTGCAGTAAGGTTCCCACGTGAGCGCCATTATTTAAATTACAGGTGTGGTCTGAAGTGTCTGGATCAGGCAAAGCTTTGCTGGAAAATGCTTGCTGGAGTGGCAATGTCATGGGGGAAAGACAGCAAGATGCTTTCACATCTCTTCTCATAGACAGGATAATTATGAATGTCACTAGGTATGGAAACCTGGGGTGTTAGGTTAGAGTAGTTGATAGGCGAAGAAGTCATTAAGAACAGTCAGTCTCCAGTTCTTGTTTCTGATTTAGGTACGAGACTCCTGGGGTACAAAGTCAGAGTAGGGGAACATGGGTACTTGAAACAGGTTGGAAATTCATTTTTCTGTCTATTTATACATGTGCATGTCATAAAAGTCTATTAAGTGCATATTTTTAAGAATGCTCATCTATTTAGTATTGGTGGAAAATATCATTTTACCTGTACTATTTTCCTTAGATTCAACACCAAGTCTAAAATATTCACTCAAGACTTCAATAAATGCTTATCATTGCTATCAATAGAAATTATTATTAAGTGAACAATTATTTTAAATTATGCATTATGCAAAAATTAATGGAAAAAGTGATGGGTCCTGAATTAAGCACATAAATCACATGCTAACAGAATACAAAAAATAAAACTAATGTACATGTGATCTACAAATGAGTCAGTATATAAAATATATTTGTGTATAAAATTAGAGCAAGTGCATGTTGTAAGGCAACTTTCTGAGGGGCTATGGAGAATGTTTAGAGAGGATAAGACTGAGATAATTTCATTCTCTTATGTATATGGTCAGATTTCAGGAAAGATGAGATTTTAGGAATGTATGCTATGGAAAGTTTTGACCAGTTAAATAAAGGTAATATTCAGGAGACAATGCATAGCTTAAAAAAAGGTCCAAAAATGATCTGCAGTTACAGCGAAAGAAGCAGCAAATACGTTTTTGTAATAAGAAAAGAAGAGATCAGGTTGGAGTACAAAAGAAATAACAGGAGCGCCTAGATCTGCACACTGTGGTCAAGCAGAGTATACAGAGTCTATCTGGAGACTGAACTCTCCATACTGTCTACATGGGCAGGACTAAAGATAAATGTAGGCAGCACTCCATCCTCAGGCAGAGATGAGCTTCTTTACAAGGATGAGAAAGCTGGAAACACTATTATGAGATGTCTATGCTTTAGACTATAGTACATGACTTACATATAAATAAATTAAGAGAGCAGGGGAGGATATAGCTCAAGTGGTAGAGTGCTTGCTTAGCATGCATGAGATCTGGGGTTCAATCTCAGGTACCTTCTCTAAAAATGAATAAGTAAATATCCCTAATTACCTCCCACCACAAAAAAAAAATCTTTAAAAAGTTAAGAAAGGATATTTGGGGTTTATTAGAAAGTGAAAGTTTTTGAATGCAAGTGACATGTCTATTAAATATAACCAAGAGTGAAATTCTGTACATTTTCCTTAAGAAATGTTTACATACACAGATGTATAAATGGTTCCTTAATCATTTATGCATTAAAGTAGAATGTGCAATTTTTTTTTTAAAAAGAAAAAACCCCGAACGTATCTTACCATTTGGTCTTTCAAAAAACTGCAATCACCAAAAGCTCAAACTCTCTTTTAGACAAAGATACTACTGCTGCTATGAATTCAGTGGGTGTCTAGACATGTAATTAAACTCTCTCTATGGTCCTAACAAAAACTGTGTCATTGTGTAATGAAAGCTACTGCATAGTAATTTAGTTTAATTACAGCTATGCTGTGTTCGATGGGCTGTGTGTGGTTAATTGATAATGTCTCAGGAGTTGGTAGGAGGGAGTCTGAATCTCTTTAAAAATCTAAAAGGACAAAGAAAAACCACTCCCTAAAAAAAGAAAACGGTATTCTGACTACAGTTCTCCTACTGGGAAGAAAAATAATACTGTTATACTGTATGAATTTGCTCAGAAAGTTTAGAACAAATATACTAAATTTAAGTGAGAACTTCAAAGTGAACACTCTTCTGTGTCATCTGCTTTGGAGACCTGCCACTATCATTGTCTTTATACTCAACCTCTACTCTATGATGCCTTCATAACTGTCAAGAGAATACATGAGAAATGCAGTATGTAACTACTATTTCCCCTTACCAGATCAACTGGCATAGTTAAGATTGACTGTGAGATCCATGGTAAATTTTAATCTGTAGAGCATCTCCAGGGTCGGAGGAATCCAGATTAGACAAAGCGGCCAAGTTCTGGGGCATTCTCATTTACTTCAGTGTCATCTTTGATGCCTTCTTTTCTCTTGCTGGCCTTGGCCAATCAGTCATAATTCAATCTCCAGAATATCTCTCTCATCTCCTGGCTCTTTTCATTTACATTATTACTGCTTAGTATAGTGCTTCATATTCTCTCCTGGCTCTATTAACATTTGTCTCTTAAATATCCCCATACCTAGGTCATCTTTCTAAAACACAGATTAACTCATGTTGATCCTCTAGTTTAAAAGCAAAAACAATTTATCTTTAAGGGTTCCTGATGGCCTATAAGTTACAGTCTAATCTCCTCAGCATGAAAATTAAAGGCCTTTCAAAATTTGTTTCCAGTTTCTGGCTCTACATCATCCTAGGACAATTCTTTCTATGCTCTAGCCACATAATCTTACTTACTATTCTTAAGTCATGCCATATACATTCCCATTTGGTTCCCAGATAATAATAATCTTTCATGTGCCAAATTGTATTTTCTAAAGATTCTTGTAACAATATTACTCATCTCAAATGTTTTTCCAAAATCTTGCCATTCCCCATCTAGAGGTGAAGATTAAATTCCTCTGTCTGAATCTGGTCTGTGACTTGACTGGTAACCAACAGAATGCAGTGGAAGTGACATTTTTATGACTTCTGAGGTTAGACTATAAAAGTCAATGCAGCTTCTACTTTGTTTGCTAGGTACTATTTTTAAGACTCCTGAGCTGCTATGTAAAAAGTCTGACTATCCTATGGCAGGGATGCTGTAAGAAAACTGGGGAAACATGGAGAAGAAGCTAAGTATGGTTGTTCAAATTGACAGTCTCTGCTGAGGTCCCATGTGACAGACATCAACTGCCAGACACATGGGTGAAGACACCTTGAAATGATTTCTGCCTCGAGCCATCAAGCTCCCAAACCTTTGAGACTTTCCAGCTAAGACTCCAGACACTATGAGCAGAGATAACCATCATTCCCACCATGCATTATTTGAAGTCTTGACCCAGAGAATATACGAGCATAGTAAAATGGCTGTTTTAAACTAGTAGGTTTGGGGATAATTTGTTGCCACAGCAATAGTACCAGGAACACCTTATAATTCAGATTACATACCACCTCCTCTATGAAATCATTGTCTAATCTCACAAATAAAACAAGTATCATTTTCTCTACCCCTGCCCATAGCATTTTCTTCACATTCTTGTCTGTCAAAGTAAAAGATAAATTCCTTGAGAGTAGAGATTGCCTTATTCACCTTTTTTTCCATGGACTTTAGGCAAAGGGCCTGATAAATTTGTGATGCGTGTTTGTGAAAATAATGTACGAAAGAAGGAGTGAATGAATGAATGACCAGAATTATGGGCTGAAGGCGGCTTTATGGCTGACAACAACAAATGCACACAAAATCCCAAGGAATAGCTAGAACTCACTCTGAGCTTTAGCTCATATTGGCACTTAATAAATGTTTATTAAATAAATAAAATGGTGGACCTACCTGAGCTGGGACAGGAATCAGCTACTAATATCTTTGGGTTAGAACAGATGTCCTATGTCCAGCCCAATTCATATCCTGTGTGGCCCTGTGTTCAAGAAACAATGAACTGAACTCATCCTGCTCTCTCTTTTAGGTACTACCAGTAGCTGCCCTTGGTCAGCAGGGTAGAAAGTGAAGCACAACATAACCCAATTAGTTCCATTTTGCCACACACAACCAAATTTACTTGAATACTGTAGGTCTACTAGTGGTGAATTCTACTAGGTTGTGTATGTCTAATGAAGTCTTTATTTTGCCTTTGTTTTTGAAAGCCATTTTCACTGAGTTCAGAACATGAGGTTACTCCTTTTTTTTTTTTCCCTTGCAATACTTTGATGATGTTACTCCACTGTCTCTTACTTGTATTATTTCTGATGAATTTAATGTCATCCATATCTTTGTTCTTCTGGTATAACGTATTTTTTCCCATGGCTGCTTTTATGGTATTTTATTTATCTTTAGTTTTAAGAAAATTGAATATGATGTCCTTTGGTATCATTTTCTTCATGTTCCTTGTGCTTTGGATTTGTTAAGATTTTTGGATGTGTGACTTTATCTGTTTCATCGTTTAGAAAATTGTGCATATTATTTCTTCAGATATAATTCTATTTCCTATCATTCTTCAGTAACTCCAATTATATCCATATATTTAATAAACAATATATATGTATACCTGTTCCATAGCTTACTGGTATTTTGTTCATTTTGTTGTTTCTTTTCTGTGTTCCACCTTGATTTTTAATTCTGTGTCTTCAAGTTTACTTTCTTTTATTTTTGAAACATCTAATCTGCTAATTCTATCCTGTGTATTTTTTTCATCTCAGATACTGTAGTTTTCATCTCTGGATATTTGATTTCAGTCTTTTTTTTTGTACATCTTCTATGAATCTATTTAACATCCTTAATCTTTCCTCTATCTTCTTGAATATATGGAGCGTAGTTACAATAACTATATTCATGTTTCTGTATACTATTTATTTCATTTGTGCCATTTCTAAGTCTGTTTCTTCTGACTGACTTCTCTCCTGCTTTCATCCAGTCTCACTCTGGATGTGCTTTTTGCATGCAACTCTCATAATTTTTGACTAGGCATGTTGTGATCTTAAATCTTGCTGGGTGCTGGGCAAATATAGATGTATTTGTGATCTTTTGGATGCGGTTAAGTTACACTACCTGAAAACCAATTCGATCCCTTTGAGGTTTGCTTTTAAACTCTTAAATTCATCTGCACTATTAGGAACAGAAACTCTTCCCATTCCCCTGTGAGCTACAAGTATCGTTCCCTCTAATCTGGTTCTTTCCTTGTCCTTGGGTTGTCTTCACATGCATGGGTTGATCAGTACCTAGCTGAAGACTTGTGGGGAAGGGGGACCTGCAGCTTCCCACAGATGGCCCTCAGTGAAGCTCTCTCCTCTCTGGTACTCTGCTCTGTGAACTCCAGCCTCCTTGGCCACTCAGATTCTCTGTTCTGTCTCCTCATCTCAGGAAGATGGCTGGGTTCCTCTTGTTTTCTCCCTCCCTCCACGGCAGCCTGAGAACTCTCTTCAGGCAATTTGCAGGGCTCTTATTGTCTGTGCTTCCTTTTTCAGGGATCACTGGGGCTGCCTGATGTCCAATGTCTGAAATATATGTTTCATATTTTTTGTTTGCTTCAGGGAAAAGTGCAAATTAGTTTCCTTTTACTCCATCTTGTCCAGAGCAGACAATACCAACATTGTTTCAGATGCTTTAAACATTTAAAAAATACTATTTCACTTGATACCTGAAATTGGAATTATCCTTAGTGTGTGAGGCCACTTTGAACCTATTGCGACTACTGATATACCAATGAGTGTCATTAAAGCTGTTAAGGAAGAAAAGAAGGTTTCTTATAGCAAAGAAAAGTTAATTTCAACTTGTTTCTTTGTTAGAAAGAAATTCTTCCTGCTTTGTGGACCCATGGGAGTGCTTGAGAGTGGTACCAGATGTGACATGGATCCACAGTTACAGAGATATAAAGGAAAAGAATCATATTAAGTAAGTTAAAGAGATGCAACAGTGCTTGGCTTGGAAATAATACTCTTGATAATTCTTAAATGTATAAAATAGTTGAATCATTACAGGCCATATTCCTTTCCAAGTAAAGATGAAGTACCCTTCTATCATATTCTACTATTTATTTATTTATATAACTTATGAAATAAATCTTTTAAGATTTATTGAAGCAAAATGAACACTTACCCAAATTAAAAAAAAAACAATGTTGTGTCAAATTGTAAAATGACTATAACTCAATAAAAAAATGTTTAAAAAAAAAAACAAAACCAAAACCCTCTAAAGCTGAGGCTCAAAGAGGATAAACAACTTGTCTCTGCACAGAGTGAAGTGGCAGAGCCAGGAGTTAAACCTCAGTCTGTTTGATTCCAGAGCTCATGGTGACAACCATGAATGCTTTTTTCCCTTCGACTTGCTCAGGAACTGAGAAACCTGTAACAGAAGCAATGAGAACTTGGGACAAAGAGAGCCTCTGGATCTTCTTAGCTTCCTCTCAAAGAGCTAAGTGCTGTGCAGTGAAACTTGAAGTCCATAGGAACAAGAGGAAGAAGCTGGGGTGATCAGGTCAGAGAGCTTTTTGGGGAAAAAACCCTCTAAATATATGAAAGGTATACACAAATATATCACTAAAGCAACCTGCTTAAAAATTGTTATGAGGAATTAAATTGAAGGTTACTAATTTTCATATACTAGTAGAAATAGTTCATTTAGTAATTCAAATACTTCAGAATGATGCTTCAGAAAATTATAAAATAAATCAACTTTGCCTGTATATGCTGGTTGTTCAGAGATTATCTATACTCTATGACAATTATAAAATTTCTTGATCTTTAAAGATAAAAGTGATCAAATGATCTACTATGTTTTATAACATTTCATTTAAAGAAAAGAAAATAAAATTTTATCGAAACTCTGAAGGCTTCAATATGTTGAAGTTACTTCTAAGCTTACGTGGCTAAACACACTCAAAAACTAAAACTAAACACACTCTAACCATATGATATAGCAATCACATTCCTTGATATTTAATTGAAGAAGATGAAAATTTATGCCCACATCAAAATCTGTACATGGATGTTCACAGCAGCTTTATTCATACATGCCAAAACTTGGAAGCAACCAAGATATCCTTCAGTAGGTAAATGGATTGACAAACTGGTACATCTAGACAATGTTATATTATTAAGAACCGAAAAGAAATGAGCTATAAAGCCATGAAAAAGACATGGGGAACCTTAAATGCATATTATTAAGTGAAAGAAACCTGTCTGAAAAGGTGATCTATTGTATCATTCCAACTATCTGACTTTCTGGAAAAAGCAAAACTATGGAAAAAGTAAAAAGATCAGTGGTTGTCAGGGGTTGGGCTGAGGCAGGGGGGATTAATAGGTGGAGCACAGAGTAGATTCAGGGCAGTGAAAATACTCTGTATTACACCATAATGATGGATACATATCATTAAACATTTGCCCAAATCCATAGAATGTACAACACTGAGAGGAACTATAATGTAAACTATGAACTTTGAATGACTATGATTCAGTTATAATAAATGTATCAGTCTGGTGGGACTTGTTGATAAGAGGGAGGCTATATATGCTTGGGGTTAGGGAGTATATGGGAACTCTCTGTACTTTCCCACCTGCACTTTTCCCCATTTTGCTATGAACGCAAACCTGCTCTAAAACAAAAACAAAAACAAAAACAAAAACAAAACAAAAACAAAACAAAAACTCCAAGTTTTGCTGATTCTTCTAGATTTTATAAACAGACGATCATGCATCTATGAACAAAGACAGCTTTTTATTTCCATTGCTTGTCTTACTGCATTAGCTAGAACTTTCAGTATAATGCTGAAAAGTCGTGGTGAGACGACATCCTTGACTTTCCCCTGATTTTAGAGGGAAAGCTTTAGGTTTCTCACCATCAAATATAATATTATCTGTAGGTTTTCTGTAGATATTCTTTATCAAATTGAAAAAGTCCCTGCTATTACTAGTTTACTGGCAATTTTAAAAATTATAAACGGGTGTTGGATTTTGTCAAATGTTTTTTCCGCATCTGTTGATATGATCTTGTCATTTTTCTTTTTAGCCTGTTGATGAGATGAATTACATTAATTGATCTGCAAATGTTGAATCAGCCTTACATACCTGGAATAAACCCCACTTTTTCATGGTGTATGATTCTTTTTAATACATTGTTGGATTTAATTTGCTACTATTCTGTTGAGGATTTTTGCTTCTATGTTCATAAGAGATATTTGTTTGCAATTTTCTTTTCTTGTAATGTCTGGTTTTGGCATTAGGATAATGCTGGCCTAACAGAATGAGTTAGAAAGTACTCCTTTTTGATTCTATCCTCTTAAAGATATTGTAGAGAATTGGTAAAAAAATTATTCCTCAAATGTTTGGTGAAATTCACCAATGAGCCCACATAGGATTGGTGCTTTCTATTTTGAAAAGTTATTATTTATCCAATTTCTTTAACAGATATGAACCTATTCAGACTGTCTATTTCTTCTTGCTTGAATTTTGGAAAATTGTGCCTTTCAAGAAATTAGTCCATTTTGTCTAGGTTATCAACTATGCTGGCATACATTTTCTCATAGTATTCCTTTATTATCCCTTTACTATTCATAAGATCTGTAGTGATGTCTCCTCTTTCATTTCTAATATTAGTAATTTGTGTCCTCTGACCCTACTATTTTTTATTAGCCTGGCTAGAGGCTATTGACTTTATTGATCTTTTCAAAAAATCGGCTTTTGGTTTCACTGATTTTTTTCTATTGATTTCTTGTTTTCAATTTCATTGATTTCTGCTCTAAAGCTTATTACTTCTTTTCTTCTTTTTACTCTGGAGTACTTAAAATAATTTGTTACGGATTTTCAAGTAATTCATACCTGAATGTAAGTTTTTTTTGGGTAATTTCAGGAATTCATGTATTAAAAATACAAAAAGTTTCATCATTCCATTGAACACCACATTATTCTTCAAATTGCTGCTATTGTCAATTCAGGTTAAATGACACTGTATTTATTTAATGTTTTTAATTGTTAAATGACATTCCTTCAGAACTCATATGAAGAATCTCAGTCAAAATTCCTGAGGTGATATTAAGGTAGAAATCTAATATCAAAACCAAAATCAAATCAATGCATCTCAATACATTGTCCATTCCATGAAAATTCCATATTAATATAAATGTGGTTTCTGGTACTTATGAGAAATAAGATTTTAATTACATGCAAATCTAGTAAGTTATTTAATAAACTCGACAATGCAAAAAAATCATATGCATACTCTACTGGTTATACTGTCATAACAAACCATTCTAATTCCTTTTAACCTATCTCACCATTCCTGGATATTCAAGAAAAGCTGGATGAATGAATGAAGAAAGTCCTCAATTCTGCCAAACTGAGCTCTTTTAGTCTACTGCTTGACTTACCCTTGAGGGGAAAAAAGGATTCAGTCTACAAAACGTCAAAGGAGGAGCTGCTATTGGAGAGTCAGCCTGGTCATCAGCATGCCAGGTAAGACCAATCTGAATAATCAGCACATGAGTGCTGCACTATATTTATCATCCATAAAACTGGCATAAAAGGGCAACTACTTGTGAAGAAATCCAATAATTAAATGGACGTTGAATTTGGCTACAAAGAATTGAATACGTCTTCTACCTAGTTTCTTACTAGTGACTTACATCAGGGATGTTCAACTTTTGATACAACCACCATTTTGGATATTGACAAGTGACAGAGTTGACTGCACGTGGGAGAGTTTCCTCTGTGGAGCTATCATTATTTCTACCTACTTTTGTCCTAAAAAGAATAGAATATGCATTTACACATATTCTTAAATTATTAGAGACAGATTTAATTTTTTAATTATAGCATGTAAAGTGATTCTCTCTCATTATGTCAAGTAAGCTGTTTTCAAGAACTGAATCCAAGAGTAAAAACACAGAGGCAAATATAAATAGGCACACCTGCTGCAATGCACCAGTGTCTTAAAAAGTGTGACTCTCCCTGCTATGTGACCTTTAAAATGGCAGTATCTCACTTGTCACACTTCAGTGTTAGCCTTTGAATTTCTGCCATCCTTGGGTTTCTTGTCTGGTCATCTATGTCTCTAACTTTGGGCCCAACATAGTCTACAGCAGATAAAGTAGGGGAAGATAGGCTGCAGAAGGATTAAGAGCATAAAATCTGAAGTCAATTTTTATTTTGTGTTCTAAGCCTGATTCTGCCATAAACCAGCTGTGTGATCTTTAAAAAATTACCTAACCTTTCTGAGTCTCAGTTTCTTTGCCTATGAAAGTAATGTAATGAGACTGATAGCCTTATAGGTATGAAATTTAAGTAAAATAATGTGCATAAAGCTTTTAGCAAAAGCTTGGTCCACAGTAAGTGCTTAATAACACATGGTAGTGATGGCTGGTACCACTACTATTGAGATAATTATTATTAGTGTGTTCCAATTGTATAATCTTCTCAAGATTCTTTCTTTTTTCAGTTTTCTAGTAGAATAGAGTACAAGCATTTAGCTCCTTTACTAAATGGCCCATTAGATGGATAAACAGAAGGTATGAATGATGTGAATCAGTGTGTAACAAAGCACTTCCTCAGAGGAGTTCAACTTACAATAAGATGGCATTTCAGCAGGATCCAGAGCCATTAAGCCTTGAGTATAGCTAATTTTCTGTAACAGTAATTTCACAGGCAAAAGTTTGGAAGATAATTTAAAAGTTAAATACTGTGTTTTGGGATAGGTTCCAACATTCAAGGGAACATTTTAAAGAATAAATCACACAGATGGTCAGAACCTATGGCGTATTCAACATATTATTCACAGAAATGTAAATGTTTCAAGGTTAAATTTTGAGAAGCAGAATCTAAGACTAGAATGCAAAGTGTATGTGTGAGAAATTATGTTTTTCTTTTTTTTTTTAGTGTATAACATATCATCTTTTTTCTTTTTTTTTAACATTTTTTATTGATTTATAATCATTTTACAAAATTGTAGAATAGATAAACAAGATTACACTGTATAGCACAGGGAAATATACACAAAATGTTATGATAACTCACAGAGAAAAAAATGTGACAATGAGTGTGTATATGTCCATGAATGACTGAAAAATTGTGCTTAACACTGGAATTTGACACAACATTGTAAAATTATGTTTTTCAATATGGATTTTCCCCTGTATCTATCATCATGTCAAATTCTATGAAATTAGATATATATTCCAAAACATAGAGCAATATGCCACATATATTTATTTAGATTTTAAAGACATTATATTCCATGAAAAGTGCTCTCCTGCAGAGCTGTATTAGCATTATCATTTTTGTAAGTAATGTGATTCAACAGTGTCTTGAATTATTAAATGTATTCGAAGCCCTATTATCTTTTAGAAACCAAGGATAAAAGGCCAGTTCTAAAACAGTCCCACATTCAGAATGCTTGAATCCTAAACAAGTTTTCATAAACAACTGGATTCAAGTCAATGAATAAACACTATGCCTGTTATATGTAATGGATACAAAGGGGTATATGGAGTATATGTGCATGTGAGGTGGTAGTGGAGGGCAGAGGGAAAGGATAGTAGATAAGATGAACAAGTCATTATTCCTGCCTATTTCAGGAGCCAGGTCCATGTACAACCACCTATGATACAGTGTGGTTAGTGCTTCATGATAGTGGTAGAAAGTGCCATGAGAGTCCAGGGAAGAAAGTAGTTTGTTGAAATTCTAAATATATATATCTCAGGAAGAGAAAAAGTTAACAATGAGAACAAATATATGCATTTAGCTTCAGAATTTATTACTATTTATTACAGGTGAGTGAAGGAGGGAGGTAGAACCTTAGAGTAGAGTCCAGAAGCTCTCTAAGAATTGGACTAGGGAGTCATAGAATCAAAACAGTCCAAATGGTCCATCTGTTTGGCCTAAAGAGAGAAGTGCAGAAAATTATCAGAAGCCCATAAGACTGCTTAGCTTAATGGACTTTTGTACAGATTGAAACTTAAAGGACCCAGAATCCCAAAGACCAATAAGGAAGACTTATACAGATACCTGGCAATATGGACAGGCTTAGACTGGGAGTTTAAACAGCTTTCGTTCCACTGTTGCTACAACCTCTCCAAGTTTTGTGCACAACTGTAAATGGGGGAAATGCTCATGCTGTTTACCTCATAGGAAAAGAGCTGTGAAAACTGACATGCACCTGCTCAAGTTACCGAGCTTCAAGGAAAAGAAGGGATTCTTAGACATCTCAGTAGAAGAAAGTAGATCATCTCTAAGAAGAGAAATATCAAGTTGATGTCAGATTTCTACAAGGTAGCTTTCAGTGCAAGGAGATTACAGAGGAATGGGTATAGACCCTTGGGGTTAGGACCAAGGGTCTCATTAATGTTACAATAGATACTGTAAGTATAAAGTGATCACAAAAGTCATGAAAGAACTTGGGGAATATATTGTTGCTACGTCCTTCTGGGAACAGAAAGAAACAAGTAAACCCAAAGCAAAACAAACAAACAAACAAAACCCCAACTACTTGGATGAATAAATCCAGCCAACTAAAAACAGAAAGATAAAAACTGTGGTAAGGGGCTGGTGATGGGCATCTAGTCCATTTAAATGTAGAACCCAAACAAACAAGTAAGATGCAGAATATTAATGATGTAAACCATACCAATGTAAAACAGAGATGCAACAAGAAAGAATTTGAAGGTGGAGGTCAATGGAAGGAAGTAGATGGGTATTAATTTCCTTATCTTTTTCAGTGGAGAGATAATATATACTGCTTAAGTTTAATAAAATATAGAGGTTGAAGGATATTGTTTAAAGCTGTAAAAGGAATCACCAGAGAACTAAAACTATAAATGCACATACAAGCTCACTAAAATAAAAACAAAGAAAAAAATTTTCCATGTATATTAAATAGCTATTGAACAAACAAATGTGGATTAAATGAACAAAGATGGATCAAACTGATAAGTGTGGATTAAAGAGTTATTAAACTAAGAAAAGGACAAGAATAAAACAAAAAACTATAAAAGTATTTTAAGAGTAAATATATGATTATAAGTATATACATAGAAAGAGAGAGGAAGGGAGAGAGAGAGAATACTATAGGACCTCCTAAGAAAGATATAAAACATAAA
Source organism: Camelus ferus (assembly GCF_009834535.1). Classification (NCBI taxonomy): domain Eukaryota; kingdom Metazoa; phylum Chordata; class Mammalia; order Artiodactyla; family Camelidae; genus Camelus; species Camelus ferus. The sequence continues at coordinate 76,390,572 of NC_045698.1, read as the reverse complement.
ATCTTAGAACTTATGGAAAAAAACCCTTACCAATTTGATTCCCTCAAAAGAAAATTATTCAAGACAACATAAACAATCAAACCAAGGAGAAAACATTTACTGTATCTATCCATCTGTCTATATGATATATATTATATATAAAGATTTATGTAAAATATTATACATATATGATAAAGATTAAAATTTGAACATATATAGAGCTCCTACATACCAACAAGAGAAAGACACATAAAATACATAAAAAGCACTGAAAAAAGCAAAGAACAGAAACAAGAATACAATGATCATAACTGGTCACAAGCACATGCTGGCAAAGAGGCAGCAAACTACGAGCAGTACTGTAGACTGGTAAAGCCTTGTAATTTAGCAGCAACCATAAAAAAAGTAAAATAAAGATATTCTTTGTCTGACAGAAGCCACTTCTTGGAATGCATCTTAAAGAAATAATTTTACTTGTGCATAAATATGCCTACAAGGATATTTATTATTATATTATTTACAATTTTTAAAATTGGAAAAATCTTAAATAAACATGTGGGAACTGGATAAATAAATTATAGAACCCACAGTATGAAAAACCATGTAGCAATTAAAAGAATGAAGACAATCCACTGGCACTAAAATATGATAGAATTATGGTCCCAAAGAAGACTCCATGCTCCAATCCCGGGGACTGTGAACATGCCATGTACAATGGCAAAGGGTCTTTGTAGGTGTAGTTAGGTTAACTAATCACTGTTGTCTTAAAATAGAGATTATCCTGGATTATCCAGATGGGCCCAGTGTAATTGCATGAGCCAAAAGCAGAAGAGGAAGGCAGAAGAGTCAGTCAAACAGGTACAAAGCAAAAGAAGGATTTGATGTGCTATTGCAGGTGTGAAGATGGAGAAGGACAAATGTCAAAGGCAACCACAGGGAACTGCCAACAAACTGAATAAGCTTGGAAGTAGATTCTTCCCCAGAGCCTCCAGAGAGAAGTGCAGCCCTGTGGATGACTTGATTTTGGAATTGTGAGAATCTGGTCATGCTATGCCTAACTTCTAATCTACAGAACTGAGAGATAATATATGGTGCTGTTTTCAGTGTTCAAGTTTGTGGTAACTTTTGGTGTAGCAATAGAAAACTAATATATACATGGAAAAAAATTCTAAGGCACATTATTAAGGGAAAAATTAGAGAGCAATATGAAAAAACAAATGTGTGTAAGTATACTGCATATTTTTGTGTGTGTGTGCCAAGATGCCACACATAGCCTCAGCCACAGCCATCATTTCTTCTTTTTGACCATTGACCTGTGTTTCAGCTTGTTTTCTATGCTATGGAAAATAGTTTTGAAAACCTTTGAAAATACTTGTTGTGGTTAATGCTCTGAAGTAGCCGAACTGATTTCCTAACATGTAAGAAAAATGGAAAAAGCAGGAGAAAATGATGGAAGAGCATGAGAACACAAATTAAGTGCTACACAATAAAAAACAAACCAACCAAAACACTTGTCGGTAAATGAGTCTTTGACAGGCCTGAAAACCAATGACATTCAAATTTACCCCTGTATTTGGGTCAAACTTTGGATTACTAATGTACTTTCCTATAGAATCCATATTATGACTTGATTAGGTTGAATAAGTTAGAAAACTAATGCATCACATCTTGATTATACAAGTAGGTTGGTCTGGGTGTAAAAGGCAGAATTCTAAGAATGACCCCTCTATGAAATTAGCTCTGACATTATTTTAAATGCCCTCCCCTTTGAGTATGGGTGGAATCTATGAATATGATGAGGCAGCATTCCTAGGATTATATTAACTTACATGACAAAAAAGACAGTGTTCAGATAGGTTTAATCAAATCACGTGTACCACTGAAAAGTACAGAGCTTTCTCTGGCTGGCAGCAGCAAAGGAAGTCAGGGATTTGAAGCACGGTAATTTTGAAGATGGAGGGAGGCATGCGCCGAGGAATGAGGCAGCCTTTAGGAGCTGAGAGAAGCCTCTGGCTGACAAGCAGTGAGGAAATAGGGACTTTGGTCAAACAACTACATGCAAGTGAATTTGGCCAACAACCCAAATGAGCTTGGAAGCAGATTCTTCTCCAGAGCCTCCATATAAAAGCCTGGACAACCAATAACTTGGTTTCCACCTTGTAAGACTCTAAGCAGAGAACATACTAGAGTCCACTGGACATCAGACCTGTAAAGCTGAGAGATAACAAGTTGTTCTAAGCAGTTAAATTTGAAGCAATTTGTTAGTCAGGAGTAGAAAACTAACACACTGGGTATTTTGCAGTTAGTAAATGGTGAACTGAATAACACAAATATAAACTCTTGGCACACAAGTGTGATGTATCTCTCATTGACTTCACAGTGGTAGGGACTAAATATATGCTCAATAAATATTTTTAGTTTGGTTAGGTGGTGAGTAAATGCATGAAAATGAACAATCTTTTATCAGGTAACTCTTCTAACAAATTACTTATGGAATGTCCATATGTATCTGAATGTTGGACACAGTACAAAGAGGTCCAAGATCTCAGGGAATTTATATTCTAGTTTCAAATAGGAGCTCAAAATTCCAGGGACTAGTTTCTCATATTGGAGCAACAGGTCATTGGAGCACCATAAATGAAGGCTCATAGAGAGAGAGGATCATGAGGTCAGCATGGGGACTTTCCAGGCAGGACTTTGAGGGCCATGCACAGAGGATGACTGTGACAAGGAGACTCTGGAGGGTTAAGGGGGGAAATGCTGTGATATGATGTATACTTTTTTATAAATCAGAAAGGATCCTAAACATCCAAAGAAAGTCTTTTAAATATCACAAATAAATGTGAAGAAAACTGATCACTACAGAGATGCCAATGCAATAATCTCCAACTTGCAGGTATGCTGTATCCAATTTAGAGCTGGAAGTTACAGTGCCCCTCTTATTTGTAGCGGATATGTGTCAAGACCTGCAGTGGATGCCTGAAACCATGAATAGTACCAAGCCCTATATATACTGTTTTTCCTATACACACATACCTATGAAAAGTTCAGTTTATAAATTAGGCAAAGTAAGAGATTAACAATCACTAACAATAAAATAGAATAATTATAATGATATACTGTAATAAAAGTTATGTGAATGTGGTCTCTCTTAAAATGATTTTTTTATTGCATAGAAACTCTAGTCTGTTTCTTTAATTACTTTATCTCTCTCAAAATATCTTACTGTAAAAATTTAATGCCTTTTCCATCTTAAGCATTTTTCACACATTGTGGCCATAATTTTTGCAGTTTGAGGGGCTATAGAAAACTAGCATTAATTTCTTTTTTCCTTCTTCACAATTTCAGGCATAGAAGATTCGTCCTTACCATAGATCTCAGTAACCTCAGCACACTTGTTTTTCTTTTCTTTCCTTATTAAGTCAAGAACTTTCACCTTTTCACTTAAAGGAGGCACTTTATGGCTCTCTTTGGCATACCCAAATTACCAACATCTCTATTCTTGTGCTTTAAAGGGAGCCATTACCAAGTAAAATAGGGATTACTTGAACACAAGCACTGCGATACTGTGACAGTCGATCTGATAACCTAGGTGGCAACTAAGTGACTAGTGGGATATGCTGAACAAAGGGATGAGTCATATCCTGAGCGGGATGGAGCCAGATAGTGCAAGATTTCACCACAATACTCAGAATGGCAAGCAATTTAAAACTACAAGTTGTTTATTCCTGGAATTTTCCACTTAATATTATCAGATCACAGTTGACTGTGGGTAACTGAAACCAAGCATGGCAAAACCTCAGATAAGGGGGGGCTACTGTACTTTCAACTCAACATATACTGCAACATAAAGAAAACAAAGGACAGATAAATGTGACTCACCCTTGTCTACATTCCAAGTTATGTATGTATATACTACCTATTTTCTTGGTGTATCATTTGCCAATATAATCATACAACTAATACATAACTTTTAAAACACTTGGAATGTTCTATTAATAAAATGTGAGTTTTGACTATTTTTAAGTGTCCAGAGCACAGATAAGTAGTCATCTACTTAATCTACCAACTGCTTATAACATAGTAGGCAGAGCCCTGACATTCCAGAAGAATTTTATGGATTGATGATATATAGGGAACGATTTCCTTGGAAAAAAATAAACAGCAAAATAAATAATTGGGAGGAAAGACTGAGATCAGAAGTCATGGAAGATTAGTATTAAATATATGGCGTGTAAAATGCATTAAAATTACATCACACTTCTTTCAATGAGCCAAAAATAAAGAGGATATTCACAGAAGGGCCTTAGATTACATTTACAAAAAGCAGAAAAATAAAGTGAGACACTAGAATAAGGAAGTGTATTCCTGTCCTAGGCCAAGAAGACATTTTGAAAACTCTAGTGGTTACTGAAATCTTTTTTAAAAATAGGCAAAGAAGTTAATAATTGTTAGGGTATCCAACACTGCATATATTGCAATGGTGTTTCCATTTCTTTAGCACTTTGGATGGTGATGATTCTCTGCAATTTACAAAGTAAAGAGAGGAGAGGAGAGAAAGAAGGAAGAAGGGAAAGAGGATGAAAGTGGGGAGGGGAATAAACAGATATATTAAGGGGATGGTTGCACTTAGATGTATTAAAATTTTTGTGTATTTTTCTTTTTTGTAGTCACAACATCTGGGCTTCCAACTGGCATTCAGTGAATTGAGGCTAGTGCCAATTAGTCAATGGACTAAATGTTTTGTGTCTACCCAGAATTCATATGTGAAGCCCTAATCCCCAATGTGATGGAGGTGAAGTCTTTAGAGCTAACTAGATTCAGATGAGGTCTTGAGGATGGAGCCCCCAAGACAGGATTAAGGCCCTTAAAAGAAGATGAAGAGACCAGAGCTTGCTGTCTCTCTCATGAGGACACAGCAAGAAGGTTGTAGTCTATAAATTAGGATAGAGCCCTCACTAAGAATCTGACCATGCTGGCATCCTCATCTGAGACTTTTAACCTCCGAAACTATGAGGAATAAATGTTTTTTGTTCAAGACACCCAATCTGTGGTATTCTGTTATAGCAGCCTGAACAGGTTAATACACCTACAAAGAACTGCCCTGCCCAAATGAAACTAGTCTTCCTGTTGTTTCCATTGAGAATCTCTGCATTTTAACCAAAGTGAATAAACTGGATTTTTGTGCGCATTCCTTATTCAGAAACTATACACTTGAGATGGGACTGAAGAGAGTGACTAAAACAGGAAAACAAAGCTAACGTTCTGTTTCCATGACCAGTGCAATGTATAGGCTATGACCTAGGCCTGTACTTATTTGTTAACTTGACATCTCCATTGAATTATGTATTTCTCATTTATGAGGCAGGCAAAATACTTTGTAAAATTTTTGTAAAATTTGTTCTTAAATTATTTAATAATACTAAAATCAAAATTCCATGTTCAAGGAATAAAGTTAACAGAATATTATTACAATGTTGCCTGAAAGTTCTTTTTCTGGCCCAGAAATAAAAAAAAATTCTACCTGACTCTTTCAGAGAATTGTTCATTTTCTCCCACACTACTTCTGAATTAACCATTCCCAAAATAAAAATTCTCTTCATAATTACATGACAGTAAAGCAGTTCCCAGTATCACACACAAACTCCATGATGACAGTGAGACAGAAAAATGACCTTTCCTCCCTTGGTTCTCCTTTTATTAAGGGAAAACTTGTCCCAGAACTCACAAGCAGACAGCCCCTCAGAACTCATTGGCCAGGGCCAGGTCATATGCCCTTGCCTAGCTGCAAAGGAGGCTGGGAAAAAAGTTCTGGCATTTTCCATGCTTTAAAAAATAGATTGGTTCTGTCAACAAGAAATAAGAGGTCAGGTGGAAGAAGGCTTAAGTGTGGCAAATAATGTAAAGTTGAATAACTATATATTTCTCATTAAACCTATAAATGTTATCAAGCATAGTACTTGGTACTAAATACAAGGTAGTAATTTTTTTTATTACTATTGCACTTGTTTCAGTTTTACTGACCTCTTAGAATCATTAGTAAAGACTATGAAGATTTTAGAAGATTCTGTGAATAGAAACAGAAACTTTGAGAATTTATTTTTGTTTTCAAATAATTTCCTGTACCATTTATTAAGCTATTGTTTCTCAATTTTAAATCTATCCTCTATAGTTCACTTTGTGAAGCTGGAACTTGAGTTACAAGTCACACTTTTCCTCCTTCTGCTGCTTCCTATTTGGCTCTGCTATTAGAGTGCACTAGGGAGAGAGTAGAAGGCTTAAAGAGGATGAAGGGACTTGCACCCTTTCTGAGTCTGTCTTTCTGATTGTTCTTCCCATGTACCCTAGAAACACTTTATCATTCTGAGAGCAGCTGCCATTTCCAGTCTGCAGTTTTTCCAAAGCTCATAGAACAAATCCCAGTGTCCTCTTAAGCACACCAGCACTAGTTGGCTAGAACACCATTCTTAAGATCTGAGTGCCAGCTTCATGAGCAATTCTTCTTGAGCTCAGAAATAAGAAACCAGCACGAGCCAAGCAGTGAGCCTTCACACAGGTCTACCGAGCACCTCCTTTAAGTTTCTAAGTATTTTTTAATTTTTAAAAATTTTTGTTACTTTAAAATTTAATTTAATTTAATTTTAAATTGAAGTATAGTCAGTTTACAGTGTTGTGCCAATTTCTGGTGTACAGCATAATGTTTCAGTCATAAATACATTTGTGTTCATTTTCTTTTTTATTATAGCTACTACAAGATATTGAATATAGTTTCCTGTGTTATACAGAAGAAATTTTTTAAAAATCTATTTTTATATATAGTGGTTAACATTTGTAAATCTCTAACTCCCAAATTTATTCCTCCTCACCTCCTTTCCCCGGTAACCATAAGACTGTTTACTATGACTGTGAGTCTGTCTCAGTTTTGTAGATGAGTTCATAGAGTCCTTTTTCTTTCCTCTTTTTTAGATTCCACATATGAGTGGTATCATATGCTATCTTTCTTTCTCTTTCTGGCTTACTTCACTTAGTAAGATGATATCCGGGTCCATCCATGTTGCTGCAAATGGCATTATTTTACTCTTTTTATGGCTGAGTAATAATTCATTGTATAAATATATGACAGCTTCTTTACCCAGTCATCTGTTGATGGACATTTTGGTTGTTTCCATGTCTTGACTATTGTAAATAGTGCTACTATCAACACTGGGGTGCACGTATCTTTTTGAATTAGAGTTCCCTCTGGATATATGCCATGAGTGGGACTGCTGGATCATACGGTAAGTCTATTGTTTAGTCTTTTGTAAACTTCTAAGTTTTAATCATCTCAAACCTCTTCATTTGGTTTTCTCAGTCCAAGAGGTGGCTTCTTCCCAAATCTGCCACCTCTGCAATACCTTAGCTCAGTGTTCCCATTTTGCCTTTCCAGTCCTTCAATATCAAGTGATCAGTTCTTTACCAATTGATTCTCTAACCTACTAAATATGTTCTTTTTTTAGGGGAAATTACAGGTTTTTAAAGATTTACCCAAAGGAGCTTATACTATTTCATGTTTGTCTGCATCCTTATAATAATTTCCATTTCCTATTTTTCTTCAATGTTCAGATACTATATTGGTTTCTATAACTTTAAACAGTTAGATGCTTTTGTTTGCAGTTCTTCACTCCCATCACCATTACATTTAAAACAATTCAATCCAAAAATCTATGTGCTGGGATACTAGACATATTTAATAGCTCTTCAACCATCTCCTTGTATTTTATTCATTTCAGTATGTACTCTATACAAGTTTCTTTAGGCTCCAAGTTCATGGCTTTGAAATTAAGACATACCCAAGAGAACTGTTGCTAGAAAAAGAGGGAAGGTCACATCAGGGGTGAAAAAGAGAAAGACTGTGATTTTTTTTCAAAATAGAGAAAACAGTTGGATATTAATGGTGACGAAGAAAGAACCAGAGGTGGAGGCAACAGTGAGCTGCCAAAAGAGATGAAATATTCTCTGGTTATCTTTATAAGTAAATGGAAAAGGAGGGCTTTAAGATTTGGCATTGTGCTTTATGATAGATAACATCATGTGTCTTCTCGAATGTCCAGATTGATTAGATCATCTAACTTGAGACTATCTGGAATTCATTTCAAGAAGACAGGATACTCAAGAAAGCTTAAGGATCTGCACTCAAAGGCTAACTGAATGAATTTAAACCCAAAGAGGGAAATGTCTTTCATATTCACTTTAAAAGCTTTCAAAAATGCTATTTAAAGCTGAAAAGCATAAGGAGCACAATTACAGTCAAATACTGTGTAATATTTAGAGCAAGAATTGGGATGAAGTGGGGAGGAAGGAAAGGATTGAAAGATTTGTTGCCTAAGAGGTATAATTATACCTGCAACAGATTTCCTAAGAAATTTTCAATCTTTAAGTTTTCTCCTTCTGTACTTTAAAAAACTAGTCTAGATATAATCTTAAAAATGTGTTATCCAGAGGAAATGTGAGATATATCACTGATTACTTTGAGTTCCCAACTGTCCTATTTTTTATAGCTATCTATAGCTACGCAGTTGACAATAAACTATTTCATAAATGCCAGCTACTTCTCGCAAGTTTTAAATTGCCTGCTTTCTACCTGTGAAACACAGAGGGAACTTACTTTAATTTTTTTCCTTTAAGTTAACTCTTAGTTGCAGCAATTAGAGAAAAATTGATTTCTATAAAACTTCTTTCAAAGAATGTTTGACTTGAATGTGGTAACCTACTTTCTAAACTGGAGCTTTGTAGAGCTTTAGCTGTGTGAGTAGGTAAAATAAGACACTTTTTGTTTTAAATTTAGGGGTACCAATAGACTAATTAATCCATTTTTGCAGACCTGGAATAGAGTTCCTGGAACTGTAGCACCTCAGTTGGCAGCCCTTTTTTCCCTTAATTGATGTAACTCCAGTAAGTGCAAAATTCTGATACTGAAATATCCATTTCTCATTCACTGAATCAGAATAAATTTCTCCCAGTCAGCTATCTGAGATATCACTAAACTGAAGCATGTCCACTGATAAGCCAAAAGAGTCAAAAGCTGACCTAAAAGGATGGAGGCAACCAGAAAAAAACATATTGAAGAGAGTGAGTTTTGAATGGAAGGAAAAGAACTAAATGATAGTAGGCAGCAGAAAAGAACCTCATGAATGGGAGAAAATCATATAGCTTTGTTTCATATGAATGGAACAGAAAAATGGTAGTAAGGATATTTTAGTAAATATGTCATCATCTAGAAAGACAAAATATAGAATAGTGCTTTTTTGACTATTTGATAAATTTTCATTTATTTATTCAGTAAATATTTATTTGGCACTTACTATTGCCATTTGATTTTATTTTAGTACTTAGCTGTGGAGTGCATATATATACATACATACACAGATTCACGTCTAATACTCTGAAAGTGAATATACTGAGCCTGAAGTTGCTTATTCTCTTTTCCCTCCTTTTTGAACATTGCTATAACTTCCATACCTTATTTTGTCTTTTTCACAACTCTGTTAGGTTGAATGTTACACCTATTTCACATGAGGACATTGAGGCTCAGAGGTGTTTAGTGATAGACCCAAGCTTGCATATCTAGAAACTGAACCTAGCTCTGTTTGGCTCCCAAAGTACTCTTAACTGTTATACTGCCTGCCTGATTTAGGTAAAGTGATAGTGGGCCACAGCCAGCAAGTCTACCTGAGTAAATAATTTATGATATATAGTAATGAGAAATGAAGTTTTAAAATGAGTATTCAATAAAGGCATAAAACTGCCATTACTGAACTCAGAAGTGACAAAATAAAAACAGCGATTGCGAAAGAGGATTCTTGACATATATTTAGGGATAGGAACTGGAAGAAACTAGAAGTGTTTTTTTAAAAAAAAAAAGCATGCCAGAAATAGTCATAGCATGACACAGGGAGCAGGATTATGTTCATGGACATTTGAAGAAAGATTCAACTACAGTCAGGAAGGTGGATTTGAGGAGGAAAGGTAATGGAAGAGCTAAAAATCATTCCCCAGTTGCCAGTGGAAACCAGGAATGGTAAATATATTGCATTTGATGGAGTGGATGTTTTAGGTGTGGTGAGAAGATGAATTTGATATTCAAAATTTGTAAAATTAGGAACTGCATTGTGTATGTAAAGTTTTATGACATCATCTTCAGCTTTTATTCACCCCAAACTCAAACTTTTTTATCCCCCACCATAGCAAAGAGACCAAAATACTTTTATAGGAAGGAATTGTTTGGAAAGTCTGGGCTATAAAGCCAATTGAACTTGGTGTTGATAGCTCAAGAATGGATTTGGTTGGATCACAGTCTGCTACTTCTAGCAGCCTAGTGCAAAGACTGGGAGACTTTTTTTTTCCTTCCACAATTGGTACATAAACTAGTTAGATTATCAGGGTCCATTCTTCCTTCCCTCTCTTCTGTTTTGTTGCAGGTAAAATTCATAGGACTTGTGCTTGTGTCACTGTGGCTGATAACTCAAGATATTGAATAATGATTTCAGTTAGAGAGCTGAGTCTGAATAAAAGATTATAACTAATTCTGGCTATATTTTACAGATTTGTCTCTTCCACTGATTCTGACAAATATTTCCCTTTGGGCTCCATCCTGTTTGTTCAGAGAATAATTTGTTTGGCTTTGTATTCAATAAATGAATCACCAAAGTAACCTAGCATGTATTAGATACCTTTAAACATATAGGAAGGTTTTCATCATTGGAGTCTGTTTTACCTAGGCAAATATTTCCTTATTAACTCAATCTAAACAAGCTTCTCAAAATTATATTTTGTTGTAAATGTGTGAGCATGTTTCAATCATTAACTTACAAAATTTTATCCCAATTTAAAATGTTAACTTGTATTTCTTCTTTTAAAAAAATACAATTGTCAGAATTTTTCCTTCTAATTTACTCATTTCTTCTCTTGAAAGAAAAATTAATAATCTCTATGCTCCAAGGTCTATACTTATGACATTTAACCTTTTCTCATTTCCTTACCAAACAACAAAAACAATAAACAAACTAAAGAAATTGAAAGAAAGAGAAATGAACAACTACAGGCATCAAAATATGATTTGATTCACAGTAACAGAATGGAAATTATTTTGACAAATTTATGGCATTACACAAGAGGACTGCATCTTCCAGAGTTTGAGTAATCAATAGAAAACATAAATTTCTTCAACATACTTTCTAGTAAATATTTCATACTTCTTATCTATAAGCTTTATAGCTTGTCACAGATACACACTTCTTAAGTAATGATTCTGGAAAAGGAAGTGATTACCATGAGTGACACTATTGCTGTCACTTCATACTTACAGCGACCGCCTCCAGGATTTGTTTGACAGCATCTGCAGCATCTCGTTCACTGTAATACCCCTTTTCCACAATCCTAAAACAAACAAACAAATTAATAAAAACCCATGAAATGCTTCTCAGACACATGCATTCAGTTGAGTGGGTGTTAAAAGAAGTTAATTAGATTAATGTTAATGAAGATGTATCTAAACAATTGCAACAGGCTACCATAACACTTGGGGAAAGACGTCCATGAACTAGCACTCTAGAAGTCTTTCGGTTTATTTAGGAAAATGAGAAACATTGCTTAGGCTTGAACCATCCATCCTATCTGAGGACAAAAAAATTCTTTCCTTTTAAACTCTGTATTGCGAATTGTTTTAAATACATACCAAGTAGGCAAAATACTATGAACTATCCAATATAACTGTTTCACAGTTCCAGCACTAATTAATTCATGGCCAGTGTTGTTTTATCTAGTCAATTAATTATTTCCCTTCCCCCTCCTTATTTATTGTTTTGAAGCAAATATCAGACATCATATAATTTAACTCATAAATATTTAGGGAGATATCTCTAAAAGACAAAGGATTTTTAAAAATCATAACTACACTGTCATTATCATACCTATAAATTACAACACTTCCTTAACATTTTCAATATGCACTGTTTCAAATTTCCAATTGTCTTGGATATGCTAAAATTTGTCTGCTTGAATCATTATCCAAATAAGGTCCATACAATGGTTGGTTGATATGTCTCATTTTCTTTTACTTGTAACTCCTCTCTCCTATTCCTTTGCTCTTTCTCTCTCATTCGGTTTTCTTTTCCAAATAAATGACTTGCTCTTTTTGTATGGGTGTGGACAAGGAATTTCTCTTTGAAGTTAAAGTATTTCCTTTTTTTTTTTTTGATTTCAGGTTTTTTCAGAATTATTATGCTTTGTATTTGTTTCCTTCCATTGCCTTGGTTTTCTTCTTGGTGGTATGCAATTATACACATGGTAGAGTTTTTCTACTTTATAGTCACAAATAAACAAAGTAAGAAATTAAAGAGAAGAAACAACAACTGACAAAACAGAGATACAAAAAATCATAAGAGAATACTATGAACAGTTATATGCCAACAAATTGAACAATGTAGAAGAAACGGAAAAATTTCTAGAAACATACCACCTCCCAAGACTGAATGAAGAAGAAATAGATAATCTGCACAGACCAATCACTAGTAGTGAAATTGAATTTGTAATTTAAAAAACTTCCAGCAAACAAAAGTCCAGGACCAGATGGCTTCACAGGGGAATTCTACCAAACATATAAAGAAGAGCTCATATCCTTCTCAAACTATTTAAAAAAATTAAACAGGATGGAACACTCCCAAATTCATTACACAAGGACACCATTAACCTGATAACAAAATTAGACAAAGATACTACAAAAAAATAAAATAACAGGCCAATATCTCTGATGAATATAGATGCAAAGATCCTCAACAAAATATTAGCAAATTCACCCTAACAATACATAAAAAGGATCACACATCATGATCAAGTTGGATTTATTCCAGGGTTACAAGGATGGTTCAACATACGAATCAATCAATGTGATAAACCACACTAACAAAAAGAAAGATAAAGATCACATGATCATTTCAATAAAAGCAGAAAAAGCAGCTGACAAAATTCAACATCAATTCATGAAAAAAAAAACTTTCATCAAAGTGGGTATAGAGGAAACATCTCAAAATATCTGCAAATGATATGACCAATAAGGTGTTAATATCCACAATATATATACAGCTCATACAACTCAATATCAAAAAACCCCAAACAATCCAATTAAAAAATGAGTGGGAGACCCAAATAGACATTTTTCCAAAAAGACAGACAAATGGCCAACAGGCACATGTAAAGATGCTCAAAATCATTAATTATCAGAGAAATGCAATCAGAATCACAATGAGGTATCACCTCATGCCTGTCAGAATGGCTATCAACAAAAGACCACAGATAAATGTTGGCAAGGATGTGGAGAAAAAGGAACCCTTGTACACTGTTGGTGGAAATGTAAATTGATGCAGCCACTGTGTAAAAGAAAATTAAAGATTCAAAAAACTAAAGGTTTTTTGAGTTTCCTCAAAAAAACTAAAGACAGAACTACCATATGATCCAGCAATTCCACTCCTGGGTATATATCCAAAAAAAATGAAAACACTAATTAGAAAAGATACATGTACACTCAGTGTTCATACAAGCATTATTTACAACAGCCAAGATATAGAAGCAACCAAGTGTCCATCAACAGTTGAATGGATAAAGAAGATATTATATACATATGTGTGTGTGTGTGTGTGTATATGTGTGTGTGTGTGTTACACACACCTATACAGAATGGGATACTACCCAGCCATTAAAAAGAATGAAATTCTGCCACTGTAACAATGTGGGTGGATTGAGAATATTATGCTTAGTGAAATAAGTCAGACAGCGAAAGACAAATACTCCATGTTATCACTTATACATGGAATTAAAAAAATAAAATAAACAAATGTATATAACAAAACAGAAATAGACTCACAGATATAGAGAACAAACTAGTGGTTACCAGTGAAGAGATGGAAGAGGGGAGGGGCAAAATAGGGTTAGGGGATTAAGAGATATAAGCTACTATGTATAAAGTATATAAGCAACAAGGATATATTGTAGAGCACAGGGAAATAGAGCCACAATTTTGCAATAATTTTAAATGGAGTTTAATCGATAAAAATATTTAATCACTGTTGTACATATGAAACTAATATATATTATTAATCAGTTATACTTCAATAAAACTTTTTCTACTTTTGATTTATATTGTTTTTCTATAATTTTCTTAATTTTAGTTTTATTTTGCAATATTAATTTATAATTTCATCTATTTTGTAGGCATATCCTCCTGACATGCTTTCACTGCCTAAAGGAACCTTATTTTGCTCCTTATTTTCTGTTCTCTTATAATCATTTTGTATTGGAATTAACTGAGCTGCCTTTCTGCTATTTATTTTTAAGCAAAATTTGTTTTCTTTACCTTGACAGAGTGATGGGTCAAGATATCTTTTCTAATCTCATGGCTCTCGACTTTCTGGTTATTTTCATGAAGCATTCAAAAATAGGACCTCATACTTTCTAAGATTTCTCTTCTCCTTCACCTGGGACTTCATTTCCTTGCCTCTACCAACTCTACTCTGATTATGAGAGTCTCTTTCCAGCAGTTACTCCTCAATATGGGGCTTTTCCCCAAAGAGTCCTCAGATATTAGTTCCAAGAGTTCACAGGGACTTGACTGCATTAATTTCTTCAAAGCTTACTATAGGTGCAGCCCTTGCACTTCTCAGAAATTTGGATAGCAAAAAGCCCTTGGCTTTCTTCTTATATTGGCCCATTCTGCTTCCCAGTGATTCAAGTGTTCCTCTGTTCTTAGGTCCATCACATACCCTCTTGCTTCCTTTGCTTCTTCTCACATAGATGCTAATACACATGATTAGCGCATTTGTCATTAGTTTGTCCTCAATCACTTGTATTTTAGCTTCATGAGGATACCCTATCGCCTGGTTTTGTTACAGATAATGTCAGTGATGTTTTGGTTTTTCTGTTCTCGTTTCTCTGTCTATTCTTGTGGGGATGGTTGGGAAGATTGAAAAACTACTTGTGATTTCTATCTTCCCAGAATTTCAAAATAAAACACCTTTTTTGATAGCTCTGTAGATTATCAATTTGCATAAGATGTTTTCAGCTGACAAAAAGTTTGTGGTAAAAATATGCTTGAAAAAGGTCAATTCAAAATACAAAAGACACAAAACCTCAACAATTTTTGTAATTTTGCATTGAAATTTTTCTTAGATGGTTAATACCTCAAATAGCATAGTTATTTTTCAGAAAGCATCTTTTAAAAACAATGTTGTGGCAAGAAGTTGTTAGTTCTCAAAGTAGCTGTTGTTAAAAGTTGAATTAAAAATTTTTTTCAAACTAGGGTATGGAGGGCAAGGAAAAGCAGAACATAACAGATCTCACAAAAATAAAAAGATGTATCATAAGGTATCTCAATTGCTGTAATTATTAAAATTCAGGAAAAGTGTATTGCTGAAAACATTTCAAATTTTTCCTCCATTCAGTTATTTAGAACATTGTCAAGAAACACAAACTCATAATATTTTCAAAGGGTGAAAGATGGAATATTCCTCTTCACCTTTTTATTTATTAGATACCTGTTATGCACCAGGGTCAAATAAAATGTGAAAATAGATTATAATATTCAGGGGGTTATTATTAATTGGTTCTTGAAAATCAATTTTCATATGGTATTTCCTTACAAGAACACAAATTTTTCCAACTCATGATTAAGTTACATTATCTACTTAGTAAAACTTTAATTGAAATAATTTCTTGAACTATACTTTCTGAACATTTTATTTTTTCCTATCTTTTATTTTTTATTTTTTAAATTAAAGTATAGTTGATTTACAATGTTGTATTAGTTTCAGGTGTATAGCAAAGTGATTTAATGATACATATATGTATAAATATATTCTTTTTCAGATTCTTTTCTATTATAGGTTATTACAAGATGTTGAATATAGTCCCCTGTGTTATACAGTAGGCCTTTGTTGGTTATCTATTTTATTGTGTACAGTAGTTTGTATCTGTTAATCCCAAACTCCTAATTTACCCCTCCCCCCACTTTCCACTTTGGTAATCATAAATTTGTTTTCTATGTCTGTGAGTCTGTTTCTGTTTTGTAAATAAGTTCATGTGTATCATTTTTAAAATTCCATGGATAAGCAATATCACATGATATTTGTCTTTCTCTGACTTCACCTAGTATGATATCTCTAGTTCCATCCATGTTGTTGCAAATGGCATTATTTCATTCTTTTTTATAGCTGAGTAGTATTCCAGTGTGTGTGTGTGTGTGTGTGTGTGTGTATGTGTGTGTGTGTGTGTGTATACATACATATATATACACACATATATACATATGTATATATGTACACCACATCTTGTTTATCCACTCATTTGTCAGTGGACATTTAGGTTGCTTCCATTGCTTGTTATTGTAAATAGTGCTGCTATAAACACTGGGGTTCATATATCATCTTGAATTAGAGTTTTCTCTGGATATATCCCCAGAGTGGGATTGCTGGATCACATTGTAACTCTACTTTTGGTTTTTTAAGGAACCTCTATACTGTTCTTCACAGTGGCTGCACCAATCTACATTCCCACCAACAGTGTAGGAGGGCTCCTATTTTTCTACATCTTCTCCAACATTTATTATTTGTAGATTTTTTGATGATGGCCATTCTGACTGGTGTGAGAGGATACCTCATTGTAGTTTTGATTTACATTTCTTTAACAATTAATGTTGCTGAACATCTTTTCATGTGCCTGTTGGCCATCTGCATGACTTCCTTGGAGAAATGTCTATTTAGACCTTCTGCTGACTCTTTGATTGGGTTATTTTTTGTTTGTTTGTTTGCTTTTTAATTGATCTGTTTGTATATTTTGGAAATTAATTCTTTGTTGGTTGCATCATTTGCAAATATTTTCTCCCATTCCATAGGCTGTCTTTTCATTTTGTTTATGGTTTCCTTTGCTGTGCAAAAGCTTTTAAGTTTAATTAGGTCCCACTTATTTATTTTTGTTTTTATTTCCATTACTCTAGAAGACAAAAAAAAAAAAAAAGCACTGCTGCAATTTATGTTAATGAGTGTTCTGTCTATGTTTTCCTCTAGGAATTTTATAGTATCTCTTCTTACCTTTAGGTCTTTAATCCATTTTAAGTTTATTTTTGTATATGGTGTTAGATACTGTTCTAATTTCATTCTTTTACATGTAACTGTCCAGTTTTCCCAGCACCAGTTATTGAAAAGACTGTCTTTTCTCCACTGTACATTCTTGCCTCCTTTGTCGCAAATTAATTGACCATAAAAAAATATTTCTGGACTTCCTATCCTGTTCCATTGATCTATATGTCTGTTTTTTTCACCAGTACCATGCTGTTTTGATAACTATAGCTTTGTAGTATAGTCTGAGTCAGGGAGTATGATTCCTCCAGCTCTGTTCTTTTTTCTCAAGATTGTTTTGGCTATTTGGGGTCTTTCCAAACCTTTAAAAATGAAGTTTGAGAAAAGTGGAAAAGAAGGATTATTATGTCAGAGTAGGTTAAGAACTTTGGACACATTACATCAGCCTCTGCATTTCTCTCTAAATGTGGATTTCATGGTACATCTAATGACCAACATGAATGTAATTAGTGTGTCCTCTATGTGCTGCACCTGCAGCCTCAACAGCTTGGTTTTTTCTAGTCTTGTTAAAGGAGGGGTGCTGTCACAAAGATGATGGAAAAGAATGGCTGATAATTAACTTTCTTTCCATCTCCCATTCTCCCCAGAAGAGGATAAAATCAATAACCTTCTGGCCTGCAAAAAAAGTGTGGATTTTCCTATAGCTACTCACCAAGACTAGAGCTTTACCACAACAGCTTTGTGGTACCCCTCCATGGGGTGATACTTATGGCATAGTCTATGCCAGGAGTACTCCTCAGGGTTGTAAGAACCAACTTTCACAACCATGTGCAGTCTCCCTGGTAAGAAACCCTCCTTGTCTGTTAAGCACACATTTGTTCTTAAGAGCATCCCCATTGTTTAGAAAGGCAGTGCTTCACCCACTGGCATTTCCTCTCTACACTTTATTATGAAACCTCAAGCTCTGCCCTAAATGTGTTGTTTATGCAATTTCATTTGGATATAATTTAGGGTTAAGTACCTGTGTTCAGAACATGTCCTTCGGTGAATGTCTAGGGACTGGCTGGATGGAGGAGTAAATTTTCTTAGGGCTGTTTTCAGATCAGATAGAGGGAAGAAGAGTAGGTGTAAAAAGAATAGTTAATGGAAATTTCACTAATTTTCCACAATATATGTTAAATTAGTAAAATATTTCATCTAATTAATGAAGAGGATGCATTCTATAGATATATCATTCCTTTGCTTATTCAATAAATATTATGGAATGACTATTATGTGCTTAGCACTCAGTAGTGAACCAGACATGGCCTCTGCACTCATGGGGTTTCTCTTGGTATAAGTAGACAGACAACGACCAACACAGTTGCTAAATACTGTGACAGAGGTATTAGAAAATGGTCTGGGAGCTCCTAGAAGATGCAGGTAATCTATTCTGGAGGCCATGCAGGGTAGGAAAAGGATTCCAGAGATAGCACAAAGTTAAAGGGTTTATAGAAGGTTTCTAGCTGCAGGGAGGGTGGGAGCTGGGGATGGGATAAGTGTAGGGGAGTAACACAGGACTGGAGAGGAGGGACACTAAGAAAAAGGACTAAGGCTACAGTGAGAATTGGATCATGAGGATGGTATAATGATATCCACTCAGTATTTCTAACTTCCTAATGTGAGCCAGGTACTTGCTGGATATAATAAAGAATAAGTTTGGGTCCTGGCTCAGATAAAGACCATAGATAAAAGAGAAATTACAAAAAAAAAAAAAAACCCATCACTATAGATATAATACATATTATAGTAGGGTTTATACAGCCAAGGAATTTATTAATTCTGTTGTCAGAAACGTTTCTAGAGTACATACGTGGGGTAGGAGCATAAATGCAGGTGCCTTCTCCACCTCATCTGTGTGTGTGAACTCTGTATCTCATAGGTTGGTCCTACCATCACAACTCAACTGTCTCTCTTCCAGGCTTCTTCTGCTAAAAGGAATTTTGTTCCCAGTTGACTTGTTCCTCAGACTGTGATAGGGACAGGTTTCTGGAACTGAGGCATTCAATTTTTAAATATTGTATAAGTTGAGGTAACACCCAAACTATCCATGACCAACTGGGAAGAGTAATAGCAGGAACCTTCTCAAGTTGCAAATGCAGATTTATCACTTAGAGTTAAGATTGTAAGTGAAGATATTAGTGACCAAGTAAAGGAAAATGAAATCTTACAATCTTTTCCTCTCCATATACGTAGCATGATTACAGTTGATTTATTTGGCTAAAACATTCTGCAGAGTATTATGGCAAAATTCTTGGCCTTCTCACTCGTTAATTGGTTGATCACCCATGGAGTTTAGCTCCAAGTCTTGTTCATAGTAGGTGGTCAGTAAATATCTGTGGAATCAATACTAATTGATAAGTGAATGAATGTCAGAAAAATTTCAGACTGTGGACATCTGGACAACTCCTTTGCCTGTGCTCCTTATCATGGGGAACAAAAAGTACTGGACTGGGAAGTGATGCTCACTTGTTGCAAGTACACTGGCCATGGATCCAGAGGGAGAACAGCCATATACATGCTTCCCAAAGCAAAATGCAATAGGTAGAAATATTATTGCTGGCCTTAGGTATAAGCTGAGAGTTACGTAGTTTCTAGATATTATTGTAATAATATGAATCTTTTCAGAAACTTATTTTGAACAAAAAGTAATTCAAATTCAAATTCAGCAAAATATAGTGTTTGTTTCATATACCAAATATTAATTCCAACATAAAATTTAGCTGGAATTTCAAAAAAATTGCCATTGAAATGAAATTGAACCATATATATAGTCAAGAGTTTATAGCTTTATACAATGTGTCTTCAATTTTTAGAAGAAATGAGATATTTAATCATTGTAGGGACTTTAGGGCTGTGAAATAGGAGGATAATTTTGGTTGATATCTTTGTTTTTTGTATTTAAACATACTTATTGCTAGATTTCTCCTCAGATTTAGTAAACTAATTTCCTTCTCATACTTTGTAAAATAAGAAGGTAGTTAAAATGCTACCCACATCTTAAGATCATTTTCAAAGGCCCAGGGTTGTGTAGTTTGTAGCTATTTTGCACAATTTCCTATCATTCCATTGTAATCTGGGCTAGAAGTCTCAGTGCTAAAAATAAAATCTCTCCTAAGACTTTAATTACAACTGACCCAAAAGGCTGCTCTGAGGTCCCATTTCCTACAGGTCCTTCAGTCACTAACAGGCCTAGACTTTATCTGGAATCTGGGGAGGAAGTGTAATGGGGTGTGTTTCCCTTGGCTCGCAGGCTGTGATTCTCCAGCCTCAATGCACCTTCTCACTCCAAGACCATGCCTTTTACTTCCACTGTTTGCTATGTTGGCCCACATGTTCCTTTTCCCCAGAGTTGGGACAGTTTTTCTTCTCATTGTTTTAAAATTGTAGGATGAGAAAACACAGGCGATGGCTATTTCTCTCCATGGATCTGCTTTAAAATATGACTTTTGTACATTTGCTTCTGTCACCTTAATTGCTGCAAATTGAATTGAGCTCGTCTCCAGTCCAGCAGTTAGCACAGGCAATGCAGCTGAAGAGCTCTAATCTGATTATATCCTGAAGCCCTCAGACTTCCTGGCACAAAGATTAGGAGCCCTACTACTTTCTCCACCAATGACAGCATTTTTCTCAAATGGAGATGGTATTAGATGACCATCGGTTTATATGAGAAAGACATTGGTCTGGTGAGAATGCATACAGAAGGATCGAATGACATAGGGTAAAAGCTCCAAAGAACATGAGTTTCAGGAACCAAGTCTTAAGGGCTGCCAGTACATTATTATGCTGATGCATACAAAGTTTTATTTAAACTAATTCTGCTGTACCCTGTGTAAATCCACCACTCTTTTATAGTGTCATTCACTACTTTTTCTTATTTCATTGACGGCATTTTGGTCAGTAATGGTGCTTTTTCTAAGAACTCTCCCAAAGAGTGTTAAATTCATATGCTTAAAAAAATAATTTCAAAGGGTACTACTAGTACCTGTTAAATTTGAAAGCTCAGGATAGAGTGAGGGAATTGCAGATCAATGTGGGTGCTGAGTCGACAGTGTAGGAGAAAGGGGAGGCCAAATCCAATTGTAGACCTGGGAATGGGCCAAAGGGATTCCTCATCCAAATTCTCTCATACTATAAATGAAAAGCCTGACCCACAGATGTTATATAAAGCGCCCAAGAGCACAGAGTTTACTGAATCATTCAACAAATATCTAGCAACTGCTTGCTTTCTGCCTAGAACAGCTTCTAAGATAGACATTAAGAAACACAAATTAACCCCCACCAATGTGCTCTGCCTTGACATCACTCTGCACTTTTTCTACCCTGGACCTGCTAATTTCTTATTTCCCGTTTAAGATTCAGCTTAAAAGGCCCTATTAGACCCCTGAAGGCATTTTTGACTTAGAAGACCCCCTTATTTTGTGCCCATTGTACTGTTTATGCCCCAATTACAGCATTTATCATCCCCACATGAATCCTTATAGCCAAATGTGTGACCAAATTTGAGCAAAAGTAAAGTATTTTATGATATGTTTTTTGTGTACTACTGATTCTTATCTTTATTTCTTTAGTCCCTTGTCCTCTTATTTTTTTTATCTTGTGATATTATGGTTTTCTCTGTAAGTTCTAATACACTTTTTTTTGGAGGTGATAGTAGCATTAAAAACAATATTTGGGTCTATATCACACTTTTACTTACCCTCTTCTAAACCATGAGCTCTGTAAAGGTGAAAACAATGTTCTTTGGTTAACATGGTGGTGAGAAGAGAAGAAAGTGGGCACTGAATCTGGAATGGTAGAGTGAGGCCAGACTATAAGTGGTTCTGATTGCCATGACTGGAAGAACTGACTTGAAACTTTTTCTAACTTAAACAAATCCTTTCATGTGGCTCTAGATCTTACTCCCTCTGTGTCTTCTCTGCGATGTTGTTTCAAATAAAAGTCCCTCTCACACAGATCTCTCCTGCTCCCCCATCTTGTGGGCTCCTTCCCAACAGCAAGGTAAAATGTTGCCAATATGCCAGCTTAAAATAATAAACAAGCCTTCATTTATCCTGTGTTTCCTTTTACAACCTCATCTTTCTTCTTCTCCCTATAGCCAAGCTTCTGCAAAAAGCAGACTATAAACATACTCCAAATCAAACTATATGTTTTCTTCATATGTAGCCAGATAAAGCTACATAAAGAGATGTATTTAAAATATTCATGGTTGAAAAACAACTATATATATATTAATGTTAAATTTAAGCCAACCCTCAAGCAGAACAAAGTATTACATTTCTAATCTGATGTTTCATTTTTAAGTATTAAGAGTATTGACATTTGCTTACATAGCAGCAGAATGACATGGTAGAAAAATTTCATGTGCTTTGAAATCGGACATACTTGAGTCCAATTTCATTTAATTATTGTTGCTGCTGTTATTATTATTAGATCCAATATAAGCTGAGTGACTTAATGGTAGTTTATGGACACTCTGATTCTTAGTTATCTAGTCTATAAAAATGTATCTATCCGTCAAGGTTACCTGTATACGTGACGATTAAATGAGATCATGATTAGCAAAATGTCCTGCGCTGCCAGGATCCCAACAGGCATTCAAAAATGGCCCTCATTATGGTGACTAATTATTCTTTTAGACAATTAGATGATATAGATCTTCCTTTATAAAATTATATTAATGACTAATTTTTAACCAACAGTCTTGATAAATTTCAGATGTGTTCTGAGCTTAGTAAACCAGAATATCAATCATGATACACCTCCATGGAGACTGGAGAAAAGCCCTAAGTTCTACTTCTAGAAACTTCTTTTAATGACAGTGTCCTGAAAATTCCATTTATTTCCACCAAGAGTAAGACTCAGAAATGTTGAAGGAGAAATGACTTTTAGGAGTGATACACCAGGGCTTTGTCAGATAATTAATGGACTAAATGCATAATCCCCAAACATAACCACTATCTCTCTTGCATATTCATAACTTACTACAGTTTTAAGAGAGTATTTTTGGTTTTAGAAAATAAAAAAAATTTGCAGTCAGATAGAAACCATTTTTAAGCATGACTTTATGACTTAGCAATTTCTTCAGTCTGTGATCTTGAAAAAATGGGGATAATAATGTCTCAAAAAAACTGAAGGGTGATTGAGCAGGTTACTACACATGTAGTTTTGCACAAGATCAGCCAATACATCAGGGATTCTCCGTAAACATAATAAACAATAGTTTATTCTCTTGAAAATGATTTGAAAGGGACTAACTGAATTTAATATGAAAGACAGTGAGGCCATATGAAGAAGGGCTGGACCAGAGACAGTCTGGCTGGGCTGCCTAATTTGGGAAGCTCATTTACCTTGACTTATTCTGTTTCCACATCTGCATAGCAGGGACAATGCTTTTCATTCTGCTTGCCCCAAAGGGTTGACATAAAAGAGGAAAATACACTAGTGTCTGTAAAAGAGCTTTTAAAACCATATGTACTGAATTTTTGCTCTCAGCAATGGGTAGATAAGCCTCTAGGCAAAAACAATGAAAACAAACTAAAACGTGTTTAAAAAGTATGTTTGAAGACATCAGAGAGTTACCAAGGAAGTGAACTCTTCATGAGCCAACATCCAGAGAGAAGAAAAACCCAGAGAAGCAAACCTGACATCTGATGCCTCTGCTCTCTCTTTAAAGAGAATTCTAAATCAGCAGCTGACAAGCCATCTCACAGGGTGGAGGGAATAGAAGTTGGCACTTAGGGTCTGTCAAGGAATGGGGGCCTGGAAAAATCCCCTGGCTTCAACTGGGACCCTTAAAGAGCAAAACTCTATCAGTATGAGTTGACAAGAAATAGATCTGCCTTCAGGAAGTCCAGCTTTAGATCAGGCAATATCTGATTAGATTAAAGTGATCTGTTCCTTACCTTAACTGCCTGCTGGAGCAAAATAAAATCTTTTCCCTTGGAAGGCAACAACATTTAAAGCCTCAAATTCTAAAGCCTTTTATACATAATGTTTGGCATTTGAACAACATAATCCGGAAAGCACAACAAAAAATAAGAATTAAAAAATCCACAAAATAGTCTGATAATGGGAGTTAGACAAAAATCAAGGGAAAAAAATCCCTTAAAATTCAATTAGAAGATCATAAGGATACTGCTAAATTGGTTGCCTTAAAATATAATCATTTTTTAGAAAAAGAAAGTTTGAAAATTTACTCTTAAAGTAAACAGCTTCACACCTTGTCCACTTAAGAAGTTCAATAAATTTCTAAGAGTTGTGACTAGATTGAGAAAGATGGAAGAGAAAACCTCTGGCGCTTTCTTTTTCCCATGATATCATAATTTTGTAGTTTTTTTTTTTTTTTGGAGATTTTCTTGGATGCAATGTATCACTGATACTATTCCAAAAATTGTCCTATACAATTTACTATTTATATTCTACATGAAACAGCAGATTCCACTTGGATTTTTACTATGTTTAGGTTTTTAGGAGCACCACAGAACAGATCTCTTGCTAATAAAATACAATCATTTTGACTATAATGGACTAATATAATTATCTCTTCATCAATTGCTCCATTAGTTTATTCATTAGATACTATTAGATTCATCATTAGGCCAGGAATGAATTTCTATCTTCATAATTAAATAAATTTAGTTTGTGACCTCATTACAGGAAAAAGAGACCATATTATGATTTCTAACTCTCAAGAAACAAGGTAATACATGGATAATGATGCAGGATATATTTTCAGTTTGATACAATTTTAAAGATAACTGTAAAATTCAGTAATGGAGAAACCAAGTTCATCTCAGATATGGCAATAGATATGTGGACAACAACGTTCAGGGGGAAAAACATCTATCATCTAAGACCACTAAGAGTTCATAGAGTGGTTGAGTGCTTTATTGGCCCTCTGCCATTCTTTAGATGCCCCCTGTTAAATCTGAGTATTTCATCCATTTATCACTGTAAACGAAATTTATCAATAGCATTTAGTTTTTCATTTTTATCTAGAGCTGAATTAACTCTATGCCTTCAAAACCAATGAGACTACAAGATGAGAGAACCAGAATTCTCTCATGAAAGGAAGATTGAGAAGAAGGGATTCCAAAATAATCCAAACAAGAGGTAAGAAGGTAATTAGTGCTATTCATAGATGAGAGCTTTTTTTTTGTGACATTCCTGCCCCACAATTATTTACAATCAAAAAACAGGAGATTTCTCTCTGATAGACTATGATTAGCAGAGAAATCCTCCTTAGGAAGAATTTATGGCTCCTGTGAATCCTCCTTAGGGAGACCTCATGGCTCCAAAACAGCAGGATCTAACCATAAACTGACTCTATAAATGTACCTAGTGTCCATGAAAGTGTCAGCTAAACAGGTGTCAAAAAAGGAGCCATTATTGGCAAATTTTGGCAACGTTCAAATAAGCTAGTCCAGAAGAGTCTTGACTAAGCATACGGGAACATGGTAGTTTTAGAACAAGGCTATCTTTATAGTGGATCAGAGTGTCTCAGCTTCCTTAGCAGCACAGAACAGCTTCCAATTTATTCTGAGATTCAGAGAAGTTAAGCAAACCACTCTAACTTAGTTATTTGTTCCTAATTTCAAGATTTAGAACCAAGTTCAATTGACTATGAGCCAAGTGCCACAAGAAGTATATGCCTAGGCTACCTACGCTCAGATGAATCATTTACTTGAAAAGAATGAATATAGTTAAAAAATGTTACAAATTTAAAAGTTAAAATTCACATAACTTGTTCTAAGAAAACTTCAACATACATATGAACAAATTTTTATATCTGTTGAAGATACATGTGTAGCTCCAGTCAAGCTGGGACATTTGACTTTTCCAACCTGAAGACCCAAATCCATATTGTGTAACATTAAAAACAGACAAACTTTGAAAACCAATATGAATACTTCTGGAAACTCTTGGAAAGGCAGTAAACTTAACTGGGTGGAGTTGCGGTGGGAAGGAAGGAGAGGAGTGCTCCTCTCCCAACACATTTTAAACCCACCCCTTTAGGTATCTTTCTCCTCAGAATCCATCCATTTATAGCAGTTGCTCACTCATTCATTCAGCAAATATTTATTGAGAATTTACTGTACTCCAGGCACTCAGCCTACATTAGCAGTTCCCTCAGCTTCTCTTCTGTCTCCTGTCTGCAGACCACTTCTCTCTCAACCCATTCTTTAACCAGCAAGACCTTTATATCAGTGCACAGATTCTTACCATTTCTATTATATACCTATTTGTTTCTTTGTCTTCTTTCAATTCCATTCTTGTTTGCTTACCCTGATAAGCATAGCAAAGAGCTCCAAAGAGCCCATCAGAGTGAACAGGGAATTCTCCTGAGAAGACAGGGAAGGTGGGAAAGCTATGGAAATTTAAAGCATGTGTCTCTTGTACAAATAGTTTGCCTGTATTATGATCTACCAGATTTCCAGGCATACTCCATGCCATCTTCAAACCTCTGCCTTGAGTGATGAACATATGAACAGGCAACTAAAATTGGCTATATTTGGATGTAACAGAACATGGTTTTCTCTGCAACTTGGAACTCTTTACACAGTCAAATAGAGAAAGTAGCCTAGAGACAATCATTTGGAGAGAACTGATTTTTATGAGCTTTTGGATCATAATAGAGAATACTATTATAATACATGTTTAACTTTCTATAATTTTCATCAAATATTTTCCCACAAAATATTCTCATAAATCTTACTATTTAGATTCAGTATGACTTTAGAAATTCTGTTTATTTGGGAAGTAAATGTTTGTAAATGTAAATAGATAATACAATAGTTTCTCTTTTTACTCATGAAGCATCCCAAATTTTCATCTACCCACATCTTATCAAATACTACTCTCCTTCCATTCTACACTCCTCTTAAGATTTATTTTAGTAGAAATTATCAACTGGTATAACATGTCATTATGAACAATTTCAGGAGAAACCTTCCTTTGGTTATTTTGAGGTGACTGGAAGCAAAACCCTTCTGTGGTTAGATTTCCAGGACCCACTCACCTGTCAAACAGCTCTCCTCCTGTGACGAGTTCTAGGACCAGACTGATTTCTGTAGGGGTTTCAAATATCTCTTTAAGTTTTATCTGGGGAAAGATACAAAAAAATCACGAATTTCTTATTTTCATCTTTCTAGGAAATAACTAAAACTATGACTAAAACAGCACTCTTTGTAATAGCAATATGTTGGATCACAATTAATAAAGGTTCCTCATTCAAGTATCAGGCAGTCATTTGTCACTCTCCGGTTTTTTTTTTTTTTAAACCAGTTACTTCATTTCTTTAAACGTCCTTTTGAATTTTTATATTTTTCCTTTTGATAGCTGAAAGATATCTGCCTTAGAAACACTTCCTAAATTTTGCCAAATCACCCCCATTTCTGAATTGCTCCATAACTAAAAAAACTGAAGCAAGCAAACAAAACTTTGTAAACCATTTGAAATCATCATGGTTGCTAGAGACACAAATGCCTTTTCCTCCTAGTTAGGAACTTGGAATTAGGGGTCTGAGACAGAACAGAACTAGGTTAATGTCTGTTTGTATAGAAAAGAAATCCCTCCACAGCTGAAAGGTTGCTGGTAGATGAAAAGATACTCAGAAAAGTAGTGAACATGATTGCATTGGCTTTAACAGGGTTTTCAAAGCATTCAGATAATCCATTCAATTTTGGATATTTTCCTGCTGAGAATCCTGTGACCAGGACTGATCTATATTCGAGGAAAACTCCATATTGACTTCTCTTTGAAAGAAAAAAGATAGATAATGTAAAAGTGGAAATTATATGTGGCACATTTTGTTAACTGCTCACCCAAAGCCCTTCTGCCCCTACTTCACTGCAAACAGAACTCTGATTTGTTTAGGGATGCAAGATGCCAAGTCTCCGATTATGGACCATGATTGGTTTAAGCCACCTATGATAATCTTGTTCTTCAATTTTCCAGTCTCCATGCAGTTTAGGGTGATCTTATGACTAGCTCTGACCAGTAAAATCTGAAGAGCATTCTGCTGCAGCTGAAAAAGCTTCTACTCTTCTCATTGGACTCTGCTGGTAAGGCCTTTCCACTCCTTTCTGTCTTAACTATAGACCTGAAGACTTGTGAAGACTATGGAGAAGCTATTTTAGGAGCATGAAGGAAACGCATGAAGGTGAAAGCCAATTCATTGAGGATATAGAACCAATAGATGGAAGGTGTCTGCAACCTGGACTGCATCACTGAGGAGCTGAACCATTGCTAACAACTGCCTGCCTTCTGATTTCTTACAATATAAGACATTACATTTGCTTAGACCACTGTATTCAAGTTTTCTATTATTTATAGCTGAATGCATTGCTAACTAATATATGTTTTAAGCACTTTGCCTTAAACCTAAGCACTGCAGGTTATCCTCCTGGACACCACAACTTCCTCAGAGAAATGAGTGAAATATTTTAAGTAGACGGCTCAATTCATAAAAACAAGTTATGGCCTGGAAAATGATTTTGTTCTTTTCACTTCTTCGGCTCTAGAAAGCTTTTACCCAGCTCTTTCCCTCAGTGCCTTGTCTGGACATAGCCTAGAGCAGAGCTTCTGAGAACATTTTATTTTCCCCATTCAAGTACCTCATTTATTTGAATCGTCACATTGTTTCTGAAGCAAGTACTCTCTCATAGGAGACTGAAATGACTTTGGAAGGCAATGCATTTTCTTCACAGGCATTTTTAGCAATGGCATATTAATACGACGGGCACACAAAAGGAAAAAAGCCAGTGTTTTATTAGAGTGAAACAAACCCCTCCAGTTTTTAGTTATCCTTTTATGCATGAAAATAAAGATGGTATATATTGCTGATTTGTTCATTTTGAAACTCTTCCAAGGGGCACTATTTTTAAGATTTATTCAGCTAAAGAACTGAAAAACGAGATCAGGTAAGGACAAGAGCTAGGCCATGGTGACTACTCACTGCAGCCTAAGAGTCTCCTTCTCACTGTCAGTATAGACAGTAAAGAACAAAAATCCCATTCTATAACTTTGGAGATTATTTGAAATAGTAGGTTAAAACCACTTACAATGTTTGGATGAGAGAGGCGAAGAAGAA
This sequence comes from Camelus ferus, assembly GCF_009834535.1. Taxonomy (NCBI): domain Eukaryota; kingdom Metazoa; phylum Chordata; class Mammalia; order Artiodactyla; family Camelidae; genus Camelus; species Camelus ferus. Next base: position 76,361,358 of record NC_045698.1, on the reverse strand, counting down.
CTCCTATCTCAGTTCTTACGATTTTTTTGTCCACCTAAAAGGCAAAATGAAAAAGGGAAACTGAAAGAAACTCCCACCTTAGAAATGTCTTCATTTTAGCAAAGAATCAGAAATGGCAATAACCACCTGGATCAATCAGGTAAATGGCAGACATTAATTCCAAAGACTTTTTCTTGTGCTCTTTCCTCCCTTTTTTGTCCAGCTGCATTTCTTTCCCCTCTGCTTCAAACATAAAGTAGAACTAGTTACAAATATGGGTCACAATTTGTCAGACCCCTTGCATGACCCCTTTGCTATCAAAAGTCATTGCTGTCACCACTAAGCATAAGTTCATTTCAGCCTATTTCTCCTCCTTCTCTTCCTTTTTTTGGGGGATCCCTGTCCCAAACCCACTGAAGCTGCCAATCACTTTGCCTGCCTTTCTCCCACAGAAGTGAGCACATAATCCAGCCTATGCAATCAGAGTACTCTGCTCTCTGGCCATAGCAACTGGGGTCAGGGATATCCACCAGATCCAAGTCACCACAAACAGTCCTCTTCCCAAATTTTGCTCACATAATCAAGAAAGAGGTATTTTCCTCTAAAATTGTGAGAGCAAAGGAGGATAGAGCCACTACATGGACCATTTTTAATACCATAAGGAGACCAGTTTACTAAAAATGGAGCCAACAGAGAAAAAAACGTTGCTGAAAGATGAAGAATGAGTACTGCTGGCATAATGTGACCCAAAGGATTCAGTTATGCATAAACTAGTTTGCCCTTTGAGCCTTCTTATTTTGTCAGCCACTGAATTTTCTTTTCTACTTAAGTTATCCAGAGCTAGTTTCCACTGTGGGCCATTAAGGAATCCTAGTTGGTTCACCACTTGATCTCTGAGATAGTAGCCATTTACTCTAAGATATTACAAAATTAGGAGTGCTTCCCCTCCCCAGCCCAGTGGTTAACTTTTTTAATGACAATGAGCTGAAGTTTCAGACCTCTAAAAGTCAAATACTAGCCAGAAGGGTTTTAGTGTCCTCCTTTCTAAACAGAATCCATCAAAGCCATAATATACATAATACCTGCACTCTTACTATGGATTCTGCCATCTGAGCTGTCTAGAACCCTGTGTTACAGCTCACAAGGTTTTAGAAATGGACATACAGAAGTTTATGTGCAATTCACAACCAAGCTCTGAGGGTATAACCAAGAGACTGCTTCAAATGGAGAATGAACTCTGTCCTCTGAGTTACATCTCTCGAGGAAGAAGGGTGAGACTGAGGAGTAATCCAAGCATGCTTCTATGGTGATAACCAACCACAACTTTTAAGATGATGACAAACAACATTCATTCATTTAATTTTTATTCTCTAATGAAACATTAACCAACAAGGATATATTCTTTGAAAATAAATAATTTTCAAGGTTCTTTTACAAAGTTCAAGGGACTTTTACAAACTTTTTATGTTCTTCTGTTTGGTTGCAACATATGAATGTATTATATAGTATTTCCCGACAAATATAATTTTGTCAGAGCCTACAGCACCTCACTTCAAGAAAGTAATCAACATTTATAAATGTTTTTAGTCTCTATGAGAAGAAAAAAATGTTTATAAGAAATTGCAAACAAGTTCCCATTACAATTAGAAATTTTCCAAGAGTCTCTGTTTTACTACTCTACAAATAAAACATTAATATGGACGTATGGTTGTGCTATGACCTCTTAAACTATAATAAAATTTTTGGTCATTCATACAGTCATTTAGAAGGCTCAGGGTATTTTAATTTTTTTTTGCCAAAGAAAAATCAAATTCTCAAAATCAGTTCAAAGGAGGTGGGAAGGGATAAATTGGGAGTTCGAGATTTGCAGATACTGACTGGTATATATAAAATAGATAAACAACTTTATACTGTAATGCACAGGGAACTAAATTCGGTATCTTGTAGTAGCTTATGGTGAAAAAAATATGAAAACGAATATATGTATATTCATGTATGACTGAAGCATTGTGCTGTACACCAGAAATTGACAAAATACTGTAAACTGACTATACTCCAATAAAAAGAAGTAAAAAAAAAAATCAATTCACAATACTGCAAATCAAAAATATATTCTACTTATATTGAATGGATGCTAGTCTGAGCAAGTCAGAACACTTCTTAAAATATTCATAAATAACCAATATAAAAATGCAGCATCAGTTATAAATTTTGACTAAGATGAGAGGATGAAGATACGATCTGTGCATCTTCATTCTTGACAATTAATCTGAGGCAGTTATATATGAGGGAGGATTAACCATGAACAGAGAAAAACAAGTTGGTAAGAAATAACCTAACTCAAGTGACTACATGAAACTGATAGGTTCTGGGATTTTCATAGTGAAAGAATAAAAGAAGACATACATCTCAATACTCCCAGTGCTCTATTACTCAGGAACTTTGGAAGCTGCTTCACCAGCCTGTCCCACACACTAAACCATATCTGCAACTCAAATTATGTATTCATCAAAACTTCTATAGCACAACTAACAAACACCCAGCTCAAACTTGCTTAGGTCAAAAAAGTAATTTATTGACACAAGAAACTGGGAAGTCAGAGTAAAACCATCTTCAGACACAGCTAAATCTAGAGGTTCAGACTCAAACAATATAGCTCTTGGTCCCTCTCTCCCTTCCCACCTCTCCTTTCCAAATGGCAGAAAATATGGCCACCAGAAATCCTAAGCCAATATTCTTCAGTCTTCTATTTCAAAGGGAAAAGAGACAAGAGACCTACTCCACGTGTGTATATCTAACCTCAAGGCAGCATCCTCCATGGCCTTAGTTGCTTCCTGTGCCTTACAGGATATTCCTGTATCTAGGAACTATGTTACTGTGACAGATATGAGCATGGATCACGAGCCCTCTCCTTTGACCAGCTGTGAGGGAATAGATGAGGCTTGGTTCTTCAAAGAATAAGTATAGGTAGGCACTGAAGACTCTCTTGCTAACTGTGTTTAAAATTTGTTCCCTCCCTTTTACATCTGCATAAGGAATTACTTCCTCTGCTTCTTCCATGTCCCAGACTAATCAATAAATCATTATTAATACATTTATCAATTAGTAGTAAAATCTTGCCATCAGAATTTATATGAAAAAATGTGACTACGAGTAACTCAAATGGACCCTACCAAATAGTAATTTAAAAGTTTTTCTAGAAGCTCTTTTGAATTCCATGCTAAAATGCTGATGTCAGTCACTTAGCTGGTGAATGAGCCAAGCACACTATGTAGCATTTGTACCTCGATTCTGCTATGTTATTCTCTCCTTCTGGGCAGTAATCTTGTTGTTTTGATGCTATCAGTGACGTAAGTTGAAGGAAAGTAAAGAGGTCTAAGGAAATGATGACTCTAGTCAATATGAAGGACTGGAGTAGAGATTTGGAAAAAGCTGTTCCTCAGATCTATGTGTTTTATGGGAGGGAATAGGATCTACAGCTTTCATCATATTCTCCAAATATCTGAGGCAGAGAAAAGCTTAAAAATCTGATCTATTTAACAAGAAAATGTGTTCCATGGAACTGGAAAGTTAAGGATCTCTGGATGTATACGTAATGAATGTAAAGTACATGGTAAGGGTCTAATATAGTTTTTTAAGTGCTCAGCCTTTTATTAAACAATGCCGAGTGTACAGTATGGACGGGCTTGGAGGGCATTATGCTAAGTGAAATAAGTTAGAAAAAGACAAATATTGTAAGATATTACATGTGGAATCTAAAAAAATACAACAAACTAGTGAACGTAACAGAAAAGAAACAGGCTCACAGATGTAGAGAAGGGTGGTTACCAGTGGGGAGAGGGAAGAGGAAGGGGCAAGATGGAGGTGGAGGATTAAGAGGTACAAACTATCAGGTATAAAATAAGCTACAAGGATGTATTGTACAACAAGGGGCATATAACCAATATTTTATAATAACTATGCCCTAACCTTTAAAAATTGTGAATCACTATATTGTATACCTGTAAGATATAATATTGTACATCAACTATATTTCAATTTAAAAATACGATATTGTAAAATAAATACATAAAGTTTAAAATAATAAAACAATACTGAGTGTATGAAAAAACAAGCAAAATATGATCTTTCTCAGAGGAAAGATTTTAGGCATAAGACTCCTCTACATAATGCCATAAGAAGATAGAAGAACTTAAGTTATAAACAAGTTTCGCTCTAAAAATTCTATTGTTCAGTGGAAGATCATTTTCCTATGAGTCAAAATACCACTACCAAACAGTGGGATAACTCTAAAAGTCTTTGAAATTACTAGCCATTAATAGTCACACTAATGTTAATATAAAATGAAGAAATATTTGTTAAAGTGATGATAGTGCAATATGTGGGCTGCTGACGGCCACTCAGTGATGTCAGACAGTGGCCTGGGATATAGATACCATGGTCCATGGGTAATAGAGTACTAGAGGAAAATGCTACAGAAGTTCTTTCGCCTAGTGAAAAAAATCATCTATTACATGCAAATTTTCTACTGAGCAAGAGACATTCCACTTGTATCAAATAGGAGATCTCTCAAAAAGAGAGAAATTGTTAAAACAGGCACATGGCACTGACAGATCTCTTTCAAAGAGCTCTTGGCTCATTCTCCATTTCAGTTTCTGTAGATGCTGTTGAAGAAAATTTGGATACGGATTATAATTATTTTTTATTATTTAAAGTTTTAAAAATTTCTTCTAGCTTTGCTGAGGTATAATTGGCATACAAAACCTACACATAATTAATGTACACAACTTGGTGAGTTTGGACATATGTATATACTTGTGTTACCATCACCACTATCAAGGAAATAAACATATCCATTACCTCCAAAAGTTTCCTGTGTCCTTTGTTGTGCGTGTATGTGGTATGTGTGTGTGTTTGTGGTAAGAACACAATGTGAAATCCACCCTCTTAACAAATTTTTAAGTGAATAATACATTACTGTTGATCATAGGCACTGTGTTGTACAGTATATCTCTGGAACTTACTCATCTTGTATAACTGTAACTTTATACCTATTAAACAACAATTCTCCATCTTCTCCTTCACCCATCCATCCCTGGTAAGGACAATCCTACTGTCTACTTCTATGACTTTGACTGTTTTAGATACAAGAGTAATCATTCAGTGAATACAGATTATTTTTTATCACGATCTTCTCTACAAAACAAGGATTTCCTCACTAATACAAAATAAATGTATGTTTTTAAAATTTCATGATGCTTAAAAATGTTTTAAGGACATGAATGTCCCTAAATTAAGACTGTTGGTATTCAAACCTATTTTTCTTACTACACATTTAGTATTTATGTAATATAACATTTTCCTCCTTGTTTTCGTATTTTTTTTATCCTTGTAAAATAAGTGAGAGAGGGATCCTTTAATTTTTTCACATGACATATTTAGAGTAAACAAAAGTTTTTCTAATACAAGTATGAATTATAAGCAAATTTACTTTTTAATATGTTATGTCACAAATTAAATACTGAGATGCCTTCAAAAAGTTACTTCTTTGAGAGTTAAGTTATCTAAACTTTGGAAATAGAACAGACCAGATTATTTGGACTAGCAATCTTTTAATGTAGTTACTTCTATTTAGTTCAGAATTAATTTTTCTTAAAAGGTAATTCTGAAAAGGGTGATTATTTTTCTACTGTACTCCAGATCAGTGCTTTCAAAGCGTAATCAGAGGACCCGTCCTGGTCCCTAAGACTCTATCAGGGAATATGTGAGAGTCTCCCCGCAACTACAAATCTGAGTGAGGCTAGATTTTCTTTTTTTTGTGTACTTGAAACAAAACAACAAATTGAATGCAGAAGCAGGTGAGAATCAAACTGTCTTCTATTATGCCAGATAGTAAAGAGATATGCAAAACAATGCTATTCTTCTGAGTATTTTCAAATTTTGGAAAATAAATTTATTTTTCACTAAAGTGTTATTTATGTTAAAATATAATAGATTCGTTATTGTTATAGTTTAATTAATAAATACTTTGAAAAATTCTATTTCAATTTCTAGTATAGTAAATGTGTATTGCTATTTGGGATTCTTAATAATTTAGAGAGTAAAAAAACCTCTTAAAGCCCTAAAGCTTGAGAGCCACTATTTCAGAAAACTTAACATCATACATTTGAAAATAGAAAGAAGAGAGTAAGACTGCAATAATAATTTAAATAAAAGAAAAACGTGAATGCAGTCTCCTTTTTGCTCTGTTGAATGCTAGAGTCCAGGTTGAATGAGGTGCAGGTCATGACTTAAGTGGAGGCTGAGAAGAATCTTAAAAGAAGGAAGTTAGAGGAAAACGGGGCATTAAAAACTATCAATCCAAAGAGAGTAAACTGAGTGACAAAAATCTGGACTACAGTCAAAGTAATGACAACCAAGTAAACCAGCAGGGGATAAAGCTCAAAGGAGAACAGGACAAAAGAGTAGGCAGATAAATGACTGAGAAGCCAAGGACAAAAGACTGAGGTCAGAAAATCTTTCTCAGAGAGATTAGCTAAAAGTCATTTGTCATCTTTTTGAAACAAAGTCTCAGAGGTCCCTAGGCAACCCGACTTTGGGGGAGGTTCCTCCAAAGGTGTCATGTCTTGGAGGTCATACAGAAATGTGTCTTGACAGCCACCTCATCTCACACCTTCCCAATATCTCTCTTGTTCCAGAAGTCATTGTTTCTTTCCCACTTTTGACTTTCCCTTCCAAACACCTGGGTAGGTTAGGAAAGGGTCTGAACCCTGACATTGCCACTCAAAATGAGTGCTATTTTCCTAGAAAATAACTGTCAGGCAAGCCACAGAGGTCAACGGGCAGCTACCTGAACAACCATTATTGCCACCTGAAATTAGCGTCCAAGTGCTACTATAATTAGCATCTTGAGAAGCATCAACAGATGGCTTTAACAAATTAACATTACAACAACAAAACCCATAAAACGAAACTTCACTTTTCACAAAATATCTTAAAGAATGGTAGCTTTTAATTACTAACAATGTTCCATTATAAAAATATGTATTATTAAAATTCTAATTTATGTTCCCCAGAAAATAAACGTAAGGCTAGGATCAACACGCAGGTGTCTTATTTAAAAGGTACAAACCCAAGGCAAGGAGAATGGGGAAAAAGGGAAGTGCAGCAAAGTAAGAGATGACACAGTACAGTTTGCTCATAGGCTGCAATGAGCTGTAAAGATACAGGAGGGCACATGGGCAGCTGCATCCAACTGGCACACAGTACTTCTCCAGAGGAGCTATACATGGCCACTATGCCTTGAAGAAGTTCATGAGCAGGAGGGAAGAGGAAGGATTTACCTGCCCAGGAACCTCCTCCTGTCTCCCACTGGTGAAATCTCGCCCAGCAGTGTTAACTTTTCCATACTTCTGGGTTGTGTATCTAGTCTCTTTGGCATTCACTTATGATGCCATATCCCTTGTCATCAAATCTAGAAGTAGGTGGAGGAGACAGAAATTTCAGGTGTCTGTCTGGTGGTCTAGTGCATGAAGTGACCAGTGGGCAATCCAGCCCTCTCTGGTCTGGAAGACATGCAGGCAGAAGGAATCTGAGGAGGCCCATAAGTTTTGTTCAATCACAACACACTCCTGAGTTTTTAACAGTCACAGGTAAACCAGATTGATAGCAGTAGAACCACAGTTCGGCTTTTTTAATTTATTGTATTTTATTGCTCATTAGAAAGAGCTTTGTCTCCCACTTATGTTCTTTGTGTCATTGCTCTAGTAGCCAATATGAAATGGATAATCATAAAGTGGCTTGGATACATGGGGTTTTTCTGTAAAGCCTTATTTTAGCTCCTCTATTTAAGCTGCCCTAACTGTTCAAAGAAATATATCATTTCATTCTCATTAAGTCAAGTTTCAAATAGTCAACTTTAATGGCTTTTGATATACTTTCAATATAAAACATACTTTTTGAAGAATATACATTAGAAAAAAATTAAACAATTTAATAAGAGTCATTATACTGACTTGTACAGTTTTAAAACTCCAAAGAAATCAAGATTCGTTAATATTGAAAGAAATCCCAACTTTGCTATTTGCCTCCATGAAGGGAAGAAAGAGAAATGGATAAGAGGTATAATTCTAGAGTAACTTCAGTGAAAAAGACTCCATCATTGGAACAGAACTGATCAGCTATGAGTCCTCATTAAGATACACAGCAGATATGAGGTTGGGAAGGTTGAGGAAAAGAAGGGAGGAAGGATTCTAAACATGTGAAGAAAGTAATAAAGAATTAAGAGGAAAAAAGGAAAACCAGTTTCTGCATGTGAGAATGATGGACAGAGACATGTGGCGAATGAACTGGAGAAAAAGAGAAGGACTACAACATCAGATTGCTGGTGGACTAGATCCTCTTGGCTATCCTCATTGTGATCTAGATCTAGATTTTGGAACTTCAAAACCTCTTGGCAAGTTAGGGTGACCTATGTGACTAGAGATTACTGCTCTACTTCCTCTAGGAGTCAGTCAAGTAAAGCAGCATTTCCACATAAAATGGTCAGCTTCATCTCATTTTCTTTGCAGGGATTGAGGCCATAAGTCTTATTTTGTCCCTGTTATTTTTCTGGCTTCTTAGGCTTATTTTTGGTTTAAACAATGACCAGAGAACATAATGTGAAGTACAGAACTGTGATTCTTAGATCCTTTGTGGAAGGAGGCAAAATATAAATTATTAATGGATAAATAAATAAATAAGACAAATGCCTTACGTTTTCACAATTCTTTGTGCATAGCTTCTGCTTAATTTAGCATCTTGTTTTCTGACATATCAACAAGTACACATTGTCACTAACATACTTGGTGAAAAGACTTGGCAGCTGGAGCTTTGTTAAATTCAAGAATGAGTTTTAACCCACAAGGATTTGAAAGCTAGGAACTGCTGTTTGAACACGCAAAAATCAAATGTGGGACACAGATAAAAACACTGAGCTTTTCTTACATGAGTCTGGTATCTCCAATAACTACAGAATTTCAGTCAAGTCTGATTACTCTCTTTATCTTCTTGACCTAACAGAAACCTGGGCATCTCATGACTTCTTTACAGTCTTCTCAAGTGGTGAATTGTTTTCATCCCAGTAAGAAATGTACCATAGGGCCTAGAAGGAGGATAGGTATCCTTTTTGATACTCATTACTATGTCCACACTATTTCTCCTCCCTTGTGCCTCTAAAACTCTAGCTGCTTTGAAATGTCTGCCATCAGCCAATACAACCTGCAAACTCTCCTTGTTGTAACCATCTTACTGTCTTCTTCTCACTCATCCTATACTGAAGATTTTAGCATATTTTAGCAACTTTATTTCATCATTCTTAACAACAACTTTCATATGAATGCTCCATTCAACATCCTTACCTCTTAATTTCTTTACCACTTTCTCAATTCCAACATTATCTTCCCTCACTCATCCTTACTAACCTATTCTTATGGTTATATCCCAGGCCTCATCATTACCACCAATTGTACCACTTCAAAAATACCAATTTCTAACATCCCACTCTCTGCTTTCTACCTCCTATTTTTTACTCTCACTTAGCTGAGATTCCATGGTCCATGAAGATAAGCACTGATCTACACAAACACACAAAATCTATGGGATGCAGCAAAAGCAGTCCTGTGAGGGAGTTCATAGCAACACAGGCCTTCCTCAAAAAACAAGAACAATCTCAAATAAACAACCTAACTTACCACCCAAAAGAATTAGAAAAAGAAGAGTAAACAAAACCTAAAGTTAGCAGAAGGAAAGAAATAACAAAGATCAGGGAAGAAATAAAATGGGGACTTAAAAAAAAAATAGAAAAAAATCATACTAAGAGATGGTGTTTTGAAAGAGTAAACCAAATCGACAAATCTCTGGCCAGGCTCACCAAGAAGAAAAAAGGACACAAATAAACAAAATAAGAAAGGGAAATGGAGAAATCAGAACCAACACCACAGAAATACAAAAAACCATAAGAGAATACTGTGAACAATTACATGGCAATAAATTGGACAACTCAGAAGAAATGGATGAGTTTCTAGAAACATACAGCCCACCAAACCTGAATCAAGAAGAAACAGATCATTTGAACAGCCCAATCACTAGAAGTGAAAAAGTATCAGCAATAAAAAAAACCTCCCTGCAAACAAAAGTCCAGGACCAGATGGCTTCACTGGGAAATTCTATCAAACATACAATAAAGAGCTCATACCAATAATTTTCAAGCTCTTCTAAAAGACTGAAGAGGAGGGAATACTCCCAAATTCATTCTATGAAGCCACCATCACCCTGATACCTAAGCCAGACAAAGACTACCAAAAAAGAAAACTATAGGCCATTACATTGATGAACATAGATGCAAAAATCCTCAACAAAATATTAGCAAGCACAATCCAACAACACATAAAAAAGATCATACACCATGATCAAGTTGGGTTCATCCCGAGGACAAAAGGGTGGTTCAACATACGCAAATCAATCAAAGTGATACACCACACCAACAAGAGAAAGGATAAAAATCACATGATCATCTCAATAGATGCAGAAAAAGCATTTGATAAAATTCAACACTGATTTATGATAAAAACTCTAACCAAAGTGGGTATAGAGGGAACATATCTCAACATAATACAAGCTATTTATGACAAACCTATAGCCAGCATAATACTCAACAGTGAAAAACTGAAAGCCTTCCTGCTAAGATCTGGAACAAGGAAGCTCATTCTCACCACTTCTATTCATATAGTATTGGAAGTCCTAGCTATAGCAATTAGACAAGAAGAAGAAATAAAAGGGGTCCAAATTGGAAGGGAAGAGATAAAACTGTCATTATATGCAGATGACATAATACTATATGTAGAAAACCCTAAAGGCTCCCAACAAAAACTACTAGAGCTGATAAAAAATTCAGTAAGGTAGCAGGATACAAGATTAACATAAAGAAATCAGCTGAATTTCTTTACACTAACAATGAAATATCAGAAAAGGAAAGTAAAGAAACAATCCCTTTTAAAATTGCACCCAAAAAAATAAAATACTTAGGAATAAATCTGACCAAGGAAGTGTAAGACTAACACGTGAAGAACTACAAAACATTGACTAAGGAAATTAAAGATGACTTAAAAGAAATGGAAAGATATCCCATGTTCTTGGATTGGAAGAAATAATATGGTGAAAATGGTCATATTACCCAAAGTAATCTACAGATTTAATGCCATCCTTATCAAACTACCCAGGATGCTTTTCATAGAACTAGAACAAATAATTCTAAAATTTATATGGAATCATAAAAGACCCAGAACTGCCAAAGCAACATTGAAGAAAAAAATTAAGCTGGAGGAATAACCTTCCCAGACTTGAGGCACTATTACAGAGTTACAATAATCCAAATAGTATGGTATTGGTACAAAAACAGACATATGGACCAATGGAACATAACAGAAAGCCCAGAAATAAACCCCAAAATTTTAGGTCAATTAATCTTTGATAAAGGAGGCAAGAACATACAATGGTGTAAAGACAGTCTCTTCAGCAAATGGTGCTGGGAAAACTGGACAGCTGCACATAAATAAATGAAGTTAGAATACTCCCTCACACCATGCACAAAAATAAACTCAAAATGGCTTAAAGACTTAAACATAAGACAAGACACGATAAACCTCTTAGAAGAAAACATAGGCAAAACATTCTCTGACATAAATCTCAGCAATGTTCCCCTGGGCAGTCTACCCAGGCAATAGAAATAAAAGCAAAAATAAACAAATGGGACCTCATTAAACTATAAGCTTTTGCACAGCAAAGGAAACCGTAAGCAAAACAAAAAGACAACCTACAGAATGGGAGAAAATATCTGCAAAAGATGAGACTTTTAAGGGCTTAATTTCCAGAATATATAAATACATCATACAGTTTAATAATAAAAAAACAAAAAACAATCCAAAATGGGCAGAAGACCTAAACAAGCAATTCTCCAGTGAAGACATACAAATGGCCAACAGGCACATGAAAAAATGCTCAATATCACTAATTATCAGAGAAATGCAAATCAAAACTACAATGAAGTATCACTTCACACTAGTCAGAATGGCCACCATTCAGAAGTCCACAAATGATAAGTGCTGGAGAGGGTGTAGATAAAAGGGAACCCTTTGACACTGCTAGGAGAATGTAGTTTGGTGCAGCCATTATGGAAAACAGTATGGAGATTCCTCAAAAGACTACAAAATAGACTTATCATATGATCCAGCAATCCCACTCCTGGGCATATACCCAAATGGAACCTTAATTCAAAAAGATACATGCACCCCAATGTTCATAGCAGCACTATTTACAACAGCCAAGACAGGGAAACAACCTAAATGTTCATCGACAGATGACTAGATAAAGAAGTTGTAGTGTATTGATACCATAGAATACTACACAGCCATAAAAGAGAATAAAATAATGCCATTTGCAGCAACATGGATGGACCTGGAGATTGTCATTCTATGTGAAGTAAGCCAGAAAGAGAAAGAAAAATACCATATGATATCACTTATATGTGGAATCTGAAAAAAAAAAGTTAAACAAACTTATTTACAAAACAGAAACAGACTCACAAACATAGAAAACAAACTTATGGTTACTGGTGGAGGGAGAGGGTGGGAAGGGATAAATTAGGAGTTTGAGATTTGCAGACCCTAACTAATATATATAAAATAGATAAACAACAAGTTTATCATACTGTATAGCATAGGGAACTATATTCAATATCTTGTAGTAACTTACGGTGAAAAAGAATATGAAAATGAATATATGAATGTTCATGTATGACTGAAGCATTATGCTGTACACCAGAAATTGACACAACATTGTCAACTGTCTATACTTCAATAAAAAAAATATATATACAAAAAAAAAAAGAGATAAGCAGTGATCTGCACATTGTTTCAACTCCTTTGCTCTCATCTTCTGTTGTATTTGCCAAGAAAAACCCTTAATTTGGTTTAACTCCTCTCTTCTCTTACTCCATGTTTGTGCCTGAACTTAAGTGGTTGCAAGAAAACACACAACCATATTGACTTATTTTAAGTTTATGACCCCGAATCTCAAGGGATTCTCAGCTCTTTCACTTCACAATAGAACATTTTACACTTTCTCTCTCAGACCTCCAATATTCCCTCTTCCCTTCACTCTCCTATCACAGATCTGGGCCTTGATCATTGCTTATCCTTTTTTTTTTTTTTTTTTTTTTCCAGTCTTTTTCTCTTTCTGGATCTAGCTGGTATCAACAGAAAAGGCTCAGGTTTGGGACTCAAAAGCCCTGGGTTCAAATTATCTATTGTGTCCTTCAGGGACACTTCTCTAAAACTCCCATTAGTAAAATACTGGCATGAGGGGCTTTGTGTTAGCATGTGAAAGGGACTACTACATGTTAGTTGAATGAGTAAACGTGGGCTCCATTCTTATTAGCATTATGCTTCTTCACTGCTAGAACTACTGAGGAAGCATATGGTAATTTGAGGGTGCTTACTTTAAAGAAAGCAGCTGAAAGCTAATTCAACACTGAAAATAATTTGGATCTCTTCTAATTAATATCCTTTGCACATAGTCATTCATTCCCTCTCTTTTAGCAAATTAATGGTTTTGGAGTTCCATGACTCGATCTTTTCTTAGCCTTCTTTCTCTCCTCTCTTCTTACATTGTCGGGATGGATGCAGCTTTGACCACCATTCAACTTTGTACCATAAAGAAATGTAAAAATCAAATTTATTAAAATGTTTTTACCTGTTAACACTAAGATTATAGCTTTTCCCCTCCTGACTAAGATAAGAATCCTAGGTTTGCTTTGAGGCTGATTGGCTGTGTTCCTTCGGGCTGTCTCAGTTCTGGTTGTGGTCCAACGGGCACCACTTCCCAGCTCTGATCTCCTGACCTTGGGCCCCTTTCAACTTTCCTGCTGCCCACCACATCTCTGGTTGCAAGGCCTTTCCTACTCAGCTCTCTGACAAGTTACTAGTCTCTTTTTTCTACTAGGCTATGGTAGTATAAGTTCTCCCTCTAAGATTTCCTCTGGTTTTGGCTAGTCATCTCCTTTTTCTGCTCCACAGACTCCATACAAAGGGTGAAGATCACTTTAGATCCAATCACACATTACTTATAAAAGTACTACAGGGCTATATGTGATAAGTTGAGTGGACAGTGTAACTGCAAATTATGTTTCTTTTTGGGCAACAGCACACAGGCACGTGCCTATGTTCTCAGTCTCAGTCTTTCTCTCTCCCTGCCCTCTGCCCCTTGCATTAGTTTGCCTCCGAACTATGGTGTTCATTTTTTAAAAGGCAACAAAATGCCTGTGAAAGATCAATATAATGACAGAGGATGGATAAGTGAGCTGAATTGTGACAGAGTCCAGCAGCGTTTCTATCAAGAAAGAAAACAAATCAAACTGCAATGACTAATTCTCTATGAGAATGTTCAGACTTCCAAGTGGATCTTTAAATGGTGAAGCATACAAATCAGGCAAGATTTTAACATTCCACCCCACTACCTTTCTTCTCTCGTAGACATATACTTGTCACAAACTGAATAGAAATATCCCTGTCCATATTCCAGGAAACCTGGCTTAACAGTCCCTATGAAAATCAATAGGTTCCAACTGACAGAATGCTTGAAGAAGTTTCACTTCACTTGACACGGTTTGTTATCTGCAAGCTACTTTCCTTAATGTGTTCTGAGACCTCAACTGGGCCTCAAAATGCTACTTGAGCTAGTGATTTATTATTCTCCTCTCTGTCACTGACCAAGGGTGACCTTGACTGCACTCCTAGAGCATATTCATGAGTGGTTAAAGGAGCTACAGCAGTGCTTAATAGATGCATATCTCTAACCCAGATTGACCCAGTCATCTCTCTAACGTACGTCACAGAAATTGGAAAATGAATGGCCCATGGCCTGTTTTCTACGTTCCCAAAGGTTATGAAGAAAGAGACAAGAGTAGGTAATCTTCAGTTTACCCAGTGAAATAATGGTATTATCTCTATCTGAGAACTGAGGAACCTGAAATTGTCCTGGAGATTCAACTACCAAGAATTTGGCAGAGGCCTGGGTACCTTCTGTAATTTAACCTACAACAAACTTTCAAAGTCTCCTGCAGCCTCATAGTTATATGCTCAAAGAGCTAATCCCTAAGAATAGAAGGAAAAATGAATACAAATTGAAACCTAACTCACAGAATGACTAACAAGTCACAACGTGAGGCTCTTCAAGTAACTGAGAAAAGGGTAAGAGGGCTCTTTTATCCTTTGACACTTAAACGAAAATTTTATAAAAATGAGGGACATTTACTAGGTGAATGTTAATTAAATTATTCAAGAAAAGTCTTTCCAGAAATCTATAGGTAACTTTACATTATAATAACTAAAATATGACAAAATTTAGGCCTGTAACAGCTTCTACACTGTGGATCAAGTCACACAGCTCCAATGATGAGAATCAGAATAGAGCCGTAGGGTTGAAAGTGTTCCAAATCTAGGAATCACAAGCATCCAAGATCTGTTTAAGTATGAAGTCATATGATCAGAAATCTTCATTTAGTGCCACACTAAATTTTACTGATAATAATAGTAAAATATATACCCATTTTCAACAGATATTTTAAAAGCACTCTGAAAATAATGTGATTAATTTATTCATACTGAAGTACACAGGACATCTGGTGCTGCTCACTGCTTAGTTTTATTTCTTTTTTTCCAGCTTTAATGAAATATAATTGACTTATAACATTGTAGAAGTTTAACACACACAATGTGACTTGTATATATTTTGAAATGATTACCATAATAAGATTAGTTAACATCTCTTTCACCTCACATAGTTACCATTTTTTGTGTATGTGTGCATAGTGAGAACATTTAAGATCTGCTCTCTTGGCAATTTTCAAATATAAAATACAGTATTATTAACTAAAATCACCATGCTGTATGTTAAATCCCCAGAACTCATTCATCTTATAACTAGAACAGTTTTTCTTTTAAAAAAAAAAAGTGAAAAAGTAAATTTCTTCTATTATATAAATTTTGAAAAATATTGAATGTGAATTAGTTGTAAAGAATATTTTTGCCGTTAACCTTAGGTAAAAAGGATTGCCATTTTTTATGTAACACATGCATTTGCCTTTAGGACACTGGTGCCACTGATGACTGAAACTGGGTATTTTTCTCTTCACCTCTGCTAGCATTGATACGCATTCTTTAATTTATATAGGAAACTGTTTATTCCTCTGGAGAAACAGGGAATGGGACAGTGATCCCCACTGTGTTCAAAAATTAAAAGGTCTATTGGGTACAACAGTTTCCCATCAGCCCTCTGCTATCACTGCTTAGTTTTAAATCAAGATAATGAAAACATCAGAATTGCATAGAATGAGCTGGTACTATTATCTGTGCATACTCATTACAATTAGGAATAATTGTTCACCATTTATTACATGCTTCCTAGGTGCTGAGAAATATTTCACATAAATTATCTCATTTTAACTGTCACTAAAACACCATGAGCTAGATATTTTTAAATCCATTTCACAGATGAAGAAATTGAGATTGAGAGATTTATGTAACTGTTGTAGTCACTTCTGGCAGAAGTGATCCTGCACTCAAGCAACCTGGCTCCACAGATCATGTTCTCACTACACAACTGCACAGCCATTCTTAACAAGAGTTAGAATACCTACACATTCTGAATTTACACGCTGAGATTGGCTCTCAGACTCATAAATTCTAAATTTACACAATAAGATTAATTCTTAGACTCAATACTAGGTATTTCATGAAAGGATTTTACAGTAAGCTGAATGCAATCTTTTTCAAGAGTTGAGTCACACAGCTAGCTAGACACATCATTGGAATTCTAGAATTCAAATATTTTTCCCCAAAATTCCAGGGACACTAGAAATGATTGATGAGTATAATTTTTTAAATCTCAATCACTTCATCTTGAAATGAGCCATATTGATAGGGCTGAAGTGTGATTCTTTAGATATACGCTGAGGTATGTACTTCTTAGGAAAAAAGATTAAGCCTATGACTCATTTCTGAAATAGTGACTCCATTATAACCAAAATTTCAACAGTTGTGATTCCATCTAATTTAGCAAAAGTCAGTCCAAGCTGCTAAATCTACCAAATCTGCTTAAATTTTGTCACTGTCTTGAATCTATTTTTTTCCTTGCGTGAAGTTTTAAGTTTAGCATATTCAAAAGTCATGTAAATCAGTAAAAAGTTCCTATCTTGTAAATCACACTGACTGTCCCATTAACCATGTCTATTAGAATCTTTTAATGCCCTAATGTTAATCTGAGGAAGTACCTTAGTAAATCTTTCTACTCTACTTTAATTTCTTCTAAATAGCACATAAAATGGAGATGATAAAGGGTTTATGTGTGAAGGAAAAAGGTGAGCCTAGTTTCTTTTATCTCCCATTCATGTTTTACAAAGTTCACAGTAAAAGTTCCACTGGTATCTGTAAGTCAATTAGTGCTTACATGCAAAGTAATGAGGTATTTATGGGCAACAAAAATGGCACTGCCTGTGAATCAGTGGGAATTTCAAAATATAAAGCTACAAAATAGGTCACCTTTTCCCAGGAGGACAGCAAATATACCATTTCTAGTGATTTGACAACTTCTTCAGTCCAAAGATAACTAATACTACATGGAAAAAATTATATAAACAAACAACCCAAAGGGCCCTTCAATGCACTGTCCTCTCTTGTTTATTCTCACTACCCTCAAAGTTTTATCCCCATTAATAATGCAATGAAACAAATGGATACTGTTTCTGGAAAAGCCCAGGATTTTCAGTACAGTAAAAAGTTGGTTCAACTATCCTTTTCTATTTTCTGGCACTTCAATACATCTATAATAGAGTCACAGGTTTTTATCATGACATTTAGAAATTGTACAATTTTGAAATGCTTTCTGAATGGCCAGAGAAATGTTAAGCTATGTTGAATAGGATTTCAATGTTGAAGTATATTTTAACCCAAAATTTTTGTTATGAGAATTTTTATATATACTGAAATTTTGAAATAGCAGCATGGACACTAGTATACTGTCCCAAATTTAATAATTACTGATTTTTGCCATATTCTGTCTCTCTCTCTTCCCATATGCACCCCCCGCACTTTGTTGTGAACTATTTGAAAGTAAGTTGCAGACATTATGACCTCAGTTAATATGCATTTAAATGTATTCTAATTCTAGAAAATGTAGTGACTTATATATAAAGTACATGGCATTCTATCCATATACAAAATACATGGTAGTTAAAAATATTTTTCAGAAGACTTACACATTTCTCCAATGAGGACATACAAATGGCCAACAGGTACATGAAAAATGCTCAATATTGCTAATTATCAGAGAAATGCAAATCAAAACTTCAATGAGGTATCACCTCACATAGGTCAGAATGGCCATCATTAAAAGGTCCTTGAATAAATGCTAGAGAGGGTGTGGAGAAAAGGGAACACTCCTACACTGTTGGAGGGAATATAATTTGGTGCAGCCATTACGGAAAACAGTATGGAGGTTCTTTAAAAAAATGAAAAGGGACTTATCCCATGATCTAGTAATCCCATTCCTGTGTATCTATCCAGAGGAAATTCTAACTTGAAAAGATCCATGCACCTCAAAATTCATAGCAGCGCTATTTAGAATAGCCAAGACATGGAAGCAATCTAAATGTCCATTAGCAGATAACTGGAAAAAGAAGTTGTGGTATACATATATACAATGGAATACTACTTAGTCATAGAAAAGAATAAAATAATGCCATCTGCAGAAACATAGATGGACCTGGAGATTGTCATACTAAGTAAGCCAGAAAGAGAAAGAAAAATACCATATGATATCATTTATACGTAGAATCTAAAAAAAGGACACAAATGAACTTATTTACAAAACAGAAACAGACTCATGGACACAGAAAACAAACTTATGGTTACCAGGGGGGAAAGGGGGTTGGGAGGGATAAATTGGGAGTTTAGCCTTTGTAGATATTAACTACCGTATGTAAAATAGATACACAACAAGGCCCTACTGTATAGCACAGGGAACTAAATTCAATACCTTTAATAGCCTACAATAAAAAAGAATATGAAAAGGAATATATATATATATGTATAACTGAATCACTATGCTGTACACCAGAAATTGACACAACATTGTAAACTGACTATACTTCAATAAAAAAATTTTTAAATTTTATTATAATTACATGTTAATTTCCCACAAGCATATTTTATTAGTCAAAATACCCAACGGTCTGAACATGACAGTTTACTTTATGTTTATTAACAGTATTAACTTTGTCCTGTACCTGACAACCAATGGAATATGATTTTCTCCCAAAGAGCTGATGATTTATTCTGCCTTCCTATGGATAAATTAGAGTCTTTGTCTATCACCTAGACATATGAATGCTTAATGAATTATCAATGATAGTCAGGGTGTTTCATAGGGGGAATACATCCCTTATTGCCAATGTAAACTAAATATTTCCTAAAATATTAAGCTATGAGAAAGAAACATAAAATTGCTACAAAGTAAAATTCTATAAACTGTCCTGAAAAGGCATTTAATCATACCCTGGGAAAGAGGATTATTGTTATCAAATAATTAACTTGTTGAAGAGATAGGAAATCTTTCTTGGACTTAAAAACATTTATATGTGAATTTAATAACCTATAAACTGGATGGGTTTTCTTCTGTTTATTACTTTCTTGAATGTGATAAAAGTTTTATTCAACTTTAGACAGATTATTAAATGGAATACTCTGAAACTCACCTTAGAGGTCTTCTCTTATAGATAGTATTATGGGTGGAATTGTGTCTCCCTCAAAAAGATATGTTGCAGTCCTAACTCCCACTACTTCAAAATGTGACCTTATTTAGCAATTGGCTGTTGTAGATACAAGTAGTTAATTTAAGATAAGGTCATACTGGAGTAGGGTGGGCCCCTAATCCAACAGGACTGATGTCCTTATAAGAAAAGGGAAATCTGAACACAGACATGCACAGAGGGAAGATGATATGAAGACATGCAGGCAGACAACTGTCATGTGACAACAAAGGCAGAGATTAAAGTGATGCATCTACAAGTCAAGGAATCCCAAGCTTTGCTGACAGTCACCAGAAGCTAGGAGAGAAGTATGGAACAAACTCTCCCTCAGTGCCCTGAGAAGGAATCAACCCTGTTACCCTCTTGACTTCAGACTTCTAGCCTTCAAAACTGTAAGGTAGTAAATTGTCATTGTTTTAAGACACCCAGATTGTGGCAGTTTATTACACCACCCCTAGGAAATTCTCACAGGTCTTTGATATATGATAGAGAGATAGAGAGATAGATAGACAGACAGACAGACAGACAGACAGAAAGACTATCTTTCAGACCTCTTAAGTTTAGGTCTAGTCATAAAATGAGGACCTGAGGAACTACCCCATGAAGTAGTATAATGGCCCTCAAATTGTTAGTTGAACCACATAAAACTGTCACTTTTTGCAGGTCAAGAATGTTTTAATAGCCACAATTTTATGTGGCTCAATCTAATTAAAAGATTACATAAATTATTTAAGTTTTCTCAAACCCCCCTTTCTCCTCAAGAGCAAATCTTTAACTGAATTTGCTAGAAAAATACTGGTCTTCCCTGAATCACTTTTCCTCCATAAGTAGATTCTTAGGCTTCATTCACTTCATTTGGATAAGGAAGTTCTGTTTTCATGACCTATATGGAATTAAACACTGGAGGCAATTGCTCTTTGAAGTTTTGCCTGCTACTCCTCTCATTTACAAATCTCTGGACATGGTTGATTCTAAGAGACAATGCTGGGAATCCTATCTAATTCATGTTCAAAGCTGAGGTTTCTCCAGGGGATTTTCTTTCATTCCATTTGGTACAACAGTTACTGTGTTTGACAATATCTGCCTTACAGCATAGTTCTGCAGCTCCATCTGACACTTGGTTCCTGTCCACAGTTTCTTCCTGCCTGTCTTCTGAGTAAGATGTTTCCACAACAGAGGTGGAGAAGAGAAGGCAGGAAGGGCAAATCAGAGTTTTACTTTTCCAATAAATAAGTCACAAATCCACTGAATGTCTTCACTTATCTCTTATTCCAATTCATCCAAAGATTTTTGACATAAACCAGTATTCTCTAAACCAGCCCTTTGTCCTTTGGGATTCTGAGCATTCACAAGACATTTCTGAATACTTATTTAGACGTTTATACAGTTAGTGCCTTTCAAAGTTTCCTCAACTATGAAAATAAAATAACCACTCACAAATTTTACTGAGAATAGTTTTTAACCAGTAAGAAAGGATACAGCCAAGTCCAAAAATATCTCTTTCATGACTACTGCTAAAGCATGTCAATATATTTTCATATAAAGTAAATATTTAACAGGAAATTTCATTTAATAAATTTTTAATAATCCTTACTTCTGTATTTTATGACAATAAAAATTGATTTAAGAGAAAATTCCAAACCTTACCAATCAAAAGATTTCTCTACATTCTGGAATAACTTAAATCATTGCCTACACCAAATAGGAAATCCAGAATAAAGAGTTTATTAGGAGCAAATGCCATTTAAATTATTACCTTCTTCAATTAAACTGTTCCTGTTACTTGAATGGATTTAAATTCTAACAGATTATTTCAAAATGTCATTCTACTCCTACTTGACTGAAAACCTTGTGTCATTATTATCTTCCTCACTATATCAGCATCTAAAATTTCCCTGTGCCAGACAATACATAAACTGCTGGGAATATTAAGGTGCCTTTAGAAAAACAAAATCCCTTGGCCTCAAAGAGGTATTATTTGACTTCTAAAGTTATGATACTTCTCTCCTCAGCATACGTTACAGCTGGTTTTTCACAAGTATATATATTTCACATATTTGTTCATACAAAATTTGAGAAAGAAAGAATGTGCTGTAAAAGAATATGTTGTCTTTTCATGGTTTGACAAGGGGAAGCTACCTAAGGACAGGAAGTGTAAGTAAGGCGTTACAACGACAAATACTCTCTTGGGCAAAGGGAGTATTAAAATGCCAGTATTATATGCTGGCATTTGAATTCTGAACTCTTACTTGCTGCATTTCTTACTTATGAGAGGAGCCTAATAGTAACTTTTGCCCCCTTAGCTGAAGTAATCCAAAACCAAAATCTTTTCTTCTTGTTCAAATACAAACTTCTTAGATGAACTGATTCAGTCCCAGATACATGAGCATGTATCCGGTTGTAATTTACTGAAGCAAACCTAACATTTGAAAATCGAGTTAGAAGCTGATGACTTCTTTAACAAATGCATCTATCTGTGTATCATTCAGGTATTTTTAAATAGCAAGCTTTTCTAGTGTATTAAAACTGTAACTGAGGTCATATATAAGTATCTACATATATGTCTGAAAACATGGCTGGTATACAAAGCAGCTCTAAATAAATCTTTCCTTGCCATATTTCTCCTCCCCACAACCACATCTAATTTGAGACCCAGTTGTTTTAGAAGAATCGCATAGTTTCCATTAGAAAACAGTCCATTTGGCTGCACTTTCATAATCATGATTCAAATGAGTTAACTGCACATAGCAGCTCTCTGGCCCTTTTGTTCTCTGAATCAGGGCTCCTGGTTTCTCCAGGTCACAGATCCCTTAGAGATGCTATTATATAATGAAATAAACTTACTGTTTTCTTTAACACTTTGAGAGCATAAGGCTTCTGGGTCCCCTTCTGTTTGCATCTGTACACAATGGATGTAGCACCCCTTGAGGGGGAAAAAGACAAAAAGAAAATGTTATGCTCTGGACAAGAAATCAAGGGGAAAGCTTGAAAATAAGTATCTCTTGCAGTTACCCTCATAACTGACAAGTGTTTAAAAGTTCTACTATAGGGTTGACCCAAACGTTGAGAGGATTTTTTTCTTACAACTAAAGACAGTTTACTCAGAAAAATTCTAGGTTTTCCAGTCTGTTCTTTTCCTCCTGGTCCATTCCTATACAAGTAACATGCCCAAGGCTGTTGCATTCAGTCATGTCCGGAATAAAACAGTTTCTCAGGTAAACAGAGCTTTTGGCGACAACTACCCAATTTCAGAGTCCCTGAGCTTTTCTTAAAAAGCTTTTCTGTGTGTCTGGAGTAAAATTAGCCTATGGCTTTAGGAAGAGGGTTTAAGTTCAGCACAGGCTGTAAGGGTCATGATAGAATCTACTACTTGACAAGGGTGCTAGGGACCTTTGAGAATTTACACCTCTTCATCTGATGCACTGGCATTCTCCCAGAGCCAATGTTATCCCCATAGAGATACTGGTTCCTTCATCTTGGTGAATACTGCTACCACTTACTTATACACACCCTAATAAAAATGATTATGTGAAATGTCCAGGATAAAATACTATAGAAATGCAGAGAAAAAGTATATTTATCCCTCTATTAAAAAAAAAAAAAACAACTTGCAGAAGTACAGAAAGTTTTTTAACCTGTAACGGAGAATGGTAAGAAGAGACTCAATAACTGTCTTTATATATGTGATGTATGTGTGAGCTGACTAAAAAGAGAAATTAGAAAGCAGGACAGTGTGGTCCTGATGCTCCCTCTCCAGTCATGAGAGCAAGAGAATGAGACAGAGACAAAAAGAGACCAAGCAGGCTTAAGTACAACCTTACAAAGAGAACTTCAGATAAGTCTTAAAATAAGATCAGTTGAAGTAAATCTGTCAGACTTTGAAGATTAGGCCAAAGGACCTCTTAACGATATATTTAGTCCAATGGTTCTGAAATTCTAAGTGAGAACAAAAGAATTATAAAAATCAAACCAATTCCTAGCTACCCATGCATAAGGAATTTTTGACAGAGCCAGGAAGAGTCAGAAACTGGTGCTGTAAATACTAAAACATAAGAAAAATTTCAACACAGTTTTTGAAACTCTGGTAAGATATATACACAAAGAAACAAAGAGCCATAATGGAATAAACAGAGGTAAATATAAATTTCTACCTTCTTTATTTTTAATTGCTCTAAATGATACTTATCTAAAGCAAAGATATTAACAATTCATTGTATATATGTAAAAGTAAAATGTATGACAACAACAGCACAAAAATAAGGGGAAGAAATTGAGAAAATACTGTTAAGCCCTTACACTACATGTTAAGTAGTATGATATTATTTAATGGTAAATTGCAGTTAATTAATGATGTATACTGTGTAGCCTATGACAATGAATAAAATAATTTTTAAAAGAAAAAAATCAGTAATGAAGCTAAATGGAATAATCAAAAATGAAATGCAAGGGGAAAACAAAATAAGAGATTAAAAAATAAAACAGCTAACAATATGATAGATTTTAATCCAGTCATATTAAAGTCACATTAAATGTAAACCCTAGAAACATATCAATTAAAAATAAAGATTAGATTGAAAAATCAAGACCAAACTATCTACTGTGTACAATAAACCCATTTTATATATAAAGGTAAGTAGGTTAAAAGTAAAATGATAGAAAACAGATACTATGCAAACACTAGTCAAAAGAAAGCAGGAATAGCTATATTAATATCATGTCACCAAATTCAGCATAAGGATAAAGATGGACATTATTTAATTATTAAGGGATCAATTCCCTCAAAAAACATAAGAAATGTAAATATGTATGTATCTAATAACAGCACTTCAAAATACACGAAGCAAAAACTGACAGAACTGAAAGGAGAAATAGACAAATCCACAAATACAGTTGAAGACATCAACACATCCTCTCAGCAATTAATAGAGAAGGTAGACCAATTATCACCAAAGATACAGAGGACATAACATTATCAACTAAATTAACCTAAAAGACATTTAGAGAACCCTACACAAAACAGCAAAATATACCTTCTTTTTAAAGTTGGAAGATTCATATACTTGACTTCCAATCTTTGTATAAAGCTACAGTATTTAAAAGAGTGGTATTGAAAAAAGAAAAAAACATGTAGACAAATGGAATGAAAAAAAAAGAACCCAGAAATTGTCCTACACACATATTGGTAATTGATTTATGGCAAAGGTAAATAAGCAATTTGGTGGAGAAAGGCCAGTCCCTCCAACTATAAACAGTGCTGGAACAACTGGATACACATATGCAAAAAACAAAAACAAAAAGCCCTTACTCAAACTCACGCTCTACCAAACAATTATTCAAAATGGATCACAGATTGAAATGCAAAATACAGAATACTAAAACTTAAAAAAAAGAAGAAAATTTTGTAACATTGATTTCTTACATACACAATCAAAAGCACAATAATTCAAAGAACAGATAAATAAACTGGATATCATTTGAATTAAGAACATCTGCTTTTTGAAAGCCACAGACAAGGAGAAAATGTTTATAATCACATATCTAATAAAGGACTTGTATCTGGATTAGAAAGAAACTCAAAGCCCAATAAAAAGAAAGTAATGCATTTTAAAGATGGTCCAAAGATTTGAACATATACTTCACCAAAGAAAATATATGGATAGCAAAAAGCACAAAGAAAGATGCCGAATACCATTAGTCATTAACGACACGTAAATTAAAACCATAATGAGATACAACTGCACAGTCATTGGAATGCCTCAAAAAAGAGAGAAAGACAATACTATGGCTGGCAAGGATGCGGAACAACTGAAACTCATACACTGCGGGAGGGAATGCAAAATGATACAGCCACTCTGGAAAACAGCTTGGCAGCTTATTATAAAATTAAGAATACCATATGATTAAAAGTTCACTCACAAACTTGAACATGAGTCTTTATAGCAGTTTTATTAGTGATCAGGAAACACTGCTGACAACTCCAATATGCCTGAACTGAGAAATGAGTAGAATACTACCCAGAAATAAAGAGGACTGAATGAGGGTATATACAACAACTTGGACGATTCTCTAATATAATATCCTAAGTGAAAGAAGTCTGGTTCAAAAGGATATATATTATATGACTCCATTTATATAATATTCTTGCAAAGGGAAGACCATTGGAACAGAAAATCAGTGGTTTAGAGATTGAGGAGGGACTGACTACAAGTGAGTATGGGAGAATTTTCTAGCACAGTAAAACTATTCTATATCTTGATTGTGTTAGTTTTTACACAACCATATACATCTGTCAAAATAGGCAGAACTGTACAATAAAATACATGAAATTTATAATTAAAAATTATAATTATATAATTATACCTTAATAAAAATACAGTAAAAACCTTTCCAAGAAAACCATATTGTTCAAAAGATTAAGAAATCACATTACCAAAATATAGCCTATAACAGTCAACTTATTCTACTTTCATTTAATGGTAACTGGAGAAATTAAAAAAAAAAAAAGAAACAGAAAATGAGAGAAGAAATTTAAGGGAAAGTGATTTGCAAACACTGAAGAAAACTAAAAATCTTGTATTAATTTTATACCAATTGAAAAATTAATATTATTTGAAAATTCATGTAACAAAGTATATTAAATAGCATTCTTTAATTTCCTTATCACATTAACTTAACCTATCAATAATTTCAATATATAAATCCTTATCATAACAAAAGCTTTCAAAGAGATTTTAACAAAATACATTCTTGTCTGATCAACTTCAGAACACAAGTATGCTAGAAATAACTTATTTTTTTAATTTTTAATTTTTGTATATGAGGAATACATTAAGAAAGTCAAATTTATTTTGCTAAGTAATAGACTTGATAAAATTAATAGAGTTTTTAATTTTTTCCAGCTATACTGAGATATAACTGACATACAACATTGTATAAGTTTAAGGTGTACAATGAAATGATTTGATATAAATATATATTGCAAAATGTATACCATAATATGATTAGCTAACATATCCATCATCTCACATAGTTATAATCTTAGGAATAACTTTTTAAAGGATGGAAAGATTAAATTAAAAGAACAGAACAGCCCAAATAAACTTATATGAAAATAATATTTCAGTAATTTATATTCTTGCTGAAGTTAAACAATTATTTTAATTCATTTAATGTGTGTAAATATAATTTTAGAAAGAAACCATACTTACTGTATTTTTATATAAAGATAAAAAGTATTTTCCATATAAGCAGAAAAATTTTAAAACATAGAGAACATTTTGTATCCATATTTCAAAACAGATTTCATAAAGAGAGAATCACTATAAAATTTCCTGAGACACAAAGGAAGCAAGGAGACTACATTAGAGGATTTTATATTCATGGAGCTATTCACTTGGAAGAAAAAGCTTCACTACTCATTTCTATTCATTTATAATATATTCTTTATCATAAAGGCCAATGAATATAGAAATTAGTTAGAATTTTTTCTGCTATAATTTTGATGAGAAAGAAAATCAATACCTTTTTGGAGTCTAGGCCTGACTTCTTTTACATTTTCTTTAAGAAATTTTTGAAAAAAATCATTTTTTAGGTCTAAATTTGTCTATATGGTTGATAACTTTTAAAAAAAGTTAAAACCAAAAGTTAAAAATGTTGACTACCATGTTTCATTGCAGAGAAAGAGAAAGTAGCCAAACCTATAATGTGTTTGTAAAATCACTTATAGCACCTGTACATGATACCCATAATATTATGTATATGTTATTATACATACATATACTATATAGATAGGTAGATATAACACACTCACAACTTTGCCCCTGTAAAGCTGTCAAGAAACACCTGATGTTAGTATCTGGTACTGTGCACCAAACTTATGGATATGAGGGAAAAGCTCTAGATACATTATTTATTTGCCTGAAGACAGCTCAAGCAGTGTTACCACATTTAGTACTATTTATCACAGAAAAGGGGGCTTTTTATCCTGTAGTTCATCTTTACATGTTCCTCATGCCCAATTCTTAAGGAACAACTATCAAAAATGTTTTTCATCTCTTTTAAAACATAGCTTTTCTTTTCTTCATAATCTCACCTTTTTACTCTTCCCTTTTCTCTCCTTTCTTCTTTTAAAGAAAGCTAGATTGATTTAGTTTAGTTTTTCCCTTCAAAAGAAATCTAAGCACATTGACATAACTGTTCACACACCAACTGAGAGAGATATCCAAATGCATTCAAAGGGCCAGGTAAAGATCAAATCTGATCCAAAATGGAAACAGGAAGTCTGAAATCTAGATTCACATCAATGTTTTAGGGAATTAGGATGACTGCACAATGTTAAGAGAATTCAGAATCACTAGCATTCTCCCATTACGAGAGGTTATAAGTCAGAGACTGGTTTTCTAGGGGAGGATCTAGTGGAACATTTGAGATTGCTTAGATTGAAGCAACAGAGCTGGGCTTCCCTTGGTACCAAACCTAAAACTTGCTCTTTGGAAATGCAAGAGGACTTCAGATATGGGATCTTGTAAAATCACAGAAGTCTGAAAGGAAGGACTGATGACTACTCAGATGTTTGGCCCCAGCTGTATCTCTATAATGATATGCTTCACAGCCATGCAAAACTGTCTTTATTAAGGATATTAGGCCTCATAGGTCATGGAAGATTTCAACTTTTTTTTTTTTTAATGAGAGGAGTCTTGAAATGGAACCAAGGAATCTTATCTTTTTCTGATGTTGAAGGTGCTTGGTTAAAGAATATAGTAAAGTCAAAATATTAATCATTTTTAAACTTTTCAATGCATTTATTTCTTGTTTTTGCATTTGATTTTAAAATTTTTTTATCTGAAGATGTGTATGTGCTTACAGGAAAGATTTCCCTAATGCTTACTGTGAAAGGTTTGAAAGCAAAGCTGGGATTTATAAGAACTGTCAACCAGGTGTTGAAAACATGTGTGCAACTCTATATAGCATCGTATTTCTTCCACATGATTGACTTGCTATTACTTAACAAGCTTATTCTTTTCATTGATTTTTTCAGATTAGATGAATTATTAAAGAAGACTGGTTATAACCTCAAAATTGATTTTTCTTGGGGGTGAAAGTAGAGTCATATTCAGGAATAGGAGCCTGAAAAGTCAAAAATCTCAAGTGTTTGATGTCAGCATACATTCCAGTAACAGATTTTTATTGTTTCATTTTCCATCTCTGTCAGCTGCTACTAAAGAGTTTTAAGATGTTCTCTGGTTACCAAAGATTTTTTTTTTAAAGATCTAAACCTTAAACCAACAAAGAACAGAAGAAAAAAAAATGCTGAAATGATTTAATTACTGATTTGGCACTTTCAAGCTACATCTTGAAGAATGGCTAACCTTTAGAATTTAGAAAGTTGTTATTAGAAATGGAGGTTTTCCAAGTCAGTTAAATTTTACAGTCCTCAAGTAAATCTCAAAAATATCATGTTGAGGAATGATATTGAACCCCAGATCTTAAGAAGTGCTCAAGGTCCAGAGTTTTAATAAAC
This sequence comes from Camelus ferus, assembly GCF_009834535.1. NCBI lineage: Eukaryota > Metazoa > Chordata > Mammalia > Artiodactyla > Camelidae > Camelus > Camelus ferus. The sequence continues at coordinate 76,331,959 of NC_045698.1, read as the reverse complement.
TTGGGTTCAGAGTCTGTCCATAACTGCACTCTCCCTTCTCTGGTTCACTTACTTGCTGAATCTTGCAGGGGGCAAGAGCAAGCACTGCATTTCAGTATCAGGGTCATCTCTCAAGGACTTATACTGACTCTTGTACCTGTCTCCCTGACAGATTCTCATTTGTTATTTCACCCTGATGTCAGTTTAGTCTATATCCACTGTATTTTATGTCTAATTCCTGACCTTTACTCCCTTCCCCAAGACCTACACCGTCAAGGGCTTAACTCTTTAATTTTGATCACCAACTCAAATCATGAACCGTCATATTCTCTACTTAGTGTGTCTCCAGTTTTCTCACAACCACGCTCATCTGGTTAACAATTTCTTTTAGGAGTTGTCTGATAACACCTAGCTGTGATTTTGCTCCTAGTGTCTGAATCTCTGCAAGGACTGGCTGAAATATAATTCCTTCTTGTTTCAAAATTTAACTAAACCCCTTTCCTAAGATAAATTAAGAGCTTAATAAGCTTTGGAATCCAAATGTTGAATTTTTGCTACCACAAAATAAACAAAAAACAGCTTCAAATTAACAATTTGCCTTAAGTATTTGTTCTCAATCACAAAGTGATGACAGTAAAAACTGATGATATAAGAGGTCTTAATATTCTTGTCAGTTCTTCCCTTTGTTTGCTTCAAAATATTTAATACCTCCTATGTTAGCCATTAGTATCAATTATTCAAGCTTTCTGTGGAGACTCTGATTATTCTTCTTTTCTCTTTGAACAGGTATGTGCACATGCATGCAGTGCACACAAAGAACTGAATTTCCAATCACAATACATTATGAGGACAGCTATGACTGTTCTTTTTTCACATTTGTCCTCTGTTGCCAGTCCTATCCCCTTCTATTCCATACCCTCTACTATAATATATCTAATATCTATCCATCTAATCCAACTTCCACACCTTCACTTAAGCTTATTAATATCAAATGCAATATATGCTATTGTTTTTACATGCTATTTATCATATTTTCTGGCTTTACTGAGATATAATTGACATACTACATTGTGTAAGTTTAAGGTGTATAACATGTTGATTTGATACAAGAATATATTGTGAAATGATTATCACAGCTCTGTTAGTTAACACTTCCATCATCTGAGATGATCTCACATAATTATCATTTCTTTTCTGTGGTGAGAATATTCAAGATTCACTCTCCTAGCAACTTTGATGTATATAAGGTAGCACAGTTAACTAGAGTCACAACACTGTAAATTAGATTCCCAGAATGTATTCATCTTGCAGCTGGAAGTTTGTACCCTTTGACTAACATCTTCCCACAATCCTCATCTCCCAGCCTCTGGCAACCACCATTCTACTCTCTATTTCTGTAAGTTTGGCTTTTTTATATGCACATATAAGTCATATCACATAGTATTTGTCTTCCTTTGTCTGACATTTCACTTAGCATAATGACCTCAAGGTCCATTCATGATATCACAATGGCAGGATGTCCTTTCACATTGCTGAATAATATATACATATATAATATATTATAAAGAAGATGTGATATGTCCGCTGAATAGATACTTGGGTTGTTTTCATACCTTGGCTATTGTGAATAATGCTGCAATAAACATGGGAGCGCAGATATCTCTTTGAGTTCCTGGTTTTGTTTCCTTTGGGTATATACCCAGAAGTGGGACTGCAGGATTATATAGCTCTGTCTTTAATTATTTGTGGGATCTCCATACTGTTTTCTATGGAGGCTACACCAATTTACAACTCAAGCAACATAAGGATTCCCTTTTCTCCATATTCTCACCAACTCTTACCTCTTGTTTTCTTGATGATAGTCATTTCAACAGGTGTGGGGTGATACCTCATTGTGGCCTTGATTGGCATTTTCCAGATGATTACTGGTGTTGAGCATCATGTCATATACCTGGCTATCTGGATGTCTCCTTTGGAAAAATGTTTATTCAGCTCCTCTGCCCATTTTTCAATCAGGTTTTTTTTTTTTGCCTTTTAATTGCAATATTTAGTTCATTTACATTTAATATTAGAGATATGGTTGGGTTTAAGTCTTCCATATTGCTATTTGCTTTTTATTTGTTTCATTTATTCTTTGTTTCTTTTTCTATACTTTACTGCTATCCTTTGAATTGAGTATTTTAGTATTTTCAGTATTCTATCTTATCACCTCTCTTGGACTTTACAGTACACCTCATTATTTGTTTGTTAGTGGTTGTTCTCAGGATTACAATGTATATCTTTAACACAGTCTGCTCATAGCTAATACCATAAAATCTAAGAACCTCAAAACAGTAATTCCATTAACCACTTTCCCTCCCTTCTCTATTCTTTGGCTATTGTTTTCACATATTTTACTTCTGCAATGATTTTATTTTGTTTCAAACGACTGGTTGTTTTAAAATATATTAGGGGAAGAGTGAAAAAGTCTTTCATATGACTAACATCCTTGTTTCCAATAGTCTTCATTCTTTCCTATACATCTGAATTTCTGTCTGGTATTATTTTCCTCCATCCCAAAGAACTCCCTTTAGTAATGCCTGCAGTTCATGTGCACTGACAATAGATTTGTTCAGCGCTCATTTATTTTAAAATGTCTTTATTTTACTCTCATTTTTGAGAGATATTTTTCCTAGATATAGAATTCTGGAGTGACAGGGCTTTTCCCTAGAACTTAAAAGGTGTTATTCCACTATCTTCTGACCTCCATTTTTTTCTGATGAGGTATTAGCCATAATTCATATAATTGTTCCCTGTATATTTCATATATTCTTTGGTTGCTTTAAAGATTTTTCCCTTTATCTTTGGTTTTTGGCTTTAGACTATATGCCTAGGTTTGGTTTCTTTTCACTTATTATGCTTGCTGCTCAATAAGCTTCTTGAACCTGCAGTGTCCCTTACCACATTTGGAAAATGTTGCCTATTATTTCTTTAAACATTTTTTCCTGCCCAATTCTTTCTTTCCCCTCCCTCTGGGAAACATATTATGTATATAGTAGCCTTGTTAATATTTTCACACAAGTTACTGGGACTCTGTTCCTTTTTTTTTTCCAATTGTTTTTCTTTATATTTCAAATTGGATAATTTCTACTGATGGTCTTCAAATTGGCTGACCTTTTCTTCTGTAGCCTCTATTCCACTTTTAAGGCTATGAAATTTTAATTTCATATAATTCATTTATCAATTCTAAAATTTCCATTAGGCTCTATTTTATAGTTTGCATTTCTGTGTTGAGATACCCCATATGTTTACTCATTATGCCCACATTTTGTTTCATGGTCCTGATTGTATGTATTACAATTGTTTTATACTCCTCTGCTTATTCCAACATCTGGGTCATTTCCAAGTCTGTTTTATTGACTACTTTTCCTCCCTTGATTATGGGTCTAATTTCCTGCTTTTCTGAATGTCAAGCTTTTGTTTGATTGTGTAGTAGACATTTTAAAATGATATACACCAGAGATAATATAATGGATTATATTATCTTCTTCTAAAGAGAGTTGACTTTTTTTTAGTGGCAAGTAGCTAAACCACTGACAGGTCTTTCTGATCCCATCAAGTCTGGTTTTATCTGTTGTTAGATCTGTTTGGATTTTTTCTTGGTCCAATGACATGGCCTTTGCTCAAGGGTGTGATCTTTACTTGTAAGGTACAAACTTTTTGAGGTCTCAACCAAATACCTGAGGTGTTCAGTGAAGTCTCTCCACCCTGGCATAGCCAGAGATCCATTATCTTCTAACAGCATGTGCCTAACTTCCTTTTGATATCTGTTAGCTTTCAGCCCCTCTACAGTTGTTCCTGCTTACCCTCATGAAGTCTCACCACACATCATCCCCAGTTAGAGAGCCAACATGAATATGGTACTCACTTTGTGATTTACTTCTCTCAGGGATCAAAGCTCTTTACTGCCCACTATTTACTGCCTGAAAACAATCATCTCATGCATTATATCCAGGTAATTTATGAAAGTTTAAGTGTAGTATCTATTACTCCATCATTTCCAGAGCATAACTCTTCATTACAGTCTTAATTTTTATCACCCTATTGAATTTAAATCAGACATTATTGTTGCAAAAGAGAAAAACAATGTATTTATTCTTTATGCATTTATTAATAGTACATTACAAAAATGTTGACCAACCTTTGATTGAATGAGATTGGAAAATGATAATTCTATGAGGACAGAATTAAGAAATTTTCCTTTGGTGTTCCCCAGCAGCTTTTTAAACATCAACAACCTCTGTTATTGTTTCTGGAGAAGAAAGGAACTTTGAGGCATGAAATGTAATTTTATTATGTCAAAACACTGTGCCCCCAGTTTTTCCTGTTGAGTAGATGACCAAATAGACATATTTTAGGACAAAATAACTAACCCATTTTAGATCACAGGCCTTGAGACTACCTCCACTGTTGCTTCTAAAAGAGTTATGTGACTGAGAGCTGTTCCAGATGGCTGATACAAACAAGGAAGAGATTTCATGTCTCCCAGCTGTGACTTAGCCTTGTCACTGGCATTTAGCTATGTCTACCATTTAATATTATGAAACTGTAAGGATTAGGAATCAGTATGATCACTCCTCCAACAAGAAGCCTAGCAGAGGCAAGGCTGGTAGCTTATTTAGCACACAGATGTATTTGTTTGGCCAGCACAGGGTTTTTTTTTTTTTTTTTAAATGTTGAATGTCTTGCCAACATTTAAATATTGAGAGATTTCATCAAAAATTCAGATTTACAGCTACTCTTGAATCTGGAAACACTAATTTTTAGTTTGGACCCAGTAGTAGTTGGTACAGCCAGAGTAGCAACTGTCTTTCAGAAAGGGTCTCTGGTCCCCTTACCTTTATGCATTTACACCACCTTCCAGCTTCTATGGCATACACATTGGCTTTCTCTGATCTAATTCATTCAGGAGGTAGGAACAGTTGGCATTCAAAGCAGATAAATGTCTAAAGGCTCCCTTCCACAGATGTAGGTGGGATTATCAATTCCTAGAACCTACTCCACTTCTCTGTTTTAATATTCAGTTTAGTGGTTGAAAGTCCATGATTATTATTCCATTTCACTGTATCAAACACACCACTGCTTTTAAGAGGCATCATTATGATTTGATCACTAAAAAAAGAAAAGTTGCTACCATTTAACTATGACACGGACTGAAAGCTGCATCTTGATTACAGAGACGTTAAAATGTGGAAGATTGTGCTTTTCAGTATTGATTAAACATGGTAATATCATATATGAATAGAATCACAGATTAATAAAATGCTTTCTAGTTTACAAATCAATTTCAGCTTCTTTAGAATTTCCATTGGCAATGCCATAACCTCTTAAATAGGCTCCAGGCCCCTAGTCTCACTCCCCTTCAGGCCTCCCCATAGTAAAACAACCTTTCCAGAATAGAAATCTGATCATGTGTGTCCTCTATGATCACTATCTCCAGGACAGTGAGAAGGATCCACTCTCCTTAGCATGTCATGTGAGATCACCTACCATCTTGCCTTTCTTTTTTCTGGTAGCACCTTCTCTTGCCCTCTCTTTTGTTTCGAGCAACACCAAATTCACTGAGTCTTTGAGTATGCTGTCTTTTTTGTTTGAATCACTTCCTCTGATTTTTCTGGTTAATCAGATTTTAGTCATTCTTCAATTCAGCACAATCACAGCCTCTTATGGGATACCTTCCTTGGCACACATACCACATCCTTTCATTCCATTCTGGAGTCATTTGAAGCTAGCTAAGTCCACTTCTGCACCTACTATTTGCCTTGTGATTTATTCACATGCATGCAAACAGATATTTTTGCATCAAAGCCTGCAAACAGATCTCAAAAGTTTATTCCACCCTTCACAGATATATTTTAACTACAAAATGTTTATAGACAACTTTGTAATTAGACATCTACATTAAAAATAGGGACATTTCACATTTTAAGAAAATTAAGCCTAGAATCATGGAACTAACATTCCTGGATATGTCTTTTCACTGGTGTAAAATACAGCCCTGGCCTCTGTAAGCATCAGAGTTTGGAACTTTGGGTATGAACTGTGAACTCCTTGAATTAAGGGAGTATCTTATTGACCTATGTTTCCTGGTGCCTAGCACAGAGCGCAGCATATATAGTTGGAATATAAGAACTATTTTATATATTGAATTGAGTAATCCAATGTGATAAACACAACAAGACAAGGTAGGTACTACTGTTCACAGTCGATAAACTGCAGTTTGAGAAATAGACATCTTTTCCCAAAAAGCATAGTTCATAAGAGGCAGAGCTGAGATTGAACCCATATCTCTACTCCATGTCTCAGAATTTCTCACAAAGACACATAATCTCATGTGACTTTCTATCTGGAGAGATAATGAAACCTCAGTATTTTTCAACTGATAAATTAACCTCCATGTCCTCCACATCCCCACCATTACAGAATTTATCACGTATTGCTTTGTATGATACTTCATTGTGTCCATATGTCTCCCTAATGTGACTTGAGTATGAAAGCCTGTGACCAGCCAGTGCCTTTTATATAGCAGACCTGCAATAGCAGCTTGGAGAATTTAAAGGCAATGAATGAGTAAGCCTCTATTCTCTATGATTTCTATCATAGCAATGCCTTAAATTCTATATGAAAGGAGGGAAGGAAAGGAAGAAGGGAGATGGGAAGAAGACAAAAGGGAAGATTATTATTATAAAAGAAGAAAAATAAAAATGCAGACAGGAGCCCACTTATTCTTAGTTACTCTTTCCCATCTTTATCAATAGTATTTGTCATGAGGAAACTGATAAATTCATATTGTTTCTAATTTATTTAGGATTTAAAAGTGTTACTTACATCACTGTCGTATTTACTCTTTCAGATATTTATATTTGTTTCCACAAAGTCACAGCCACCTCTCTGTTAATATATCATGTGTTTCTTTCATTAATGGCAGATGATTTGTTCCATTAGTGACATTTCATGACAATTTAAAAGTCAATCTTGCAATTATAAGTGATAGTGCTCTTCTGGACAATGTTGTCTGAATTTTATTGACTCTGACATAGCAGAGTTTTGTATTTCTAGTTTGCTGGGGTCCCCCCACCATAAAACACAAAATGCATTCTTCCCTCTTCCCTTTAGGTGATAAAGTTCATACGGGAGAAAAGTAAGTGTGACAGTTATGTTAAGTCAATCAACCCTAAAAGATTCTCATGCTCTGTAAATAGTATTCAATGAGCCTCACTTACTCTTCCCAGAAAACAGGAACAATATTTAGGGTTTCACTATCTGATAACTTCTGGGCTTGGCACAGGGATACTGCCCAGTTATGTGGATCATAGGAATAGTGAATTTAGCTAGCCATATACTTTGCCAACATTAAATCTAAATATGGAAAGCTTGATCATTTTTCTTACGGCTATTACTTAGTAAGCCATTTAGCATTGTAGATAAATATTGTACTTCATCCTAATGCATTTATTAAATTAAGTAATATATTTACATAAACCAACCATTACTATTTACAATTATCTTCAAGCCATAAATGGAAAGCTAGGGTTTGAAAGGATTAAGTAATTTGTATAAACTGAATCAAGCACTTCAGTTCTCTCTGCCTGTGGTACAAATCTGCCCTTTTTTCTTAGCAACCTATCTTCATATACTCTACTAAAAGATATTCTTTCAATATTTTTTATGCTTTTTCACATATTCTTCCACTGGTTTTAGAATCCTGGATTACGGGTTTATTTAAAAGGAAAAAGAAATTTTGCATTCAGACAATACAGGGCACCTTGTTAAAAGATTAAGAATTTCAAAATGGTGGCAGCAAAGCATATGCTAAGTGCAAAGATCTAAACAGCCAAAACAATCTTAAGAAAGAACAAAGCTGGAAGTATCACACTCCCTGATTTCAAACTGTACTACAAAGCTATACTAATCAAAGCAAAGATGGTAACGGCATGAAAATAGACACCTAGATCAATGGAACAGAATGAGGGCCCAGAAATAAACCCATGCATTTATAGTCAATCTATGACAAAGGAGGCAAGAATATACAATGGAAAAAGACAGTCTCATAAAAATTGGGCTGGGAAAACTGGACAGACAGATGCAAAAGAACAAAACTGGACCACTATCTTACACCATACACAACAATAAATTCAAAATGGATTAAAGATTTAAATGTAAGACATGAAACCATAAAAATTTTAGACTCTGACAGTGGTCTCAGCAATATCTTTTTGGATCTATCTCCTCAGGCAAGGGCAAAAAAAAAAAAAAAAAAAAAGCAAAAACAAACAAGTGGGACTACATCAAACCAAAAAGCTTTTGTCCAGAGAAGGAAGCCATCCACAAATCAAAAAGGCAACCTACTGAATGAAAGAAGATATTTACAAATCATATATATGACAAGGGGATTAATATCCATAATCTATACAGAATAGATATAACTTAATGTAAAAAAAAAACCTGATTAAAAATTGGCAGAGGAGCTGAATAGACATTTTTCCTAAGAAGATATATAGATGGCTAACAGGCACACATAAAGATGATCAACATCACTGTCAGTGAAATGCAAATCAAAATCACATGTGAAATTACCTCACATCTGTCAGAATGGGTATTATCAAAAATACAATGAATCACAAAGGTTAGTGAGGATATGGAGAAAAGGGAACCCATTACATTGTTGGTAGGAATATAAATTTGTAGAGCTATTATGGAAAACAGTATGGAAATTCTTAACAAAGCTGAAAACAGAACTACTATATGATCCAGCAACTCCACTTCTAGGCATTTATCAAAAAAAAAAAAAATCCAAGAATAACTTGAAAAGATATATGCACCCCAATGCTCACGGTAGCATTACTTATAATAGCCAAGGTATGCAAGCAACCACCTGTGTGACTGTACAGCTCACATACCCATGAAGCTGGCCCTGACCAAATGCAAATCATTTTGCCTCCGTGACCCTGAAATTGCTCATCTACAAATGTGGCCTAATCACACCTGCCTTGTCCCTCTCATGGACATTGTAAAGGATCACATGAGGTAAGTTCAAATACTTTGTAGACCCCAAAACAATTTAAAATATATGTTTGTTTTACAAAGCTGTTGGTTGATGCACATGATTTTTTTTCCCATTTATTTAATGGATGTTACAAAACACTTCCGACAGGCCCAAGTTTGAAACAAATGAGCATTGCTTATTTCTCTCTGAAAACCCAAATTCTTTCTTAAAACAACAGTCTTTACCAAGATTTTATATCGACTGTATACTTTGGGAAGTGAACAACAACATATCCCTTGAAACAAAAGTCTATTGAATAGATCTACCTAACCACAAATGGATTCCTTGAAACTAACCTCAACTGTTTCAAATCCCTATGAAATGTAACACTGAAATTTTACATTCATTTTCTGACACATCTAGTCCCTGCATCAACCAGCCCTCAGTTTTTACATCATCTCCGATTCAACCTAGTTTCTGAGTAGAAATTCTCCTAGCATGTTATCTTATCAAATGCATTAACAGGCTCTATTTATTCTTTCTTACTGAAATAAGGATATATGAAGAGCGAAGACTGAGGTCTTTTCAGTTCTGAGTTCCTGTGTCCTTCTGCCAGGATTTCCTATCCTGTGGGAGGAGACTTTTTTTTTTTAATGTCTTCTTGAGTAATTTTCCTGCATTTTTCTTTTGGATCAAAAGTAAAGGAGATAAACTTAAACCAGCTAGAAATTTCAAACTGAATTCCTGTATGTTCTTGATCCTCAAAACACAGAACACACCAGGATTCAATTACAAAATCGACTCAATTCTTAGTGTGGAGGTAAAACGTCTTCACTTTTTGTTCTGGTCTTTGTTCTCACTCAGCCTTCCAGGGAACATTTAAATAGCTATGAAACAGATTAGAATATTGCTATTCCTATCCCTGAAAATGTAATATTAATTGAAATTATAGATTCCTTGTTCCCAGTGATTTATCAATGCTGCTAAAGCACTGAGACACTACAGGCTCTGAACCCTTTTCTCTTGTAATAATACAACTATAATGGAACCTAAGAAAACTATTTTTTAAAACAAGTAATTTAACAAATGGAGTTCTCCAGCTGAACACAGCTCTATCCATGACTATAGAAAAGCCCTCTCTGTGCATCTTTATGAGATTACCTAAGCATCCATTTAAAGCTAAGGGTCTAGCCCCCAGGGCTGGAAGAAGCTCAAACACTCAACTTCTAATGGAGGCTCAGAGTTAACAGAAAAGTCACCTCAGTGTCCTAATCTTCAAAGAAAAAGTGAAGGAAAGGAGGTTACAACTCAAAGTCTGTTTCCAAATGTCAGACTGGGCCTCTTGGACAACCTGTGGGATGGGACTAAATGGTCGAGAACAGCTACGAGGACAGTGGTGATCATAAAGTACTCCGAACTGAAACCACAAAGGCGGGCCACAGAAATGGCTGAGCAGATGCTTTATCTTCCCTAGAGGACTGATGACATCTCCTGCCCCATTCTGTGGAGTGGGAGTGGCCAAGAGAGGTTGGGAAAAAGGGACTGGAGTATTAGGCCACATGCCAAGGCATTGATGCAATTAGAAATGATTGGAAATCCCTTTGGAGAATGTCAATTTCCTCTTTATTATTGGTAATGTTTGCTTAGGGTCATGAAATCATTTGAGTTGGCTTAAAATACAATCTTTAATGGCTAAAATGTGGTAGTCTATTCTGCTTCCTGCATTAATTAGAAATGGCATCTAATTATTGCCTAATGAGCCAAACAAAACGGTAAGCTCTTTTGCGCTCTCCTTAGCTTTAATCCTAGACCACTGAGCTGCTTCCTGAAGAAAGCAAGAAAGCATGAATAACTTACACAGACAAAAAAGATTCTGGCTATGGCATTGTAGCTCCTTGTAATCATTCAGGTGGAGATCAAAATTACCTAGCAGAAGAGGCTGCAACTGGCTACAGATGGAAAAACAGAGAATAGCCTTTTCAACAAAACATAGTCGAATCTATCTAACCATCACCAGAGTATCATTGATTTTTCCAAGTACACTTTTATTTAGCTCCTCTTATATACCTTGGGGGAAAAAGATTAGGGAGTCCAAGAATTAGAGGAAAAGAGATAAGAATGAGGTAAGTATGAGTTTCCTTATATTTAAAAAATGGAGATCATAATCCTCAACAACTAAGGTCGTCTTGAGGATTAAACTAGATATTTTATATGAAAGGCCCTAACACAGTGTCAGGCACATAAATGGAGCTAAATGAATTTTAATTTCCTTCTTTTTCCCTTAATGTATCTGAATTCAGAATCGCAACTGAAGACTAACCTAGTCAGATAGACACAGACTCATTAATAAATGACATTCCTTATTCTGTTCTCCATCTACAATGTTAATATATTAAATTTATCTAAACAAATCAATACTTATTAAATTGCACAAGGGGAATAGTATTTAAAATTAAAGTAGTTCACTATTTCTATCCCTAATCAACTGACAAGCTAATGCTAGCAAAAGTTTCTAATTTTCTGGGCAAATAGTGACCTTTCCCTTTGACTATTAACTTTGAGGAAGAAATACAATCTCTCAACTAACAGTTTTCTTAAAAAAAACTGGCTAAATGGTCATCCAAATGCACATTCATTTCAAATAAAGTATGGAAGAATTTCACAGTTGATCCAGCAATAAACAAGATAAAACATTTATCAGGAAACAAAGTGTCTCAAACAAAAATAGCTGTGTGGAGTCATATATGCTATTGCATTCTCTAATCTTTGATAAGATACTTTTTGATATCAAATCCATCTATTTCAAAAATGACATTTCATCATCTAAATTGATATTATCACTTCATCAAACGTCAAGATTGAAAAAGCTCTCTCAGTCATTTGTAGTTGTTTCTGGTTTATATTAAACACACAAAAAATCTCCTATATTGGTAAATATCAACTTTCCTCATTTGTACATTGTTCATTATGAAGATGGAAATAGTAATTTCCACACATTAATAAGATACTTATTTGAAGATCTTAATGGTTTTTGAATCATATTCAAGAACAGAAATGAAACACAAAATCATGCTGGGATATATCATTATATTTATAAGAATTGATCAATTAATTCATTAGCTTCTGTAGATTTTTAACTACCAGCTTTTTAAAGTCCTCAAATATGAAAATAAGATGATAGAACATGTTTGTTTCTTTTTAAAATTAAAGGCACTATTAAGTTTATTGGTCAATTATAAAGCAAATTTTTAAAATGTAAACTGTGTATTTTGGGGCAAACAGGCAGTACTTTATATTCACCAGAAGCATACAAAGAAATTTACATTCTTTTAATTACATTCTTATAAAACCAATAAAGAAGAACAATATTTTATATTCACTAATAGGCTTCACTGTTAGAAAACTGCATCATGAGAAACTATTTACTAATAAATGGATGTGCAGATTCATAATTGCAAAATGGTAGAATAATACTAAAGTATGACTTTTCATTATATGGATTTTGATGTGCTATTGGCCAAATTTTATCTGGATTTGGACAAAGACAGTGAAGGGGAGACTTCACAAGTAGTTTTAAGAGCACCAAAAAGTGTCACTAACTTTCCTTCATGATTACACAGCCTATAACTAACCAAATCTTACTTTAAAAGAAATTCCACTCTAAGTACTAATTATATTTTATATATTAAATAGATGCATTCCCCAAAATGCCATAATAAATATTGGATTACTTTTTATATTAATTTCTATTATACTTCAGAGGAGGGGCTTCTATAGGAAAAAAAGTTGTCCTAATGAGGAAAAAAGACACACATTTAAGAATTCTGATACTCACTACAAGGAAGGTTCTAGTCCTATCACTTTATATGCCCAGACAATAGCAAATTACTTTAAAGGACAATCAATTTACATCACCTTACACATTATTTCAAAGAGCATACATTAAAGTTAGGTCTCATTTCATTAGGCTCCCCACCAACACCACAACGGTAAAAAATCCTGTAGCACATGGCAGCGTCTATATACTGGGTATTTTGCAGAAATTCTTACAGAAGGAATTCACTTTAAAGAAGGTGTTTTGGATAGTTTCAGTGGTAAAGTACAAAGGGCCAACATGTATTGAGCTCTACATTCCAGGTGCTGTAGAGATCCCTTTGCACACATGGTTTCATAACAGTAACCTATTTGAGGAGATAAGACAACTGAAGTTCAGAGAAGAAAGGTAACATGATGACCAAGGTCACAAAGTTAACATGTTTTGGGGAGGGAGGATTTGATGTCTTGCATCAGTGATATTTTTAAGAAAAGTTGTCTTGCTCTTCAGATTACTTAAGTAAAATGACAGATTAGTTGAGAACAAAGAGCTTCTAATATATATTTCCGGAGAAGGCAAAAACATTTCAATTTTTAATTCTGTTAATGAAGAGATCCTATCTCTGTTCATTCACTTACTTACTCAAAAAATCCTTCAATCTCTAATTATGCATGCTGCTAGAAGACCAAGTGATACAAGGAAGAAGCTCAGATAAATTGCAATGGTAGCTTAAAGAAAATGGAATCGGGGAAAGCCTCATAAATGAAGTATCATTTGACTCTCCTTCAAGGATAAGAAGAATTTAGCAAGAAGAGATGACAGCCATAGCCATTCCATGAAAAGAAAGTGAGCAGTGGCTTAGAAGCTGGGATTCAAAACTTATGCACAAAGAACAGTGAGAACTCTTAGGATGTTCTGTGGGATGGATGAGGGGGTAATCCAATGTGAAATAAGATGAGGCCTGAATATGGACAGTTTTACATGCAAGATTGGGAATCTTGCAATCTATCAACTCTGTAGGCAGAGGAAAGTTACTGAGGTTTCTGATCATGAGAATAATATGATCAGGGCTTTAAGAGGATAAGGAATGGGGGATATATTGGAGGGAGAGGGACCAAAACCCAGGAGACTGTTGGAGAAGCCATTACAGAATTAGAGGCATGGAGGAGGGCACTGGTGGTGGGAAAGGAGAAAAGGGAAAGTTGTAGAAGAGATTTCAAAAGTCGTCTTGGTGAATGATAGAGGTGGAATGGAGACAAAGACAGATGGACAGAGAAGTCACAGATGATTCAATCTGAGCCTGATTTATTAGAATAATAGTGAACAGAGGAGAAAGAATTTAAAGAGAGGGAGGTTTTGAATAGGGTTTTGATACATGGAGTTTAAAACTAAAAAATCCAGTCAAGAAATTCAGACAGGAAAGATTTCAACATCATGACTAGAGGTGATGGCTAATACCACAGAATAGGTTAAATATAAAGAGAAGAACCTTAATGAACACCTCCAAACAGAGGATAGAGGGATCAAGGGGAGAAAGCAAATTTTCTCAAAGCAGCACTGTTAAAGTTGCATAATTAGATCTGTATTAAAATGATCTATGCTAAATAGCTGTATTTAAGGCAGTGGCTCTCAACTGGAAGTGATTTTGTCCCCCTTTTTAGGTGATATTTAGGAATCTCTACAGACTTTTTTTTGGTCATAACTGAGTGAGGTGGGGTTTGCTATCGGCATTTAGTAAGTAGAGGACAGGGATGTTACTAAACATCCTACAATGCACAAGATGACATGACTCAAAAAAAAAAAAAAAAAAAAAAAGACCAAAGAACTATTAGCCTGAAGTGTCAGTAGTGCTGAGGTTGAGAAACCCTGGCTTAAGATGACACTTACCCAACTTAAAGTTGCAAACTGTTTAGTAAGACAGGATACCCAGAATAGAAGGAACATCCATCTGGTGTACTAAATGTTCTCAAATCCTTCATAAGTAGCTTAAGTTACAGTTAAGTGTTGCATTTGAAAAGAAGTTAGTTTTAATCATATTTGCCTCACTATGGAAAAAAAAATGGTCCCATTACAAACCGAAGTCTCAAAAAATACATTGTAGCCAATGTTCCAAAGGTTGCTCCATTGAAGGTACCAATCTGAGTTGCAGGGGCCCTTCATAAACAAGTCACATGAACCAATGGGCTGTTAGCCTTCAGCTCATTCCTACACTGTGTTTTAAACTCAAAGACATCGCTGAGAGTATAACAGACTGTTCTAGAATATTTAAAAGGCACAGCATGAAGAATTCTATTTAATCTGCACTTGAGTAATATCCATTTGCGTCCTGAAATTTCTGACTACCACTAGAGACTCCAGAATACCTCACAAGGAGAAGTCAAGGAAAGCTCTGGATATTCTTACTGAGCCTGATGGGATCATGAAAAACATGAACAAGTCCAGGTATCTCAGAAACAATAATAATTAACAATCAATAAGCAGTTACTGTAGGTCAGGTGTGCTATCTATATTCTTTATATGCATCATCTTATGTAAATCTCAGTACATATGGGCAAAATTCTTTTTTTGTCCATTTTACAGAGGAAAATATTGATACCTAGACAGGTTACTTACTTGCTCAAGGTCATATAGTTAGCAAGAGGTGGGTGCCAGTTCTCTCTAGCATTAGATAAACATCATGCCATCTGGCTTATATGGCAATCCCTCAAATCCACATCTTCTGGGTGTCTATGAGGAGTCCTCCACTTTGGCCTTAAGCTCCTGGCACCCAGCTTCAGGAGAAACATCTTTACCATGTTGCAGGGTGCATCAGCTTGCAATGAAATGAAAGTATTTTATGGAATGAAGAAATTCTTTGTACCAAAACTCATAATTAGAAAACCAAGGAATTTGCTTTGCTTTAGAAAGGAAAGGAGTAACATTTCCAGAACAGAAACCCACCCCATATTTTTAGTTCTTTGGATTTTCTAAAGAATGGTATAACTTCTAATCTGGCTTTCTAAGTATACTAAGAGAATTGGCAGTGAAAAAATACCAAAGAAACAAACAACCCCCCACAAACAAAACAGCAACAACATAAACCCACTTCACTGCTACTCAAGATTGAGAAGACTGACAAATCATCCACATTGATTCTCTAGTGGAATGAGACCAAAGACAACAACAGCAAACACAGCAGTTTTTATATATTTATAGTTAGCAGACTTTGAGACACTTCTCTACAAAAACAGGGAATCCTTCGACTTTCTTTTGAATGACAGCTCTGCCACAAGAACAGAGGGTGTGATGCTGGCTCTACAAAACACGAATATCCCCCTACATGCTCCATGGGAGTCACAGACTGTGCAGTTGGCCTCTGATCCATTATGTAGCCTTTCTTTCGTTTCCTGCACCGTTTTTTCTTCCAAAGAGAAAACAGGTGAACATATTACCTGTTTAGAGTTTTTCCATACAAAGCTCAATTAATCTTCAAATGGAAATCACATAGATACAAGGCAAGCTATATAGTATGCTAATACCAGCAGTCTCTCTCAGCAAGTCTTCTCCAAAGCCAGCAACTGTGCAGGTGGTGGCTGCCACATGGCAGCAGGCAGCCCCCTCCATCAGCCAATTTTAGAAAAAATTTAGGAATAGGAACTAGAATAGTTTTTTTTTCTTTTTGCCTCGGACCTCATTGTAACCTTATGCCAGCTAAACTGATGCCATATCTCCTCAAAATAGCACAGGGGGTCAGGGGAAGAAGAAGAAGGAGGGATTTGGAGTTTTTCACATTTACCTAGGCAATGCTCTGATTATAGAGAGACTGATGACTGTCAGTCATTAATTACATTATCTCTGCACATAAACTTCACTGCTTAAATTCAACTGTATTTTAATGGCATTCTGAGAGCAGGTATGTGTGAGATCTGTCATATGCCTGTGAGAATAATGCTTACCACTGCTGTCAGATGAACATAGCTAAGGGGACTCATCATACTCATCACAGCCCAGAACACTAGACAAAGCTTCCCAAATGAACACAGGTAATTTGTTCTATGTGCTAGAAAAGAAAGTATGTTTACAATGTTTCATTATAGTTCGACTAGTACAAAAAAAAGACCACTATGCTTTTTTTTTTTGGTAATTCACTAGAACTTTCTTTAAGTGAATGTGTCAGAATATATTCTCAATCTTAAAGCTGTATTGTGTTCAGTAGGACAGGGATTACTGAAGCATGAAATGTAATACTAGCTATTGTTATTGGGAGGTTCCTACATACTAAGTGCCAGACTTAGCATGTACATACACATCCTCCAAGGTGTCTTCCACACTGCTGTCAAAGTAACTTTAAGCCTCAAAGCCGATACTGCCCTTCCCTTTTTAAAATCTTTCAATAATCCCCTATTATTGATGGATGAAATCCAAATTCCTTAGCATGATATATAAGGCCATCTATCAGTTGGCTCCTGCTTACCTGTTCTGCTCTTAGTGCCTTCACCTCAAGCCTTATTTAACTTCTGGTAACCCCCTGGCATCTCATTCACTAAGAAGCACAATATCATTTACGAATATTAAAGGCATATTTATATAAAGAACACTGAATTTTATAATAATACATTCATTTCCAAAGGCATACACCAAACATATTAGAATGGATATTTACTGGGGGTGGAAGTGAGAAGGTGGTACAGCTCCCTACCGCCAGAGGAAATAAAGAACTAAAACCAGAGAAAACTCTCACAGCCTGGAAAATAGGATGTTATGACTGATGAGCATGGTTAATTCAACTCTGCACCAATATCAATGAGGCTGAATATGCCTTATTAGGCTAAGGAATAGGTACATGCCAGGGAGAAATACTCAAGGAAGTGTCAGTAAACTTGTGGAAAGCAGACAAATAAGACTGAACCCTGCCTTGTACTCACACCCTTAATCTAAGAAACTATTTGCCTGCTTATTCCCAAGCATTTATAACATTGCACATTTATCTTCCTGCAAGTCAAGGCACCAGCCCAGTAAACATCCCTTAGTCAACCGATGGTGTCACTTCCAAATGACACTGAGACCACTGCTGGTCCTAGGGATGCAATAAATCTCAAATCCTGAGTCCCATTCCCAGCTCTTGTTCATTTCAAACTCACTTTTTAAAAAAGAGCAAAGTTAAATAAAACAGACATTTTAGTAAGATGATGGAGGTGAAAGGGTGGTGGCTCGGGGGCAATGCAGGGAGGGAAAGTTGAAGCAGATGAAACAATCTACATACAGTAAGAAGTATGGAGGCCACAGCACCCCAGGGGAAGAACTATCACCTTAAGCAGGTAGTAAAGAGTTCAGAATTAGGGGCAAAACAAAGGGACCAAATGTCAAAGCTCACATCTTGATTTGGCTTTAGCTTAAGAAGCTTCAACTTCAATGAGTTTTTGTGGCAATGGTTAAGTGCAGCAAAATATTGACACACATTCCCTACAAGAGTGGCCAGGGTCCCCAGAGAGGGAGTGGGGTGTTGACCCCAGACCCCAAAGAGTTCCACACAAATGCATGTCTTCAGTCATGCTGCCTTCTCTGCCTTTCACTCAGGAGAACTGATAAGACCATTCAAGGGGAAACCGATTTGGTGTGGATGCTTATTGACAAGTGGAATATTCTTAAGTTGCAAAGTCCTGGAATCATTAACCTATATACCCTCACAATGCCCTGAACCAAAGTTTGTCACAGCCTTGTGACACTGCATCATTCTTCTGTGTGTCTTGTTTGTTTGAACCCACAAGACCCTAAGACCCTCAAGTCTTGGGATAAAGTCTTATTCATTCATGTCTCCAGTGTGGATCATAGTCCCTGGCACCTAGTAAGTATCTAGTAGGTGTTTGTTGTACAAAGAAGTCAATCAGTCAGTGAAGTTAAATAAGTATAACCACAGCACAGATAAACATCATGTGACAAGTGGAAGGTTAACTTCATCTCAATTACAACATTTTTCATCTACAATTAAACAAATGTTACTTTCAGATAACTGGATATTAAATTTTCTTTTTCCTTTCAAGTAACTAACTGGGTTTCATTTTGAAATTATAGAAGGCATTTTTAATGAACTCAATATCCAGGGCTAAAGCCCAGATAATTAGTTCTTATTTCCCATTGCATAAATGATTCAAAGAGTATTTTACATAATTGACTTTTCCAAAAACCTGCGTCAACCAAATGAACGTGTCTAGATCCCATCATGTTTCCCACTGCACTAAATCTCAATTCCAGAGATCCTTTGCTGTCATTTTGGATTGATCTTCAAAGACAATGGCTCCTAAAATTGTTTTAAATTTCATCTGCAAACTTTGTGACCTATAGACAAATATCCATAAATAAATAACGATAAGCATAATAAAGGATTATTATTTTTAAAGGGAACATTGATTATTTCATAAAATAAAATATTCTCCTGTGATGATTATTATCACCTCTTCTAATTCTATATATTTGGATTTTTAAACACTAGGTTTTTAATAATCAAGGTATACCTGTATTTTATTAGTAAATAAGTTACATTTTAAAATAATAATTGGTTTTGATACATTTATTTATTTTTTTAAACATTTTTTATTGATTTATAATCATTTTACAATGTTGTGTCAAATTCCAGTGTTCAGCACAATTTTTCAGTCATTCATGGACATATACACACTCATTGTCACATTTTTTTCTCTCTGAGTTATCATAACATTTTGTGTATATTTCCCTGTGCTATACAGCGTAATCTTGTTTATCTATTCTACCATTTTGAAATCCCAGTCTATCCCTTCCCACCCTCCCCCCCCGGCAACCACAAGTCTGTATTCTCTGTCTGTGAGTCTATTTCTGTCCTGTATTTACGCTTTGTTTTTGTTTGTTTGTTTTTGTTTTTTAGATTCCACATATGAGCGATCTCATATGGTATTTTTCTTTCTCTTTCTGGCTTACTTCACTTAGAATGACATTCTCCAGGAGCATCCATGTTGCTGCAAATGGCATTATGTTGTCGGTGGTTTTGATACATTTATAAGGTAACTTTGGAAACCTGAAAACTTTAGGCAGTTTCTAAAAATGTTTAATTCACAACCAAGTGGTTGCTTGGACACTGAGAGAATATGACCTACAAACATAAAATTTTAAAGACTTTCTTTCTGTCCAAAGTCAATGGTAGTTTAAAAGTATAAAGATTCCAAAGCTTTACAATTTAAGAATATTCACTCTTTAGTAAGCATCCTTACCTAATTCAAATGCCAGTTGATTAATTATATCAAAAGGTCTTCAAAATAAATGACTCTTAACTGAAAAAAAGAGACTTCTCTCTCATATGAAAACCAACTAAATTTAATCTTTTTGCAAGCAAATGGCAGAAAGAAAAAATAAGTGATAGAGTAAATATGCAAAAACATTACAATGGCTTGTACTTCAATCCTGTCCTAAAAGTGAATCTAAATGTGTAAATGGAACCAAGTTTATGTAAAGGTAAATTTTGCAAGCCTGGTTAAAACAAGGCCTCAAAATGTAGTGGGGAGAGAGCATAAGGAAGCTGGACGGAATGGAATTAAGTCTCCCTGAATTCGGAGAATCCAGTTTACTTACTTATTTTATGGTCTCCAGATCCAGATTATCCCTATGAAAACTATACTTACCAAGAAAAATTCATCTTCCCACCTAGATCTTTCCCCACACTCTAGTCAAAGAAAAATGACTTTTCCTCAAGGACATTCTAGTCCTAGGCACAAATAAAATAAAATCAGGACTCATAGCTCCTTTAGCCACTCCAGTAAGAGTCTGATGAACACCCAAGTGGAAGGAGATCAGCAGTTATCACTGGAGTCACTCTTTGTAAATTCTTATCATTTGAAGTTAGTTAAATGTACACATTTACATTCACTGTGACAGATCAGTGTGTAAACATCTATGTTTATCATTCTATCGAATGAGATGAGTTATACTCAAAAAAACTTTGGTTGCAATTCCCTAGTAAATACTCTTTTCCGTTATTGCTAGAAAGAGGTTTTGCTTGAGATAAGTAGAAGCAAAGCACATCAGTAGTCAAGATGACCTAGTGAGTAAAGGAGGTAAGCCATACTTCTTACAAATGAGATCTGAATAGGGCTGGTTAAAAAAATAATTAGCCACAAACCATTAAGTCCTGTATGGGTCAGCTCAAATTGCAAATTTGCAGATTATAAATTTTCTCAATGATAAATAAAATTTCTTATCTAAAATTATGGTCACTGAGTTCATGAACACAAGGACAGAGATGTTTTTAATCTACTTTGGCTCTCAAGAGATTTTGTTTTGTTTTGTATTCCTGAAAGTTAACTGGTCATTTTGATGCATATGTATTCAACTAAATCTAACATAAAATAGACTGGGATTTCAAAATTGTAGAATAGATAAACAAGATTAGACTGTATAGCACAGGGAAATATACACAAAACACTATGGTAGCTCACAGAGAAAAAAATGTGACAATGAGTGTGTATATGTCCATGTATGACTGAAAAATTGTGCTGAACACTGGAATTTGACACAACATTGTAAAATGATTATAAATCAATAAAAAATGTTAAAAAAAAAAGGGGAAGTTCAAATTTTTGTCAGGAGAATTCTTAGCACATGTTTAAAAAGTGATGTTAAAGTAACCTCGTTTGCATTTGATTCCAACATTTACAATCCCATATTTTTTCATAACATCTCTCTCAAGCTAATTTACAATAGGTTACAAAAGTTTAAATGGGTCAAATCCTTAAAGTGATGTGTTTAAGTTTGGCAGTTTCTATGAAATACTCAAAAATAACCAAAAAAACAAAAAAGACAAAACTCATTATTTCAGTGAAAAAGTCAATTATATTCCTTTCTTCAGTAATTTATCTATGATATCTACCACAGTATCACTGTAGTATCAATGGCCAAGAAGCAGACACTGAATTAATAGATATTTTAACAAAAAGGGGAAAATAAGACATTAATTTTTTTTCTTTGAGAAGAAAGCTTGGATAAAATGACTATTACTGCAAGGACTATCTATCCTTTTCGTTAGTGACTCAGTTTTAATGAAAACATATATATCACCAGGTGATTTCCTCAAAAAGAGAATTACAGAATCTCAAAATAACTCAAGCAACTAGAGGATGTGGAGTCATACTCCTAGATAAGGCAAAGTTTCAGATTACCAAGAAGGATAAATATAAGCATCTTAACCTGCAGCCTATCCAATTGTGCTCTTTCACTCTTGTATTTTTCACTCATATTAATAATGATAGCAATTCTATCTTGTTTCACAAATCTTATGAGCAAAGCAGTCCCATTTAGATTAAGGCATTAGCATAAAATTGATCTACTATTTCCATGATTTCAGCTAACTTTGTTGCCTCAGGCTTTGTCTCATTTCTCCTTCTCTTTTCTCATTTTCTTTAACCTCTAGGTAAAGTGATAGATGAAAATGATAAGTGGGCAGGGGGTGCAAAAAGAAAGGGCCTAAGTAAGAGCCCAGCTCTAGCTGTCTCCGGGATGCAGCTGGGGCTGCTTGCAGGATAAGTCAGTGTATATGGACCCCATAAGAAGTTCAGCATGATGCTGAACGAGTCAACTTAGCAACTGAAAAGAAAATCCTGCACTCTATCAAATATGGGGCATATGATTAGGAGTCAAGAAAGCTTTCTAGAAAATATGTACATGGGAAGTAATCACACTGAAGAAGTCATCTGTTTCTATATTCTTCTGTTTTACAGCATTTAGAACAGTATTGCTCAATAGAAACAAAATGCTACCTATGAATGCGGGCCATATATGTAATTTAAAATTCCCAGTAGCCACATTTTCAAAAGTAAAAAGGGACAGGCAAAATTAATTTAGCAGTATATTTGATATTATCAATATATCCAAATTGTATACAATATAAACTGGATTTATCAAAATATTGTCATTTCAATATGTAACCAATATGAAATTATTGAAGTACTTCACATTATTTTTCGTCCTTGTGCTGGTCTTGAAAATCTAGCACATATTTTACACTTCAAGTACATCTCAAGTTAGACCAGCCACATTTCAATTGCTAAGCAGCCACACACTTGGCAAGCTACTACTGTATTGGACAGCACAAGTCTAGAACTTTAGGCAGAACTCAGACTCTACTACTGTCACTAAGTATTTTGTCATTTACAATCAATTCTTTTGATTTTTTTTTAAGGAAACTGCAAAAATAGGTATTACCACTATGCCTGGAAGATAAGTTCATTATTCAGTTCATGCCTTCACATGCTGCTACCTAAAACATCCTATCATTTCCCCCCATTTTCAAGTTGCACCCATCCTCAAAGTCACCTTTCAAATTTCCACCTCCTCCTATTGGCCTCCCACAAACACTTCAGTTCATTTTTCCCACCTATCCCCAAATGTTTTCTGCCCCTCTTGCTCTCCCAGTCCTCAGTACAAACCTCTTACCACCTAACACAGTTGTGTGTATTCATTAGGCCCTCAGTGATTTCATATTAAATAAATGAAAAAGTCATTTGCACATTTATTTCCGCATTTAATTCTGGACTGTCTTGTACTATAAACATAAATAGGCATTTCCTATTCCTAAATTAAATATTATTTTCCATAAAGCAAAGACTACACTTAAATTTCTTATAATTATTGTAATCATCTGTCCTCTTCCAGGAATGAAACACTTTATAAAATCTTAGGGAAGTATAGTAACCCCTAAGCAGAACAGAGTCATATTTCAAACTTCTCTTTGAGTTAGCAATGTATTTCCTCAAATGTCCTCTAAATAAAACCTTTTGTCCATATCAGGCCCCACTCATTTTCTTCTTCTCATGTTACTCTACTTTTCTTTAACTCAAACCTGGAGCTTCCTTTGTCCTGTTAAAACATTGCTGGTAGACAGAAATACAGGAGCTGCACAAAACAAATAACAGCAGCAAAACATGGAACTGTTTCTACCGTGGGCCTGAACTATTAGTTGGGGTGATGAAAACGAGTTGAGTCATGATTCTCCACACAATCAACAATATAACTTTCTCTCCTCTATCTGAACAACAGTACAATCACACACATATTTGATCTTAAATATGGTCATAAGGAGGAAAGGATCAATAATACTGGATGCCATGGACTAAAATTTGCTCATTGGACCAGCTACTTAGAAAGTCAGTACTGATTTTAGTGAGAGTGGTTTTCTTGGAGTTCTAAGGAAAAAAAAGATTACAGAGGGATGAGGATTAAATGGAAGCTGAAAAAGTAGAGACAAAGTGACAAATAAGGGTTTTCAAAAAGTTAGTTGTTAATGTTCCCCTCAGCCACCACCCTCCCAAAGCTTAAGGAAATGGCATAGTGTCCAAGGGCGCTCTCACAGTCTTGCTCTCCACTGTGCACTGGTCTGCATTCTGCAGCCCAGGCTTCCTTTTGACTCCACTTGGCTCCAGACCTCTCTACTTACCCACTCTGAGCTTCATTCTCCCATTCTCATCCTGGTCTCATCTTTGAGATTTCTCTCTTGGCAGCAGCATTTTCTTAAGCCACAGTCTTCGTTTTTTACCTTGACAATAATCTGCATTTTTTTAACCTGCTTATGCTAACTCAGATACCTCAGGTGAACTATACTTCCATACCTGGGCCTTCCATCTACTACTGTCTGCTGTCCCTCATTCTACTCTGCTCCAATGGGCAATGACCCACCTGCATAACCAGGACCCATGCATGTGACAAGACAGATGGAAGGAGAAAGACAATGCAATTCTCTCACTGCACAGAGTACGATCATAGCTGAGTTCCCTAGCTATTCTTAGAATTCTGCAAAAGAGATAAAGTAGTCTAAACTAAGTGTACTGTGCATTAATTATATTTCAGTGAAAGTGTAGTGGTCTTACTGCAAACTATTTCCTTTTGCTATTCTTGATTTTATATGGAATCTAATTTGATAATGCATCTTTGTGGTATTTATTTATCTAGAACTTTGCCACACAATTTTTAAAAGGCCAATAAAGAATTTTAAAAATAAAAGATGTTGAAATATATACCATTTCCCAACTGTAAAATGTTCTTGTTATAGAGCAACTTTGAATATTAAGCAATATTCCTACTTCTTGGTATAGACATCTTAGAATAAAATTAGGCAATATTCCTACCTTAGGTGCTATGGGGAAAGCTGTACTTCATCAATTTAAGACACTACCAAGCACCAGACACACCAGAAAGGAAATAAAGCTGCAAATTATAACCAGGAGATGTCACTTGTGGTAAAATATATCCTAATTTCATTGATGTTAAAACACATAAAATTTGTGTGTCTAATTATTGATGAAATACAGTATTTCTTAATGGAGCTCACAGAAGCAGACATACGGATGCCAAAATCAATCATCAGTGTATGCACATCATTGGAGGTGACTGCTCCAAACCAAGAGGAGTTGGCACTAGGAGGATGATGTGTGGCAACTACAACATCCAGACGTTCGTGTTGACATAAGTGGAAAAATGAGATCTACTTCTCACATCTGTTTGTCAGGACCACCAGGGCCAAAGCCAGGGTGAAGAAAGTGAGACACTCACCTCGAGTGCAAAATTTAAAGTGGCAATGAAAACAATAATCAAGATTAATAATCTTTTAATGCAATACTTAAAGTGAACGGGAAAAAACCACATTGAACAAGATACTAGAATTTTAAATAAAAACAGAGTCAGTATAGCTAAATTTCCTTTTGTCTCAGACTCTGACATGGCTTCATCAGAGAACTGAAAACCACTTTCACGTGGATTTGACACAGTACCTTGAGCTATTTTTCCACACTTAGCTTAACTTTGGAGTACTACACTGAATTAGAAATGTCTAGACCTGCAGGCATTGGACCCATCACCCAACAGAATTTTCCAAGGGTTTGTAACAGTATCATAACAAAGCCAATACTCTGAGGATGCTGTTCTGTTTTTGTTTAAACTCCCACTCATTTGGTTATTGATATCTTTTCACCCCAGATCAAATTCTTTCAAGCCATAGGTTATTCATCTATGCTAGTTAATAGTTGTCATGTATATATATGACTATTTTTTTGTGGAAGATATTTGGTAAAACAATCACTGAATGGAAACACAAATTTAAATAAGTGAAAAAAGCAACTGACAGCAAAGATTAGAGCTAATTATCTTTCCCTTTTAAAAGATTTGCTGTACCAGGAATTCTTGATGAGGACTTCCGTATGTATAAAGCCCACCCATGGAAACTCTCCTGACTGTTGGGTGGTATGTATGGGTGGTATTTAAAAAATTGCCTTCACTAGACTTAAACATTCCCTTACTTTTCCTGAAGGGGAAGCTGAACTTCTTCTAGAGGAAGCTTATGTTGAGCTGCCAGATGCTTCTTTCTCCAACAGCTAATGAACACGTATTGGTATTTGCCATATCCGCAGGGGTGGAGATGGGACACTGAGAGGGTGCCAAAAAGGCTGCTAATTCTCTAGAGGAAGGCGTGTGGGGTGTTACTTGTTTTTGTTTTTTAGCAGGTGAATTTCCTAAAAGAATATTTAAGTTTTATCCTTCCAAATAAAAATGATTTTGAGGCCATACCTTTATTTAGTATTATATCATTAATTAGTAAAATCATTAAATATGAAATAAGCTAGAGAGAGAAAGACAAATACTTCATGGTATCAATTATGTGTGGAAACCAAAAAAATTTTTTTTTTAAATCAAATTCATAGAAGCAGAGAGTAGAAAAGTAGTTGCCAGGAGTCAGGGGCTGACCAAAATAGGGAGAGGTTAGTAAAAGGGTGTAAGCTTTCAGCTATAAGATGAATAAGGTCTGAGGATCTAACGTAAAACACAGTGACTATAGTTAATGATACTGTATTTAATTGAAATTTGCTTAGAGAATAGAATTAAATGTTCTCACACACAAAAATATAATTACGTGTGGTGAGGGATGTATTAATTAACTAAATGGTGTGACTCCTTTTACAATGTATACAATAAAAATAACACAGGACTCCTTCTGGATATATGCCCAGGAGCGAGATTCCTGGGTCATACTGGTAAGTCTATTCCTAGTCTTTTGAGGAATCTCCATACTGTTTTCCACAATGGCCGCACCAAACTGCATTCCCACCAGCAGTGTAGGTGGGTTCCCCTTTCTCCACAGCCTCTCCAGCATTTGTCATTTGTGGATTTTTGAATGATGGCCATTCTGACTGGTGTGAGGTGATACCTCATTGTAGTTTTGATTTGCATTTCTCTGATAATTAGTGATACCCTACTTCAGGATGACACCTGCACCCCAGTGTTCATAGCAGCACTATTTACAATAGCCAAGACATGGAGACAGCCTAAATGTCCATCAGCGGATGAGTGGATAAAGATGTGGTATAGTTATACAATGGAATACTACTCAGCCATAAAAACTGACAACATGACGCCATTTGCAGCAACATGGATGCTCCTGGAGAATGTCATTCTAAGTGAAGTAAGCCAGAAAGAGAAAGAAAAATACCATATGAGATCACTCATATGTGGAATCTAAAAAAAAAAAAAAAAAAAAAAAAAAAAACACAAACAAAGCATAAATACAAAACAGAAATAGACTCATATAGACAAAGAATACAAACTTGTGGTTATCAAGGGGGTGGAGGGTGGGAAGGGATAGACTGGGATTTCAAAATTGCAGAACAGATAAACAAGATTATACTGTACAGCACAGGGAAATATATACAAGATCTTATAGTAGCTCATGGAGGAAAAAAATGTGACAACGAATATATATATGTTCATGTATAACTGAAAAATTGTGCTCTATACTGGAATTTGACACAACATTGTAAAATGATTATAAATCAATAAAAAATGTTAAAAAAAAAAAAAGAACACAGGAAACAGTTCCTATTTGAGTGAAGTCACTATGGTGAACTACACAGTAAATGAAGACCAATACAAGAATCAGAACTCATAATTCTTTTAAAAACTCTTATTTTACTTGTAGGCTTAAATCTAATTTTTTAAAACAGCATAACCAACAAGAAAAAAACCAATCTGTTGGTTTGAGTTATCCTTGCTCCTTTCTCATTTCCTGCTCCTTCTGCTTCCCATACAACCAGACAACAGTTGGGAGCAGGTGAACATGGCATCTGAATATTTTAAAATATTGTAGATTTCTCCCACCAAGTAATTTCCAAGATAAACTTTGGAATCAAAGAGTAAATAGAGTATTCTTTCCTTTATGTTCCATGAACTGTAAGTCCATGATAGTTTTAATAAGTATCTAAATGTATTTGCTTTAATATAGGTAGAGCTTTTACAGATGCAAATCTGAGATGATTTCATCCTGCACACCACCATGAATTATGGTTTTCATATGCACCAAGCTGGAGGCTAAAGGATAAACTGTTATAACTCAGCAATCATTTTAAGTCTAGAGTTCTTGAACCAGAATTCAATATGCTTCATTTTCAATTTTTGAGTAGCAGAATACTAACAATTAATTTCAGATTGGGAAGTGAGAATGGCGGTGCATCTAAATGAGAAATCTGTTCAATATGGAGGGGCTTGGAAAACAGCCATACTTGTAAGATATTTATTGTTGGACTCTGCCCTCCCCCCACCACACACACACACACACACACACACACACACACACACACACACATACTGTAGCTGTCTCCCTTTCCCACAGTCCCACTTTTTTGCAGATATTCTGGCTCCCTTTTCTATTTCACAGTCTTAAATAGAAGGATAAAGGGGAAAAGCCAATTTGGAGAATTACCATAAAGAGTTAAATCTGAAAGCCAGAATAACTGCAAATAGGCCTACTAAACCACATCAGCTGGCAATATAATTTTAATTTGAAATTTAGATCTGCATAGATTTTTAAAGTCACAGATTTCTAAAATGAAATTTGCCTCAATGTTTTATATGAAGAATTACTTCTCTTAATAGGTATCAGAGCTGTATGACAATCAGCTTTTTACCACTTTCAATTTAAAGTGAAAAATATAGCAGGTTCGCATGCTGAACAGAGCTTAGCAGCATCTGCAGCAATTTCATAATTAGTTACAATAATAGCTCAAATTTTTATAAATACAGCCTGCTCTTAAAACAAGGAGGAAACACTCCAAAGTTGGGACACATGAAACTCAAGCACCAGGGAATTCTGCCACAGGGCACATTCAGTATCACTCAGATGCTCTTCTGAGCCCTCACTGGATTCTCTCCAAAACACTATAAATCAGTAACATTTGCAACATAATACAGAACAATGTGCATCAGTTTTCATGTTTCTGTAGCTTAGATAGTACTAGTATTCGTATGGTATCACCATCTTGCTTTTGTACCTGAATAATATATATCTCAACCATGATTCTGAAAACCCTAGGATGAAAGTAAAAGAGGGAGAATGTTTGTGGGTTGTTCTTTCTAATTTAATATCTTACATTATGTTAAATAAAAACAGTACAAAAATGCATATGCCCTAATGCAGCTATTTAAAATTATACATGTGTGGATGCATAAAATAAAAGGTATTGTGCAAAACTAAGTATGATGTAATTAGTGGTGATTTTTCCCCAAACTTACTGATTATAAGAAACATGCTTAAAATTATGAGATTTGTAGAGTTAAATGTCCACAAGTCATTTATGTAGTTCTTAATTTTCCTAGCATAAAACTATAAGGGGATACCATTTCTATTTCATTCATAACAATTGTGAGCTCTTTATATGTATCTGTTTGAATGCATGAGTGAATGAATAGCTGAGTGAATAAATAAATAAATACAAACCAGTGAATAAACTTTCCACTATTTTCAAAAAAGCAAATCATTTAAAAAATTACAATAAGAACACAAGGACATCAAACTGGACAGCTACATGTGAAAGAATAAAATTAGAACATTCTCTAACACCATACACAAAAATAAACTCAAAATAGCTTAAAGAAGTAAATGTAAAACCAGATACTACAAAACTCCTAGAAGAAAACACAGGCAGAACTCTTTGACACAAATTGTGGCAATATTTTTTTGGATCTGTCTCCTAGAGTAATGGAAACAAAAGCAAAAATAAACAAATGGGACCTAATTAAACTTAAAAGTTTTTGCACAGCAAAGGAACCATAAGTAAAGTGAACAGACAAGCTATGGAATGGGAGAAAATATTTGCAAACAATGCAACCAACATGGGATTAATGCTAAAATATATAAACAGCTTAGATAGCTCAATATCAATCAACAAATCAACCCAATCAACAAATGGGCAGAAGACCTAAATACACTATTCTCCAATGAAGACATAAAGATGGCCAACAGACATATGAAAAGATCCTCAACATTGCTAATTATTAGAGAAAAGCAAATTAAAACTATAGTGAGGTATCACCTGACACCAGTCATAATGGCCATCATCAAAAAGTCTACAAATAAATGCTGGAGAGAGTGGGGAGAAAAGGGAATCTTCCTACACTGTTGGTGGGTATATAAATTGGTGCAGCCACTATGGAGAATAGTATGGAGGTTCCTTAAAACACTAAAAATAGAGTTGCCATATGATCCAGCAATCCCACTCCTCAGCATCATCTATCCAGAGAAAACTCTTACTTCAAAAAGATATAAGCACCCCAATGTTCATAGTAGCACAATTTACAATAGCCAAGACATGTAAGCAGCCTAAATGTCCACTGACAATTGAACAGATAAAGAAGATGTGGTATATTTATACAATGGAATATTATTCAGCCATAAAAAAGAATAAAATAATGCCATTTGTGACAACATTGTTGAATCTAGAAATTATCCTACTAAGTGAAGTAAGTCAGACAGAGAAAGACATATATCATATGGTATCACTTGCATGTGGAATCTAAAATATGAGGCAATAAACTTATTTACAAAACAGAAACAAACTTATGGTTACCAAAGAGGAAAGGGAGGGAGGATAAATCAGGAATTTGGGATTAACAGATGCTCACTACTATATATAAAATAGGTAAACAACAAAGACCTTCTGTATAGCACAGGGAACTCTATTCAATATCTTATAATAACCTATAATGGAAAAGAATCTGAAAAAGAATATATATATAAATTAAATATACTTCAATAAGAACACAAGGACATCAAATATAACCTAATCTTCCATAAGCATAGAATTTTCCTTCAGAAATTTAAATTTACATATAAGTTTGAGTTAAAAAAGTCTAAAAATCTTGCAAAGAATATTTTCCCAGGGAAGCTCACTCAACAATAAACTTCAGGTGTTATATCAATTATCAAGGATTGGCATCTTAGACCTCTGAGTATCTCAGAATCCAGAACATAACAGTGTGTGGAATAAGTCACTTCTCCAAACGTGTTTGTGGGAAGAAAAACTAAATGTCAGTGGCAATGATGTCTCTTTTACTGCCTTTTAAATAAAGGCAAATCACTGGTTATATTCCTCCAAATATAAGTTATATCGACTTTAGCAAAAATCAAACCTTGCTCTGTCAACCCTTCCGGTCTAAAATTATTTCCTATATAGGAAGCTTGAAGGTCATTAATGCTCATTTTTAAAGGCAGGTGTGTTACTTCATTTAAGCATTAAATTCCACAAAGAAATCTATTTAGAAGAGATACCTGAAATATATTCCAATGATCCAAATTCATGATTATCTAATGGCTAAGGAAGGACAAAGAATTTTCACACTATACTAATCAGGAGAGAATCCCACATTTTTCTGAAGTTATAGTCTTATTTGTACCATTAAAATAATAAGGTAAGCTCTTGCTATGCATGTCTTCATTTATACATACCATATACACCTATACAGCAGTATTTTGTTTCTACAATAATCTGTGGCTGATATTATACAGCTTAAAAACATAAATTTTAAAGGAACTTAGATAAATTCAATGATACAGATAAAGAAAGTTACTGATAGTCAATCTGTTTCACACACCATAACCTTTGATGGTGACATCATGGAGATAATTATGAGGTGACATTGTCCCTAGTGCTATTGTAAGACCAACTGATTGCACCCACTCTGTGTTAGCATGACCTAGGTTATGCATTTATGGTTTGATGGAAATAAAATTCACCGTAAATGTGCATGTTTCTTTATTCCTATGCCAACCACAGATTATGATGCAGGATGTTAGAAACATAAATATATAACCACTATGGCTTATTTATCTTCTTTTCTTAAGCACCTACAAGTTATTGTAAGACATGTTTTGTGTAACATTTAAACATCATTCCTTGTGAAACAGCATGTTTTCAAGAGAAACCCAAGATCTCAAACAACTGAAAAGTATCACTTCAAAGGCAGATAAGGAAAAGACACTGAAAAATGCAAAAACACTACACACAGGTTTAAAAGTATAAATTGATTAAAATCTTACTAGAGTTTCAAATACTGTAAGGCACCAATGAGAGAGGTACTGCAAAGACAGACACATGATTGAGCAGAAATTTCTACTTGCTTCGGTTAACTTTAAAGAAAAGTGATGTGGTATGTCTACAGATATAAAAAAGAAACTGATTTTACATGGAAAGAAATCAATCATTTTCAGACTTTTTGCCATTTCATTTTAAAATATTCATTTTTTCCTGATCACAAATGTAATATATTTCTTATTGAATATTCAAAGAATACAGCATAAAGAAGAAAATAATTAAGCACTGAAAATAACCACTGTTAACACAGAGATTTTTCAAACTGTCAATTTTTTCACCACATAATGAACATAGCTATTTTCAATAATTAAATCAAGTGCATATTTATATTAGATGATTTAAAGATAAGTGATTCTTTGAGCTTATTTCACTTATAATTTTCAATGTCATGTATATATGAACCACAGGAACATGCATTCAGAGATTCTTTCCTTAGAATTCCCCGTGATAACATAAGGAGCCATGTGACATTTTCCTAATTTAAATGACATTTGGACTGTAAGCCTGAGTTTCATGATAGAATCCAAATCTGCATATGTGGTTCAAGTTTTAGATATTCACTTTTATATAAATCTCTGAGAGAAGTGCAATTTTAGACCCCTAAGTAGGGGACTTTTGGCATCTTACCTAATGCCTGCATATCTCTGTCACCTCTTCCATGGAGTTTTCCTGCTGATACCACTATTGGAACCACCTGGCACCCACAGATGTGCAACCCACAAGTGTGGGCAAATTAACACTTCTTAATGCTTATGACCAATTCAAGAGCCAGTGGACAAATTCTTCTCCTGTGCCTTCCCCTCATCCCTGCCTCTGATGGATAGTCCTAAGAAGCTGTTTATAAGGCATCTCAGGGGATAGGCCCATGGAATCCAGCAATCAGTTATATTTGGTGCCTGCCAGCACAACAAAACATCTTTATACTGGCTCTCCTTCATTTTTCCAGTTCATTTATCTTGTCCCTCACTCCTAATGTGTGGGATTTAATTCTCTAATTGATAGCTCATAAAGATTTGGCCTCAGGCTCTGACTTCTGGCTGGGGACTATTTTATGCCAAGAAGGTACAAAAATGTTCATGATTGTGGAAAAAAAGGTTCATGATTGTAGGAATCACTGGTCTTACTTAGAAGATTAAAAGCAGGTGGCTTAATAGTACAATGAAATGGTCAGGTATAAGATCAGGGAAAGTTTCATGGGGTTGGGGAGTGTCTATTCTACAAAACAAGGTTTATGTACTTAACCAGTGGTATATATATGGTGAAGTACTGGTATAGAATGTACACGTCTGGGAATCTAAGGAGAGAGATAGGATTGGCTTTTCTCACCAATGTTTCCAATGACCCACTTATGGAATTTGTACTTCCTATCCCCCCAACTTTAGACTGCCAGAGTAGAATATCGGGTTCCCAGGAAGATTGCTGCCTCCTCAGGAGACATGGTAATGTTCCTACTAAACTTTTGACTCCTCATACTTGAGGCTCAGCAGGCAAATAAATGAGTTACTGTATTATCAGGGGTAATCAACCCTGATCATCAGGAGGAGCTAGAGTTTCTGTTACACAATGAAGGTAATTCATTGTGCATCTCATGGTGCACCTGTGATAATGGCGAATGGGCAACTGCAGCAGCTATAGGGCAACTAAAACAAAGCATCTAAATTTTCAGCTCGTTCAGGGATATGGAGCCACTCACCAGGCAGGCAACTAAGATTGGCCAAATTGTTGTCCAAGGGTATGAAAAAAATTAGAATTGATGTTGAGGGAAATTTACAGCGCATATAAACTAAAGCCTTGAGATTACCTGCAACAATGGAGATTATTACTTGTTTCACTAACCCTCTTCCTTAAGTCTTTTAGAGATTGTGGCAGGTCACTATCTTGAAGGGGCTACTATGACTGATTAGAAGAAGTGAGGAGGACATCTTGTATTTTCAAAAAATAAAGGCCTTGTGTAAAAGCTGGATACTTTATCTCACCCATGTGTTTCAGCTACTCTTCTCCCACCATGAGCTTTTCTATTGACACTGCACTAGCAGACTCCACTCAGCACCCACATATGTGCAACCCAGAAGTGTGGGGTAGTTAACACTCTGTGGGTGGACCTTTGACCAACAGGAGGCAAGAGCTGGCAGATAAATATTTCCTTTCTCTCCCTCAATAAAAGATCCTGAGAGGCATTTAGTGCTCTTGGGGACAATCCTCTGAGGCTGAGTAATCAGTTGCATGTAGTGGCAACCTGCTCAGTGACTCTTCCTTTTTCATTGGCTGGTTTCCTTTTCTGCCTTACCCTCTTATTACTCATTCCTTCTCTTTGGGATTGCACTTCCTAATAAAGTGATAGCAGATAACCCTCTGTCTCTTGCTCTGCTATAAGCGGAAGGAAAACTAAGAGCTTGAAACCAAAATGTATAAAGTAGTTTCATAAATCAACACAAAAAAGATAGACAACATAATATAAAACAGGGCAAAAGGTCTGAATAGAGACTTCATAAAAGAAGAAATCTAAACAGGTAATGCATATATAAACAGTGCTCAACATCACTTGTAATCATAAAATGCAAATTAAAATAATTGAGGTATTAAATCAAAATGGTGTGTTTTGGCAAACAAGTGAAGCAATTTAGACTCTCAGACACAATTGGTGGCACCGTCAGTAGACATAATCTCTTTGGGAAAAAAGTTAGTATTATTTAATAAAGCTAAAATATGCATCCCCTGGGAGGGTCAATTACACTTTTGATTATCTACCCTGGAGAAACTCTTGCTCATGTATACCACATTACAAAATAGGATGTTCAGAGCATCAATATTTATAATAGCCAAAATCTGGAAGCAATCCACCTTTCTATGAACAGTAGAACCTAAAAATAAATTGTGGTTTAGTTTTACAATAGAGTACTATACAGCAATGAAAATAAATAGCTACAACCATACTCGAAACATAAATAAATCTTAAAAACTTAATTTGAGCGAAAGAAACAGACCAAAATAGCACTCACAACATAATTTCATTTATATAAAATTCAAAACAGGCAAAACTAAACTATATTATTTAGAAATACAAAATTAGTGATAAAATTATAAAGGAAAGCAAGGAAGTTGATTACCATAGAAAGGAAGAGAATATGATTAGGAAAAGGCAGTCAGGAGGCTCCTGGAGTGCTGGCAATTTTCCATTTCTCTATATCTCTGGAGTATTTTGGGGGGGGCAATAAAAAGGTTAAAATGCAATTTTTAATTTGTTTTTTAAATGAGATGACCGTTTTTTGAATATTACATTACATT
This sequence comes from Camelus ferus, assembly GCF_009834535.1. NCBI lineage: Eukaryota > Metazoa > Chordata > Mammalia > Artiodactyla > Camelidae > Camelus > Camelus ferus. The sequence goes on along the minus strand of NC_045698.1, from coordinate 76,296,447 downwards.
ATCTCTAACAGATTAGCAGATGCTAAAGACATCTGAAAGATAAACTATTACATCAGTAATCCTTCCTTCCATCACTTCTCAAAGTATAAAAATACAAAGTCGAAGGCAAATATATTTTGACATTTTGACAATAGTCAAAACATATAACTGTCACAGTAAGTATTATACATGTTTGAAAAATAACTTTTCTTAATATCTAAGAATTCTTTCCATCACCATTGACAATATTAAAATTCAAAACAGAATAAATGAAATCTAAATTATTCAAGATTTCATTATATTATAACATGAAAGTTGCATTTTCTGCTTAAGTGTTAACCAAAAGCTTTTTTGTTGATCTCTTCTAAACTTTAACTATATTCAATTCTACAAGCACTCAATTTCACACCAACTTTCTCTGGGACTTTGTTCCTATTCTTCCTCATCTGGCTTGATTCATCTCTCCTCTCTAAGCACCATCAGTCTACTCTGAACAGTATTTGGGTTTTTTCCTAGAGGCCTGTTTATAGTTTTGGAGGGAAAGAGGGGAAGAGCCGTGGTCTTTTGTCTGCAGGTACCTCTAGGAACCTGACATAAAGAAAAATTTAACAGTTAAAGAAGGTGAGGCATTCTAATCAAAAGATACTAGTATCCACACAATTAGCAATCTTTTAACAAAGAGGTCAAGAGGTCAAGAGGTCATGGAATTTGATTACCTGTGACTTCCAAAAAAGTCTCAGGAACACAGACAAAGGCTAAATGCTCTGCTGATGGAAGGAAAAGCAATGTAGGTGGGTGGGGGAGAGAAAGAGAGAAAGAAAATGAATGAATGATAATCATCAGGAGGGAAGACATTGTCTAAAAACAATGGAAACTTTAGCTTCAAAGAGTATTACCTATAAGGAATCATAAAATGAGGTTGAGTAGCAGTTCTCTGGTTTTTCTTTCTAATGCTCATCAATTCACAAGCTCCTAATAGGGCTAGATTACATTTTAGTGTTCTATATTTAGATACTTGACTATTAGAAATACTACTTTAAAAAGTAATTTATAATATTAGTGGTTTAATGAAGTCTTTAAAGCAGCAAAATTTTCATAAAATAAACTTCTAGATCACTGTTAGATATACAACAAATTGCATGCAATTTGGGTCCTCAGAAAATAGGTTTAAGTCCTGGCTTTGAAACTTAACAGACAACTTCTTGAACATTCTGAACATCATATTTCGAACATTCTGAACTTTCTGGGCTTCAAAGCCTTGTTAAATGGGATAGGGTATGTAAAATCTGCTATATAACCTATGAAAGTACTACATTGATATTTATTTTGTGTGTGTGCATGTGTGTAAGGAAAGAGTTTAAAGATTTATTTAGAAAAGAAAGTACACCTCCAAGAAAGGGAGATGGGCTGATCCAAGGGAGGAAAAGCAGTGGTTTTTGTCTCCCATTTCTCTAATACTTTCACTTAGAGGTGGTCTTTTTTTGATTGATAGCTCTTGTCCCTGGAGTGCTTAGTCATGTTTGGCCCCTTTGTGCATGTCCTTACCCACGGTGTACACGGAAAAACCCATGGAGGGCCTAAACTTCAGTGTTAATTATAACACAATGAACACTGAGTCCTGTCCAGTTAAGTCCTTTCTGCTACCGCGCAGTAGTAGCTGTCAGGTTCTAAGCAGTTTCTTGCTGGCACTCATTTAAGAAGAAGTCAAGTCCCTTTATGCTGGAGGTGGGCATAATGCCATTAACTAGACCATCCTCCCTCTCTTCTACAACATCAATACTCATAATTATTATTCTTATTTAATTTTATATTTAGTATTTTATAATATGCACACATAAGCAAAAATCAGTCAGCTATAACTTACCAAATAAAAATTCTCTATATAGTATTGCAAGATGCCAAATGGCAGAGCTATGTGATACTGGAGAGTGAAATTTTACCCTCTGTGCAGCTCCATTTCTTCATCTTTATGAAGAGAAAATGATAAGAATTACCTCAAAAGAGCTGTTATGATAATTAAATGAGATGACATATGCTGCTATGTACAAAACCTAGAACCCTCTAACTCTGAGATATCACTATTACTGTTCGAATATGGATTTCATTGCATTTTGCATACCTCCATTGTTTCTTACAAGAGTGTGTTCCCAGCTTAATAACATATACTGTGTATTTTGGTCACATATCAACTCAGGCTGTGACAGATTCTGGCTAGTGTTCCATTCATCCCAAGTGAGGTCAATAGTAGCATCATAGTAACACTGCTAAGAGCAAGTCTGAGAGTGATGAAAGGTCCTCCTCAACAGACTGCTAAAACTCTTCTTATGAATTCCCTTCATCAAAAAATGAATTACCACATGGAAATGCCATCACAGGGTCACCTACACAATGACAGAGCAGAGATTTACCTGCTGATGAAAAATACTAATTTTGTCATTTGATCATAACAGCCCCGAGGAGGAACATAAAACTAACTACCCTTAAAGGAGCTACAATTAAAACAGATGAATATATCATTTTTTTCTAAGAGTACAGTAGAGTTAGAATTATAGTCATGAAAAAAAAAGAAAATATATGATAAATTATCTACATGAAAAATTGTGACTGTTGAATGCATTAAGAAATTGCACCCACTGAAGCCATGTGTACAGCACAGTAGGTGACATTAGAGTGCATGGGAACCTCAATTTTGTCAGTACTTTTAAATGTGTTTATAGCTGTTTTAGGAAAGCTAAAAGGTGTCATCTTGCTAATAGCACATGACACATTATGTTATTGAATACTTAAGTTATAAAGTACCAGGGCATTTTGATTTTCATGAAAATTACATGGGCAACCTGTAAACTGTGTAAACACAAAGACTGTTAAAAGTATAAATCTAGTAGGATTCATCACAATGCACATAGAGATAAACAGACACATCAGATGTATGTATGTGCGTGTATTTCATACACATCAGATGTATGTATATGTATTTCATTTTCCAAGTCATATATAAACTATTCATTAGTACATTTCTGCATATTCTGAAATACATAAGATTTTTTCCTTTTGATGTACCATTATCATTTTAAGATAATTTTCATTTGTTTCAATTCCTTGAAGTAGGGTTTTATTTTTACGTTCCAGCCAAAAGAACAGTATGTGATACAGCTCTTACTTTAGCGACAGACATTCATATGTACCATGTATGAAATGTTTAAAAATCAGAAATCATCTCGTATTTCCAGGCTGTGTAACATGACATGATAGGGTCTACTGATGTACAGTTAGGTTCCATTGGCAATTTTGTGATGAAGCGAATTTGTTGTGTTTTTGGAGGGGAGATACAATAAAGATCTCTTTTTCATAGTTTAAAAATGATAAAGAAATCAGCAACAAAAGAAAATGTAAGTTAGGTGGGCAGCAAAAATATGACTACAAGTCTTTAAAAGCATGTTTAAATAGGGAAGACTATAATTTCCACTTAACAGTTATCTTGTCATTAATTTAGTTATTTCATATTAAAGTTACATATTAAAGTTTAAACCATATTTGAAGTGCTATACCTACTTTATGAAAGCCTTACAAGTTACCTATTTTAAACATTATGACACAATTCACAGAATAAATATTCACAGAAATAAAGAGGCTGGAGGAATAACTCTCCCAGACTTCAGACAATACTATAGAGCTATAGTCATCAAGACAGCATGGTATTGGTACCAAAACAGACATATAGACCAATGGAACAGAACAGAGAGCCCAGAAATGAACCCACAAACTTTTGGTCAACTCATCTTTGACAAAGGAGGCAAGAATATATATTGGAATAAAGACAGTCTCTTCAGCAAGTGGTGCTGGGAAAACTGGACAGCAGCATGTAAAACAATGAAGCTACAACACTCCCTTACACCATATACAAAAATCAACTCAAAATGGATTAAAGACTTAAACATAAGACAAGATACAATAAACCTCTTAGAGGAAAACATAGGAAAAACATTATCTGACATACATTTAAAAAATTTTCTCCTAGAAGAAATAAAAGCAAGAATAAACAAATGGGACCTAATGAAACTTACAAGCTTCTGCACAGCAAAGGAAACCAGAAGTAAAACAAGAAGAAAACCTACGGAATGGGAGAAAATTTTTGCAAGTGAAACCGACAAAGGCTTGATCTCCAGAATATATAAGCAGCTCATACGACTCAATAAGAAAAAAATAAACAACCCAATCCAAAAATGGGCAGAAGACCTAAACAAGCAATTCTCCAAGGAAGACATACAAATGATCAAAAAGCACATGAAAAAATGCTCAATATCACTAATCATCAGAGAGATGCAAATCAAAACTACAATGAGGTATCACCTCACACCAGTCAGAATGGCCGTCATTCAAAAATCCACAAATGACAAATGCTGGAGAGGCTGTGGAGAAAGGGGAACCCTCCTACACTGCTGGTGGGAATGCAGTTTGGTGCAGCCACTATGGAAAACAGTGTGGAGATTCCTCAAAAGACTAGGAATAGACTTACCATATGACCCAGGAATCCCACTCCTGGGCTTGTATCCAGGAGGAAATCTACTTCAGGATGACACCTGCACCCCAATGTTCATAGCAGCACTATTTACAATAGCCAAAACATGGAAACAGCCTAAATGTCCATCAACAGGTGACTGGATAAAGAAGATGTGGTATATTTATACAATGGAATACTACTCAGCCATAAAAACCGACAACATAATGCCATTTGCAGCAACATGGATGCTCCTGGAGAACGTCATTCTAAGTGAAGTAAGCCAGAAAGAGAAAGAAAAATACCATATGAGATCGCTCATATGTGGAATCTAAAAAACAAAAACAAAAACAAACAAACAAACAAAAACAAAGCATAAATAAAGGACAGAAATAGACTCACAGACAGAGAATACAGACTTGTGGTTACCAGGGGGGTGGAGGGTGGGAAGGGATAGACTGGGATTTCAAAATTGTATAATAGACCACACTGTATAGCACAGGGAAGTATACACAAAATGTTATGATAACTCACAGAGAAAAAAATGTGACAATGAGTGTGTATACGTCCATGAATAACTGAAAAATTGTGCTGAACACTGGAATTTGACACAACATTGTAAAATGATTATAAATCAATAAAAAATGTTAAAAAAATAATAATGAAAAAAAAAAAAGATTTTTCAAGTCAAATAGAATATTAAGAAAAGGAAATGACCTAAATGCCCAAGAGCAGAGGGACAGATCATTAAAATAGCTTATAGTTTTAAAAATCAATACTATATAGCAGCTCAAAAGAATTAAATACTGTACTTCACCCATTCCAACATGGATTTTTTCATACTTTATTATGTGAAAAGGGTTGTTTCTTACAATCTAATGCACCATAAAATCTCTGATGTCTAGGCAGTAGACATGCTTTTGTTGCCACTGATTAAGCATGCAAAACAATAGGTTATCCTTGAAAGCACACCTGAACAACTACAATCCTGTAACACTGCACCCAACAAACCATTTAAGAATTATCTGAAGAATGAATATGAATCCTGATTGTTATCTGAAAACATTCCATTTACCCTCTGCACAGATCAAGAAAGTGCCAGCATCAAAACGGATACAATGGGTATCAGCAGCTTGGAAGAAAATACTGGAGATAATAGTAGAGCATTCTTTAAAGAAGGGCTCTTTCATCAATACTTTCAACGGCACAGAGGATGATACTATTTAGAAAAAGGCAAGTGTCAGTCAAGCTGTGATTCAAGAAGAATTTAACTTTAAATGTGAAGAGGTTATGAATACTTTAACTAATTAATTTTTTTGTATTTTACTTTATAGATACCCAAAGTAATAAGTGATAAAAATCTACATCTAAGTAAGTCTAAAAGAGTTCTTTCAGTATGAGTGTGAGTTTAATTGGCAGTGTTGTTTTTTTTTTTCTATTTTAGTGATAAAGAAATACTGATGAGTCAAATATGGTAGATCCATGCAAAGGGTAGATCTCAAAAGCATATTGTCGAAGGAAAAAAAAGTAGGTTGCAAAAATATACACAGAGTATGATCCAATTCATATAGAAAGAACTAACATAAAATGATAATCTATATATTTGCTGCCATGTATACATGCAGATAAAGAAATCAGAACTACAGATAATAGAAAAATGTGATTTAAATTAATCATTCATAAAGTTCCACTTCTAAAATGGGAAATAATACTCTTACATTACTGAATTTTTTCAAGCATTGCATACCTAGGAAAATTGACTAAAATCAAATACATGTAAATATTAACCAGTGATTAATTGCCAGTAGTTAGTGGGACTATCTTTATTTTTCAGTTGGAACTTTTTCAGTTTCCACATTAGCCTCCAAACTTTTGAAAGTAAAATAACATTAGGAAATTACACATACATTTGTATTTTAATCATCAGACAAAATAATCACGTGTGAACTTGATTATTCAGCTTTCTATCAGAGCCATCCAGCAGTATGAGATAAACAGTCCTGTAAGTGTCTTGTCCCTCAACTCTCTCTTTGGAGAAAAAAGTGAAATGAAGAAAAAAATGCAATAACTTGGGACTTTATTACCCTAATTCCAGGAAATTTCTTGTCAATTTGAAATAATAGCTCTCTGTGAGAAGCAGCCATTCTTTCATCTTCCATCTCGATGCATGTAAATTGTAAACACGACCTTAAACCTTTATGAGTCTGACTTCTCAGATAAAGTGTTTTATCCTTATCTCTTGATAATCTTATGTTCCAAAATGGTCTCTCTGAGTTATTTAATGAATAAGCTTAATCCCTTCCTCCTGAAATGTTACTCTACTCTTCCTTCTAGAGAAAGATGAATGAAGTAAAGATGTGTGCTTTACAATTCAGCACGGAAACAGGGCTTATACAAGACTTACTATGTGGGGAGGAGGGTGCAGCAAGAAATAGCTATATTTTATTATATGAACTGTATCAGTTAGGTTTGGGTTGCAGGAAGGAAAATGCATTCTAGCTCTTTTAAACAAAGAAGCTAATACAGGAAACTAGGAGTCTGCAAAATCATTGGCAGGACTGGAGTAGCAGGCTTTGGGTTAGGACACCAGGAGCGAATACCAGAACAAGACTGAAAAACTGTCCCCCATACCACCATCAGGAATTTTTGGACTTTCAGATCCATGGATCTGGAAGCCACCGATACTTCTGCTTTGTCTCTTGACACCTACCAAACTAGCACCCTGGCTGTAGAATGCTGTGATTTAAAAAAATCAAACAAACAAAACTTCTCTACAACGTACTTGCCAGTATCAACAACACTGCAGAAACACTGTCCTCACTTTACTCTCTCCTTCCAGATTCTACTTGAGTGTATATAAATGGCAGGACCAAATCACATCCAGAAACTCAGTAAAGTCTGAAGAAAATTCCAAAAAAACCCAGTCCTCTCCACTACTGGTGTCATAGCAACAATACAACCAATACTGATTCTCGATTAATATTCTGAGGAAGTATACCCAAGCACTCTGAATTCTGTTCTGTGTTTTAATTAAAATTCTCAGAGGTCCACAGTGAGATAATGTTTCCTCTCTAGCTCACTTCCTTTCTGGTTTTGGTCTCTGCCAATTTGCATGTGGAGCTTACTGTGTCACAGTTACCATCTGTTTAAATAACCCACATCTCAGAGATTTACAGGGCTGCACGTGTCTCAGCAAACCTTTCAGTTTGGAGATCTAGGTCAGTCAGCCTAGATTTTTAACAGAACAGTTGGCTTTCCTATAGCAATAACTGTATTTAGAATTTTGGAATGTTCATTTTCTTTGCCAAGTTCTTGATCGATCATCTGCATATATTTTAATTATAATAAAACAGCATGATAGAGAGGAAGAAGCATGGGTATAAAAGACAAGACTTTCAGTAGGCCTCTTAAAACCTGGTTAACAACTAGGTTACATAACTAACAGACTTATTTTGAGACTCAAAAAGACAGTTAAAAGAATTTGAACTACTAAATTCTTTTTCTGCCTTTCAGTATACAATAATATTGTCCAGTGATTTTGGAATGCTTCTTCATATCAAGCTTCTAATTTCCTAAAGCTGATTTTTAAAACAAAGAGGTTATCACTGTTATCTGGTAAACTATCAGAAGAATCATTTAAAAGCTTGTTATGTTTCAAGATGGGCCCCCTCTGCGGTATCTGGGGAATGTTATTCCATTAGTAAACCACAATCAGATACATGAAAACAGATATTTTGAAAAACATTCTTGGGCTCTTTATGAAAAATGCCTTCTAATGTTTTTGTTTATAGGCTTCACACATAAAATTGACAATTCAGTTTTAATACTGTCTGACCTCAATATTACTCTAAATACAAGCTCTGTAATACCCCTTCTTCTTACAGATATCTCCAATCCACTCACCAATTAAATCTAGTCAGGAGTAGCTCTATCATCCATTAAACTTAGTCATTCTTAGTTATATTCCAAAATTCAAATAGCATTTATGGAATGTCTAGCTAAGTGCCAGACACAGAGGTAGGGAAGGACACAGGATAAATACCACATAATTCTCACCCTCAAAGCACTCAAAATCTATTGGAGAATACATACACACAAACACACACTAAACATACACACACATGCACATGTTTGCTTGAGCAATGCAAACAAAAACACAATAGTGATGAGTGCCATATATGCAGTATAAAAAATAAAGTTCTGCAGGAGCTCTTAAAGAAAAGCAGTTCATTAACAATGGGAGTCAGATTTGCTGAATTAACTGTACTTTGACACAAAGTAAATAGTTCTATTCTATAACCATTAATTATTTCTATCATATAAAGGAAAAAATCACTTTCAGAGAAAATTTTACTCCCTCCCTCTGGCTCATCTGTGCTTGGTTTGAACATCCTTCAGAGTGTAGCATCTGGCTTTATTGTAAACGGATTTGATGGGTCAGGGCTGGAGCTGATTGGCAGAGGCAGCTTAAGATCTGCAAAAAGTGGTCCCAGTGTTGCTATAGTAACAGAGCACCTGCTTGCAAGTGGCTCAGTCAGGGTATGTCATATTGAACTGCAGTCACTGGGCCAGGTACCCAGGTCCTTCTGAACCTTAGCCTGGCCTCACTCCTTTTTCCCAGAAATATCCATTATTCTATCCTGACTTCTCAGGTTAATCAACACAATCAATTCAAACCTACAACGAAATTTGCTCCAACAAATGAAATTTAGGATGCAAACTGGACTCATTTCAGGTAAATGACACTAGTTCATCTCTGAGAAAGCCCCTATGTTGCAATACCACAATGGGGTGCCATTCATACTAGGCCTGTGCTCCAGGGGGCATCATTCACTAGAATATTCTCTGAGGGTTCTCCCCAGAGGCTTTATTGAGGTACCCTACTACCATTGAGTTAGTCTTAAGGCACTTTACAGGCCTTTCTAGAACTCTCTAGGATCACTTCTTTCCCATGAAAAGAGACCTGTTATATACAGATTTTTGTAGACTTTTTTATAATCACTTTGAAATCATCCCTTTTTCTTTTCCCTCATTTCTTTGAAAAGAAAAGAACTGAGCAATTTTCTGCAGGAAGTAGAGACCCCATTTAAGATGCCTGGTAAGTCTTGATAAGAAAATAAACAATTATAATTCATAGCACTTAATAAACATTTGTATATTTAGTTCTCTTAACTATCAATTCACATAGACCTAACAGTATCTCTGTTTATAATATTATAATGTAATACAATATATAAATTGTGTTATGAATTTGAATGTTACAAAAGCTCATTTCTTTTACACTTTTCATTAAATTAAAGATTTTAGTAATTGAGAAATGCCCTTTCTCAAATTATTTTGAACTATTTAAGCTTCACTGCAAAACAAAACAAAACGAAACAAAAAAACAACCAAACAAATGTTCAATTCTCCAAATTTCTTACTGAAACTCATTCCTGCATAAATCTGAAAAATGCAATGATTACATGAGTTTGGGTCGATATTTTTTCCCATACAAAAGTAGGAATGCCTGAGTGTCTGTGGGTATGCAAGTGACTCCTAAGCTCCCAAGCATACTCTTAACTGACCACTGTGTAAAGTGCTGTAATCATTCATCGAAGAGGGAAGCAAAGGCAAAACTCCTGCCCTCATGGAAACTATCATCTCAGTTGGGAGAAATAAAGCATGGAGAGGAATGACCTAAAAACATTATTACACCTACAGAAACATAAAGTAACAGAGTAAGTCGATTTTTTAAGTTCTAACATGGCAGAGCTTCACCACATATTGGCTTTTCCTCTTTCTCTGAGTAATACCACATCCTAAAAGTAAATAATTATTACCCATAATGATCAAGCACTGCCTCTGGCAGTACTGAATTAAAAATATTTCCAGGTTCACATTATTTATATATAAATAATGTGAAGGCTTTATATATACACACACACATATACAGGTTAAGTCTTATAATACATTATAAATTCTCACCAATAAGAAGCAGTTTATAATTATTTGGTCCTCTAAGCATCAATAAAAGTAATGATACTATAAAACGTATGAAATGGTACATGCCATGTAGAAATTACAGTTGAGATACACAAAGAATTGCGTAAAATCAACCTAGAGAAGAAAACTGTGACTGAGTTTCATGACCAGTGTTTAAAAATTTATAATTTGTGGGGGGTTTTAATGCCTAAAAACTATATTGATTGCAAGTTAATGCTGACTCTTTACCCTGTTGGAGCTGCTGAAATTTATGACTCTTTACCAAAATTGAAATCATTGTAAATCTTATTATGGGAACTTTGAGAAGGAAGGTAAAAGGGAAATAAAAATAAAATGGCTCCAAGTTAGTTGAAATTGCAACAGGCACTGGCAGAGTGAAATATTACCTTTATTCCCAGAAAATCAGTTTGCAGGGAGTCTCTGTGATGTATTATGCTCCTAATGCTTTATGACACAGCATACCCACATGCCACTGTTTTATTCAATGGATATTTTTTAGCCAGTTGCTACAAAACAAGCCAAGGACTTTTTTCCAGCTTCTACTAGATTCAGTTTAAGTGGTTGAAAGCCCGCAGCCTCCAAAACCACAGCTGACATCTCTAGAATGCAAATACCTCATTACTCATGGAGCTTCAGGTGCTGTATCTGTAAAATCTAGTTTCTCAAAGTTTATCACCCATGTGTTAAAATCTTAATGAAAGTTAAACAGATAAGAGGTAACTTTCCAATACTATATTTTGGGCTATGAGAGCACATCTCTTGGAAATGGAAATTCCAAGTGGTGATTTTCATTTAAAACAGATAATTTAAAAAAAAACAGGTAATTTCAATCCAGCAAAACACTGTCTATGGCAAAGAAATAGACATACACATGCTTAATTTTAAGATCAAATTGCTTATAGTCTTTGAAGGTTAAAAGGAGCCAAACTCTTAGGTGGGGAAGGACCACAAGTAAATGATAACAGAAAGATGGATGAAAATCATATTTTTAAAAACGTTCCAGTAAGGATTCTTCTTTCTTAACATCTCTGATGTTTAACTATGTTTATGACAGAGAAGTTATTTCTATTATCTGACCCTTCATTAAGGATGGGATGGGATCAAGATGGCAGAATAAGAACTCATTGAAGCCTTTCATCCCACTCCAAATCTATATAAATGATAGAAATATATTTGGAAAGCAAAACATTACTTAAGTGAACAAGAAATATTTTAATGACAAAATTCAGACTGGACAAAAAAAGATGGAGAACAGCTCCAAGGGAGCTGTAAACTTGGGGTTGGGGGCAACAGGTACACTACTAATTAGGGAAGTAGAGGTGGCCCAGGGACTAAGGGTGGTTGGCTGCATCACCACTCATGTGCCTTCTCAAAGCAAAATCTACCTCTGCATAACCTCCAAACTTTACTTATTTCCCAAGGAGGAACCAGGGGTGCCTGACTCCAGGGTGACTCGAGCAGGCATGGCCTTACAGAGTTCCCAGAGCTGGCCCCTCATGGGCCAGAAATGAGATACCCCATCCCCACACATCTCCTGCCACTTTTTCACAATCACTGGTATGGAAGCACAAAATGCTGTAAAAAGGTCCCAAATTCACAAAGGTGAAACAGAACATGTAGTTACAATGTGAAAGAGAACCCAGTCCACAGAAAAGAAAATAGAACAAAAAGAAGTAATACATTTAATTGAACAAATAACCCTCCATGTGGTTTAAAAATATTCTCTATCACACACAGAAAACCAATGAGATCTTAGAAATGAAAAACAAATTTTACGTAACAACTGATTAGATAGCCTAAGAAACAAAAGAGGTGTAACTGAAGAGTGAATTAGTTCAAGAGAAATAAGTGCATATGTCCATAAAATATCTGTTTAAGAATATTCACATAGATTTTTTCATACTAGTCCAAATATTCATCAACAAAAGTCTGGATAAACAAATTATAATATATTATATAATGACATACTTCTCAGAAAGGAACAAATTATTGAGACAGACATCGTCATAAAAAACAATCTCATAGACATATTGAATGAAAGAAAGCAGACACAAAAGAGCATACACTACATAATTTCATTTATATGAAGTTCATAAATGGGCAGAACTATCTTATGGTGATAGAACTATCAAAATATTGGTTGTCTCCAGTGGAGGATGGGGATTGCCTAGAAGGAGGCCCAAAAGGATTTTCTGAAATCACGGGACTGTTCTTTATATCTTAATTGGTGTTAAGTACTTGGGATCTGTGAATTTTAAAGCACATAGTCAATAAAAAAAGAGTGAGGAAGTCAGGGGGGAAACTGAGCAAAGCAAGTATGCCAAAATGCAACAAAAAAGGAAGATAAAATGACAGCTGACTGGAGGAAATGCTTCAATAAATTATAACAGAACATTTCTTGAATCTCAGTAAAGACATTAGCCCTCACAATCAAAGAGATGAAAGAATATAGAGGATAAGCAGATAAAGATCACAGTTAATCTGGGAACACTAAGAATAAAGAAAAAAATACTAAGCTTCCAGTTAAAACACTGAAGAAAACAAAATTAATACTAAATTTAAACCGAATTCTCAATAATGTTTGATACAAGAGGACAGTGGAATGATATTTTTAAAGTTAAGAGACTCACTACTTTGAACTTAGAATTCTGTGCTCCTAAGCTATAATTCAAATGTGAAAGTAAAGACATTATTAAGTATGTGAAACTCAAAGTTTATCACTCTCAGACACAATCTGAAAGAATTACTACAGGTGACACTACAGTAAAATAAAAAATAAGTAAAAGAAGAAAGCAGAACATGGAAGTAGTGGTGAGTAAAGAAAACAGTAAAATGAATGTTTGAGTGTAAATAAGTATAAACTGTAGATTTTTAAAACTGCAGTAACAATTTGTAATTTAAATCCCAGGTGTTACAAACATGAGAAGTGTCAAGGAAAGGAAGGAAGAAGAAAATTAAAATGCCCTCAGATTCTGGTCTTATCTGGAGAGAACAGAGCTACTGAATAACTCTTTATCCAGCCATCTGTCGATGGACATTTAGGTTGTTTCCATGTCTTGGCTATTGTAAATAGCAGCATGTATACTTTAAAAAAGAAGGGAAGGAGAAGAAACTAGGAATAAAAAGGGGAAATACAAAATAGTTGAGATTTATAAAAAAAATGATAGAAGAACACTATGAGAGGGCTATTTTTCCTTGTCTATTAAAATTTTAAATATTCTTACATGTTAACCCAAAGATTTTTTTATCAGAGTCCACCCTAGACACGTCCACACATATATACATAGAGACATACAAGAAAATATTCACTGTGACATCGTCATAGTGTGACCTTGGAAATAAAGTAAATGTCCATCAGAAAGAGAATAGTTAAATAAAGTAAATAAATTTCTATACTAGTCATTCATTCACACTTATTGAACATCAATTATGGGCTAGCTACTGTAGTAGGTCCTAAGAACATATCACTGAACAAACTCTGAAAGTAAGTTCTACATTCTGGTAGAGGAAGACAGATAATGAAAAAATAAATCTATTACATGCCAGGTAGTGATAAGCGTTAGGAAGAAAAATAAAGCAGGTTAAAGGGAGATAGGCTGATGAGAGAAAGAGAGAGAGAGCGTGGCAGAGAGAGAGAGAGAGAGAGAGAGAGAGAGAGAGAGAGAGAGAGAAGGAGAGACTGACTGGGAGGATGCAGGAGATGGAGAGGAACAGCAGAAAGTTTCTGATGAGGCATGTTTGGGTGGAGACTTGAATGAAGTAACGGAATGAAGCAAGAAAACATTTAGGAGTGGAGCTTTTCATGCAGGAGACATAGATGGGACTATGTTTAGTGTGTCCTAGAAACATCAAGGCATAGCCATTGAGGCTGGAAAGGAGGGGAGCAAGAAGGACACTGGGATGAAGTGGCCATATTCCATGGATCCCATCAGTTAAGGATATAGGATTTTATTTTAAGTTGATTTGATACCATGCAGCTATTAAAATACACATCCTGGTACAGAGTCTGCTGGACACACAGACTAACAAAAAAGCTTATATATTATGCTTGTAACATCTTTTACATTAAAAACATGCACACTAGACAAAGCTAAAATGTCCTATGTGCATATAAATGTATAAAAACACATTTTTTTTTTAAAGCTGGAAGGATACATTCCAAAAAGGTGAAACTGGGGATGGCTCTAGAATGGGAGTAGCAGTCAAGAGGGATTTTAGTAAATCAATACATTTATTATTTGTTAAATTAAAAATCAGATGAATAAAAACAATGATCACCTTTAACTATTCAGCAAAACTTTGTATCCCTAAAGAATGAGTATTTTTGTTATACTCTTCTCCAGGTGAGCTCTTTGAAATCTCACCAGTAAATTTTTATATAAATGGTACATGAATATGATAATTACTCACCAAAACTTGACTTTTTCTGGAAAATTCTATGTGACTTTTATTTGTGTGTGTGTGCATGTGTTCTCTGAAAGGTTTCATGTCATCAGCAGGAGATAGTAGGAAATATGAAATGAAGAAAGAAATCATAATGAAAATCATGAGTGATGACTGGTGCAGAGATTAACAGTCATATAATTTATTTACACAATAATGTGTCCAATACAACAAAAGTTTCTAGGCTTACAGAAAGGTGAGTCACAGTGAGGCACCTCTTCATAAGGACTCCTGACTCAAGAAAGCACAGAAACAGACCTGGCACTTGTGTACCCCCATGGAAAGACAATCTTTTAGATGGCTACTGATGATTAAGTTGAAGCCATAGTCCCCTAAATCATAACAGTCTTCTGAACGTTTCAGAGTGAAGAAAAGTGATGTACATAATCTAATGATACGGTGTGGATGGCCCTAGGAAGTTAATTTTCTTATTGCCAACTACTTCATAAACACTACATAGAGACAAGGATATACAGATAAATGACTTAAAACCTTTTTAAAACAATGGCTTCTTTAAAAGTTTTCTGTAAACTCTGTAGAAATACCCATGACTCTCTTTCTATCAAAGCCACGTTTCCTACTAGAGAATTTGTTTTAATTCATTCAAACTAGCACTCAAACATTTTGCAATTTTATTGAAATACTTGAACAATTTTATTTACAACACTCCCAAGTAATTAATTATCTTAATTACAAAAATTCAAATATGTAACATTAACCTAGTTTCTAATTTGCAATCACTGGCATAGTGCATGACATGAATATGTTAAGTCAAGTGTTAAGTTTTATGTGAATTTAAGTAAGCTACAGTCTCTCAAGATTATGGTCCCATAATATATTGTTCAATCTAGATTCAAATCTAGGTTACTGCCACCTAACAGCTGCACATCCTTGGGAAATTTATTTAACCTCTTCGTACTTCAGTTTTCTTAAATACAAACTGAGGAGATAAAATTTACCTCTTGGGTTATTATTGAGGGAATCACAATTTTTTTCTGGGAATCACAATATAGTAAGTGATTACCTAATATACATGAAAATGTTAATACCATTATTGGCATCTATACGTTGATTCCCTTCCCTACAGCATAATATAGTTAAAGACTGAAAGAAAGGGAAGGAGAGATCATGGAAGGAAGAAAGCAATAGTGGTCTGTGAGATTCTTCTAAAAGACCCAGTGAAGAATTCAGCTGGTGAACTCTTTAACAGAATTAAAGCAAAGAATTTCAGAAATCATAAATTGGAACAAAAATTTTCATGACATCTCTCTGGATATCTGATCTTTATGCCAAATTACTCATCTTTTAAGTTCACTCAGTAACCACACAACCACAAACACGTGCATGCGCGCGCACACACACACACAAAACCAGGGCTGTCTATGGGCTAGACATGATAATTAGGACTATAACCACCGGGGCAAAAAAGACATACCCCATGCCCTCTAAGAGTTTATAGGTTAGGAGACACGCAGAGAAGACTTACCAGGATATCTAAAAAGACCACTGAAGCACAGAGGGAGATAGATAGTGCTTCATTAAGCAAGCAGTAAGGAAACCCCCATGACATGTGGATGATGGTGTCCATTTTGTTCTGTTCCTTTGCTTAAGCTTCAAATACAGAGCATATATGAATTTTATGACATGTTTAGAGAACCAGTGTCCTGGTAAGAAAACTTGAGAACTAAACAAGAGAGGGTAAATTTATGATTAAGACAGGGAAAAATGAACCGAGGACAAAGTATAAGACCAATCAAAATCTAAGGTGTAATCTTGTCAAAAATTAGGATGATTTTTTTCTATGAACTTATTTGTATGGTACAACTTACAAAAATAGGCACTGAGCAAAGAATACTGTCATTAAAATACTATGATTATTTTAGTAACCACTAAGAGATACGCCTACCTACTGCTTGCTGTGATCTGACACCCATTTAACTTCCATCTTCTTGCTCCCCTTTCCTTCCACTAGCCAATCCAATCATACCTATTTGGTCTACTGAAGCAATGTGGTAGAGGAATTCAAGTAAACCACAGTGCAAATGTAGCTGACTGGTCCATTCTGCTTCAATAACTACACACTGGTTAACATGGGCACCATGGGCCAGCCCCTTGTCAAGTGATTTATCCTTACTGCGCTCTTCGAATCCTCATATATGGTAAGACCCTCTTGTGATCTTTATCTTAGTAGTGAAGAAATCGAAACGCAGAGGTTTATCAACACACTCAAGGTCCTACAGTTTAAAATGTGTTACCTATATCTTATTCAAATTCCATGATCTTAAACACTATATGTATCTACAGACTTTTATTCATTCAGCAAATTTTAGGTAATTATAATACGCTAAGCACTCTACTTGGCAGAGTTGCAGGGTAGAGAAGCTGGACAACTAAACTGATGCAAGCTGAGGTTTGCCAGGCTAGTAAAGTGAAGAATGATGAGGAATTGAGGGTATTTTCAAGAGAGTATGAAGGCGTGGTTCATGGAATTTAAGAGAAATGAGAAAGAAAGGAGCAAGGGGAAGCTGACAGGCAAGAAGGGAATTGAGAAGCCAAAGGTTGAAGAAGAAAGAATATTTTAAAGAGCAATCATGTGAGAAAGTGAAAAGCAGAGGCTGTGGTCCAAGACTGGGATGTAGGAGTCAATACTTTCAGATGTGCAGCCATTCTGTAATTAGGTGAAGGTCACTGAGGACTGACAATGAGGAATCCAGAGGCCAGGGTGGTAGTGGTCACTGGAGGGAGAAAGCAAATGTGATCTAAGCACTTTAGTGGTTCAGGGTAAGAGAGACTGGTAGTGAAGAGCTGGACAGGAAAGAGAAAGGGTAGTGGATGGGACAGTGAGAGCCTTATGTAGGAAAGAGCTTTACACAACCACTGACACCAGAACCTACATCTAATGTTTTTATTATTGTAACAGGGTTAACATTTTAAAAATATTGCCTGTTGATTGTGTTTTCATTTCTCTTCCCAGCAATCTCTGTTTTCAGCAGACATTCTGACATTATAACATCATGGAAGAGGAGGGGGGTTGGAGAAGGATATGGCCCAGGAAGCCACTGCAAGGTTAGAGGAAGGAATGAAAGGCTGTCAGATCTGGCTTGGTCGGCTGTGGGAGCAGAGGAGAGATACTGGCAGAACTGGGAAGGGGCAGAGCATTATGCAAACTTTTAGGTAGGTATGGGGAGCTCTAAAACATTGGAAGGTGGCTAGTGGCACACTTTTCTGCATGTTGTCTGAGGAAGTGCTTCAAGTGCCCACATCCAACACTGACACACAGCCAAGCACAAGTAGACGGATGTCGCACAACAGGTGAACTGAGTTAGAACTCCGAGACCCCCATGCTCGCTGTTAGGGCACACAGAGAATCCAGGAGAAGACGAGGAGGTGCTAACAGGGCTGCAGTGGGACTGAACAAGCACAGTGAGCAGGGACTCTGTGGGCAAAGGCAGAGAGCCTGGGCCAGGGGCATCAGCTTTAAGTGTTCATGAGGTGCCCACGTTGTAAGCCGTAGCAGGCAGACCCCAGGAGCCATCAACCTCAAAAGCAAATCAAACCGGCCCTTGCACAGCAAGGACCCAGGAAGGGCCAAAGAATGCGGATTGGTTATGTGATTCCCATTAGTCCCACTACGCTATCACGTAAGTCCCATCTCTCATACAACCAGAAGCCACTTTAAAGATATCCTCTCCAAAGGAAAGGAAAAAATATAAAAGACTGAATATTCACTGAAAAAGACCGAGCTATCCAAAATAGGTTGCTTAAGTTAGAAGATAATATGATATAATAAATTATCAAATTTAAGGTTTACCTTTTCCATTCTTCCCAGTCAAACCCTTCACAAACCCCACTACTCAAAGCAGACCAGCTCATAAACAGGACATTAGGTACCTCCGTTTTCTTGGCAAATATGCATACAGTGTGCAAGTTCAGTTGCAATGCACACAAATATTTAAAAAGCATTTCTTCCAAGTTATCACTATTGGTAAGTATTAAAATACTTTTCAACTAAATTTCTCATACCTTAATTTTATTTTGTTCTCTCTAGTCACATACCTCTACATCATCAAATAAATCTTTCCTGCTTTTAGATTTTTCCTTTGTTGCTTATCATTATTTGTACATTACAACCTTTCTTAAACTGATGTAACTCAAGTTGTATGTATTTATTAGCTTCTTTAATTTTCCCCTTTAAATGAATCCCTGTTTCCTTAATTCTGTTTTTTTCTGCTTTCCATGTCATCTCTTTATTTTTAATATCTTTCAGGTTTAGAAGTAGCGAGAAAGGAATGCCCAGTGAGTGATGTCTCATTATAATAGGAGCAGAAAGAAATTATCCTTGACATGTCACACATCACACATCAGGCTTCTCAGCTATTAAATCTCATCATAAATGTATACAATATGATTACCACTATCATTCCTCTTTCCTTTCTACTTACTATTTTTGGAGTTAAATCTGAGTTTAGCTGCCCTAAAACCTGCTGCACCAATGTTCAAAAGACCTAACCTATTCCCATTAATTTCCTGCAAATGTTAAAATTTCTTTGTACAAAGTAACAGTTTACACAGTAAAACTGAGTGGGGCATATGAGAAATCTCTATACCTTCCTCTCAGCCTTGCCTTGAATCTAAAGCTGCTCTAAAAATATTGCCTTAAAAAATACTGAGTGGGGATCATTCATGGGGTGGTAACCCAAAGGACCCTTCTGGAGTGAAAATTTCAGCCTTCTCATTTTGCCTATTAAAATTTGTTTCAGCTTCCCTGTTCCTTCTAAAGGATGAACATTTATATGTGTTATTTTGAAATGAATCTATTAAACCCCTTTTGTCTCCTAGGTCTATCACAAACATACCTCCATTCTTATCTGAACAATAATTAAGATCTCTCAAAGTGGCTTTCAAGGGATTGGCCATTGAAGTATACCTTAGCAGCAATAAAAAATCAGTACTATGTTTGTTGGAAGTAAAGCATATAAAAGGAGAATTGCTTATCCCCACTGGATCTGGTATTTTCACGAGTCTGGAAGTTCCCTTTACTACAAGAGGAGTAAAATTAATGAGCAGTAGAGCACCTCCACCAGAAGCCTCCTCACATTGAAATATATTGGGCCTAATTATACCACTCTACTTGCTGAGTGTGGAATTCCCACTAGGCTTCTCTTGGAAACCACTGACAACCTGAAGTATAGAGAAGGGAATACTGAGGAAAAATCATTCCTACTAATCAGTACCATTTGTTACAAAAACTAATAAATAATACAGAGATCTGTAACTTTCTAAATCAGTTAGAATATGCACACAACATCGCCATCAGTATTCTCATTAACATTTCCTAAATCAAAAGCAGTATATAAATCATACTGGTAGTAATAATGTTAGAACTGTTATTCTGAGGATATCGTGATTGTAATATGGGATATTCTAATTCTACCATCCCCTGTGCCCATCAAGATTCCCAATGTGGAAGAAAGAAAACACAGATGTAATATATGAGATGAAGTAAGAACTACATAGTTCTAAATAGGAATTATAAGTATTAGTGCTAATTTATGTATATATAATGGAAAAGCATAGAAACAATGGCAAATCCCCTCTCAGTGAACACCACTAGAGCCCAATTACGGTCTTGAAACATCATTTCCCTCTAAAAGAAACCAGGAATTTTTGGAGAAATGACTGACTCCAGATTTAGAGCAAGAAATGTATACAGAGAGCCTAGAATATCTCAACAAATAAGGAGAGCCTAGACTATCTTAATAGCAGGGAAGCTATCAGAGACTAGTAGGGTCATGTCAAAAGGAGTTAGGAGCCAAGCTGAAGAGGATCTGACTGGCCAAGATGTGAGAATGAAGGTAATAACTGGGAGAGGATGCAGAATTAGAAGAGAAGAACTAGGCTTTGAGAAGTGCCAATATTTAACGGCCAAGTAGAGAATATTCCAGTAGAGAAGAAATAGACCAAAAGACAAGGAGAAAATAAAAGAGAGGATATTATATCACAGAAACTAATGAAAAAAAAATGTTTCAAGGACAGAGTGGTCATCAGCATCCAATATTCTAAGAATTCAAATAAGGTAAGAATTGAAGCACATGCAATGGACTTAGCAATTTGGCACACTTAGCTGGAGCTATGATATACTGCTCAACCAAAATATATGAATGTGGTATATAAAGAAAATGTCATAGGGCTAGATATGCGATTTGTATGGCAAGGCATTTCTGAAACACGTATGATTCAATCTGTTGTGTTTGGTATAAGTGTGTGTGTGTGTGTTGGGGGAGTGGAAAGACTTCCAGAGGAAATTAGGCCAACTATGCCAATCTGTTGAGAAAGCCTATTAAACAACAAGATAGTAATTCATAAGAAATAAAGACCATTAATGACCAAACTTGAGTCTGGATGTTTCAACTATGACAAAAATGTGGAGTATGTTGAGGATTCATAGAGATCTTAAACATGCTTTTAAACACCCAAGAATACTAAAATGGACCACAAAAAAACATTCCAAAGATGTATGTAACCCACGGACAAGAAAGTTAGTGAGTTTAAAGGTGAAAAGCCTAGGTTTGAAGAATGGAGTAACTCCAATTCAGGATAAACGTAGTAACAGGAAAGGCCCTTGTGGGTACACAATTGTATCTCCCTCTGTGTGTGTGTGTGTTGAAATATTTCTTTAGGAAAACTTCTATCCTATCAAAGCTTTATTCTGTAATCTCTGGACTGACATTATCACAAAAAATTACTAATTGATTGATCTCCCTGCCTCCAGTTTGTCTTCACTCCAATCTATTCTGCTAAAAGAAGTCTAATTTACTCTTGCTAAGCACTGGTGGGGCAAGTGTCCGTCTGGTAAACAAATTCCAGTGGCTCCCACCACCTACCAGAGATGTTTCAAAGCCTTCCAGACAGAGGTCCATTCCAAAACTTCATGCTGATGCTGATGCTCATCTCAAAAACTCCTTATTCTTCCCTTGCCATTTCCTCTATACATGCCATTTCCTCCATCTGTTGAAATCTTAGTGATTATTAAAACCCAAGATGAAGCTAATCTATCAATGAAGCATTTCCTGTTCATCTCCTCTCTGTGTGATTGCTCCCTCTTCCAGATTCTTCTATCATTTATTCTCCATTTTCAATGGAATTTATAAGATACAGCTTTATTACACATTTATCAGAATACAAAGTTTATAACTCCCTACTAAACGTCATATTCCTTGAGGACAGGGTAAACTTCTTACCCTCATGTGTATACCTCATAACAAGCAATAGAAAGCCTTGAGTCTGGTACCTGCTGGGTAAAGTCTTATTAAAGTGAATAAATAATATGTGTATAATGAGGGAAGATAAATTTTAAGAGGTTTCTAGGAAGTAGACTAGAGTATACTTAGAAAACCAAAAGTATCTGTCTACCTACGAGTATCATCAATTCATCTTGATTTTCCAAACAAAATTAAATATAAACCCTGAAAGATGGTTTGATAATCAGATAAAGATAACAGCCAGCCAGTAAGCTACCGATGTATGGAACCATGCTATTTTCATCTTTGATTCCCAATAAATGTTTATTGGGCCTAGCAGACAGTAGGGCATTAATAAGTGATATTTACTTTGTAAACTGATTAATTAACTCACTCAGCTATCTATTGAGCATATCAATGTTCCAGGGGTGTTTTCAGTGCTTGGTTTACAGCAGTATATACAATGGGCAAGATCCTTGCCTTCATGGGGCTTATATTCTCAAAGAAAAGCCTGACAAGGAAAACAAAAAACAAACAAGAAAAATTTCAGTTAATTTTAGGTATTAAAATGAAAACTACACCAGAAGATGGTGATAGAGAGTGAAGGGGACTGGTACAGATTGGGTGGTCAGGTAATTCCCACTGTTGAGGGGACAATCTGTGCTGAGAGATGAACAGCAAAAAAGCCTGCCACACAAAATCTGGTGGCAAAATCTAGCTGTCCAGGGAGAAGGAACAGTAAAGGCAAAGACCCCATGGCAGAAATATGTTTGGCAGGTTCAAGGAACAGAAAGGATAGTGTGTTTGGGGATCATGACCCAGTGGGAGCGTGGAAAGAGGAGAGAGGTTAGGTAGATGAGGTAAGTAGGGTCTAGAGTCCATTGGGTTTTAAGGGTCACAGTTTGGAACTTATTTTGAATACACTGGGAAGCAATGGCAGAGTTTCACAGGTACGAAGAAAAACAATTGGTCTGGTTTACATTTTTTAAAGCTTACTCTATGTAAAAAGTAAATACTAAAGAGGCAACAAAATTTGCTCTAATCCAGCTGAGATGTAGGAAGCTGGCTTGGAAGTGGGTGGAGACAGAAAATGGAGATGGCAATGGTGATGAGGTTTGGAGAAGCAGGCTAGTGTGGGAGTAAAACAAGAGGAAAGAAGTGGAGCAGTGAACAAATGCAGCAATACAAATGAAAACAAAACTGGAGGAATAAATAATGGTATTTCTTAAAGAGCTCAAGTTATTGGTTATCCCCAAACAGCCTTTACTGACTGGTCACTGAGTACCCTGATCCAGCTCCCATCCTCCCTTTATCTCCTTTAGTTCATGCACATTTTATCTAAAAGGTCAGGTCACAATGATAATTATGATGTATGTAATATAATTTAAAAATCAGTACTGTCTTGAGATCACTAATTGTATTTATGAAATTGATTTCACATAACAGGCATGGGAAAATAAGTCAAACACCGTTTCCACCAAGTGAAAAAAGAAAAATCATCTTATGTAGTCAAGAAACACCCTAGAACGTGTACCCTTTAGAAAGATGGTGACATTGAACTATGATCTCTTTTTGTTATCTTACAGATTGCTACCCTTTCTCTTTAACTTATCTGCCCTCTGGCTTAGTGTGATTCACTTATATTAGAAACAATCCAGCTCAAGTGCTAAATTATTATTTTCTGGGCCACAAAAAAGACTTACCCTAATGGGTACTTCTACAGTAAAGAGTAAGTAATAATACAAATCAATCAAACCGCAAGTATTTGTGTGATAAATGCATTCACCTTTAATAAATAGAGAGTCAGAAGGAAGAAAAGAGTCATAATTACAAAGCATTTATTTTGAAGTGTTTTTTCGTTTCTCCTCAAAAGGACATAACCTAAGAGGGAAATTATTCGTAACTGTAGCATATTATTAGACTAAATATATATAAATTGTATTAATAATGGCACCTGCCCTACTGCATGACCCATTTCATTATTATTGATGGAATATGAAAAGCCACATGAAAGTAAGTTAAGTGGGTCATTATTTACCTTTTAGATTATGCTTACATATCTGACCAAATGGACTTAAAATTGCTTGACTAAACTTTAGACAGGTTGCTTCCTGACTATAGTCTCTTAATCTTCCTTTTAAAACATTTACTTCAGAAAACTTGCATTTATGATTTTTCTTCTGTCCCTTTGAGATATAAATCTTCTGTAACCCAAGCATGTTTTTCTTTCTCCAGGAAGGGAGGGGGGGTTATCCCTTTGAAATGTAACCATTGAGAAAGATAGCGTCCCTATCTCCCAGTCTCTGTGGGAAGGTAGGAGCCTAACTTCCATAAACACTTGTTAGCAAATACAGATGGCCTAATCATACTGATCAGTCTCCCTACTAATGTCTTCAAGTACTTTTCCACTAGCTCACCCCAGCACTTAAAAACTCTCTCCTGCCTTTTATTTCAGCGGAGTTAAGTTCAAGCTCTCTCCTGTTACAACAGTCTCTCTCCCCTACTGCAATTGTCTTGAATAAAGTCTTCTTTGCCTGTTTAACTGATTTGGTGCAATTTTTCTTTAACACATCAAATCTGCAGAAGGAAGACTACGTAAAGTCTTCACAGATCATGAAGATATAGTAGTGAAGTGAGGAGCCCAGGAATCCACGGAAGGTGTTAATGAATGGATACAGGGATGAACCTGCAGATTTAAGACTCCTAAATCATTAAACTATCAAGGAGTCTCTCTTTAATGCTTCAGGCTGTATACCTTGGAAAAAAAAGGAGATACATTGTATAAGTTTTGACTCTGGACAATGGGTAAGCATGTGGTGAGAAGAAATACTTTAAGAAGAGCACAGGGCCAGTCACTCAGATTGGTATATATTCTAGGTCCAAAGAGTTCATTAAGCTGGTTCACAAGAGGGGAAGGTCTCTGAAGAACAGTAAATCATGGGGGAGGGCCTTATTACTGAAGGGATAAGAAGCAAATTCTGCTTGTGATCAATGCATAAATTGAGAGAGAATGCAACACAAGTTGGGGGGGCATTCCTTCCAACTTCAGCACAGTAAATGTGGGTACCAAATAGAAAGAATGACTCTCTTCCAATGTTGGAAGCACAAAAAAGACCTCACCCTGGTGATGTGAAAGGCAACTGTCAGAGGCAGAGGATGAAATCCCAGAGATGATAAGGTGAGGAAGATACAGACAATTACTGTTGTCACTGTGACACAGCTGTGAGTTTTGGAAGAATCGGGAAAAACTTCATCACGTATGACAACCAAACTGTATCAAAGAGAATGAACAGGGGTTCACCAGATGAACAAAGTTGAGAAATGGCATTCTAGGAAGAGTGACACTTCTGGAATAGACCAAGAAAGAAAAAGCCAGTGAAGAAGGCAGAGAAGGGCAAGAGAGGTATGAAGGGGATTTTACCAGAAGACATGGTATAACTGGAACCAAAGGAAAATGTTTCCCCAAATTTTGTACTATTAAAGCTATCAAATGCCAGAAAGAAGCCAACGCATATAAGGACTAAAAAATATTTTTGTTGAACTTGGCTAATAAGAGGAAGCCATAGTGTTTAAGTTTTAGTGACCTCGTAGGACAGAATCAAGACTGACTTAGATGAGAGAATGGGAGATCAAGGTAAAGAGAAAACAAGTGGATCAACCTCTCCTTCAAGAACATTAGCCATAAAAGGAAAAAGACATACGCTTATTTTGTCCTTTAAAAATCTTCTCAGCTATTATTTATGATGATATTAAAAGAATTTAGAGGCAGTATACAAGGGTATATAATTGATATGTTCTGGCAAAATGGCTTATAAATTGAATTACTTTCTGTTTAATTTGTCCAAGTTTTCAGGAGTACGTTATGTCACTTTTGATTGATCTTCAATTAGTACTGCTTCCTAACACATCAGTTTTATATTTTTCTGTTCTCAGAACCTGTCAGGTTGTTAATGATCTATAAAAATCCACTTTCACACCCTAAAGGAGTTCACTTTTAAATGAATGTCACAAGAAATACTTTGTTAATGTGAAGCTCTTCTGAAATACTTTTAATTAGTTGTGTACAACGGAAATTTTGTGAAGTGCATTTTCTTAATGGAAACTGGAACAATGAGAGATCACACATACGGCTATGGTATTTTAAAAAATTACATCTTCTAATCACTTGGAACAATGCATGTAGGTCACTGTAACAACCTGGTGAAGAGATTTCAGAGCAGGGTATCTTTATCACATCCCATCCTCCATAGATTACAGATCCCTCTCATTTCCAATGGATTGTTGGAAATGTGCCTCTATCTCCTTCAATATTCTTCCATGGAGATCATGAGTTCAGTAAGAAAATCCTTTTGGGTACTTGGGTTAAAACCACTTTTTCTTTCTTTTCTATACTTCATATCAAATTACTCTAAGAAACTCCACCAGTTTTGGATCACTGCTGCAATTTTTCCCTGGACTGCACTCAGTTTTGAAAAAACAGTCAACATCAAAATACACACAGCTATATATAGCGTGTGTGTGTGTTCGTGTGTGTTCTAAACATGAGAAAACTTGCTTTAAAAGGAAATATTTTTACTCTTTATACTATTAGCTTTAATATCACTTATTTCCTGCAATATTTCAGATCCTAACCCATTACCCACACATCCAAAATACACGAGGGGAGGTTGGTACTTAAGTAGTATAAAACAGTGTTGTGCTAACTAGGAAATTAGCTTTTAATTAGAACACCATCAGAGACTTTAAATGATCATACAATGAATCCATAAATGCAAAGCTTCTGAGACAACAAAGATAAATAACGGGGACTTTACAAATACTGTTTGGGGCTTTGGGGATGCAAACACACAGCTCAGCTCTTGTTTCCATTTCCAAGACAGGCTGAGCTAAGGTGCTATAGAAATTGTTACTCTAAAAGTGGGCAATGAGATCTTAGGAACTTTAGATTATGGCTATTTAAAGGCTCCACTGCATTTACTCAAACTCTGACCTAGTCAAAGTTGTCAACAAAGATAAACAGTTTGGTAAACTCTACCAAGAAATAAATAGAAAATCAGAAAATCAACCTACTGCACACAAAAATAAACTTGCTGGGCATGACTCCAAGAAAACACACAGAGATTATAATAAAGACTGCTGCAAACATTTTATGTTTGTAAAGAGAAATACAATTGCTTGATACTTGGAAAGTTTTCCACTCATAGCTCACCAAGTGAATAGATCCATGGGGGTAATGACAGCATGGGATGGGCAGGCCAGTTATTTGTAAGACAACAAACAGGGCTCCCTGGCCATCAAGAGCAGTTCAGATAATATTCAACCATGATATCATACCTTCAGTAAAGCCAAACAGAAACGTACTTCAGTCAAATCAGGGAATTCCAGAAATCAGACCCAGTTTAAAAGACACACAAAACCACTCTGTTTATTTATTTTTTTAATTTTAAGTAAAGGTTGGACAACCTTTGGAACATTGAGATTTTGTTGGATTCTTCTGCAGTCACTGAGCTCACTGCAATGCTATTGCTACTTGGTGCTTCATGTCCCCTCCCAGCACCTTATCTGGGCTCCATCAAGGTCAACACTTGTGATTGAATAGGGTATGAAAACAGCCCCCAAGAACCACAACAACCCCTGAGAAAAACAGTACCTTCATTACCCAATGAACCACATACTTAGTTTCATTTTTACCACCATCACCAAAGAATTGTAGGTGCTAATACTGAAGCAGTGCTGAGGGATTAGCAATCTCTTGCCCTGTAGATACTGGCAATCATAGCTGAAAAATTCATGCACTCAGGAGTAGATGGGATGAGCAGATGTATTTATGTGAATGGATTTCTGTGAATCCTGAGAGAAAATGATCTCTTGGTTCTCCAGTTTCTCTCTCAACATGTTAATTTCTTCATGTCTTACATGAATATCATCTCTGTCACACTTTAAATTTTTTATTTTGATATTAATGTCAGTTCATGTCATCACAGAGGGGGAAGGAGTTAAATGAGGCTAACGGGTCTGTTCCCTGAGTTTTATCAAAGGTGTCAACCCTGCTCACAACCTAGAAAAGGATTCTAGCAGAGACCTGGGATCATCTTAAAACTGCAATAGTCACATTGCAGCAATCTACACCAGCCTCCTGGAGGGTCTGCCCGTGATGACTTCCCTTTGGGCCTCACAGGACCCCCCCCCCAATCCCCATTTCCTGTTAGCTTCTCTTTTTCTATCAAACTCATAAAATGAGTTAATATGATGCAGCAACACAGCTAGTTATATCTCAGGAAGCAGAACTAAGGTCCTTGTCTCAACTTCCAAAACAGACCGTGACTACATTTGAGAACAAAATTTGAGTCCCTTCACCTGTATGTGCAGCAATAACCTAGAGGAAGATCACTTACTCTGGGATCCCATTTTTCACAAGCAAGATTCAATATTTAAATCTTAAATTACAATATTTTTGACCAGAGTTCTATATCTGGGCACCATAAGACTTCTGAAATGCTTTCTAGGTGAAAAGAAAATATTTGTACATAACACAGCAACCAATTTATTATTTACTCCAATAACTGAAATTTATTTTAAAATTATTTGTATAATGAATTGACCTATCATTATATAATTAAATGAAGTTGATAATGACAAAAATCTTACCTGAGATGAAGAAATATCAGCTTGCATATAGGAATATAAAACTTGAAAATTAAATTGGAAATTTCTGGCACACTTATTTTTTAAAAAAGATCTACTCACAATAGCTTCTCAGTAGCTAAATCTTTTTAATCTTCCATAAAATAAGTCAAATCAAGATCACAGAATTGTAGTTAAGCATTTTACCAAATGTGCCACGTTTGTTTCTATTGTTTTCCTTTTTAAAAAAATATCATGTTTCACTCTTGTTAACATTGAAGCTGTTGGCTATTTTGATACAGCATTGCATTCCCCCTTTCTGTTTCTTTTTAGTGAAAAGTAAATAACAGAACATAAAACAGTATTGGAGTTCTCCAGGTGACAGGACTGAGAAAACCAAATGCTGACCATCTGCCGAGGCAGAACAGCCCAAGCCTGCCGGGAACTGAAAATGTCTCTCCTTCCAGGCTCCGGGGGCAAGTGGGCAGCCAGCACCTGCTGTTGGTCAGAGAGGTCTGCTCAGAAGAGGAGCATCAGCACATGGCTCTGAGGCTTCTCTATACGCAGCTGCCAGAACCCAAAGGTGCTTTTGGAGGAAGATAGAAGGCAGGAATGGTGGTGCAGAAGAGGTACACTGAAGTATCACCTATGCAAAATGAGTGTTCATCTCCACATGAGAGACTAAGACATTACTTGTGTATGTGTGTGTTGTTATAAACTGGTTATTTAATCAGCAGAAGTCAGATGATCTAAAAGAAGTAAGTCTCCATAGATAAGGAAACAAGCTTAACAAAAATAAGAAAGCTTATATAAATGCAAATACAATTTACAGCCTGAGCCCTATACCTCTTTATGCATTGTTCATGCAGGGCCCTCACTATATAGGAAGCATCATTTGCTATTACTAAGTGATTGTCAGACTGATGAAACTTGTAGACTACTAGAATTATTTTTCTAGTCCATGCAATGCTACATCAACAACTATCATTATGTTAGGGACAAATTCCTTATTCAGTCCTTATTTTGAAAATCAGAGAATCAGAGATAAAAAAATTTCTCCAGAAAAAAAATATGTAGCAGGTCACAAAATATTTAGTCAAAATTTTTCTAGAAGTTCTTTTCGTTAACCTTATATTGCAATTAACTTACTATTGCAATGTTACTATTACTATATTAGTTACTAACCTATTGCTAGGAATGCCATTACAGATATTTTAAATTAAATATTATGAACAGTTTCTTATTGAGATTTATAAGCAAAATATTATGAATAGGTTCTTATTGAGACCTATAAGCAAAGGTCACAGAATTTTGTTATACTAACTCCACTAGTAACTACAGTTCCCCAGAACTGTTTTTCAGTTTAAAGTGGTTAAATGGAGATACCCAGGGAAAACATATAAGAAAATGCTGGTCTTGAATACATCATGAAGGCCTAAATAAGGAAGCAGTCTTATTTGTGTTCTTCCACACTTACCTATACTAAACAAAAATGTATAAGAAGACACTCACTCTTTCGGATTTTACAATATGCCATACTACTTACAGCATAAGTCCTATATCTCTATGTACAGATGGTACTTCAGCAGTCAACAATCGAAGTCCCCACATAAATCAACTGAAGAAGCCAAGACAAATGATGTTGACAAGGTTTAAAATATATCTCCAAGTAGATCCATTCTTGGATAGTGTATGACTACAGACTTGGAGAATAATTCCCAGAGCTGCCATGAATATGATGGTGCCTTGGCATCCTATAATGATGACTCTGCCTTGGCATCCCATAACTCTCTGCCCTACCCCGGTGTCTTCTGTTACGATAACACGAACCAAGAAGTAACACAAGCATAAAGAAAAAGAAGACGTACATAGGTGCATGAGTTTGGACTCAATATTACTCCCACCAAAGCTGAGTTTGTTAGTGGCAAGGAGATGCGAACATGGAAGACCTGGTGAACCCCAAACTCAGTGCCACAAAGTCACAAACTACATCACATGAACTGCAAAGTACGAACTTCCTCAGTGTACTTCTGTACCAGGAACCCTTGACTGGTGAATATACACTGAAATTTCCCTTCCACCGCAGTTATATATCACATTCTTATTTAGATTTGACATCTAGAAGCATTTAAAGGGAAGGAAATACTAGGAAAAAAGAACAACAACAAAAAAGTAACTGGAGAGAATTAAATAAAAGCACAGACACCAGAAAAATCACAGAAAGAAATAAAAGCTCTCTCAAATTGAACCCTCATAGCTGCTATTTTTTTATTTTAAAAAGAAGCTAAATAAAGAGAAGTCTATAATTAACCTAGCCCTGCCTTCCTTCTAGCCTTGTGATGTAGTGGGTATGGCAAACATGCTGAGTGTGTCTTGTTAGGTAGTTCCCCTCTGTTATGGTCTTGGAGGCTTTTTTTTTATTACCACCAGTAATTATATTATACCAGTGCACTTGTATGTTTTCAAGATCAACTTGGACATGCATGTTGGCAAGACTTCTGCTAGACTAAATGACCCTGGAGAAAGAATTCAAAACAGACACCTGTTCTCTGGAATAAAGTGGCTTTGTCAGTGCAGAATGGACTAGATGTCATTTTTTTGGTCAAAAGCCTTTGTGTGGTGTACAACAGACTATTGAAGAGTAAAATATAATTGGATTACTCACAACACAAGAGTCTTTACACTGGTAACAGAGCCATTACCACATGAAAGTGCAGCTAAAATAAGTGGAAAGTATAAAATGCAGCTACCCACATTATATATCTTAAAGACATGGAAATGTTCCCACTCTTGAAGCTCAAGTTTTATCTGCGTACAGCAGGCAACAGCAAAAATGTTCAAGAATTTACAAAGCCAAGGCAGTTGTCGGCTGACAAAAGTTACACTTCATTGAGGAATTGTGAAGTGCTAGGTAAAGAGTATGATAAATATGAGAAAACTCAAGGATAGGGCTCAGTGTTGCCTGGCACAGTAATCAAAGGTCAGCATGGAAGATAAAACTTCAGAAAATAATGGTGATTGGGAATGGAAAACTGAAAGAAAAAACGAAGACAGAGATGGTAAAATGGGATCCAGATAAGAATAAAAAAGATGAAAAAATGAAGCAGATACAAGGAAGAAAAATGAATGTTGAAAGGATCCAGACACTTTATGAAGAAGCAGAAGTATACTGGGATATGGCCTTGAACCTTCAGTTATGTCTGCATCCTTCCAGAAATAAAAAGTTAGCACACTATGAGCATGCAGGCATTGACAATCGATAATAAAATATAATGTGTTATCAGCTACAAAGTCATCAATTTGGGTCCTCTGGGTCTATTTTTGAGGCCATTATCAGAAACAAATCTGATTTTTAAGAAGTCTGTAGAGAAAATCTTCCTCTTTAGAGAAGTGCATCATGCCTTCCATCAGGTAGGACCAGGCTAAAGGATGCTCTTCCCAGCTCTTCACAGTTTCCTGATGGTACAGTCACATCGTCCCTCTGAAATGTGAAAGCACTCTGAATTGCCTCTGTCAGGTCCTGAATATCAAATCTGTGTTCTTGGCCAATTTGTTCATAAGTTCATTTCATCATATTAGATACTTTGTCTGGGACCTAGTAAATTCAGAAGAGGCAGTAAGATAGTTTTAAGAATATAAGCTTTGGACCCAGACAGATAACCAGACAGTCCTGAGCCAAGACACTTATTGCCAGTGTGACCTGGCAAGTTATTGCTCTCCCCAGGCCTTTGCTTGGTTATTGCTCTCCCCAGGCCTTTGCTTCTGTGGGTTAATGATGCCTGCCTGGTAGGTTATTGTGAGAGCTGAGGACAATAAAGACAACACACCCAGCTCTTGGTATACATCTGTTAAAGGTCAGCTTCTATTACTGTATGTGATTTTGTCTACTCAGTGAAAGAATATATTAAATGTTTTTGATATTTTATATGAATTATATAAAAGCATCAACAATAAGTCAACTCTTATATAAATCAATCAACAATAAATATACTTTTAAATTTATAAATATTAACCTTAAGACCCTAAAACAAATATTTGTTTGGGAAGATAAATACTTAGATGAAAACAACTATACACATACATGTACAATACAAAGACCTGAACATAATGTGAATAGTGATAATTTCTGAGTAATGAGATTAAAAGTAATTTTTATTGTCTGCCTTTTGTTTATCCATCATTTCCAAAATTTCTACACTCAAAATGAATTTGTTATAATTGTTTACATATTTAATCTATTGAAACATATATTTATTTGTAATAAATATAAATACATTTATGTATCATATTATATATAAAATGTGATAATATTTAGGCTATTCATTTTATAATCTGGGGGAAAAGGTTCTAAGGCCAGCTCTTTTTAGTTTTCAGGCTGTCTCAAGCTGAGCAGGTAATTCCAGGATTGTTTCTGTCCTCAGGAAGAAGAAACCTTTTAAGTTTTACAATGTTGGGCTTTAACACAACTTCTTGACTGAGGGTAGCTTTAAAGCCTCTTTTTCTTTAGGACATTGAGGAAAGGAAGAGGAAATTAATATGGTCACTTTTCATGCCTACACACACAAACTGGCTTTTAAGTAATCTGGCTGAATTCAATCAAACTGTTATTTTAACAATGATTTCTTCAGATTTAATTAGTACCTTTCTAATAATATCAGACTTTAAATTTTGACTTGTTTTCCAAAAATATTTTACTTGTTCACAGCATCCATGCAGACAGATTAGGGTGGCCACTATATAGGAAGCAGTTCAGAGGACTTGGCAAGGATTCAAGATATAGCTCACATGCACAGTGACATGCAAGTGACAATCACATCTGCGTTTCATGCTCCACTGCCTTCCAGCAAATGGATCTACCCACATCAGGATTTAATCACTGGTCAATCTTTGGCCAGGACTTTGAGCCACACCTAAACTCTAGACAATTTCTAGACCACATGATATTCCTGATAGGTTATAGGAGAGCAAATCTCAGCTCTGCTTGATTGAATAATATGTCAACACAATAAGAATGGATTTAAGCAGAGTTAAGGAGACATATTTTCCTCTTCTAGGAGTCAGGCACAACATATACCAAGCACCACTGAGAGTAAAGCAATGTGCTTTATTGTGAGAGGATAGTAAAACAAAACAAAAACAAAAACAAAAACAAAAACAAACTCACTTTCAGGACCTTAAACTGTCCTCTTCTTTTCTTTCACTTGTTCTCTATGGATTTAAATAATTCCTTAAGTGGAACAAAGTGATAGCCTGTCACATTAAAAAGTAAAAGTGATAAGATGAGATTTATTATGCCCAGGACCTAGAACCTGCTCCATCTTACTGGATGCTTCCCCACAATGAGAAAATCTCCAAAGGGCAGCAAACATTTTAAAGCTCTTACAGTTTAATGTCTGCCAAGGAAAAGTGATGGCTCTGAGCAAATACAAAGATCATTAACCAAAGACTTAATAACCATTCATTTATCTAAAAATATTTCAGTCAACATTGTTGAATTTCCACTTTGTGAAGGGACAAAGTATGATCCCATAGGGGCTTATAATTTAACACAGGAAGAACACACATTAATATACTTAAGAACACCAACAGAAACATTCAGACAAAATTGCCCACAGTTATAGTAAAGCCTTTTTTTCTCAGCCATAGTTTAATCCAAGGGGGGAAGGTATAGTTCAAGTGGTAGAGTGCATACTTAGCATGCATGAGGTCCTGGGTTCAATCCCCAGTACCTCCTCGAAGAATAAGTAAATAAGTAAACCTAATTATCTCCCCTCACTGCCCCCCACCAAAAGGATGGTCAGTCATAGTTTAATCCAGTGTTTTCCAAATTGTATCTACTAGTCCTCTGAGATACTCCTCAGGGAAGCAAAAAAAATTGTCCTTGATCAAATAAGTTTGAGAAATAGTCCAAAACCACAATGTACTTGAGCAAATTAAAGAATGAAAAGCCCTAGAGCAAAGTTTAATATAACATTTCTCAAATTTATTTAAACACAGAACCCTTCTTTGGCTTTACAGTTATTAACATCTGTGATGGCTAGTTTTATGTGTCAACTTAGCTAGGCCATAGTAGCCTATAGCCTTAGTCGGCTATAGTTATTCAATTAAATACCAGTCTTGATGTTGCTGTGAAGGTACTGTGTGGATCTCATTAATGTCTATAATTAGGTGACATTAAAGTATAGGAGGTTATCCTAAATAATATGAGTTATAATTCAACTAGCTGAAAGGCCTTAAGATGAAAACTGAGGTTTCCCTGAGCAAGAAGATATTCCACCTCAAGGCTACAGCATCAGCTCTTGCCCAAGAGTTTCTAGTCTGCCTGCCTGCCTGCCCTACAAATTTTGGGCTTGCCAGCCTCTACATCACATCAGCCAATCACTGGAAATAAATAATATTTAAGTAAATATTTATTTATATTTTATATTTATAATACGTAAAGTAAATAAATGCACATGTGTGGGCATGTGTATATTAATTACTAGTTCTGTTTCTCTAATAGAACTCTTACTGATAAAACATCCCAAGGAACTAATGTTTCACATGGCTTTCTTTAGGGAACACAGTAAATTCCCATCTTCTACAGCAGTAAAATCCTACCTCCCACAGCATAACTGTAATCAGATACCAGGAGCTATTTGCTTGAACTTCACCTAATTTAAGGGACACAATAAATATTGCTAGTTCCTGCTCAGCATCTTTCTTACCAGCACCCACACCCAAGTTGGAATTGCCCAAGTCATAAAAGTAGATCCTGATTGACGTTACCAAAAACTGTAATCTCTTCCCCTTAGTCTCTTTGACTTGTTCAAGTATGGTGGTAACACATCCGTAAGTCAATTAGTGCACAGACACCCCCCTGGTCATGCTGATCAGCTCTGCTTTATTAAATGGTAGAAGGCAGTGAAGAACTCTACTGTCCTGGGATGATAATGACTGGTTGTCAACATCAGGACTTAAACTGCTGCATCTTGCTACCATGAGGAAAACTGGCATGAAGACAAGCCGACATACCTAGGAGGGCAACGTTGAAAGAAATACAGAGAAATAAATCTGTGTTCCAAGTCAAACCATATATAAAACTTGAAAAACCTCTGGATTTCAGTTATTTGAAGTTAATCCATTAATTAATCCAATTAATCCATTCCTTTGTGTACGACAATCTGAGCTGGGTTTCTTTTGGCACTTCAATGTATACTTGTTGAATTGCACTTGCACATAACACTATCCTAATTAATTAAAGGGAACATAGAAGAGGTAAAAATTGAGTATATAAGAATAGAAAGAGCTCTGTTTGAGGATAAATGGACTGGGCAAGGCAGTGGAAGAAGGATAAAGGAGTTGGCTAAACAATTATGTCAATACAAGCTACATGCTACCCAACTGTTGTAAGCAGAGAAGAACATGTGTGTCTGGATGAACTGCCAACACCAGGGCTCCTTAAACATCTTTGAAAATGTAATGAAAGCTATGCTCACTTTCCTCAGAAAAATGATTACACCCATAATATTTCACTTTCAATTTTAGGAGTTTCATCGAGTCCTAAAACATAGGCATAGTCCTACGGATTAAAGTTTGGAATTTCTGCTCTACATAGTGGCAGGAAAAACTGTTAACATCGATGCTTGTTATAAATAGATGTAGAAGAATAAAACTAAAAATATGGTTTGGCTGAACACAGGTTATACAAATTACAGTTACTTGTGAGAACCATTTACTCCTAGGACTGCTAACATTGTCCCCACGATTATGACATACACATCCAACAGAATCTTACAGTAAGTTTTATTCACATCAGTAAACTTTGTCCATGATTGCTCAGCACTTCATGGCACACAGAGCAAAGTCATTTTATCGCTTTAAAAAAGGTTAAGGGAATATTTATCAACAGATTGACAGCTAAGAGGTTTAAAAAGTGAGATCAGAGAATCAATTTGGGAGGTAGCAGTCAAGTGGAACTCACTTATTACTTCTTAATGGAATTATGAGGATAAAAATCCAGATTGAAGGGGCCAAAGTAAAAGTTGCTTGAGAGACATTAAAAAATGGCAGTGCTGACTTAGGTCAGAGAAGGCAGACTAAGAAAGGAAGAAGAGATAGGGTACTATTATTAGTGTGTACATTCTTCAGCAGGGCTTAGACATAGTCATGTGAACAAAAGAAATAAGACACTGTTGCAATTTTCCTTGTTAGAGATAATGAAAATTTCTGCCATTTCTATCAACAATAAATAAATTTTTTTCGAATCAATTAAAGGAATTTAAAACCTAACTTGACAGCCAATCACTGTAGTCAGCAAAACTACTGAGGTTAGGAAGAAAAGACAATGTTTACTTAATGCAGATCAGGTGCTGGTATATTAACTGAACTATCCAACATATTTCTCTTATAAATAACTTTTTGGAGTCAACAGTGCCTCCAACAATAAGAAAATAGGCTTGGTTTCATGACATGTGCAGGAACCATAAAAACATCTCTATGTAACTTTTCCAGTTCCTAAGAATTGCTAAGTACTGGAGTAATATAGTAATCAGTCCATCTGCTCAAACATTCTATTTTCCTCCCTAGAGTCACTAACAACAAATAAAGGCTATTTATTTTATGTTATATTTTAATACAGGTAGCCTTTTTAAAGTGGGTGGGGCACTTGACATATTTCACTAGTTTCTTAATGAGTTCTATAAGAATGAGAATCTCAGCCCCCCAATTACCCACCAGCAAGAATAGAAGGCACTCTGACATGCATGCTAGGACTCTTTAAGTGTGATTTCAATATATTTAGAGACAGAAGTTTTCTTACAAGGTGAATGAACATTATCCAAAATGTGAAAGAAGTATAAAATATTATCCATTGTTTAATAGTTTTGCTGCATTTTAATTTTTAAGACTATTTCTCTGCCAAAAAAAATATGCAAACACAACATACAAAGTAGAAAATTGTGCCAATTTAAAAATCATAACCTGTAACAGCTTCTTGGACATTAAGAAATTTTATAATCTAAAATAACTCAGGAAAGCTTTAGGAAGAAGAGCCAGGACTAGCTTAAGCCCAGGTTTCTGCAAATGGCACTCATGAGGAAAAGAAGTGTGTCACAGAGTCACACAGAGGACCAAGGTTCTGGCCCAGTTCTACTACTAACTAGCTTTGGAGAGCTGGGAAAGACGAGTGCCTTCCCTTTGCTTGGTTTCTAAGAGGCTATTTAGCTCCACAGTCATGAAAATCTAAGTCAGAATCTTAAGAATAGTGTAGATGTATGCCTTTAGCCACTATGTGTGTGTGTGTGTGTGTGTGTGTGTGTGTGTGTGTGTGTGTGTGTGTGTGTGTGTGTGTGTGTGTGTGTGTGTGTGTGTGTGTGTGTATGTATATATATGTATGTATTTATTTTTTTTAAACAATTTGAGGCTTGACAATACCACCAGCCTGGTCTCTTTTTTAAAATAAGAGGAAACCATTATCAATGCATCTTTTCCAGATATTTGCCTAAATTTCACCTAAGGCTTCAAAAGGTGAAAAGTAAAGAGGAGAGGAGGGCAGAGAAGGGGAGGGGAGGAGAGGAGAGGGAAAAAAAGAGGCTAGCAAAATTTCCAGTTACATTAACTGGAAGTCATAATATAACCTTTATCCTAGCAGAGCAGTCAAAAGTCTTCCCTCTGCCAGAGCCTGTGGAGGCCCAGTGAACAAAACAATCTCAGAGGTGTGCCAATCAAGATGCAGAGGCAGAAGGGACTGCTAGCACTGCCCCAGAGCTATAGAGGCAAAGTTTAAGATAGACTTCCTCTGAGTTAGACAAGGCTTTCCTGTGCTCCCATTGAAGAAGATAAAGGTGTTTATATAGTAGACAAGCAGTGTGTGGTGTGAAGGGGTGCTGTTTGGGAAGGGGACAATGGAGATGAAGTGAGACAGCATGACAGATCCTGCATGAGGAAAAACAGCTGGTCAGGCTGGAACCCAAGGTAAGAATGCAGGCTTGGTGGGCATAAGGCAGGAAAGCAACACGAGCTTTTCTGAAAGACCTGCTGTCCATGTAGAAAGGTTCCACATCCTTGATGGGATGGAATAAAAGAGTCTAAGCAGGGGAGTGACATAATCAAACAGCCTTTGAAAGGTCACTTTCCAAGCAAAGTGGGAAGTGAATAGGGTGAACAGAGATAATATTTAAGGTACCAGAACAATACTCTAGGAAAGAGTTCCTAATAAATTGAACTAAGAGGACCAGTGGTCAGAGGACCCCTGATTTAAAATATATTTAACAGAGAGAAATCACACCTAGTGACCTTTATTGAATGTGTGTAATATATATATGCTGCCAAGGACTTTATAATGCATGATCTCACTGAATTCTCATAATAAATGTATGAGATTATTATACCTCTTCTGAGGCTCAGGAAGGATAAGTGACTTTCCCAGGATCATAAATCTATTAAGTGAAAGAACATGTCTTATTAGTGGGGATGAAGGAGAAATCCAGAATGTCTCCCATGATTCCAAGTGGGGAGCTAAGGTGGGTGGTGGTAATACTTTCTGAGATGGGGTACACAAGTAGAAGAGGAGGTTTTCCAATGGCTATAGGTTGGGGTGAGAGAAAGACAGAGTCAGTTTGAATAGCTTGCATTAAAGATGCCTATATGGTCTTCTAATGGAAAGTTCAGCAGGTCATCTGAAATGAGAGCCATTCCCATTATGAATTATGCACCTACAAGACACATACAGAGACCAGCTATTGTCTAGAGCTGATTTATCTCCATCAAAACAAGAATTTCTGACTTCATATCTTTCCCTTAAACCCTCGTCTCCAATATATTTCATTGTCTAAGCACAAGATTCCTGGGACAGCTTCTACCAGATTCAAAATTTCTCTGTCCAGTATATTCCCAATTGCATGAATTATGGTGGCAGTGTATTTTTAAAAGAATTTCAGAAAATGACTTAAGCTATTCAATTATCTTACATACCTCTAAGGATTTATTAGTGATAAAACAGTATCTCACAAATCTTCCTTACAGAAGAACTACAAATAATATAAAATAGTGAGGAGGGGAAGCTTAATCACCCTCCCAAGAATGGGCTCAGATTTAGCTTTAGCAACTCCAGTTCCAAAGACAAGACAGAGTAGAGAAAAGGTTAAGTACTAACTATGCAGTGGAGAAACCTGGCAGAAACCACCTCTACCAAGTGATGAAGGTTAGAATCACTAGAGATGTCAGGCAGTTTTGAGTCTCCCAGACATGATGTGACAAGAAGGGCTTTTCATTTCTGTGGTATTCTTTCCAAAAACTCACAACCCCAGTTAATCATGTGTAAAAATGACAGGCAAACCCAAATTTGAGGGGGCATTCTACAGGACATCTGTCCAGTATTCCTCAAGACTGTCAAGGTCATGAAAAACAAGTAAAGACTGAGAAATTGTCACATATCAGAGAGGGCAGGGAAATATCACAACTAAATGCAATGTGGTTGCCTGGATTAGATCTGGGGAAAGAGGACATTAATGGAAAAGCTGATGAAATTCAAATAAAGCCTGGAGTTAACAGCAAAATATATATATACATATTATTTAAATAAAAAGTCTCATGCAGTACGTACACAGCTTTTTAGCTTAATACATAATTTTTAAAAATCTTTGCAATAATCCTGTGAGAAAGGCACTAGTATTTTCATTCTACAGATGAGAAAAGTGCAGCTCATTACTGTTTAAAAAATTCATTAACAATAGACAGTTAATAGGTACCAGAGTTGGAATGTACTTTTACACCACCACAGCTGCCACAGGGGTTTCTATTAATAACTTTTAGAGTCATTGGTTCATTTGACATGGCCTGGAGCCCTGCTTTTTAATCTCAGAGTCAGCCTACAGCCAACTGATATCCAGAATCTTGGAATCAGAAGAAATCTCAAAAGACTGTGATATCCAATTACCTTCTCTACACTCCAAAATTAGGACCCTCTACCTTAATGACACTCAGGTAAGACATACCCTAAATCATCTGGCCTCTATTTTTCCCCCCTTTTCTTACTCATATGTATCTCATTAATACCTTCCTTAAGTTTTTAATTTGTTTTCTTAAGTGCTGCAAAGAAATCCTTTCACTAGAAAAGAGACTAAGACAGAGACTTAATAGCAGCTACTAAAGAAATATATTATGAAACTTCATTTTACTATTTAGGTACCAAGTTAGAGATATACATTCTTTAGGTATGGGTAATACTGACATCATTTCACCACAAGAATAAGCAGGTGAAAGCGTGGTCACAGACCCAGAGAAACACTTGAGTTCTGGGTCCTGAGAGAGGTTGTTCAAGTGACCGTGTGAGTTGTGCCAGAATGCAGACCCAAGTCCTGATGGAAACATATGATACTCAAGATGTGCCAAGTTTTATTTTTTAATAGCTGAGCTTCTAATTGGCAACAAAAGAAATCCTGTGCCAGCTGCTGAGGAAATAATGTGCTGGGAGCTGGCAGGCACAGGCACTTAGGAAGCCAACAGGTATGGATATGGATGCACAGCGGACACCAAGGTGCTGGTGCCTGGAAGGCAGCTTCAGCCATCCCAGATAAAGCACATGTGGTGCTATACTCCCTATGAAGTGGGTCTCTGGACTATGCCCCCGACATTTAGGAGAACAACAATGGTGGGCATCTGGGAAAGGAAAAGAACATCACTTTCCTCAAACTCTGCCTGCCCATTAGCCTAGATTAACTTAGGTTAGCTTCTGAGATACAGCAAGCAGATTCTGAGGTTATCACCAGCCAGAAAAACATCAAAGTGGGGAAAAGGGGCATAAAAGCATCTTGGTTGGCTCAACTGCCATAATAAATTATCATAGACTGGGGGACTTAAACAACAAGTATTTAATTCTCACAGTTTTGAAGGCTGGAGTTTAAGACCAGAGGGCTAGCATGGTAGAGTTCTGGTGAGAGCTCTCTTCCTGGCTTTCAGACTGCTGCCTTCTTGCTGTGTCCTCACATGGCAGAGGGAGAGAGAACATGCTCTCTGGTGTCTCTTCTTATAAGGGCACAGATCCCATCACGAGGGCCCTACTCTCATGACCTCACGTAACCCTAATCACCTCCCTCAGAGGCCCCATCTCCAAACACCATCACGTTGGGTGTTAGGGCTTCAACATAAGAATTTGAGGGGCAGACACAAACATCCAGGCCATAACAAGGGGAGATACAAGGAAAATGGAATGGACCTGGGCTCTGACAGGACAAGAGGAATAGGGAGAAATGAGGCAGGGACAGAGACTCAAAACAAGAAGTAGACCTGGGGAAGAAGTGGCCTTCCTTAGGCCCTTCAGCCCCATCTCTGACCCTCTTTTTTCCTATGCACAGTCTTTCTTTCACCATACTCCCCTCGCTCTGTTGTCAAAAATAGAGGTGGGGACATACAAATTTTCTAGAATAATTATTTTGAGAGTGCATAAAAATTATGAACGTAAAGTTAATGATCCTACTTGGAAGTTATGTCAAGGAGGGACCTTTTTTTTTAATCAAAGAATTAGACATCTCAATTGATGGTTTAAAAATAATAACCACAAATAAAGATAGACCCAGGACAGACCACTCATGATCTCATCTCCTGCATGATCCTCTCCTTACCTCTTCCTTCTCCTCCTGTGGTCAGGCAGGGTGTGTGTTACAGGACTATGTTACAGGACACAGCTAATTGATTACATAACCACAAATAGGTCATAAGTCAAGCTTTTTTAAAAGAATGATTCCTTTGTCATTTTTAAATTAAAATAATTTTAAGTGGTTCCATTTAATAATTTTTACTATCACTAAAGGAAGTAAAAAATGAGCAAATGTAACAATGAGCACATGTTTCTAAAAAGAGGTGAGGCATTTAAAAATCACAAAATAAGAATAAAAATTATTTAAGACTTTCCCAACACATTTAAAATAAGTCTTTGGAGCTTAGAGCCCTACTTACTTCAAAAGCTGCTCTGTCTCCTGAACACACAGTAAAGAACTAAGGTAATCATCCAGAGAATTCAACTGGAAGAAAACACAGTGCAGACGCTTGTGGCCAGAAGGTACCTCAGAAGTAGATGATCTAATCACAGACGGTCACACTATTCCCCGTCATACAGAGACAGGGGTCCTTTAAGACAGAATAGCCTGATAAAAGATCAGAGCCCCTTGGATTACAAAGGACTTTCAATTGCAGAAGCCCTGCTGGTACAACTGACTCACTTACTCAACAAATATTTACTGAGTGCTTACTATTTACCAGGCATTGCACTAGGCTTGGGGACACAGTAATGAACAAAGGAACAGAGGCCCAGCCCACAGCAGCTTACATTTTAAAAGAGGGACACAGGCATTGAATAATTTCACAGTGTGCTGGTTTAGCAGAGGGTCTGCGTAGGGAAAACATCCTGAAGAGAGATTTAAGACTGTTAGTTTTCCTGCAGCTGTTCATCTAATTCCTCTAGTATTTATTCATTCACTTGCTATTCCATAAACACTTATTAAGCACTTAAGGGGGGCAGCCAG
Organism: Camelus ferus; assembly: GCF_009834535.1. Taxonomy (NCBI): domain Eukaryota; kingdom Metazoa; phylum Chordata; class Mammalia; order Artiodactyla; family Camelidae; genus Camelus; species Camelus ferus. The sequence goes on along the minus strand of NC_045698.1, from coordinate 76,253,176 downwards.
TAAGCTGGAGAATGTGCTTAGTAGTGAGGATGAAAGATACATAAGATTCGGGGTTCCTCTGCCTGAGGAGCAGATGCTCTGGTGGTGAAGACCACAACACATTTACCTGTAAGACAATGAACGTCTGACATACTATGAGAGCAGGAAGGCAGGAGAAGCCTACTGTCTTGGGGATAGGGTGACTATCCTGGAAGAAAAAAAAGGGGAAGCGCATTTCAGGCCAGGACAGTTTCATGCAACTGTCCTGCATGAAGATATGAGGATTGTGAGGAGTCCTTGAGGAAGGCAGGTAAGAGAAGGGCACTGTAGTCTGACAACTGATCTTGAATCCCAGCTCTGTGCCCTTCCCCAGCTGTGTGAGCTTGGACAAACTGCTTGAGGACCCTCAGGCTCCTCATCTGAAAAATGGTGCTGGTGATATGATCACCTTGTTGTATTACTGAAAAGCAATGTACATAAAAACAGTAAAACCACAACACCAAGTTCCTGGTAAACACTCCACGGTGGTAATTAAGAGAAGTGGTAGGGAGTGAGGACGGCAGGCAAGTTGAGGTCAGACTGCTAAAAGAGCCAGGTAAGCTGGACTAAGGTATTTCCCCTGTAGCTACCTAATTTGAAATCATTATCTGCTACCTCTGACCTCGTGCCCTATCTCAGGAACAGTAAGGTTACATGCCAGCTATGGAGCTAAGTGTTTTTACATATGTGATATCATTTCATTGTCACAGCAAATTTGTGGTGGGTATACCACCCCAATCTTCATTTTACAACTGAGGCTGAGTGAGGTCCAGTGTTATGCCAAAAGGGATACAGCTATCAAGTAGCAATTTTATTCTGCCTCTTTTCCTGCCTGCACCCTGCACTACCTAGCTCAGCTCTTATCTTAGTGCCCGCCTTGATCAGCAGTCCTTCATCTCCACCCTCAACTGTCCAGAATGGCCTACTTGCTGCCCCAGGCTTGAAGCTTTCCTGGATAGCTGCCTTAACCAACCCACCCCTTTGGCAGCAGCTTCCTGAGGATCACTCCCCTCCACCACCTGCCAGCTCCAGCTGGGGCCGGCACTCTGCTGCCCCTCCCGGCCTTGGCCAGAACCTCATCTGCTCCAGGAGTCCTCAGCTCAGTCCTGACATGTCATTTCCCTGTTATGTCAAGATCTGAAAGAACAGTTTCATTTGCTGTGGATTATTCTGAGAACTTTCCAAGGTTTCCACTCCAATAATGTGGCACACATACACATGACAAACTCGGTTTATTATGTGCTTAGTTAGCTTCTAGATACAGGTTATATTCAGGAGAGCTTCTCACAGGTTTACCTCATTGAACACTTTTATTAGCTTCTGTGTCCACATTGAGGCAAAAAGGAGAAGGACCCAGAGTCCCACAAGAGCCACTAATGTTTCCACTCACACAAGAGATCCTCAGAGGCCTATTATGACTGAACACTCTAGGCCAGGCTGATTTATTAAATTATATATTTTGAATTTGGTTACATCTAATAACACAGTCTTATTTTCTCAGTGGTTGTCTTAATAGGGATCCTTGAAAAAATAGATAAGATTCACTTGAATGAACAGGTAGCAGTGTATTTACATTCTGTTAAAGGTAAAACTTGGACTGACTTGTCACAACTAAACAACAATTTTGTACATCTGTTAGAGTCCCAAATGGAATGTTGTCATCAAGTTACAGTACTGACTAACTGTCCCTTCAAGACAGTACAAGAAGTAAGGCACCCAAGCTAAAAAGTGCAAGATTCTGTGCAATGAATGGTAAAATGCAAGCAAAAGTCCCCACTGAACAGTCCATAGGACTGCAAGTAGGAAGAAATCATTCAAATACTGCATTATAGGTAACAATAAATGTGTGAACATAATCACAGATTTGCTATTCTCTACTCTTCTTTGTTCTGGCTTGTGATATTAGTCAAATTCTGTCTATAATCATGACATAAAGCAAAAAGTACAATCAATGAAGAATGCTAGCTGCCACAATCTAGTAGAGAACACAGTTAAGAGCAAGTCATATGCATTACTTTTTCAGGAGACCATTCTAATCAGAGGGTTGTCTAAAGTCTAGCCTTTTTTATTTTTTGAAAAATATTTTTGTACCTGGTGAATTTTTCAACTATATCACCCTGAAGCATGACTTAAAAAGTAATTAAGTGATGACAATGCATTTGTTAACTGGGTTAAACTCAACATCCTGGCTCTAATGCCCACGACTCTCCCAAGTCCTGCGCACCAAACACTTCAGGCAAATGCAGTCAGCTGCCTAAGCCAGCAGCTGACAAAATTTACCATGAAGTAAGTTAGGTAGTTTGAAATTGAGGTTCTTACAAATAATATGAATTTTGGGTTCAACAACAAAGAAAAACAGAATTCATTTAACCCTCTGCTTGATGGGTAGGTAAGCTGTATTCCTTTTCTCTTTTTATTTTCTCTGCTATATGACTTTTTTGGTTACAATGGCAGTTAAGTTCTTATCAAAACCTTTCATCAGAGGTAGTTTAAAATGCATAACAAGTGCACAAAGGCACCCACTTCCCCTTTCTGAACAAAGTCACAGTTTGCGATATGATTTCTTTTTTGTTTGCATTTTGGTCTATATATTTGCTTTAAACTGATTTTCATAAAGTAAAATCTCAGTATTTAAGTATAAGTAAAGAAGCTTACATAGTAAACACTTAGAACCATCATTCTTTGATCCAGTAATCATCCAATAAAATATTTTTGGGCACATGCTCCCAAATTGTGTATACTTATGTACCTATAAATGCAATATATAGGCTACCATGCTAATATATAATGTTCTTTTCAAAACATTCAAAAACAAAAAAGCAAAAATTAGAAAAAAAAAGATTCTCTAATATTTTCTTCTGGCACTTCCCTTATATTTCACCTCCTGGATATGAACATCCCACTTTGGAGGCCTCTGCTTTAGTCAAAATATAACTTTAGTTTAGCTCTAAAGACTACTCAAAATAAAAAAGAAAAATTTTCTTTCAAAAAATGCTTATTTAAACAGTCTCAATTTAGAGGACCTTAATTAGTGCATCTGAGATATACGCACAGCATATAGGATTATTAAACATACAGATAAAGTATTAGTAAACAGAAAAATGAATTAAACTTTACTAGTTAGAGGCAAATCTTATAGTAGTTTATATTATTTTTGTCATAACTGTTGCTTCAAACATAATAGAAGAATGATCAACTTGAAACCTATTAAATATTATATACAAAGCAAATAACTCTCCAATAGTCTTTGAACAGGAATGCTGATCAGAGTATAAAAATTTAACTTAAACACACTTCAAGTAAAACTACTCCATTTTCAGAAACATGAATGAATAAAGCTAGCCAAAGTGCTACATAGGTAAGAACTGCAACTGATTCAGTTTCAATAGGTGTAGAAAAAGGATGACAATGCACTTAAAACTTGTGCTCACTGGAAAAACTAATATTGGGTTGACATGTTCAAAGCAAGAGGGAGAGTCAACGTAGTTCTTCGAATAAATAAAGTCTTGATATCATCTTAACCTGAAATTCTCCTGTAACTGAGAAGCAGCAGAATTTTAGCTTGACTGATCTAGGGCAGGGGTCAGCAAACCAGGGGCCAAGGATCTAATATGGCATTCACTTGTTTTTGCACAGTCTGCAACTGAAGAATAGTTTTTACTGTTTTTTAAAATTGAAGTACAGTCAGTTACAATATGTCAGTTTCTGGTGTACAGCACAATGTCCAGGGCATGCATATACATACATATATTTGTTTTGATAGTCTTAGTTTTCACATTTTAAAAATGGTTTTTAAAAATCAAACATGGAAGAACATTTTGTGATGTGAAAATTATACAAAATTCAAATTTCACTGTCATAAAGTTTTATTGTAACACAGTCATGTGAATTGGTTTCTGTGTTGTCTATGGCTATTTTCACTCAGTCATCAGAGTGCAAAGTTGCCACAGAGACCTGTGGCCCACAAAATCTAAAATTGTTATTATCTGTCCCTCTACAGGCTCCTTATACCCAGTATAGGTAATTGATCTTAATCCCTTCAATCCCACACTTCCTCTTTCTTATTCTAGTCATACACTGTGGGAGGGTTTCTTTTTTCCTTCTGTTTCTATAGCCACCTTTGCTCTCATTATGGTTACTTTCTCTTTATCTACAATTTTGGCTTTCAGATGATACAAACTCAGTCATTTTCTTACAGGCTTTCTCTGATACCAACTAACCTTCCTAACCTTATCTGCAACTACAATGTTCATGCTTTGCAAAGCTTGCAAAATAAAATGTATACCCATTTTTCTGCCAGTTTTTTGCCTTTTTTAAGAATGTACTTTCCACCTATTATGCTCATCACCAAAGTTCCACCTACCATCATAAAAATCCTACCAAATTTCAAGGTTCACCTCTCCTATAAGACACTGCAATCTTCCCAGTTGTAAAGACTGCTGTAATTCTCATTATCTCAATCTGGTATTAGATTTATTGATTTATTTATGTCACATAGATTTATTGTTTGTGCCTTATTATCAGTAAACTATATATATTTGGAGGCCAAATAGTGTTTGGTATATCATATTCATTCATACTCTAGCCGTCTTGCCCTGTCTCACACACACACAAAACCAACGTAAATTGCCTAGCTCATAGTTATTCAAAAGGTCAGACCCGTAACAGAGAAGCCTTCAGGTGGTGCAAAGACTTGAAATTAAATAACAAAGAATCAAAAAATAACACCACCATTCTCTTTTCGATATTTTTCAATTGTTATGATTACATCAAGAAGAAAACCTCAATTTGTGCTACTGTGGTTTTAACTCTACTAATCTTTGATAATCTCCCTTTTCAACAAAGAGAAAATAATTCTCAGGCTTAGAGCCTTCTGTAGGCAAGCATTTCTAGCTACAATTTAATAAAAATGCTTTGTTTTTTATTGCAATTTATTTTACAATTTACTTCTATTTATGGCATGAATAGTGGTTTTCAATGTAATGAAATAAGTATTTTCAGTAAGTAAACTTAGGTTAACAAAAATTAGGTGACTTAAAAATATGAAGCAATTATAGCAAAGGCTGTATGCATATATGACAGAAATTAATGGTATTACATAAAAATCAGAGAAATATTTGGTGGTAGCAAATAATAAAGCCAAATGACTTTAATCCATCAACTGTCCCGTTGTTAACTACCTACAAAACTAAAAGGAAATCATGTAAAAGACTAGATTTATGCTTCTGAGACAGTGGTTCTCAACAGGAAGAGGGGGTGACATTTGATAAAGTCTAGAGATACTCTTGTTGTCACAACTGGTGGGGGTAGGGGTGGTTGAGGGAGGGCTACTACTGGCATCTAGTGGCTGGAGGCCAGGGACACAGCTAAACATCCTACAATGCACAGAACTGCCCCCACAACAAAGAATTATCTGGCCTTGAATGTCCACAGTGCCAATGTTGAGAAACTGCTTTAAGAGAGAGAGCAAGCTCTACATGTAACCACCCTTTGCCCATCACTATAAATCATCCTCTGTCTAGCACTCTGTCCTTATTTGATCTCTGCCACTGATCTTCCACCCAAACCTTTCATTATTTTACACCACCCACACAACCACTGCCCTCCATTAGCAATTAGAATTTTTAAAATTGATTGCACTGAAGAGTCCCCGTTCTTTATATGCTAATACTATGCCATCAATATTTAGATCTAACTTCCTAATTAAACCACTGGAGTTATGAAGTTTTCAGCTGATCCTACATTATCAAATAGATTTTTTAAATAATTAAGGTAAAGATTAGTTTGAGTAAAACCTTGATTCTAACTGCTATTGATTTCATGTAGTTATTCTTCAGCCTGAATTATATAATTCATTGACTCAATTATATACTACATTTTGCAGAATAAACCCGACCTTGAATTTTTTTAATATTTTTATTAGTTATGTTAGCTTTCTTGAAAGGAAGTCTGAAGAGAACTACTTTTTCAGCTAACAACAACAAAAAATCATTAACATAAAATGAAACAACTAGTAGTTGAAACAGTTCATTTGGCTACCACTCAGTACTTTACTCTCAAATGTAATACTACCAACACATAATCCACACAGATATAACTGAGGGCAACGTGTTTACAAGAAAGGTCTTTGAAGCTATTTTGTGGTTAGTGTTTTCTTTCTCTTTCTCTTTTTTTTTTTTTTTTCAAGTTAAGTTCTTGAGAACAATTCAGAAACAGGTAGCACCTGTCTTTTTTTTGTTTTTCCAAATTAGGAGTAATTTTTACCCTTGTAACAGTATTTAAATATGGAAAAATAGTGTGTTCTTAAAGTAATGATCCTATCATAGTCTTCACTTGACTTTAAGGCTCTTTATAATGAAAGTATTTCCAAATTCAGCATTTACTATATGTTAACTTTAGTGGTTGGCGTAGCTTGGAGGCATTTCTTTTCTTTGAGTTCAAGTTGATTTAACTCCTAATTCTAACATGCCTGTGGTAAAACAATAGTGAAGGTGAAACTGAACCCCTTTCATTTCAGAGCCACAAAACACTCTACCAACAGAAAAGTAGCATTATATTCAACATCTACAAACTACAGAAGTGGCAGTTATCAACACTCCCACTGTGAACAAAGGAAACCAACACAGAATGAGATTAGGATCACAGTCACACAAATTTCAGGCAGAAGATACACAACTCATCAGATTTTCCTTTCTCTTAGGTCACTAGAATGGAGATCTTCACATCAGGACTGACAGAGACCAACTACATGTCCAACTGTGCTTGGCCCATCTTGTTATCATTCATTCATTCATTCTCTTTGAAATCAATTGTTGAATACTGAGCACTGTGCTAGGCAATGAGCACACAATACTGTACTGAACCAGCCAGATCCACAGATCCTGCCTTCCAGGAGCTTGTCATTAGTTTTCACGCAAACAGCCTGTGCATCCCCACCACTTGCAATCCCACCTTGCTCCTGAGTCAACTGCCAGAGAAAAAAATTAGGTGCACAGAGAACAAGAGAGGGACTGAACAGGTATATTTTAAATTCCTATTAGGATTAAAAAAACACACTATCCCTCAAAAAGCTTAAGATACCAAGTGCAGTGTGTGTGGCAGGAGATACGTAGCCAGTGGGGATACACTCGATAGGCTGGGGAGCCCTAAAGGACAGTGAGAGGGAAAGACCAAGACCCGAGAAGCACTGTCTAAGAACATCTCAAGGAGGGGCTCAAACAAACAGAAGGAAGGGTAAAAGGTAAACAGAGGATCTAATTCCTTCTCAACAGGAGCCCTGGGTAGAGCCCTTCTGTTTCTGTTAGAAAATGTACTTTGTTTCCTTGCAGGAAGCATTTGCTGGCCATTACCTAGGGCCAAAGTTACGGGTTACCAAGGAGAATACAGCCCTGCTCAGGCCTCTGGATTCCTCTTCTCCACGGTGAAAGTGCCCCTGGTCCAGTCTCCTCCTCCACTCAGCTAGTCCAAAGTACAGTGTACCCAGGAGGTCTCGTGGAGATACTAGAGTTTTCCCAAAAATGTTTGAAAAGGGAAACCCTATAATGCTGGAGGTAAAGATAGGAGAACTTTTCTCTACTGAGCTGTGCAGAGACACTACTCAGTATTACCAGGGGCATCTGTAGGGCATCTTTCAAAAGGACTCTGCCTCATACTTTAATCTGACATACACAGATTTATGGCCTAAAACAGCACCTTTCGAACTGAGTCACAACCTACTTGTGGGATGTGAAATCAAATGGGTCCAGCCAATATTTTATAATGAACTAGAATAAAACCAAACAGCACAGAATAGGAAATATTAGAGTACATTGTTGGTAATAAGAATAAACACTGTTTCATGGAACTTTTTTCCATTTTATACATACATATGACTCACTATCTAAGTCTACCTGGTTCCTGAGCAAGAATACACATAGCAAGGGAGCCTATATAATTTTGCTTAAATTGGGTTGCCATATGAGTGATTTTTTTAAAATTGTGAATCACATGGTGTGGTGGTATATTGAAAGAGTGGAATGGAAATTTAAAAAAAATATGATTCCAAAAAAATCAGTTTTTCATCTGAAAAAGAAAGTAGAAGTAAGAATTTTTAAACTTTTCTCAAAATATTTTAATTCTGTAACTTTCACACTCATTCTTTTGTCCTAATTATCTTTCATTTGGCTTCCCTGAACTTGTATGTGTGGGAATACATCTAGTTTTGTTATAAACATTCTTTCAGTCTCATACAATGGACAGAAACAAAAGGTGAGAAATAACTAAAGACAGGACATAGGTTTGGATGCACAGAGCCAAATCCTTACCACAAACAGCCCAGGCCAAATCCTGTCCCTCCGTGTGCCAAACCACTGGACAGAATCTGGACCAGAAGCAGGCTCCCTTCTCCCTTGGAACAGCCTTTAAAATGCCAGTTTCTCAAATCACTGGGCAAAGGACCAACAACCCTCTAGGATATGGAGCCCCAAATAGGATCATGGCCAATTCATCTTTTTAAGTAGAACTGAATTTGTTGGTGTATCATGATTTTTGTAAACTTTTAAACAAAGTTGATAAACAAAGCAGTACTTTCAAATGTGGGTTTTTGAAAAATAAATTAGTTTGCTTGAAATTCGTAGTCCCTCTCATATCTTTAAGTCCCTGCTTCTCTCTTACCCTTAAAAAAAAGGAAGCTATCATACCCACCCTGGTCTGAATGTCAGCACCATCCAGAGGCTTCAGGTGGTTATAGCCTTGGGAATTTCATCCCTTGAAATCCCCAAATACATCTAGGGTCATATGTCCAATCTTCTTGAATTCAGGAGCCACGAGTTTACCACAGAAAATTGTAATAGATTAATCTATTACTTAATCTACACTTAATCTGGAGAGGACTGTCTACACCCTGAAACTAACCACAATGGCACCACATAACACCAGGGGCATTGTACTTACATCTTAATGACAACTGTGTTACTGGTGAATTAAATGTTTTGGCTTTGGAGTCATCACTGGCAGGCAGATTCAGCCCAAGACTGGTGTGGGGAAGAAGATGACTTGTCACTCAGTCAAATCTACAATTATAATTCTGTTGCATTCTCTGGTTTTATAAATCCTTAGTAATTAAATCTGTAACATAGTTGCTTTATGTTTATTTTGTTAAAAAATAACTTTGATCATTAAGTGATAATATTTTTCAAAGTCTCAATCCAATGGAGTAATTAAGGATGCACCTCACCAATACTGCCATCTACAGAGAATTTACCTAATATACATGAACACTGAAAAAGAGAGCAGAAGTAATATTTTTAATCTTATCTCAAAATATTTTAAATCTGTGTTTTTCATGGCAATCAAACGACTAGATATCAGAGTGAGAGTCTTAGCAATATACAGCTGATTTATATTCATGCCCCCAAATTTACTGTAAAATCAAGCAAAAAGCTTTTAAAAAATATAATACTTCAAATTCCTTAGGTTTTTTTCCTATGAAGTCTACCATCCTGTATATGTATACAACTGGCAATTTATTTTTTTTCTACCCACTTTCCCATTCCTTAAATTAAAGGAAATTTCTTGAGCTTCCAGATGGTGACACTTAATCATAAAGATAATATATGCTGATGACAAGTCTGAGCCAATTAGAGGCATCTAAGGTAAATGTTACTCAGAAAGCAGTTAGATTTGGTGGTGGGACAGTCCCTATAGCACCATCAGGCACTTCCTCTACTAAGTGGCAGTTTCTAAAACTTACTAAGTAAATAATTTTAGGTAGATTATCACCTTATTGAGAAGTTCACATTGCTGCACTGCAGCTCATCATACAATTATGTACGCTTCAAACCTTAAAGTAGGAGACATTTCATTTTCAGCTGACTAGGGAATGCATACACAGCAGATCTTCAGATAAACACAGAAAAACTTGATCAAAACAGGATGTTTATGTATACGTTATTCAATGCTCAAATATTTTGAAACATTTTAAAACAATAACAACTCCTAAATTTTCATTCAGAAGTTTTGCCTTTCTTATACACACTTCTGCCATTAACAGTGGTGGAAATCTGGAAGAGAAGGGTGGCCCTTACAGAGTCCCACAAGTATCCACATCCAGAATCCCACACTGCAGTCTCCAGTGCCATAAAATAGAAAATGGCTGTTAGCTAAACTCTTTACAGCAAAAAGAAAATGGAAAATAAAATTGCCAAAAAAAAAAAAATTAGGTACAGAAGCTTCAACTTGTTAACAGTTAAAATTACACCTTTAGATTCCCTATAATAAAGGGCCTGGTTCTAAAATGAGTGTTGAAAAGAAGTCTCCTTATCTAGGGGTAAAAGAAAGGAAAGAAAGAAGAAAGAAGGAAGGGAAAGAAAATAATTTTCAATGGATAAAAACATGAGAACATATGGCATCATTCACATCGCCAAACCACTACCTGTTTGGATCTTCAGAGGAGGGATGTGGGATATTCCTGTAACCCCAGGGAGAAGGCTTTCTGCATACATAATTTAAATAAATCACTCCAACGCATGAAAGAAGAGCAGCGGAACTCTTCTCACTAATTACCGCTGCCTGGACTCCATGTGTTGCTTCTTCTTTAAAGCCACACTAGTTCATTATTCTGCCTTCAACTCTCTTAAATGATTCATTCCCCCTTCACTCCTGAGCAGACTCTGCAGGGAAGCTAATGTTTAAGTTTAATTTCTAGTGCCACTTGCTTTGGAGAGCTTGATGAGGGGAAGAAGGAAGAATCTAATTTAATAATTCTGTCATGATTTGGAGAGGCACCCTCCGCCCCTCACCCCAAAAAATAACTAGACAAACAAGACCCTCTGGCAAGCTATAATCGTGAGCAAAGACACCAATTGGGGAAGCAGGGCCCACGTGCGGTGGGAGCTGTCATCCAAGGGAAGTGGCAGCCGGCGAGGAGGAGGGTGAGTGGGAGAGTCAGACTGCTGCTCGCAGCTGCACCGGCCTGGGCGCTCCCGGAGAGAGCCGGCTTTCACTTGAATGATGCTGAACTCTCTCCCAGACACTAGGCGGGTAGAAACCGAAGGACAGGGAGCTGTCGCTTCGAGAGGGACAGCCCCCGGTGCTCGCCACGGGCTTCCCCAGAAGCCCGAGCCCGCGCGCAGGGCACCCGGCTCCACTAGGTCCAGGGTGCCTTCCGCGCGCCCCAGCTCACCGCCCTCCGCCTTACCGTCCCAGCTCCGACTCCACCTCGAAGAAATCGTTCAAAGCATCCCTGTTGGAACCGTCGATCCAGTAATCCGGGATGAGGCTCCCGGCCCCCGGGGCCACACTGGCGGTGACCGAAGAGCAGGACGAGGCTGAGCACGAGGGCACCGTGACTTTGAGCATCTTCGCGGCGGGACTCCGGAAGCTGCCGCCGCTGTCGCCTCTGTTGCCGAAGCAAGCAGCCCCGCCGCCCGCCGCCGCCTGCAAACGCAGGAGCAAGAGGTGGCGTCCTTCACACACACGCACACACCCACCGCCGCCGCCTCCCCCGCCCGGCGCCCTCAGCCGCGCTTGGGCTGCAGCTCCTTTTCTACACAATTCGGAGAGAGAGTGGGCGGAGAAGGGGGCAAGGAACTGGCAAAGGGTGTGGAGGGAGAACCCGAGTCGCCGTCAGCCGAGAGAGAAGAGGCGGAGGCACTGCAAAAGAGAGAGGTTCCCTCCCCCTTCGCTCCTTCCCTTCCCACCTCCCCTCCTCCCTCCGCCGAGCTTTCCAACCCCCTCCCTTTTTCCCTCACCCTCCCTGGCAGTGGCTGCGGCGGTGTCGGCTAGGGCGGCTCCGGATGCAGGAGCTTGAGAAGGCACAAGGACCAGGACATCATCCCACGGGCCCTCCCCGGGGAGCCAGGAGCCTGGAAGGGACCACGCGCATTGGGACACCCCGGGAGTGGCGGGCGCCCAGCGCGCTCTGGGAGCACATGGGTCTGGGTGGCAAGCAGGATGGTGAGAAAGAGACCTGGCTGTTGGCGCAACTCATTTCTCCTTGATCTTGTCTCGCTGGTGAGCCCCTCCCACCTAACACCAGCTAACCAGCTATTTCTTGTTCCTCCCTCTGTCAAAGGTTATACTGACAGCTGGGAAGGGTGTCCTATGGTCGCAGATCCCCCAGGGATCCTGTGCCAGGAGCTAGTGAAAGCTGGAGGAAAGGGAAGCGCCTGGATCCACGCTGACCTGACTCACCTTTGAATGAAGTCTTCAGTTGGAATAGATGCTGATGGCTGGCACTGCCTCCTTTGACTGTTGGAGCACCTGAAAGGGCAGATATTTGCTATGTCTAGTTGACTCCCAGTTTCTGAAGACTAGCAAAAGAAGTGGCCCCGAAGGGCCCTGTGGAAGCCAACTAGTCTGGCCCTCGGCCTTAAGGCGGGACTTGTCATCATTCATGACAGAGTAGATTGCTACATTTAAAGCTCTTTCCTCTTTCCAAGAGATGTGTTCCATCACAAGCATTCTAATGGCTGTCCATCAACCTTCAGGCTACCCTTCTAAGTACTGGTTAAATCTATATCATCTATATTTCTACCCTTGAACATTTTTCTTTTTAGATTTCAGCAGAGATGAACAATAATTAGTCATTATGTTCTGTAATAAATATTTGTATATTATATAAAGACATAATATCAGATCTCATTTCTCGCTAACTCTAAGCCCTTTATTTAATCTTACTTCACAGGTGTTACTCTTAGTCCTTTTTTTGGTCTGACTTTCCTGAAACATGCACTAAACTCTTCTCAGTGTGTCTCAATTCCTGATTATACCACTAAACACAGTCCAGTAGTCTCTTCTATTATTGATTAATTTCTTACTCTTAATCAATATAGCTTTTGTGCTATATTGGTGAACTACCAAAAAACAAAAACAAAACACCAAAAATCTAACCAATTAATGATAGGAATGTGACCCTTAGTTGATTGGGAGTGAAAAATAAATACAAAAACTATCCGTCACAGGTAATTTTATGAAGATGAGCATATGCTCAGTTTACAAATGGCCTAAAGAATAGCAAGTATATGCAGATTCTTACAAATTCAATTAAATACTGAATCATATAGTAAAAGACTGAAAATGCTCACATGGCTTGTTACTTTTCAGAGAATGAATTCACTAATCTTCATGTTAGAAAACAAATTCATAAGCAAATCAAGCTGATAAAGCTCTTGAAACTAGATTCTAGTTCTTACTAAATAAGTTTCCCTTGCCTTGCACTGACTGGCAGAGGGATGGGCGTGAAGTAGTGGCGAGGCCATTTTTATTCACACCTCTTTGAGGCAAGTCCTTAAGTGGCAGCACTGCATGTGGATACTTGTCTGTTGTGAGCAATTCTTTTATAACATAAGCCCAAAGCAAGCATATTACCTTGAAAGAGATCATAAGCTTTTTTCTCCTTCTATTTTAGAGAACAATAGCTAAGAAATACCATTTCATGGTACAGAGGTGATAGTAGAATTGATATTCAAATTCAACATTAGTTGGGTCATTTGACACTTAGGCTTTTCACAACAAACTTTTGTAAAAAGTGCTATTAGCTGAAGTTTGAAAAGAGGGTAAATGCAGTTTTTGTTCATTTAAAAATTCAAGACGAATAAACATTATTTTAAAACAGATGAAACAGGAATAGAATACATGCGATTTATTATCACTCTGTATGAAATATTTAATATGACCAGAAAAGGAACAAGGGCATATATATCCACAAAAAGAAAGGGAGAAATGATATCAACTAAAACTTGGAATCTCAGAACAGATGAACAAATAGTAACTCATGTAAAAGACTGAATAGACTTGAAACCCTGATTTGCAATGGGAGGAGCCAAAATGAAGAAATATAATTCTTACCACAGAATTTCAGAAGTACTCAAGGATTAGAGCATCAGGTCTTTCTAAGAGTGGAGTGGAGAAAAAGACATTGGTTCAATGTTTTTTTATATGAAGCTCTTAGGCCTCCATGTTTCTTCTTCTATCATTCATAGTCAAAAAACACACCCCCCCAAACCCCTGGAAAAGAGAGCGGATTTAATCTTTGGAAATGTTGAACAATAATGAATTATGTCTTACCACAAGGTACAGCTTTGACTGTATTGAAAACAGAGGGATTCACACAGCTCTACAGAATAAATGGTGAGATTTCCAGGTCCAATAGGCAGCCAGAATGCTGAAAAATAGGCTTGTATCTATCACATTCCCAGCTATTCAGAAATTAGAGGATTTCTCAAACAGAAAACTAAACAACCCAAGGGGAAGGGGACCCGTGAATACTGACAGGTTACCCCCTCAACAAAGTATCTTGATTTCTGGCATCTTACAGTGAAGCCCATCATTGAACAAGATTGGGGTCCCAAGGCTACTAACGAGCTATTTTGTCTCTCATGCAAACATAAATGGACAAGGTTCCATTCTGGTATGGTAGAGGCGCTGGTATGACTGATCTTTCTGCATATGACAATTATAATTTCTGAATTAAGTGTAAAAATAGTTATTTAAATGTGCAGAAAGAACCACCAAAATCAGAAAACTGGAAATGATGTAATTTATGAAAGAAAGGAACTTTCCTGAATAAGATGCACATTTATTCAGCTCTTCCTCTGAAGGCTCTGCAGGCAGCACAACACTTAGTAGCTTGAGGTATCAGAAAACAGAACTTAGGGCTGGCAGAGAGGCTAAAAATTGAGGAGAGAATTCCAAAAAAGAAGGGACCACACATCAGGGGAATCCAAAAATCTACATATAAACTATGCTCAAATACCAGGTTAATCTCTGAACTAAGCATATGTGTGGGAGATTCGAAGGAACCCAGCAAAAAGCACAAAACAATAAGTGTGAAGGTTGAAAAAGCTGAGAAATTTTAGCTGTTTTTCACCACAGGAGAGACAGAGTTTGGAATATAAGTCCCACCAAATTTAACTGTGGGTTAGAAGAAAAGAAATCTCTTTAAGAAAAAGCTAATAGAATCTAGAATCTCTGCAAGGAACCACTGATAATCCACAGAGTACCAAAAAAAAAAAAAAAAAAAAAAAAAAAAAAGACTAGCTATACTAGATATGTGAAGTGGCAGAAAACTGTGAGCCATAGTCAAAAGAAAAATTGATCAATAGAAACCAACCCCAAGATGATTCATAGGCTGATATTCATAAACAAATCATTTAATACTATATACATATTCATATAATTAAAGGAAAAGAGAGTCATAATTAGTGTATAGTTGGGTAGTCGTATCAGAGAAATGAAAACTATTCAAAAGAAACTATGGGAAATTTAAAAACTGAACAAGCAAACTATCTGAACTTTGGCAAAAAAAATTATTCAAAGGGCTTACAGAAGTTTACAGACTGCAGAAGAAATGGTAGGTGGACTTGAAAGCAGAATACAGTATCCAATCTCCAAGATGATTTTTCACTTCCTAGTATTCACACCCTTCTGAGTTTACATACAACACTAAATTAGGATTGACCTATATGACAAACAGAATATGGTAGAAGTTAAGAGGTGTGATTTCCAACATCATAAAAGCATTGCAGATTCTTCCTTGATCTCTTGTATTGCTCATTCTGAGGGAGGCCATGGCATGAGGATACTCAAGAAGCCCCATGGAGATGGTGATGGGGAGAACCAACTTGCTAGCCATGTGAGTGAACTGTAATTGAAGTAATTGCCTCAACCCCAATCAAGCCTTCAAATGACTGAATCTCCAGCCAACATCTGATTGCAACTTCATGAGAGACCTCAGCTGAAACTACCCAATAATTCAGAATTTCAGATGATTCAGAATTCTGAATTCATAGAAACTGTGAGAGCTAGTATCAGTATTAGGACAATATCAAGATACTCTGCATGTAGCTGAAGTCCTAGGAGGAAGGGAGAAAGGATTCAGATAGAAAATTTATTTGAAAAAATAATTTCCTCAAATTGGGTAAACAACATCAACTTACAGATTCAAGAATCTCAGAAACCCAAAGAGAATAAATAGAAATGAAACCACACGCAGGTCCATCTAAGTCAAATGATTGAAAAGAACAGATTAAAAAAAAAGTTTTTTTGAAAGCACACCCTTCCAAGAGCAAGAGAGACAAATAAAGAGCAAGAGAGAGAAACATTATACATTAAGGAAAGCAATACAAATGACAGATAATTCATCATCAAAAATAATGTAGGCCAAAAGACAATGGAATGGAATTATAAGTCTTAACCATTGGAAAAAAAAAAAACAAACCCAAACCCTATAGATACAGAATTCCATACTAAAGGAATATTTTTAGGTTGAAGGGAAATAAACAAGAGGGAAACTCAGACATACAGAAAGGAATGAAGATAGCAGAAATGGGATATATGTGTAAAGAGAAAAAGACTACATTTCCTATTCTTTTATTTAGAAGATAATCCATGATTTACAACAAAATTTGTAACACTGAATTTTGTGGTTTATGATCTATGTAGAGGTAAAATATGATACAAAATACTACATATAATTCCTTCTAAATAATATTCAAAGAAAGGTAAAATTAAGTGACAGAATGCATATTAGTGGTTCTCAGGGGCCAAATTAGGGTAGAGGACTGACTGAACAAGGGTTTGAGAGGATTTGGGTGGTGATAGAAAGTCCTACCTCATGATTTGGATAGTTACTACATGATGTTAGGCATTTGTCAAAACTCTTTAATTATACTCTTAAAATGAATACATTTTATCATATGAAAATTGTATCCCAATAAAGCCAATTAAAAACTGTAATAATAGCATCAGCAATTCTTTAGCTTAGGTAAAATCAAAAGTCCATAAATATTGAAAAGCAGGAAGTTAAACTGTTGCCATTTATAAATGCTTAATTTTTACATAGAAAATGCTAGGATTTATTTAGACTTCTAAAATTAATAAATGAATTTGGCAAGGTTACAGGGTACAAGGTCAAAACAAAATAACTGATTGTACTTCCACATACTAGCATGAAATAATTGGAAAATGCAGTACAAATATTTTATTTACAATAGAATAAAAAAGGATAAAATACTTGGAATAAATTCAACAGAAGAGATTCAAATCTTTTACAGTGAAAATTACCAAATATTGCTAAGAGAAATTAATTAAGATACAAATAAATGGAAAGATATACCATGTCCATTCACTGGAAAACAGTATTATTAACAAATCAATTTTCCTCTAATTGAGATGTAGGCTAAGTATTAGTAGGCTTTGTTTGGAGAAATTTTAAATTTTACTCCAAAATGTGTAAAAAAATACAAAATACCTGGAGTATAAAATCAATCCTGAAAAAGAACAAAGTTGGAGTTCTCATTCTATCTGATTTCAACACTTACAATAAAGCTACAGAAATAAAGACAGTGTGATACTGGTGTAAGGAAAGAAAGAATCAACAGAAAAGAACAGAGTTTAGAAGTAAAACCATATACATTTGGTTAATTAATTTTTGAAAAAGTTGTCAAAGCAATTAAATGGGCAAAGGAATGTCTTTTCAATAAATGGTAGGAAAACAATTGGATAAACATATAGGGAAAAATGAACCTCAATATTTTCCTTGTACAACAAACAAAAATTAACTTGAGATAGATCATAAATCTAGGCATATAAGCTAAAATTATAGCAGCACTTTTAAAAGAAAACATTGAAAAATATCTTCATGAGCTTATAGTAGATAAAAATAACTTAGGGCATAGCAAGCTTTAAACATTAAAAAATTAAAAACTGAAATTTATCAAATTTTAAAACTTAAGTACAGCAAGAGACACAAGAAAGTATAAACACAAAAAACTGGGAGTAAATATTTTCAATACAACTATCTGACAAAGAATATGTATCTAGAGAATATAAAGAATTCTTAGAAGTCAATTAAAAAAGACAAAAAAATTAGAAGATTTCTGGCTTCTGCTCAAGACGTAGAGAGATGCAAAAAACATTGTTCTAACCCTTTAAATGCAACAACAAAAAGCCAAAATGCAAGGTCAAGATTTTCCTGAACCCTTCAGAGAACTGAGGTCACAGGACAACCAAGTGGTCTAAAATCTAAGGAGAGACAGGTGTCCACAAGGAAAGATGGCAGTTGCTTACCTGCAGCAAACACAGCCACACACCAGTAAGAATTTGCTATAACCAACTCAACAAATTGGGAGATGTTACATGTGGGCTCACAAAAGAATGTGAAACTGCTGGGAGCCACACATATAGAGGGAGTTCACACCTCTTTGCACGCTTTTCTCCACAAACTACTGATCACACAATAAAAGATGATTTAGAGTCCTGAAAAAGCGTTACTGGTAGTGCAGACCTGGAGGAGGAGAACAATAGCTAGCTACTGTGTCTACAAAAAAGAGTGCCTACTGCAATAAACCCACAGCAGATGAAGAAAGGGAAGAGGAAAAATCCCTCTACCCTAAAGAGAGAGGCAAGAATATGTCCTGAAAGCAGAACTACAAATAGTGGAAAGGCAAGAGCTCTAAGAAGATAACATCCCAAACACCCAGGGACACACAGCCTACCTAAGACTAAAGTTTAATCAGAACAACAGAGAATGTCCCCTCTGTCCCCCATCCCCAAGCTAATAAGCATCAAATAACAAGTAACACTGGAATACTGATAGTAGAGTTGCAAAAGCATGGAGACAGACCTTCTTCATATGGCATAGGGCAAATGGAAGACTGAAAGCTGCAGGTAGTGCAAAAAGAAAAATGCTGAGGAAAACTAGCCTCCACCCCCCAAAAAGAAGACATTGGTAGAGTAACAGGAAGCATACTGTGCAGTGAGAATAAGCACAGCATGAATAAACTGCAAATTCAACCAAACTCCTCACTAGATTAACTCAAACTCCCACACTAAATGCCTACTAGAAGGGAAGGCATGCCTACTTATAGGCATACAATCTATTTACCTGCTTCCACTGTCCAACACAAGATGCACGGCTTTCAACACAAAATTATGGGGCAAGAAATAAACAACATACCCCTAGAAAACAAAGCTATAAACTGTACCAGACTCAGATATGATGGGGATGTTAGAATTATCTGTGAGAGGTATAAAAATAACAATGATTATTATGTTAAAAACTAATGGAAAAAGCAAAAACATATAAAATCAGTTGGAAATTTCAGCAAAGAGATGACCACTAAGAGAAAGAATCAGATGGAATTTCAAGAAGCAGAAAACCTACAGTAACATATATTTAGAAAGTTTTCAACACACACATCAGTAGTTATATCAATAGTATATCAGAACCCAGGAAAGAACCAGGGAACTAGGAGATATATTAACAGAAATCACCCAAACTGAAACACAGAAAACAACATCCAAGAACTGTGGATCAATCTTAAACAGTCTAACATGTGCCTAAATGGAATTCCATAGGAGAAGAGAGAAAGAACAGGGAAAAAATTGAAGAAATAATAACTAAGAATTTTCCAAAATTATTAACAAACATGAAACTACAGTTCCAAGAAACTTAGTAAAAAGCAAAGATAAAAATCAAATATTATATACATATATATGTATGTATATTGCAGATATGTGTGTATATATGCATAATAACTATACTACAAATGCATATTATATTCAATCTGCTGAAAAAATACAAGTGGGAAATTTGGAGGTAATCAGAGAAAAAGACACATTATATACAGAGAAAAAATGACAAGAATTACAGTAAACTTCTTGTCAGAAAAGAAAGATGACAGGGCAGTGATGTCGTTTTTTTTCCTGTGATTTCTATAATGGTATGTTTTCTAAACAGTTTTACTGAAGTATAATTGACATAATTAAACTGCAAATATTTAAAATGTACAATTTTTTCGGTTTTTATATATGTACATACCTGCCAAACCACCACCACAATTAAGATAGTGAACATGTCCATCACCTCCAACCTTGTGCCCCTTTGTAATCTCGCCTTCCTGTCTCTCCCTGGCCGTATCTCAACCCACTGATCTGCTTGCTCACACTGTAAATAAGTATGAATTTTCTATGGTTTTATATAAATGGAATTATAGCATGTGTTATTCTAAAAATCCAGCTTAATTTTTAAAAATTTTATGTATCTTTTTTCTTTTTTAGTTTTTTTTAGGGGGGTAATTAAGTTTATTCATTTATTCTTAGAGGAGGTACTGGGGACTGAACCAAGGACCTTGTGCATGCTAAGCATTTGCTCTACCACTTGATCTATACCCTCCCCAGTCCAGCTTAATTTTTTTAGGAAACTAATAAACAGATGTGTTTCTTAAACTTACATTGTGTTGAAAAGCTTAGTATTTTACCTTGATTATTTCAATTTTCAGTTTTCACTTTTCAGAGGACAGCCAAGGTCTTGAGTTTCCTAAATTATCAACTAAATTTCCCAGATTTACAAATAATAGCAAAGTTCTTTTCTTTAGTTAGATGATCCATTTTCTCTTGACTTGTTCATCTTTCTTAACATTTTCTGGCTTTGAAATGCAGTGATCTTAGCATCCATCTCAAGAAATTAGGGAAAAAAATTAATTATATGCAAAAAAGAAGACAAACTAAAAAGATAAATGGGGAAATCAATACAATAGAAAATATATATACCATTGAGATACTCAGAAAGCTCAAAGTTAATTCTTTAAAAGGATCAATGAGGCCACCCTTTTGCTCCCTCTTCTTTGGAGACTGCCAGTACTCTATCTATGGAGTGTGTACCTACTTTTATTCTAACCTGAGCACCCATCCCCCATACCTCCTGGCCTTTCTCTTACCTTCTGAAACAGCCTACACTCTATGCAGCATGTATCTTTCTAAATAAATCTACCTTTACTCAAAAAAATTAAAAAATAAGAAAATAAAAGGATCAATGAAATTGATGAAATCCTGATTGGACGATCATAGAAAGAGAAGAGACACAGTAACCAATATCAGGATTAAAGCTGAGAAAATTAGCACAAATTTGATATGTATTTAAAATTCATAAGACAGTATAAAAATTGAATAAAAATGAATGAATTCCTGAAAAAAACACCACTTAGCAAAATGACACAATAAGAAACAGAAAACCTGGATGGCTCTATACCTATTAAAGTAATTGAATCCCTAATTGAAAACCCTCATACCCACCCCCACCACACACACACACACACACACACACACACACACACACACACACACACACAAAACTCCAGACTTAGACGGCTTCACTGGTAAATTCTACATTTTAAGAAAAGAAGAACACCAATCTTATACAAACTAGTCCAGAAAATTAAAAAAAGAGAGAGAGAACAATTCTTAACTTGCCTCTTGAGGCCAGTATAAGCTGGTTTATAACAAAGACATTACAAGGAAATAATTTTTAGGCCAATATTACTCAGGAATTAATTTTTTAACTAAGCAATATATAAAAAGTATACTATATCATGACCTAGTTGGGTTTTTCCTAGGAATTCAAGATTAGTTTAACATTCTAAAATAAACCATATACTTTACCCATATTAGCGGACAGAGGAAGAAAAGTCATATAGCCATCCCAACAGATGGAGAAAAAACAATAAAAGTCCATTAACTATAAAAACCAAAAAGACACTTAACAAACAAGTTAGGATATGCAGCATAAATCACTTAATAGTGGAATGCTTAGAAATTTCCTTCAGAGATCAGAAATGATGAAAGCATCTCTCTACCACCACTCTTACTTTTTATTCAGTATTGTGCAGGAGGTCTTAACCAACGTAATAAGGCAAGATTTTAAAAATTAAAATTAATAAGCATGGAAAAGAAAAAAAGGATCTATCATTATTTACAGATGACACAACTGTTTATGTTAAAAATCCAAAAGAATCTAAAAATGAAATCTTAGAATTAATGAGTTTACAGTTGCTGAATGCAAAATCATTGTGCCAAATACAGTGTAAAAATTGCATTTCTATATACTGGCAACAGATAACTAGAGAAGAAAAACAAATTAAACTTTACCACTCAGCAATAAAAAGGATAAACTAGTAATATACAAAGAAATATGGATGAATCTCAAAAATATTCAGCCGAATGAAAGAAGTCAGACTCAAAAGAGCACAAAAGAGAATAATTATGTTTACTTGAAATTCTGGAAGAAAAAAAGTGAAGGTAAATGATCCACATCTAGATATATCTTGGTGCTATTTAAGAACACCGAATTTTCTGGAAAGAAGAACCAGGTTACCTAGAAAGAAACAATAGACAGAATTTCATCACATTTTTCATTGCTAATACAGGATGCTGGAAGACAACGAAGCAACTACTTCAAAGTGCAAAGAAAAAACTGATTTTTAACCTATATGTCATGCCCAAGCAACCAGCATTTCAAGTAAATCAAAATAACAGACATTTTCAAATATTTCAAAATTTTCAAATATTAAGGGACTAAGAAAGTACCTCTCTCATTTGCTCAGGAAT
The DNA here is from genome assembly GCF_009834535.1 of Camelus ferus. Taxonomy (NCBI): domain Eukaryota; kingdom Metazoa; phylum Chordata; class Mammalia; order Artiodactyla; family Camelidae; genus Camelus; species Camelus ferus. The sequence goes on along the minus strand of NC_045698.1, from coordinate 76,230,793 downwards.
AATCACTATAGGGTTAACTGCAATAAAATCTTTAATATGTGCAAAAGAGTGAGTGACGCAGAATACAACAAAGAGTGCTAGATAAGGGAAAAAACTAAAGTTTTAAAAATTATTAGTACACAATATAATAATTTAATTTATATATTATTCTAGAAAGGCAGCAAAGGAAAGAGGCTAGGATCAGAAAACACATAAAAGTAGATTACAAATCCCATCCTTTCCAGGCAAAGAAGAGATGTTCTGATTAAATACAGACATTGATAGAATGTTACAAAGTTAAATATATATTCAAAAATATAAGGATAAAAAGAACAGAAAGCATTTATAGCTTTCAAACAAGGTGGGGAGAAGAAGCAGGACAAAGAAAATTTGACAGGCATAAGACAGAGGAGTAAAAAAGAAACAAAACGACATTACAAAATGCTTTAAATGGCAACTATAGCGGATGCCATGTTGCACTGTCAAGGATGCCTCACGTGAGCCCCCTCTCTAGGGGCAGCTTGCATCCAGTTACTCATCCCAGACTTCTTGCCTTAATTCAGGACAACTCTAAAGGTCTATTCCATCCCAGAATGCCTGTGGGATTAGCTGAGACCTCTGGGACAAATGTATCACAGTTCAATCTCTCCTTCTGCCCAATCCTTCCCTTACTCCCTCACAGACATTGCTCCTGATTGCTCCCCAATAAACCTTGTACATGCACCACTCTATCTTCTCTATCTCAACAAATGTTACTAAGGGGAACTGATTTCAGACAGCTGGTGCCAAGTAGTCCAAATTAGAAGACTTTAAGGAATTTTGGAGCCGAATCACTCATCAGCCGGCAAACAATGAAGATCCCATTATTGGTAGTGAATGGAATAGGGTAGGTCCTAGGGTAACTGTGGCAACATATTACAATTACAAATTGTTTCATAACAAGTAATTCCAAAGCTTAGGGGTTTAAAATAACTACTTCATTATTTCTCATGATTCTGCATGCTCAGTTGGGCAGTTCTTCAGTTTCAAAGAAGTCAACTGATGTTGCAAGCATCTAGGAACATAATTGGGCTCATTCACGTGGACTGATGCTAGCTTCAGCTGCAAGATCACCTACAACTGCTGACCAGAGTGCCTACAAGTGGACTTTTCACAGCATCGCAGCTGGATTCCAAAAGGGAACATTCTAAGAACAAGCGTTCCAAAAGAGAGGACCTGGAAATTGCTAGTTCAATTAAAAGCTAAGCCAAGAAGGCAGAAGACCTAAACAAGCAATTATCCAATGAAGACCTACAAATGGACAATAGGCACATGAAAAAATGCTCAAAATTGCTAATTACCAGAGAAATGCACATCAAAACTACAATGAGGTATCACCTCACTACAGTCAGAATGGCCATCATTTGATTTTTTTTTTTTTTGCAGGGGGAGGTAGTTTTATTTATTTATTTAGTTTTTTGATGGAGGTACTAGGGATTGAACCCAGGACCTCATCCATGCTAAGCATGCAGTCTGCCACTTGAGCTATACCCTCCCCCTAGAATGGCCATCATTTGAAAGTCCAGAAATGATAAATGCTGGAAAGGGTGTGAAGAAAAGGGAACCCTCCTACACTTTTGGTGAGAATGTAGTTTGGTGCAGCCATTATGGAAAACAGTATGGAGATTCCTCAAAAAACTAAAAATAGACTTACCATATGATCCAGCAATCCCACTCCTGGGCATATATCTGGAGAAAACTTCTACTTTGAAAAGATGCATGCACCCCAATATTCATAGCAGCACAATTTACAATAGCCAAGACATGTAAGCAATGTAAATGTCTACTGACAACTGAATGAATAAAGAAGCTGTGGTATATTTATACAATGGAATACTACTCAGCCATAAAGAAGAATAAATAATGCCATTTGCAGCAACATGGATGCACCTGGAGATCATCATTCTAAGTGACGTAAGCCAGAAAGAGTAAGAACAATACCATATGATATCACTCATATGTGGAATCTAAAGAAAGAAAAAAGAAGGCACTAATGAACTTATCTACAAAACAGAAACAGACTCATAGACATAGTAAACAATCTTATGGTTACTGAGGGAAAAGAGGGTATAGAGGGATAAATTGGGAGTTTGAGATTTGCAAATATTAACTACTGTATATAAAATTAGATAAACTACAAGTTTATTCTGTATAGCACAGGGAACTATATTCGATATCTTCTAGTAACCTATAATGAAAAAGAATATGAAAATAAATATATGTATATATATGTATGACTGAAACATTATGCTGTACGCCAGAAATTGACACAATGTAAACTGACTATACTTCAATAAAAAAGTATGTGGAAAAAAGAAAAAAGGTAGGCCAAGAGCATCACTTATACTATATTCTATCCATCAAAGCAATCACAAGCTTTGGCCAGATCCAAAAAGAGAGAAAACAGAATGTATGACACTTACATGTAGGGTGTGGTAAAATTGGGACCATCTTAGGAAACTAGCTACTGCACAGTGTAATTGTTAAATTTTCACTAGTGGCGAACTGAAGTGGGATCATGGTAGAAGGAAAAGCAATGATGGGTACAATGTCTCAAATCTTTGAAAGGTTTGGGGAGAGTCAATTATAAGAACAATGAAATCAGATGGATTGTGTTGAGTGCAACCAGGTACTGGAAAAAGGAAAGGCTAAGACTGATTAATCACCAGTTTAAAGGCAAAGTGGAAAAGCTAGAGGGCCTCCTTGGTAGCTTTTGAAGAATTCTTGCCTCCTGCAGCAGAAACAGCTGTGAATCAGGTACAGGACTTGATTATAAAGATAGCGCGTTGCATAAAAAGGTGAATTCTCAATCCTGGGAAGTCTGCTATACCAAGAAAAGAGCCTTTATCAGAAAGAATGGGACCCAAGTTTAGGGATGGAACTATCTTGGTTGATGTACTGGAGAAACTTGAAACCCCAGATTTCTCTGAACCAGTCGGGCCTGTAGAAGTGGCCCACCTCTCTCTAATAAAGGCTGTTATACTTCCATTGCTTAGAGATGATACTGAGGCCTCTGTCTTGCAAGACAATATGCAACCCACTCAGCAATGACTCCCCACCAACCCTCTGAGTCTGTAGGCCAATAATTAGGGTCAAGTCACAATATAATATAACATACCAAGCAAGTGCTGGGCCTGCTATGGAAGGAAGGGAACTATACTCTGAAAGAGCTGCAGGATCTAGCCAACATACACAGGCATGAATTTGGATTCTGATGTTCCTGAAAGTCAGAACATAAACTGCATAAGAGAGATTTTATGGGCATGGGAACTGCTGTGTTGATGCTGGATTTAAGCCCTCAAACAAAAATCTGTGTGAATGCATCATAAAGGAAATCTCCATTATTCAAAAATAGAAATCCTACAGTGCAAATTTTCTTACTAAATTGCAGTAAAATTAGAAACAAACCTCAAATAATACCACGTCATTCACTTGGAAATTTTAACATACCCTTCAGATAAAATTAAAATTGAAATTATAAATTAATATTTATACCCTTTATAATGAAAGCACTAATTTTAATAATCTGTGGAATGTAGTCAAAATGGTACTCACAGAAATATTCATAATTTTAAATGTATGTATTAGTAAACAACAAAGATTGAAAATAAATGAGTTAAGACTATGTAACTGGCATGCTGAACAATCAAAAATTGATAGGAGGCAAACATAATGCAAATTCATTTATCTTTCACTACCTTTTTAACTCCATTCTATAGTCTCATTCTTTCCCTCCTCACCCACACCCACACTTTTAGCTTAGGATCCCTCAGAGTTGGAGTTGGGCACAGTCAGAGATGGGATAAGGGGGTGAGGGGTAAGAAGAGTCTAACTTGATGGGGAGACGGGGTTTGTAACCAGGTGACAGTACTCTCTGTGCTTGCTGAATCTTCACTGCTGACTTCGTGGGGGTATGTTTGTGGGCTTTCTAGAGATTTCTTCGCTAGAAACATCAATTATAGCTCCTTTGATGTTGGCAGAGCTGTGCATGGCCTGGCCACTTAAGATTTTGCCTTTGGGTTCAGTATCTAAGAGTTACCTCTTTTCGGTCCATTCAAAGCCACATGGCTCCACTTTTTATGAGTCATATCTGATTTATGGAAACGTACGCCTCTGCTCAGCAGTTAGTGGAGAAGACACCTCTCTTTGCTCTTCCCGAGGCAGACAGCTCAGGCCACATACTTTCTGTCTTTCATTTTCTAAAGTGCAGACCACAAACCATACCTCTGCCCCATAAAACACTAGGGGCAAAAAAAGGAAGGCAAGGATATTAAATTATACAAGAGGGATTCTTAACGTCCTTCTAACTTGTCTAGAGGTCAGGGGGAACATCCCCGTATCCACTCACCACACACACTAAGTGGGGGCAGCGGGAGAAAGTGTGGATGAAAAATGCCACCAAACAGTAACAGTTCCTCAGATGAACTAGCTTGTCATTTTCAAATGTTAAGGGTCCTTGTCGGCTATTATTTCACTTTTGGCCTTTGGATTTCAGACAAAACAGAGATAGCAAATATCTGATTACTCATCTTGTCACAACATAACTTAAGGAACCAGAAAAGATTGACAAAATAGAACAAAAGAAAGTTAAAGAAAAGAATTAGGAAATGTAAAAACAGAAATTCATTAAATAAAATGAAACATTAAGCATAATCAGTAAAATCCAAAGTTCATTCTCAGAAAGTCCCATTAGACTGAACACCTGCCAATTACAAAGAAAAAAATCAGGAAAGACACAGGTAACCAACATTATAAATGAGAAGGGAATACATTAAACAAGGTAAGAATTATAAGAAAATATTATGGTTATTCTTATGCCACAAATTTAGAAAACTAGGTGAAGTATATCACTTCACAGAAAAGTATTTATTTTATAATTAACTCCAGAAGTATAAAAGTATGAATAGAAGTTTTATTAGCAAAGAAATTATCAAGGCAATTAAAATCTACTCCTTAAAAGACCTTACGTCCAAGTAATTTCATAGAAGGATCTGTCAAACTTCAAATAGCAGATATTTTCCACATTATACATAAACTGTATAGCAGAGGAAAAAAAAGTTTGGCAAATCATTCTTTGAGAATAGCAAAACTCTACTATCAACAAAGGACAAAAAGTATGTAAAAAAGAGAAATATAGCCCAATATCTTCTCATGAATATTACAATATTAAATATAGTTGACCCTTGAACAATATGGGGGTGGTTAGAGGTGCCAACTCCCTGTGGAGTCAAAAATCCGTGCATAGCTTATAGTCGGCCCTCCCATGTATAATATAGGTGATTCCTCTGAATCTACAGTTCTGCATCCTCAGATTCAACCAACCTCAGGTTGTGTAGTACTGTAATATTTACTATTGAAAAAAATCTGCGTATAAGCGGACCCTCACAGTTCAAAACCATGTTGTTCAAGGGTCAACTGTACTAACATTCTAAACCCTCTAGAAATTAAAGAATAACATAATCCAGTAGGAGTTATCTCTGTCTTAGATATTTGCAAAAATCAGAGAAAGCTTTTTTCTGGGTATACACACACACACACACACACAAACACACAATAAAGAGGCAGAAATTTCAGTACTTTAAGAGATTTAGAAAATAGAGCATTATTCCACTGACCACTGATTCTATAGCCAATACTACATTACATAAAATTCAGACATCATCACATTGGTTTCAGCCTTTTGCTTATGAGAAACTGTTTCTTTCTCTCATGTATCTGAATTAATACTGACCCCCTTTCCTCTCCATGTCAGGCAGACAGATCACTGTCTAATCTCACCTAATGAGCTGTGATTGGCAGTGATCCTAACCAGTTATTACTCTATTACCTTACTCACACTGGTTAAATGGTCAAGTTCCTCTCTGTTCTTTGGTAGGAAAGGGAGAGAAAAAAAAATCTTGAAATGTACACTTATAAAGAAGAATCTAAGCAAGGGTTTCTTTGCTGAAATATTATTCCTGGTTAAACATTAGAAAATAAATGTATATATCATTATTAGCAGACTAAGGAAAAAATCAATTTGATTATATTCAATCCTCTTTAATGACTCAAAAAATTAGCAAGCAGAAACTAAAGAGAAATATCTTCAATTTAACAAAGGGTGTTTATATAGAAAATATCACAGTTCATAGCAAAATATGAGAAGCATTCTGACTACAGACACAAGAAAAAGGTATCTTCTATATCAATACTCGGTGTGATGAACACATGGGAGAAAAAATTAAGAGGCATGAATATAAGAAACAAAGAAATAAAGCTGGCACATTTCTCTTTATAAGCACTATCCACTGAGGAAAATAGATCTTGTTTAAAAATATAAAATACTTACAAAATACCCTTCATTTTAAAATGTAGGGATCCTTGTCACCTATTATTTGACTTTTGGCCTTTGGATTTCAGACAAAATCAAATATCTGATTTACTTAATCAGAGTAAATTTTGATTTAATCAAAAGCCTGTCTGTCTTTCTCTCTATCTAGCTTCAAAGAGAAGATGACTCAGAAGAGCCAAAAACATCTGAAAAAGACTATTAATGACACAGGACTCCTAAGCAGATATGAATACATAGTATGAGGCCCAAGCTAATTTATTAAGCCTGGAGAGTTTAGGAATAGGGAAATAAAGTTGAAAAGGGTACATAAGAAGACTCATGTATATATAAGACTTTATCATTAACTCAGGCTTATTAATTAGTGGGAAAAGATTATGTGTTTACTAAATCGTAGGAAAGTAGCTATCACATGAAAAAAGCAAAGCAAGGTACTATCTATGCCTTATGTTTGCTAAAACAAATTCCATATGGGTTAAAGCACTAAACGTTAAGCAAAAATATAAATGTGTTAAAGGAAAATACAGAATACTTTTAAAACCTCGGGGTAATAAAGGTCTTCTCGAGTGAGACTCCCAACCCCAAAACCATCAAGTTTATGTGAGATTTCTCCTAAAAATCTTTAGTTTTTGTATGATTGGGGAAAAAAATAAAAAGATATGAAAGTGACAGAGATAAATTACTGCAACACATTTAGCAGACAAGGTATTAATAACCAGAATGTATAAATAATTTAGGAAAAGGCAAACAACTCAACACTAAAATGAGTAAAGGATGCCAGATAGCAATTCTCACAAAGATAAACAAAACGGGCATTAAACATAGAGGATAGTCATTCCCACAGGCAACCGTGTGTTTTCACTTATTAGATGGCATAAACTGGCAAATTTGGGAAAGGTATAGGGAACCTGGAACATTCGTATGCAGTACATAGAAGTCTTGTGGGAAGGCAACTAGAAAGTATATTTTTTACATTTTAAATTCCTTTGGGGTAGAAATTCTGCTTCTAGCAATACATTTTGAAGAATTACTTTTTTGAGAGTCCAGTGATATATTCAAGCTATTCATAACTTTACTGCATTAGTGTAAAACTGGGAACACTGATATGTATTTCAATAGGGAAGTTATAAGTGGAATTTGATATACAGCATGTAAAAAGAATTATATACATACATATATATAAAATATGAACAATTTGCTAATTATTTTTCACAAGTTCAAGTAATAAGATATGACCTCTTTGTATTAAAAATTAGGAAGCAAATATAAATATATGTATGTATGTCTGTATGTGTATACACACATCTAAATGCATGGGAAGGGACAGAAGAATGAGTATCAGACTTGTGACAGTGGTACCAACTGGGAAAGGAAAGTAGGAGCAGCATACTACAGGGGTCATTCCAGGGTTTGTTCTTAATAATTCTGTATTTAAAAAATCTTTTAAAATGAGAAAATATTCATGCATTAATGGGGTAATTCAAAAGACAAAACAATTAGAGGAGTGAAGTAGCAAAGAATTTCCTTTTTTGTCCCTGGCCACTTTTGTCTATAATGGACAAACTAGCCCCCTAATCTGGCTACCCCATTAATTTTTGCCATTTATTTGTCAGGCTTGAGACAGGGCCAAATTTTAAATGGATGCAGAGGAAAAGAAATAACATTATTCACCACAACAATCATCTCAAAAGCCTTCATTTTAGATACACATTTACCCTACCTTCCACACTTTCTCCCACTGGAATTTAGAATTTTCCTTTTTGAAACTTCTAGTTGCTAAGCAACATTTCTTTGCTGTGGAGCTTGGTTGCCATATTAACTTTTTATCAGCATGATCTTCCTCTTCTTTTCCTCCTAATTATCACACACACACACACACACACACACACAGCTTTCTAGAACTCTTCCATGCACATAGTGTTTATTCATTCGTTTGCTTCATAAGAAATTAAAGTCTTATCTTTTTTTTATTGTTGCAAACTCATAACCAAAAGAATGAAGAGAGAATTTCTCTTCCTTCTTCTAAGAAGACAGCCACCTCAGAGATAGCTTTCCAAAATCTGAGAAGAGGACTAGTCTGAGGATTAGAGTTTGGGGATGGAGTCCTAGGTTTACATGTTTCTTACTATAGGGTAGTAGTTTTCAGATGGTTAAGACCTATTACAATTTCATTCAGTCAATATATATTGATTGACTACTATGCTCCCTATAATGTACTGAATATTGAGAATGCAATGGTCAATGAAAAGAGTTACCACCCTCAAGCAACTTACATTTAGAGTATGATTCAATATGAATGTATGTCCTTGCCTCTAGCCTATTGAAACTCTGCTCCACCTTCCAACTGTACATTCACCTGAGCTTGGTGATGGCTGTCAGGGGGAGAGGGTTTACAGGCGAGTATGTGCGAAACTTTATTCCCTACCTGGGTTCTGAAAGACTGAGGGGGTATAGCAAATTTCCTCCTTTGGCCAACAGAGTCTGAAGACTGGCAGTGGAGAGGCCTCAGGCAAGGATCTGAGATCCGGGACTCCTGGTGAGATTTTTGGCCTTTGGAGAGCCTTGGTCCCTCTGTAGGAGCTACTGGTCATCTTGGCCTTGGAATAGCTATTAGGGATACACACATGAGGAATGCTCATGTGGGCAGAATAGCATATTCTCTTGCTGTGGACAAAGACTGCCTGGATTTAAGTCCTGGCTCCACTGCTTCTTAGTAGTAAAAGCTTGGGCAACTTTCTTAACTCCTCTTTCATAAAATAGTGGCAATAGTGTATAGACCAAAGGCTTGCTATAATAGGAATCCTTAATTTTTATAAATTGCTTAGAACAAGACCTGAAACATAATATAGTCAAAAAATGTGTATTTCTTCATCCTGACACTAATTCTGTAGCTAAGACTGGAAAGGAAAGAGGCTTCTTTAGGAAGAAGCCATACTTGTCTATCACCAACTCACAAGAATATATAATACTGTGTCTCCCACCATTTTCTTGATTATGTTGCTGTTTGTTAGCACCCAACAAACCACCCTGAGCCCTGAAGGCAATAAGAGCCAGTGCCCAAAGGGACCCATCATCAGATGGAGGAAAAATAAGCAGAGCTTGTAGCTACTAGTGAATAGGTAGCTCCAGGGGTAAGAACTTCTGATAGGGAACAGGTCATACATTTAACACCATTAACAACAATAAAATAATAAGAGCACTTAAGGATGCTTAATCACCACATTAAAATATATTTTCTGGAAATAAGAGGTGTACGGTTTTTAATTTTTTTAAGGCAATGCATTAGATAAAATGAACAGAATGATCAGTGCTGAGAACTGAATTAGTGTCATGGAAAATCAAAGTGCAGAAGTGTGTCAAAATGGAGCAAAATTTTAAAAAGATATAAATCCTGAGGGAAGAAAGAAGTGATTTGAAGAACACTTGGAAGTTTAAATAAGCAAATGATGGATTATCCAGGAGAGAAAGAAACAAGGGAAGAGAGGCAAAAATTAAATACTAGAGAAAAATTCCTTGGCTTTAAAAGAGATTAGATTCTGTAGGTTAATAGTGCTCACTGAATCTGAACAAGATTGACTTGTAAAAGATAACATCTATATGTATTATGATAAAATGCTTCAATCTCAAGGATAAAGAACAAAACAAAACATAAGCTTCTAGACAGAAGGATGAATTACAAAGGTAAAAAGAACAGACTGATAGTAGATTTCCTAATCTGTGATCCTGGAAGCTAGATGGCATTTAAATAACATCAACAGACCAGTGAGAGTAAAGAACTGTGAAACAATAAACAAAAATTCACAAAAGGTATCAGCACACATCTCATCTGAAGAGAATACTCAAAAAAGAACTTTAGCTGAAAGAGTGAATCAGAACAGAAATCTTAATATAAGCAAAGGTGAAGAAGAAAGAAAACGGTGGTAAGAAATGAACTTTGCAATATATGTGAAAATGACTCAAAATAATTAAGGCTTTGAAATAAAACGATATTCTCTAAAATAATACAAAAATAATGGTTTAGAATTAAAACATGAAATAATTTCGCCCAAGCTTTTGTGTTAAGAATGAGGAAAAAGGGAGAGAAGTAGTAGAATTCCAGTCATAGCTTGGGGAAAGTAGGGAATTGGAACACTTATCTAACGTTTGGGGAGCAGGGAGGGATGAGATTTGCCTTGGTCAGGGGGACTGTCTCCATTTGTGATGCATTCAGCTACACAAAATGAAATCCAAATAAATAGAGGCTTGTGTTTCTCATGTAACAGAAGTTGGGTGCAGGCAGTCCAGAACAACTTCACACTGCCAACAAGGGCCTGAATTCCTGCATTTCCATTGCCCCTTTTCTTGTGGCTTTTGTCATAATGATCACAAGATGGCTTCTCAACCCTTGGGCATAATACCTGCATTTTAGGCAGGAAGAAAAGAAAGGGCAAAGGGCAAACATAAATGCCATTCTGGAGTATATATACTATTGTTCTCCCTAAAGACCCATCTAATTGATTTCTGTTTGTATATCATTAGCCAGGGAGTAGTCCTTAGCCACTCTTAGTCTAAAGAAAGCATGGTAAATCAAGGTTGCAACTCTCTCTCTCCCCCAAAGAAATCTGCATTGTGATTAGTACAAAAGAAGGAGAGAAGGTTATAGGCAGGTAGGTAACTAGCAGTGTCTACAAAGGGAAAAGTTAATATTTGCTTTTATATCACAAGTGAGAATTTGTGTTTGAAATGGGAAGGTAACCCTTAGTGCAATGGAAACATAAAAGTGAACTTTCAAATTAACAACAGAAAAAAGAGAATAAAGTGTAGTCTGATGATACCAAGAGAAACAAGGAAAAGTAAAGAAGGAAATGATAAAATAAAATAAATAGTAAACATTAATATGTAGGAAGTATGTAAGTTCTTATTTCAAATATGAGAGGGCCAAATTGCTCTAATTTTGCTTAAAAAAACAAAGCCCAAACATTGAGGGCATTATGTTAAGTAAAGTAAGTCAGAGAAAGAAAAACACCATTGATCTCATTTATATATGTTCAGTCTATAAACAACAACAAGCAAACAAAAAACCCCAAAAAGGAACTCATTGGCACAGAGAACAGATCTGTGGTTGCTAGAGGCAGGGAATAGGGTAGGTGAAAAGGGCAAAAGGGATTAAAAGGTACAAACTTCCAGCTATAAAATAAGTAAGACCTGGGGACCTAATGCACAGCATGGTGACTAAAGTTGATAATACTATATTGTATATTTGAAAGTTGCTAAGAGAGTAGATCTTAAAAGTTCTCATCACAAGAAAAACAGAAATTTATAACTATGTGTGATGATGGATATTAACTAGACTTACTGGGGTGATCATTTTGCAATATATATAAATATCAAATCATTATGTTGTACACCTGAAACTAATATAATGTTAAGTGTCAATTATATCTCAATAAAAAAGAAAAACAAAAACCAACTCCAAACTATCTAAGAAATATACCTAAAGTGATAAATTTTAAAATGAGAACAAAATAATAGAAAAATAATTACTAGGTAAATATAAATAAAAGAGAATAAGAGTGAAAAAGTACATATAAAACAAGGTACAATTTAAAAATACAATCACTACTTAGCCAAAGGGGCCATTATATAATGAGAAAAAGCACAATTTTTGAACATGATATAACAGGCATGTATTTGTGTGCTTCAAACAACACACTGACTAAAAACACATAGTGATAACTGTTATAATGATAAAACTGAAAACTATAGAGAGGGATTTTAACATGTCACTTTAAGAATTAGGCCAATCTAGTAGAAAAGAAGCTTATTTTCCAGTAGAGTTATTGGGAATGAGGGAATGGAACAGACAAGCAGATAGGTAATTATAACATAGGGAAATTACTGCTATGAGAGAAATGAATACAGGATGTCCCTAACCTAATTTCCTTTCTAGTAGGTGCTAAACACACAAAGTAGGTTAAACAAGAATGTTTTCTCCTTCTAGGAGTTCACGATTAGATTATTCCAGTCTGGGACACCCTTCAAGGTCAACTCGTTCTGTTTCTAAAGTTTTCCCTAGTTTAGAAGTGAAGATTTAACAAGCACATCGTCAAAATAACCTATAATAAATATACATGACTTTACTAAATAATTTTTTTCAAAAAAGAAAATGTGATTTATTTTTTAGATTACTGATACCATTTGTTAAATATTTTATTTATTTATTTATTTATTTGTTAAATATTTTAAATGAAGTAAATGTCTAGGAAAAAATACTTATCTAATTAATCATTCTTTCTTATTTATATAGAAGTGTATTAAGAATAGGTGTCCACGGGTCCTTTAAAACAATCAGTGTTCCAAGATGAAAGTGTTGATCAGTGATGTTTGCTGTTGTAAGGATGTGCTTGACTGACAGAGGTTCTGAGGGGCTCCCAAGATTATGACTTCATCACTTAGGTCACCCACTGCTCCTTTATCCTCTCAAGAAAGTTGAAACTTTCCTACCATGTACTTCTAGTGCTCCTTTCCTCCTCCAAATTTAACCACTCTCAGTTTTTTCCTGCACTTATTCTAATACATTTACTGTTACAGTTCTGAAGTGTACTCATTCGTGATTCGAATATATAATAGCTACTGGAGCACACTGAGACCTTGAATTTTACAGAAAAGAGAACTGTGAATTACATAATCCAGTTTTTTTGGAAACAGTGTCTGGATAAAATGCCAACCTAGAAAGATGCTTATGAAATACATACACAAAATTACTTACAAAAATCGATGAGTACAACAATTAGATACGAACTTTTAAAAATATGATGTGCTATGTTACAGGAGAATATAATTTCATCACTGCATCTCAGATTTTGCATTTACTTCCTCCTGATTGCCTCATTTCTTACAGCTCAGTGAATGATGATCATTAAAAATCATTTAGCCATCATTCAGATCATTGCTAAAAGTTTTTATTCCCTGAGTCTAACCCTAGCAAGCTGGTAATTAACAACTATGACTGACTTTCAGTGATGACTATACCATGTCCAAGGGAGAATTCTGTAGATCTGAGGGGCCATTTTGGGCCATGGCAGTGACTGAGGAGTCCTAACTGAATTTAGTGGACAAGGTAAGAGATGTTAGGGGTTCTGCAATGCAAGGAACACTGAAGAGCTGCCTCACATGAGTACAACTTTCCAATATTCCACCAGATGTTCATGCAATTGAAGGACCAAGTTATGATCAACTGAGCTTAAAATATTTGACATAAATAAGCACAAAATTTTAAATATAATCGCAAAATATTTTCTCATGGTTTTAATATTTTTCAAGAATGCAACTAGAAAATTGACCAACATTTTAGGAAATCATTTTTTGGAGAGCAATGTTGTTTGTGTAGACAATACAGTACACTAACATTGGCCTACATTTTTATTCTTAGTTAACAAACAAACATGTAACAGAGGAGACTGAGACTCCTTGTAAGAGTCTTACAGGCAAATATTTTTAAATTAGCAAAGACATATGACATGTAGAAGTTTTAATGGATTTATTCATAAAAGGTTTTTTAATTTTTCATATTAATGACCTCCTATGTAATTTTTAATTATAGTACAGGATAAATCTAGGTTAAGCTACACATTAAAATTATTTCTTTTGGGGTTACTTGTTACTCTTACTTTTCTGCTTTCCCCAGAGTCTATCATACAACCTCTCTGCGGCCCCTGTGTTTCAGTCCATCTGCTATCCATGGCAATTGCCTGTAATTGTCTGATATGTTATCCCCATATTAACTTAGATTAGTTCATTGTATATTGTATATAAATAAGTCTTATTTGTTATTATTTATCTCAATATTAGGTTTTATTTTTGTGTCCCCTCTACCTCTGCTTGAGTTTCCTGTGTTCTCGTTCTGGAAGTGTCAGATCAATTTCTCTTAAATCCAAATTTATTCATTAAGATGAAGTGCAAATATGTGGCTTCCTCATTATACTTTCTGATAATATTTACATATTTAAATATATATAGTTTTATGAACTATTATCCATTTTAAGAGTCAGGCTATTACATTGCATTTTCAAAAGTATTTTTTTAGGTTTTAGATTCTCTAAATTTAATTAAAGGACAATGAATGGGGCATTCGATTTGATAGAATTAGGAGCCATAGATCTATGTGATTTCCCAAAGATTTACTGGATATGGGCATGGGCATGATTATGATTGTGGTTACGGCTATGGTTCACAGTTATGTTAACAGTTATGATTACCTTAGGGTTACGTACCAAAATTAAACCAGAATGACATCTAAGTACTAATCTACAAATTTTGAGGAAAATATTTTGTGGATTTACTCTTCATTTCACTTTCTCTATCCTCTTTCTTTAACTATCCCTGACAATATATTTTTTTCCCTTCCCCCTTCTAAAATGTTTATACTTTCCAATCTCATCCCATGCCTTCAGTCAAGTGCTATTAACCTTGCCTGGAATGTGCTTCCCCCCTCAAACTCAGTTTTCCAGGATTAAGTCAGACATTACACTAACAGAAATCTTTCCCTCATCGCCTTTATTGGAGGTAGTTTTCCCTAGATTCTGAATTTCTATAGCACTATTTTAAATCAAATACATATCTCTCTGTCATAATCTTTTTACTCTGTATTATGGCTATTCATATACAAGATGGAATTTATCAGAGCTCATAAGCTCCTTGAAGGCAGAATGTTGCTTTAATTTATTATCCCTCCACTATGTGTTTAACTTGACCAAATAAATAAATAATCTGTACTCTACTAGAAAGCTGAATTCCTGGGAATTTTGAATATAAAGTAACTATTATTCTCAATACTAAAATTAGTTACCTACTCTTAAATTAATTGTGCTTAAACTTGTCATATGTAGTATATATGCATACTAAATAAAATCTCCACTGCCAAAAGATTTAAATAAAATTGATAAGGAAAAATATTAGTGTTTCATGTACAAATATTTAGGCCTTCTGATAATACTTCTGCTGAAACTTAAGTATGGTTCAAGTTTCTGAAGGATGTTTCCAATAACAAAAAGGGGAACAGTCCTATTAATATCACTGTGGAAAGATCACATGGTTTAACAGAGAGGATGGATATTTCACAAAGGAAGATGCTATTTGGATTAATGGGTAGGTGGAAATATCTAGTCTAGTTCTTTCTTTAGCAGAATGCTGTAACAAATTGTACTTGAATGCAGAAGCATCTATTAGAGCTAATTCTCTCTGTAGAATGTCAGTGATTTTGTGTACTTCTAATTCCTTTCTGTCTTGAACTTCTGAGCCTCATAAATTAAAAATTACTTATTAGGAGAAAAAGCAATTAAAATCAGGCCCTTAGGTTATACTCACAAGTTTATAGTGGGTCAGAATCGGAAGAGTATAACCAGAGAGATAGTGAATGGGGAGTCCAAAGGCAGCCAGGTCAGTAACAGCAGGTGACCTTGCAAAACCCACAGTGAAGCAGACACACAATAGATTCTGTAAGGTAAGGATAATCAGTACTAACAACTAAGAGGATTTTCCCCAAACTTTAATAGAGAAAATGTGTAGCTTGCCAAAAAGGACGAAAAACAAACAAAGTTTCAGTAATTAGGTTTCTATGTCTTAAGGAAAACAAATACTAAAAAAGTTAGATATTCCATGTTTTAATTTTTTATTATGTGTACATTGTTTAAAATGTAAATTTCTCTCCCAATTCCAAAAAGTTAGGATTGCAATTCAAAACTTTTTTCTACTTTGGATATTTTACTATCTACGTTTTACTGCTATCTACATTAATAAACTTATAAAATGTGTACATCTTTCCCTTGCCTTATCAAAGAATGAACATATGTGCCAGTAAGGCTCCACTTGTGAAAACAGAAACCACACAGTTATTTTAACAGAGTAAATTTAACTTAAAGAATTTGTTAAGGAGTTTTTGGATGACAGAAAGATAAAAGGAACCACTGAAGTAACAGATACAGGAATTTCACAAAGCAGCTCCTAACATGAGAGCTGGAGAAACAGAAGGAAAGGCTGAGGTTATTAGAACCTATCAGCTAGTGTTGGTACCCCAGGAGCTTGGAAGAGAGACTTGCATAGCTAGGACTCAAAAATCTGAGGAAGGGCCACTGATGGGGCAGCTGCAAGCTGGTGCTGATATCTCTGAGGAGGTAAATGAGGCTGTTCTGGGAGCAATGGAAATAAACTGCCACTGCCAGGATGAAAAACTACTGCTGTCATGACACTGGCATGAACAGGAAGCAAAATTAGAAGGAGCAAGTCCTCTTTCCTGTCTTTACTTTTGCCTTCTGCCTCTTGTGCCTCAGTCTGACAGGGAGCCAGATGGGATTTGCAAAATTCCAATCCAAGGATCATAGATAAGAATAAAGAAGGGTGGGCTTGAAGCTAAGAGATAAAGAATAATCAGAAAGTATCAGTAATTAAACTTTTACATCTTAATGGCCATGCATACTTCAAAAATTTAATTATTTAATGTTTTAATTCTTCATTATTTCTACATTATACCAAATGTAATCCCCCCAAAAGATAAGAATTGCAATTAAACTTTTTCATTAATATCACAGTAATAAATTTATAAAATGTGATGCTTTTTCTATGCCTTGTAACAAATAATGGGTTACTTATGTGATAATTTTATTCAAATTGCCAATGACACCTTGAACTATTTCACACTTTTGGTTTATGACATTGTGTTACAATTCATTGATTAAATTACAGCCTTTCAGGCATTCTCTATATATTAACTAATCTCTAGATTTTTCTTCAAACATTAATACTAGCTAGAAAAAGAATATAAAATTATAACATGAAATAACATAACTTGGGGTCAATTAGGAAATGGTATTTATAAATGAAAATATACAAGTGTTTTATTTCTAACTTTGACTCTCAAATATACATGTTTTCTTCTGTAAAGCTTTACACTTTGGAATAAATAATAATAACAGTACTTATGGAATGCCTACTTCGTGCCAGATGCTGTCATGTTCAATACATAGATCATCCTCATTATAAATCTTTGAGGGTAATACTATATCATCACTCTATAATCAAAGGAACTGAGGATCTAGAAGCATAAGTAATTTCATTATGATCACATGGTTAAATAATGATCAAAATGGTTAATAATAACAAGCTTTGTCATAGTGCCATTAGCTTCAATTACACTGCACTTGATACTAGCTCCCTATATATTCCATTGGTAAGAGTCAAACTTGATGTCTTTCCTTAGAATGCAATAATGCTTCTTTTGAGGAAGAGTGTGACCTACCATTCTCACAATTCTCTCTCCAGACATAGCCCTGTCCTTAGCTGTGGCTTGTGATGTATACTGTTAGGAAAGTATAATATTTGAGGAGTATATCCTAATCCATAAATGATGGAATAATAGAGTCTCAGAGTTGGAGGGGATCTTAATAATCAAAGCCTAATCTAATTAGCAAATCTCTTTTCATAATACAGTAAAATTTACTAAGCAACTGCTCTTCCTAGGCATGATGCTATGCAGTATACAGGCACTATCTCATTTAATCTTTACCACAGTAGAATAAACGAATACAGGAAGGTTGCTGGATACAAGATCAATGTACAAAATTTAATTATATGTTTATGTATTAGCAACAAAAAATATAAAATGAAATAGCATCAGTTACAATCTTATCAAAATTCACTAAACACTTAGGAATATATTTAGGATATAGTGAGTGAGATTTCTACCCTCAAAAATATAAAACTACAAAAATGCAAAACAGTATTGAAAGAAATTAATGAAGAAATACACAAAATAGAGTGATAAACCATGCCTATGAATTGGAAACTACATAGTGAAAAGATAGAAATGTTGATTCTCCTCATTATATAATTATCTCCAAATTCAATACAATAATCTATAGATTCAGTTAAGTCCCAATCAAAAACTCAATGGGTTATTTTTTGTTTGTTTTTGTTCTTTGCAAAAAATTGACAAGCTTATTTCAAAATCTATATAGAAACACAAAGAGATATATGCTAGAAATATTTCTATTTGCTAGAAATAGTCAAAGCAGTTCTAATGAAGAATGAAACTGAAGAAATTACAAAAAGTTATCAAAATACATAAAAAGGTATGTTACTTAAAACAATGTGGTACCAGAACAAAAATAAGCAAACTGACCAGTGGAATATATTAGAGAGTGAAAAAAACATACTTAATTTCTGACAAAGATGACACCGCAGTCTTTTCAATAAGTAACACTAGTCAATTGGCTAGCCACATGGAAAAAAAAAAAAAAAAACCTATATCTTGATCCCTACTTCACACCACACATAAGAATCAATTTCAGGTGGACTACACATTTAAAAGTAAAAGGTGCAAAACAAAGCTTCTAGAGAAAAACACAGGGAATACCTTTAAGGATATGAAGTACATATTTCTTATAGTGGGAAAAAGGAAAAAATGGATATATTAAACTATATTAAGATATATGACTTCTTGATGACTTTTGTACATCAAAATACCATTAAGAGACTTCAAAAAGCAAGCTATAGTGTGGAGACAGCATACATATAAAACAACTCATATCCAGGACTATAAACAACTCCTACAAACCAGTAAGAAAAATGCAGTCAACCAAACAGAAATATGGACAAAATACAGCAACTTCCCAAAAGAGGACATTCAAATGGCCAATAAACTTATAAAAATGGGCTCAACTTCTTTAATAATAAGTGGAATACAAATTGAAATTTAAACCACAGTGCAAGACCACTGTACACCCACCAGACTGACAAAGATAAAAAGACCAGAAGATAGCAAATGTCAGTGAGGATCCAGGAAATGAGATCACTCAAGCATTGCTGGTGGGAGTGAAAAATGGCATCATTAAGTTATAAAACTGTTTAGCAGTAACTCTTAAAGATGACTATATGCATATTCTATATGACCCACAATTTTACTCTTAGATTAATACAGTGCATACATATCTTCACCAAAGACATGCAGAAGAATGTTTACAGAAGCTGTATTCATAAGAGTCCAAAACTACCCAAATGCCAGAAATACTTAAAAGGATACACACATGTATACGTAAATAATGTTTTTTACAAAATTGAATACGACATAAAATGAGAATAAATTATTTACAACCACATGCAACAATATAAAGAAATCTCACAAACACTTTTGAGCAGCAAAGTTAGACACAAAAGAGTATATGATTCTACTTACACAAAGTACAAAAGGAGCAGAAGGTAACTGAGCAGTTAGAAATGAAGCAGGTGGTTTTCCTAGTGGAGTGCTAGTAAACTTATATTCTTTGAAGTAAAGGCCATTATACAAGTGTAAAACCTGTGAAAATTCAGTGATCCGTACACTTACGATGCTTTCACGTTTCCACTATACATGTTATATTTCAAGTAAATTTTTAAAACACACATACCCTTAGACCTAACAATCCTTTTCATTACATAAAAACATATCACAGGTAGGTAGGAGTTATGTACAAAATGTTTATTGTAATATTATTCTAAACATCAAGAAAATTGAGAGCAACTTGAATTTTAATTAATAGATGAATGGTAAATGTGTTGCTCTTCATTTACCACAGAATAATATGGCAATTAAAAAGAATATTATTGGATTTCTACCAACTGACTCAGAGGGATTTGCAATGTGTGTTATTAAGTGAGAAAATCCATAGAGAAGTATACAAATTATGATTTCATGTTTATAAAATAAATTAATCTGTGTGGGTATTTGTGTGCACATGAGGATGTGTTGATATCAGCATATTGATAACACTGGTTATTTGGGGTGGGTAGGGGCCATAGAGTAGACAGAAAAAGAGGAAAGGAATTAACACAACACTGTAAACCAACTAAACTTCAATTAAAAAAAAAAAAAAGGAGGGAGGAGTGCCAAGATGGTGGAGTAGAAGGATGCATAGCTCACCCCCTTCCACAAATACACCTAGAATTACATCTACAGACCCATCCATTTACACAGAACACCTACTGAACTTCGGCAAAATATCTCTTACTTAGAAATACAAGAAGTACCTCACAAAAACCGGTAGGATAAAAAAAAGAAAAGAAAAAGGAAATTGGTGTGAGACCTGGCTGGCAAAGAGGAAGTGGCAAAGGAGTAAAAGTAAGCTCACACTGGGATGCTCTCTCTTCAACAAGGAGGTCAGCAGGGACAGAAAGGGAGCTTCTGAGGCTCAGAGGCAAAAACATCAGCAGCTTGGCAGACAGAACTGAGAGAAACCAACAGAGGGTCCCAGCGATCCTCAGCCCTAGACCTGAGCCAGTGGGAGTGGGCTGGGACTGGCTGCTGGAGCTTGGGGAGGTGCCTGGGGAGAGGGCTAAGGTTGACTGCGTAGAGGCAGCCTCAGGAGGCTGGAGTATGGTGTGGGCTAAGGCTGAGAATGCGTGCAAAACAGAATAGTCTGGGACGCCTATAAAAAAGTAGCACTGCTGGTGTGCATTGAGAGGACAGGTGCAACACACACAGGCCATAGACACTGTCTCTGCTAGCCCAGAAAGCTCGCCTGGTACCACTGTTGTTGGTGTGTTCTAGCGAGAAGAGAGGTGGGGCTCAGTCACAGCCATCACAATCACTGGTGTGCAGCTTTCAGGGGGTGGTGGGGCTGAAACCTGAATCCATACCCAGGGGCCCTGAAACTTCACAGTCTGCCCTGAGATTTGATTACAGCCCCAGGCAGAGGGGGAGGATTTGCTCCACTGGTGCCTTTGTGGACCTTTGCCTCTTAGAAGAACAAGCAATGTGTGGAGCCCTGGAGCACAGTGGGGTGGGTTTGGTGTTAACAGTGAGCCTGCAGACCATAGGTGGATGTGGAGCTGGGGTCCACACTGACCTTGTGGCTCACCATAGATCCAAGTGTGTGACTACACCCTCACTACAGTGGGTCCTAGTACATGATGTCGGCAGATCTGCACTGGTGTCTCTACTTCCAAACTCATTCTATGAAGCCACCATCACCCTGATATCAAAGCCAGACAAAGACATTACCAAAAAAGAAAACTATAGGCCAGTATCGCTGATGAACATAGATGCAAAAATCCTCAGTAAAATAGTAGCAAACAAAATCCAACAAGACATAAAAAAGATCATACACCATGAGCAAGTTGGATTCATCCCAGGGACACAAGGATGGTTCAACATACCCAAATCAAGGAATGTGATACACCATATGAACAACAAAAAGAGGACAAAAATCACATGATCATCTCAAAAGAAATGTAGAAAAAGCATTTGATAAAATTAAATACCCATTTATGATAAAAAAAACTTTTACCAAAGTGGGTATAGTGGGACCATATCTCAACAAAATAAAAGCTATTTATGACAAACCCACAGCATAATGGTGAAAAGTTGAAAGCCTTCCCACTAATATCTGGAACAAGACAAGGATGCCCACTCTTACCACTTCTATTCAGTATAGTATTGGAAATCCTAGCCATAGCCATCAGGCAAGAAAAAGAAATAAAAGGGATCCAAATTAGAAGAGAAGAGGTAAAATTGTCACTATATGTGGATGACACAATACTATATATAGGAAACCCTAAAGGCTCCACACAAAAACTACTAGGGCTGGTAAAAGAATTCAGCAAGGTAGCAGGATACAAGAACCAGTTGCATTTCTTTACATTAATAATAAAATATAAAGAAAAAGGGAAGTAAAGAAATGATCACTTTTAAAATCACATCCAAAAAATAAAATACTTAGGAACAAATCTGCCCTAGGAGGTGAAAGACTTAT